>NW_023601322.1:28455980-29655980 GCF_014898055.3 Talpa occidentalis
TTCAATCTCCACGAGGTAGGAGAATACCTTGCCTTCTCTTTACTGGTTTATTCTAGTTTGATGCCTTCATGGTCAGAAAGATGGTTTGGTATGATTTCAATCTGGTGTATCTGTTGATGTTTGTCTTGTGCCCCAGTATATGATCGATCCTAGGAATGATCCGTGTGCGCTTGAGAAAAATGTATACTCAGATTTTTTTGGGTTTAGTGTTCTATATATGTCTGTTAAGCCTAAGCACTCTAGATCCTTATTTAGAGCTTTAGTGTCTTTACTTATTTTTTGTCTTGTTGATCTATCCATTGTTGATAGTGGTGTGTTGAAGTCTCCCACTACGTATGTGTTTTCTCTGATGTCTGTTTTCAGAGATGCCAATAGTTGTCTGATATATTTTGGTGCTCCTCGTTTTGGGTGAATATATTTTAATGAGTGTTATTTCTTCTTGAAGTATTATCCCCTTGATCATAATGTAATGACCACTGGGGTCTCTTTTTATCTTTTTAAGTTTGAAATCTGTTTTATCTGATATGAGTATAGCTGTTCCATGCCTTCTTTTTTGGTCCATTTGCTTGTAGAATTGTTTTCCATCCTTTAACTTGAGTCTTTTTTATCTTTTGCAGCTAAATGTGTTTCCTGGAGACAGCAAAGGTTGGTTTTGTTTCTTAATCCAGCTGCAACTCTGTGTCTTTTTATTGGAGAGTTTAGTCCATTTTACATTTAGAGTTAGTATTGATATGTTAGCATCTGTATTTGCCATTGTGTTTGTCTTTCCTTTGATTTTATTATTTATTCTTTTATTAACTTCTTTGGCCTTCTTTTGTTGTTATTCGAACCTCTGAGGTTCTGGCTTAGGACTCCTTGTAGTATTTTGAAGTGGGGGTTTAGTCGCAAATGAAATTCCGGAGTTCTGTTTGTCTGGGAAGGTCCATATTCTTTCTTCAAAGAGGAAGGAGAGCTTTGCGGGATAGAGTATTCTTGATTGGCATCTGTTTTCTTGGAGTCTGTTGACTATGTCCCTCCACTCTCTCCTTGCCCGTAGTGTTTCTTCAGAGAAGTCTGATGTCAGTCTGATTGGGTTCCCTTTGAATGTTATCTGTTTCTTCCCTCTTGTTAGTTTCATTATTTTTTTCTTTGTCTTGGATTTTTGGGAGCTTTACTATTATGTGTCTTGCTGTATTTTTCTTTCGTCATGGAAGTTTGGTGTTCTTCTTGCTTCTTGTATATCAATTTTCAGATCCTTCTTAGCGTTTGGGAAGTTCTCTTCAATTATATCCATGAATATTTTCTCTGTTCCTACATCTCTCCTCTCCTTCTGGGATTCCTATAAACTTTATATTTCCTTTCCTCATGGAGTCAGATAGTTCCCGAAGTCTTTCTTCGGTCTTTTTCCTTCGTACTTCTCCTTCCTTTTCTGTTTTAGTTCTTTTTATTTCTGTGTCTTCAAGAGTACTTATTCGTCTTCCATTTCATCTATTCTGCTTTATGCTTTTCCCAGAGTTCTTTAGCGTCTCCATTAATTCTTTGATCTCCTGCATTTCTTTTACTTCCCTCTTTAGGGACTCAATTTCATTCTTCTGGTCATTAATTATTTTCCCCTTATCATTGTTTTCCTTTATGACTTCTGTCAGTTTTTTAATCACGCAATTTAAATTCTCTATCTGGAAGGCTCAGAAGTTCTTCCAAGTTACTGTCGTTGCAATCTGGTAGATGGTTTTCTTTTTGTGGTGTGCTATTTGCTGAGGAGTTGCTGGGTTGCATGTTGTTTTTTCTACTCCCTACTGCCTGTTTTCTAATTTGCCGTATTCCTTGTGACACTGTGTTGCTGGTACCGGCGGCATCTTGGGCGACCTTCCCAGCTCACCACTGGCTCCTCTGGGGAACTTCTGCTGGGTTCACAAGTCTCCAGCAAAGACAGGTCCCTGCTCTGTCTCCTCGGTGAGCCTTCTGCTGGGTTCACACAGTCTCCAGCAAGAAGGGTCCCTGCTGCAAAATTCCAGAGCCTGGGACGCGCTCCCCTGCACGCCCGGTCTGCCCCAGCGGTGGGTGCTGCTCCCCTCTGGGCTGGACTGCAGGCTAGAGGTGCCTGGTGTGGGCAAGCCTCCCAGCTTAACCTCTGTCTCCTCGGTGAGCCTTCTGCTGGGTTCACACAGTCTCCAGCAAGAAGGGTCCCTGCTGCAAAATGCCGGTGCCGGCAACGCGCTCCCCTGAACGCCCGGTCTGCCCCAGCGGTGGGTGCTGCTCCCCTCTGGGCTGGAACTGCAGGCTAGAAGGCGCCCAGCATGGGCAAGCCTCCCAGCTTACCTCTGCCTTGGTGAGCCTTCTGCTGGTTCACACAGTCTCCAGCAAGAAGGGTCCCTGCTGCCAAAATGGCGATGCGGGAACGAGCTCCCTGCACGCCCAGTCTGCCCCAGCGGTGGGTGCTGCTCCCCTCTGGGCTGGAACTGCAGGCTAGAAGGTGCCCGGTGTGGGCAAGCCTCCCAGCTTAACCTCTGTCTCCTTGGTGAGCCTTCTGCTGGGTTCACACAGTCTCCAGCAAGAAAGGTCCCTGCTGCAAAATGGCGATGTGGGAACGAGCTCCCCTGACGCCCCAGTCTGCCCCAGCGGTGGGTGCTGCTCCCCTCTGGGCTGAAACTGCAGGCTAGAAGGTGCCCGGTGTGGGCAAGCCTCCCAGCTTACCTCTGTCCTCGGTGAGCCTTCTGCTGGGTTTCACACAGTCTCCCGCCAAGAAGGGTCCCTGCTGCAAAATGCCGGTGCCGGTGACGCGCTCCCCTGCACGCCCGGTCTGCCCCAGCGGTGGGTGCTGCTCCCCTCTGGGCTGGACTGCAGGCTAGAAGGCGCCCAGCATGGGCAAGCCTCCCAGCTTACCTCTGTCTCCTTGGTGAGCCTTCTGCTGGTTCACACAGTCTCCAGCAAGAAAGGTCCCTGCTGCAAAATGGTGATGCGGGAACGAGCTCCCAGATCAGTGTTTTTTTTTATTATTAATAAAGTGCAAATATTAGCAAGTTGAATCCAACAATGTATAACAGAATTTATATACCACATTCAAGTCAGATTTACCCTGGATATGCAAGATTGATTCAACATTTGAAAAAATCAATTAATGCAATCTATCACATCAACAGGAAAAAAAGAAAAACACAATAATATCAATTAATAAAAAAGTATTTGACAACACCCAACACTCATTTATGATTAAAAACTATGAGTAAGCTAGGAATAGGGAGACCGATATGGGATAGCTACAAGAAAGTGTACAGCAAACATCATACATCACTATCATAACTGTGAGAAACTTGAAGCTTTCCTACTAAGTTGCAAGCAAGGATGTCCTCTTACATCACACTGAATGTTGATGAAATAGACAAGAAAGGGAAATAAAAGGTATAAAGATTTGGAAGGAAGAAATAAACCTTTCTTTGTTGACCAATGACATGATTATCAATGAAGAAAATCTAAATGAAAGAATCCATAAAAAACTCAGAACAAATAAAGTTGCAGAATACAAAATTAATATATAAAATCAATTGCCTTCCTATAGATCAGCAATTAACAGGTGAAATTTGAAATAAAAAAACAAATATTTACATAGCGTCCTCCAAAATGAAACAGATAGTTAGAAATCTAAAAGAATACATACAAGATCTATGTGAGGGAAACTACAAAATTCTTTAGAAGAAAATCAAAAAAGTAATGGAGGGATATCTCATGTTCATGGATAGGGATGCAAATTCTTATTACATGTCTGTTCTTCCTATAGAGTCAATGTGCAATGCCAATGAAAATTCCTCTTTTTGTGTGTGTATATGGGTTCTAAAGTTATTATACAGAGAAAAAAGATCTAGAACAGTTGACACAAAATTCAAGAACAAAACTGGAGGATTGATAATATCTGTCTTTAGTGCTTACTATAAAGGGCTATAGTAATCAGGAGAGTGTGATTCCAGTGAAGGAAAAGACAAAGAGATAAACAGAACAGAACAGAAAGCCCAGAAATGAACCCACATAAATATGATCAACTGATTTTTTGACTAAGGAGCAAAGGCAGTCTCTCTCTCTCTCTCCCTCCCTTCTCTCTCTCTTTTTTTTTTTAACAACAGCAACAAAAATGATGTATGCCCAGTGGTAATGCCCAGCCTCTAAGTTCAATACATTATAGGAATTGAAAAGTCACACTGTAAGCACCAGTTAGTCCAAGGCAGAGCCCCATGCCTCCAAAGACAGCAAGTTCACCTCCCTCAGAGACCACTACCAGAATTATCTGCTCATATTACAGTAGAATGCAGTCAGCATCACCTATGAAACATTCCTGCTATAGAACAATTAAACTTTAACCTAATAAACCTCTAAATCTAATTGTCAAATCACATTATATATAAAGCACAAAAGAAGCTAAATTATATCATAAGGATCTAATAATCCAAATCACAGAATGTACAAAACTCTACAAGAATGACTCAATTACTTCAACAAATAAATGACATTAGAAAGAAGGGAAACATGTTATAAATTAAAAGAGATTTAAAGAAATTCATCAACCAAATGCAGCATAGAGAGCTTAACTGAATAGTGATTTAAAAAACCCAATGATATATGTATATATTTAAAACAAAACAGGAAAACTGATATGGACAGAGTATTCGATGATATTAAGGAATTACTGTTATTTTGTTGTGTGATAATGGTATTGTGGCTATGTTTAAAAAAAACCTTATGGGCCTCCCCTAGTGGTGCAGCGGTTAAGCACTGGGCTGCGAAGCTGCCTGCAGCCTCTGCAGCACCCATGGCGAGGGTTCCACATGGCACACAGACCTCTCCTGCTGTGCCCACTGCTCCCCTCAGCAGTGTATTTTGTTGGTCTGCCTGTTCTGTTCCCCACTCTGGCTCTGGTGAATTCTCTGACCCTCCCGTGCTTCTGACTGTACCCAGTGCTTGTAAAATAAATAAATAAATAATAAATAAATAAATAAATAAATAAATAAATAAACCTTCTAAAAAAAAAAAACCTTATATGTTTGAAATATATATTGAAGTGTTTACTGGCATAACAACGTAATGTCTGGTATTAAGAACAGTGAACACTGAAGGCTATAAACTATAAGTAAATAACATGAGTTTATTATATTCTTTCTACTATTATTGTGTGTTTGAACATTTTCATAGTATAAGATTAAAAAGTAATCCTCCCCTAACCCATACTCCCCTTTTATGACAAGTTTTTTTTAAACAGTAGCATGCACTGTCTCCACTTCTTCGTTAGCTTTCCCCTGACCACTTTGCTGAAATTATCCCTCCTAAGGTTACAAAAAACCCTCTCCGTTTTGGCAAATTCAGTGGACATTTCCATTCTTTTTATCTCTCAGACTTATTCTACAGAACTGACCATGTCTACCTCCTGAAACACTTTTCTTTCTGTTCTTGATTCCATGATATTGCAACCTTTGGAACTTTGGGGCCTCTCCTCAATAGCAGTTACAATTTTTTTTCTTCCATCCAACTTGAAAATAAATGGCATTTCTTAGTGCTTAGTTCAGGTGTCTTCTCTTAGCATTTTCCCTTTTACTCCTTTCAAGATGTTATTACATAATAGTTTTGTGCCCTTTTTCAAATTTACTATCTTTAGTCCAAGCCCCCAAATCCAATCATCTACTTGATTTCCCCACTTGAATGTCTCAAGGTATTGCAAACTTAACTTTCCCTAAAGCAAAGTGTTCATTTTTGCCCCATACTTGCCCTTAATTCACAGCTAAATCTACTCTCTCCTCTCCCAGTGTTTGCATTTCAACAAAAGCCTTTTCATCTACTTCATTCCCAAAGCCAAAAATCATAGCCATGCTTGATATCTTCTCTTTAAAGCTATCCTTTTCCTATATATAGCTCCTGTTTCCTATATATAGGTCCTGTCTTAAACCCATTACAATTTTGATCGTTCTCATTGCGTTCTCTGAGACCTAGGTACAATCATCTTTCATATATATTAATGAAACAGCCTCAGTAGTTCCCTAGTTTACTTCTCCCCTCCACAGAGAAATCAGAGTGAACTTTTACAGACTCAAAATGGATCTTGTCAATCCCCTTCAGGGATTTCCCCTTGCACTTAAAGTACAAAACAACTAATAAAAGTAATGTGCTGGTTAATTTATGCGTCAGCTTGGCTAGGATATGGTGATCTGTTGTTTGGACAAACTCTAGATGTTGCTGTGAAAATATTTTTTGGAATGCTACCTGAAAAAAAATACTGTTTGGCCCTCTATAGAAAGTTTATCAAATCCTGTTCTAATAAAGTGTGAACATGTTAAAAAACCAAAACCAAAATCTCCTCAAACATTTATATTCAGTTCATTTTAAGTAAGGTAACTCACCCTCTAAAATGTAGGTGGACCTCATTCAATTAATTGAAAGTCTTAAGAACAACAATTGAGATTTTCTAAAGGAGAAAGAATTTTGCCATAAGATTGCAGCATAGATATCCTGTGTGAGCTTCCAGTTTGTCAGCCTGTCCTATGAAATTCAGATTTACCAGTTCCCACAGCTCACGAGCTAATTATCGACTCTCTCTGTTTAGCAGTTCTGCTCTTTTATTTATTTATTTTTTGATTAGTTTGTTTTCTTTTTGCCGAGTTGTATGAGTTCTCTGTAGATCTTAGATGTAAGTGTTTTGTCAGATGCATCGTTTGTATTATTTTACATTCAGTAGAGTGCTTTTCAATTTAATGTAATCCCAGTTGTTTAATTAATTTTTGGGTATGGTGTGAGACTGTGGCAATTCTCCAAAGAGCTCACACAGATGGCAAATAGGCACCTGAAAAAATGTCCATTACTTATCACATGGGAAATGCAAATCAAAACCACAGTGAACTACCACCCCACACCTGTGAAAATGGTTCACACTGAAAAGACCAGAAACAACAAGTGCTGGCAAGGATATGGAAAAAAGGGAACCCTCCAATGCTGTTGGTGGGAATGTAGACTGGCCCAGCTCCTATGGAAATCAGATTGGAGGTTTCTCAAAAGATTAAAAATGGATCTGCCATATGACCCAGCAACTCCACTCTTAGGTATCTACCTGAAGAATCCAAAGACACTAATTTGAAGGAAATCTGCACTTCCATGTTTACTGCAACATTATTTGCAGTAGCCAAGTTACGGAAATAACTTAAGTGCCCCAAAACAAATGAGTGGATCATGAAGATGTAGTATATATACACACAATGGAATATTAAGAAGTGATTAAATAAGATAAACTCATGCTATTTGCAGTAACATGGATGGAATTGGAAGGTATCATGCTAAGCAAAATAAACCAAAAGGATAATGGTGTCACTTACATGTGGTATAGACAGAAACCAAACAAAGGATCAGATAAAGACAAGCTTAAAAACTAACCCTTGAAAGCTAACTATGGAACTAAAGTATCCTGAGGGAGAGGCAAGAACAAAGTGGGAAGGGAGCACAATGGACTATGGTGGTGGGCTACAGTGATTTGGTGGTGGATGTACCAAGGTAACTGTACGTGAAGGGGAGGGATCCTATACTTCCAAAATACCAACAATACTGTAAGTCAACAACTCTCCATATATGCATGACTATTTTTCTCCTAGATAACTATACACAAGCAAACACACAAATTGGTTCTGTTTCTCTGGAGAACCTGAATGATACTGGGAACAAGAGCCTGAATGTTCCCTGCCTGCTTCTCTTTCTCTTTTTTTTTTTAAAGAGGCATGTATTTTTATTTATTTATTTATTTATTTATTTATTTATTTATTTATTTATTTATTTATTTATTTATTTATACAAGCACTGGGTACAGTCAGAAGCGCAGGAGGGTGAGAGAATCCACCAGAGCCAGAGCGGGGAGCAGAGCAGGCAGAAGGACCGAAGTACACTGCTGAGGGGAGCAGCAGGCGGCAGGAGAGGTCTGCGCACCATGCGGGACCCTCCTCCCGGTGGCCGGAGAGCAGCCGGGGATCCAACCGGCGCTGCAAAGGCTGCGGGTAGCTTCGCCACCCAGCGCTCAACCGCTGCACCACCGGGGGGGGGGGGGGGGGGGGGCCCTGCTTCTCTTTCTCTTATTTTGTATGACTCTGTTTCACTCAGTACAATCTAGCTACAATGGTTTTCTTTGTCTTTTTAGAATGGACAAGTTATTTTTTATGTCAAGATATTCAGATTTGTTGTTTCATCTGTTAGGAATGTTTATCCGCTCTTTTTATTTTTTTAATATAGGAAAGTGTAAATAACATTTATGTAGAGTTAAGAATAACAACATGATAAATACTTTATACCAAACATGTGGTCATTTTTTCTTCTAGGTAAATATCAAATTTTCTTCTAGATAAATACTGTTTATCTTTCTGGATATCAACTGAAATACCACTACTTCGAAAATGTCTTCCTTAATCACACTATCTAAATTACTTACCCCAGTTATATTTTTCTCATAATCTGCTCTTTTACTTCATAGCATTTATCATAATTTGCAATTAATTAATTGTAGGGGTTTATTTACTATTTCTTTCATTACATTGGAAAAAATAGGAGGGCAAGAAAAATTTGTATTCTTTTTATTTTATTTCATTTTTTATTTTCCATTCCTAGGACTCTACCCAAAGGACACAAAAACATTAACCTGAAAGAGGACAGTTGTATTCTTAATGTCAGTTATTCAATAAGTAATTAATTAAACTACCTTGTTAAAATTATTTTCTTTAAAAATTTAATTGTCCAAATATGAAAGAAAAATGAAAAGAAAAATGAAAGTTCCCTAAACACTCCCTAAACACCCACCCAATTATCCAATAATGCCAATCCCATTATCCTCCCCAGAAATCAACATTAACAGGAAAGAATATATGCCTAAATCTTTGTTTTAGTGATTACATGCATATATGTATTATATATATACAAATACCATACCAAATATGGTATGGTACAAATACCATACCAAATACCATACCAAATACATACCAAATATAGAGACACATGTATTTATTTATTTATTTATTTATTTATTTATTTATTTAATTTATTTATTTATTAAAGATTTATTTATTTATACAAGCACTGGGTACAGTCAGAAGTGCAGGAGGGTGAGAGAATTCACCAGAGCCAGAGCGGGGAGCAGTGGACGGCAGGAGAGGTCTGCGCGCCATGTGGGACCCTCCTCCGGTGGCCGGGGAGCAGCCAGGAATTGAACCAGTGCTGCATAGGCTGTGGGCAGCTTTGTAACCCAGCCCTCAACCGCTGCGCCACCGGGGAGGCCCGACACATGTATTTAAACACTTAAATGGAATCATGCTTATGTACTGACATCATCTACATTTTCATTTAGCGTTTTGGCGATTGTTGCACAACAGTGTATACAGATCTACCTAATTCTTGTAAAACGCGCAAGTGTTCTATTTTATGGATGAATCTACATAGTCTTTATTATCTTATTCTAGCTAAACTTTGTACTTAGCATTTCTGTTATCTTAAGGAAAATATCAGTATTTGGTCATTAGTGTTGATTTAAGGACAATTTGTTTGAAAACATTTTCTTTAAACTATGCTGTTCTTGAACTTTCTTCTACTACATTCACACAAGATAATGTCAACATAACTTGTTTCAATGAGCAGAAATAAAATGCAAGACACAGTGAAGAGTTCAGGAAATCTCAGATAAAATAGCTCAAATGAGGTTTGCTTTTTACCGTGCCATAAACTAGCCAAATTTAGAAAGTTTTAGTATCTATCTTCCTTTCTGAGTTATTGAATTTAGATAGATATCAGTGATTACCATGTGAAAAGCACTTTTTACTCACATTCTTGCCAACCAGTCCCCAAAGTCTCTAAGCAAGGAATGAAGAGCTCAGGCATCATTCTAGCCCAAGAAGTATCTTTCCTAATATTTTAATGCTATTAGTTCTATAGTGCCAGTTAAATTGAAATTCTGTTGGTTTAAAAGTTCAACTCCTATTTCTATGCCAATTTTGTGGTTCCAACCTCCAGATCCATAAAGTTTATGTTACCTATTGTGCTGTGACTTAAAAAAGTTGTTCAGTTGGTGAAACTTCACTCTGACAGGTTATTTCATTTAAACCAAGCTGTAGCTAGACACTTCGAGCAAAGTAGAACAATTCAATGGGCTACATTTACACACACACACACACTCACTTTTCCAATAGATGGCCATCCTATTTCATCTATTTTAAATGACATGGTTTCTCAGGCACCAGTATCTCACTGTGGTTTTGATTTGCATTTCCTGGATGATGAACATTTTTTTTAATGTGCCTGTTGGCCATCTGTATGTCTTCTTTGGAGAAGTGCCTATTTAGCTCTTCTCCCCAGTTTTTGACTGAGTTATTTGTTTTCTTTTCGATGAGTTGTATGAGTTCTTTGTTGATCTCGATAATAGCCCCTTGCTAGATGTATGGCATTACAAATATTTTCTCCCATTCAGTAGGGAGTTTCTATGTTTTAGTTACAGTCTCTTTCCTCATGCTTATACTTCCAACTATTGGAAAACTTAAGATATCTTCATTATTTTCCAGAATTTTAATCATTTTGTGAAATCATGATGCAAGATAATGGGTATTTAATATAAAATGCTCTATTTTCTGTGGAGTTATAAGTTACTATTAATTATGAATTAAAGCCTAATTTAGTATGGTTGGAAGCGATCATGAGAAGTGAAATTTTGCACCCAAATCTTGGCTATCTTGAGAGAAAAGCACTGCTAGGCAGCTTGGAGTCAAAAAATGTTACCTGATAGGTTCATGGAAGAAAGGAGTAAGGGGACTGCTGGTGAAAGCATAACCAAACCAAGAGAAGTGCTTGTCAGGCAATTCTGCCAGGCCAAAGTGAGGCGATGTTACCCTGTTTATTAGCATGCACTTTAGAAAGTTCAGGGCACGTATGGATAGCGTTCATTCTATTTAACATTATACATTACTGAAAACACATCGATAACATAAATAATTCATCAGAGCATTGTTTGAAATTTAAGATTACAAAGCATTCTGTTTTATGACTCTTTGTACTTTCAAAGAGAAAGACAATATAGATAGATAGACTTCATAACCTTTATATGAACCTATTAGGGAGAACAATTCAACAGAAAAGAAATTGCCCCCTGCACCCCTATCAACAATTTCTCTGTGATCGTGCCACAGGCTGTTATATTTAGACTTCAGTAAAACCAGATGTTCAGGGGACAGAATGAGTTAGAGATTAAGGTGTTCAGTTTGTTCTGGGCGCCATGATTGAAGGTAGAAGACTAGAACTGATTGTCTGCAAAGAACATTTTGGGGAAGGAAGAAACCTGAAATTTTTTGTTATTTAAGGTAGCAAATTATAATCCTCCATCTTCTGGTCACAAAGGTGATAAAGGTTGGCAGAGGGCAAATCATAAGACAACAGAAAGCAATGGATATACAGTTAAAGAGCCACCCACTTTGTTGTAGGTGTAAATAGCTCCCAAAAGAATCATTCATTAAATGGTGTCATTGTTATGAGTTAGAGACTTTTTACCTAATTCTGGATATGGCTGCATGGAAAAGCATGTTTGGGATAAATTATGCATCTTAATTGGCCATAGTATATGATGTCTTGATGAAAATGAGAGATAGGGAACATCCAGATAAGGATAATAGTAAACAGTATGATTCTTGAAAAAGATAACTGCCCATCTCCTTTATTAAATGTAAAATGGAACACTCTCAATAAAGCAGCCCATATGCTGTGGCTGAGAGCTATGTTGGATTGGAATTATGGTGACCACTTTCTCCCAATGAACATGCCTCTCATCTCTAATGTTTATCTCATGTTACTTTGGCTCACCCCCACAGCCTGGGTTCGATCCCCGGCCAGGGAGCTAGCCTACATGGTGCAGCAGATCTCTCCTGCCTGGCCTGCTGTTCCCCTCAGTGGTGTATTTCAGTAGATCTGCCTGTTCTGCTCGCCACTTTGTCTCTGGTGAATCCTCTCATCCCCTACACCCTAGTTCTTGTATGCATTAATAAATAAAAATAAATCTTAAAAAAAACACCCACATGTTATTTTGTGATGGGGGGGAGGTAAGAATAATGCAGAAAACTACATCTGATTTTACGGTTCCCACTTACTTTAATAGGTTTTAGTGAAAATTAGAACAATTCAATAGAAAGGAAGGAAATTTCAGAAGGGGAATAAACAAAAGAAAACAAGGGTAGCCAAATAGGGTGGAAATGTTTCAGTTGTTGTGAGCACATGGATTGAAGGCAGAAATTGATGGGGAAGGGCATCAGAGTTCTAATAGGGTATTATCAAGACTGGGGGAACCCATTAGGTTTTCTCAGTGTTTTGCCAGTAAAAAGACCCAGACAAATCAACCCAGTTTGGAAGAATTTAGAAAACTGGATGACAAGGAAAAGCCCAATGAATTTGTTATTGAAATACAAGTGATGTCAATAAGAAAGATTGAATCTGATGAAGATTGATGGAAGGTCAGGATCTCCTGGCTCATTATAGTTGGCAGTAAGCCCGCATGGTAATTAAGCCTGACGTTCCTTGTTTGGGTGAATATAAATGATAAATGGAAGGAAGGAGATAAAAGAATAAACAAACAGGATTATGCTAAAGTAAAAATCCAACATTACTTTGGCATTTCAAGAGAGGTCCAGGGTAAGAGAATAATAGTCTTAGTCTAAATTCAGATACATGGAAAGTAAAGCAATATGGTTTGCCAAAGCCACCTTTGCTTCTGAAAATTAACAATGTAGAATGTCAATCAACAAACATGAATGGCATCATCCTGGAAATGTCTTTGTCCTGAATTACTCTTTTTTTTTTTTTTTTTTTTTTTTTTTAGAGGCATGTTTTTATTTATTTATTTGTTTGTTCGTTCGTTTTTTTTTGTTTATACATGCACTGGGTACAGTCAGAAGCGCGGGAGGGTGAGAGAATTCACCAGAGCCAGAGCAGGGAGCAGAGCAGGCAGAAGGACCAAAGTACACTGCTGAGGGGAGCAGCGGGCGGCAGGAGAGGTCTGGGCGCCATGTGGGACCCTCCTCTGGTGGCCGGGGAGCAGCCGGGGATCGAACCGGCGCCGCAGAGGTCGCCGGCAGGTTTGCAACCCAGTGCTCAACCGCTGCGCCACCGGGGAGGCCCTGTCCTGAATTACTCTTAACCTGAAAGATTCATTTAATCATTTTTTTCTTTTACAAAAAGTTCATTCTAATTGTGTGATTTAACTTTAATAATATTTTTCTCAAAAGATACACAAGTCATTTTTAGAACATACCACATATTTTATAGCAGTGATTTATACTTAAGATTAAATTTATGTATAGGTCAAATAAAGAAGAAAAAAGGAGCTAAGTTTTATTGGAAACAAAATCACACTGCAGCATTTCTAAGGTAACTTATAAGAGAAACATGTACATTTGCATTCTAATAATCAACTTTGTAACAGGTCAATCTAGACAATTCTATTTAGTACTGCTGATTCCCACTTCTTTTTTATTTATTCATAGAATAATTTTTGTTTTCTTAACATTCAGGTATTTCACAATTTAGAAAAATGTAATCCAAAGAAAGTACATATGAAGTCAAAGAAAGAAAGAATTTGAAAGGAATATACTAATTACTAAAAATATTGACAGTGGGCTATACTATGTATATATAGTATATACAGTGGGTGGGAGGGTTTGGGTAATTTAAATGTTACTTTAAAAAATCTATATTACCATTGCTATATTACCATTGCAAATATGCACAAGTGCTACCAAATTACTGGTATTAGTTTCTTTAAAAACTCATTAGTAAACAGG
Organism: Talpa occidentalis; assembly: GCF_014898055.3. Classification (NCBI taxonomy): domain Eukaryota; kingdom Metazoa; phylum Chordata; class Mammalia; order Eulipotyphla; family Talpidae; genus Talpa; species Talpa occidentalis. The sequence continues at coordinate 28,469,771 of NW_023601322.1, forward strand.
TTCTTGAATGGGTCTTCCCTAACCTCTATACACAACTTTATAAAAAGGATTACAGTTGACATTATGAGGGAGTGAATGATGGCTACCTATATTACTGCCAATTAATCTGATTTGGCACTTTAAACCTGACTTTGGGATCATAGAGTTTAGGTGGTGGCAAGAAAATAAATTTGAAATAGTTCACTATAGGTGATACAATATTAATTTTTTGTAAATGCTAATATGAGTATGTTCCTTAGAAGGCAATGTTAGTTTATAGTATTAAGTTATACTTCTAAAATTCTGTGATATCTTTGATCTTAAACCTCTGTGAAAACACAGTGTAAGTTTTTATTTCATTTAAAGAAAATAGCCCATTTAAATAAGTTCTCATCTGTTTACACATTTGCCATTCATCTGTTTTTAACTTTTCCTTAAACTGACAACTTTCTCTACTACCCTTCCTTCTGTCTTTCAAATAAACAATGCTACAAAGAAGAGATTTTAATTTCTTTTGACAGCAATGACTAGTTAAAGAGATCTTTGCCCCAGTCTGATTGTTTCAATCAGGAAACTCATGATAACCTGCACTGATGATATAATGTCTGTAGCTGATGCCAACAGCATCCCCCACCCCCCCCCCTGCCATTTTGAGCCACACTTATGCACATGGAAAACTCTATCAGTTGAAAAGAATTCTTCATTTTCTTAAATAACAGCTTTTGCCAATAGATTTTTCTCTCTTCTTTGTTCGGAGATCTCAAGGGGATCAACTTTACTTTTTTTTTTGTCTAAAATGAACGTGACAGAAGGGTTTACCCTTTATGCAACAACAGGAGCAGAGAGAGCACAACAGACTGAAGTCTGCAGGGAATGAAATTAAAATTCGCATACTGACACAAAAGACTTTACTGAAGTAAGGATACAATGCTAGCATGAAGCCTTCTAACATGAATAAGAGTCAATGCCAAGTGACCTACAGTTTGTACATTAGTAGAAACATTTTGCTGTTCACAAAAATACTTACATTCAAAGGGATAAGAAAAAAGAATTGAGACAATATGTGGTGAAGCAAACTTACTGAAGGGAACAGTTCTGGGAAAGTTACTGAACTGCAACAGCACCTGAATGAGATGCAAAAGGAAACTGTAGTCCTACCAAGATGGCCTGTTTACCAGCACCACAGCAATCCTGCTGACTCCTAACTGAGTCAGCAGGACTCAGTGGTCCTGCTGAATGGTCGTGGTTCCCAGGGGTTTCAGGGCCAGTTCAAGCTTTGATTCTGCCACTAATTAGCTTGTTTCTTTGTACATCAGTGGTTTGTGTCACAGTTATGATCTACCCCTGCCCTGAAGCAACACCTCCGTTTCTACCACAATCTGGTTCTTCTACCACCAGTTCACTTCTTTCCAAAGCCCAGAAGACAGGACTTGGGTCTGGGGAGTATCAAAGGATTTAGGGAAGTTTTATTTTAGAAGCATCAGAGTTCTCAGGCAAGAGCTGAGGTTGTGAGGACAGCAGACACAGAGGGTAGAGAGAATGAAGAGACACTCACTGAGGACTTGCCTCTGAGCTAGCTGGCACAGTACTTTCAACTATCTACGCAGGAGGGCACCACCATTAAAGAAAACATTTAGAAGCATCCTAATGAAAGTCCACACAGAATGCCATTTGCAGTTAATTGGCTATTCTGCACCTAGGTAGGAAAGGTGTCCCAAGGCAAGACACTGCTAGCCTTCATCATGTTCTATTAAGTGCCAAGTATATAACTGTGGTGACTTTTGTTGGGCAGATTGCTTTCATGGCAGGGGAAAAGAACAGCTCTCAACAGAAATAAGCTGAGCATTTCTTCTTTCAGTGTGGACTGGCATGGTGCCCCAGCTCTGGTTTCCAGTCCAGCTTTTAAAAGCACCTCTGTAGCTCTATCCCCAATGTACAACTCCCACTATCCTTTTATTAATTCAAGTACAACATTAAAAAATAAAATAATCCCTTTGGCTGAGCATGCCTTTTTTCTGATCTTCTTTACTATATGTTATTATTAAATATGAACATTAATCCAGAATAGTTTTTAAAATGCCAAAACTAGAAAGGATGAATTTTTCAAGTGTGGTACAGATCATAACTATTTAAGACTCTTATAATACTTCCAATTGTATACAAAGTCTGTCTGTATTCTACCTTGATGTCCAAATTGGGACATATCCAATTCTTTTTGGTCCTAAAGATCAGCTCTGGTTTTCAATAGCACAAATCATGTGACAGGAAGAGAGTGAAGCAGGGTCCATATTCTAATACAAATTCCAAACTACAGAGTCTCAGCTCTTCCAAAGGAACAAAGCCTCTCAGGTATACCAGTAATCATTCTCCCCTTTTTTGCCAAGGGGCTTATGTCCAAACCAAGTTGATCAGTTTATAAGCATTTAGGGATGAAGCCAAGCAACAAGATGATGAGCTTTCAATCTCAGTAACAGTCATACTTCAGGATGCACCCATGACAGAAAGAAAATCAATGAAAGGCCTGATAAGTAAACAGGTAATGCATTGGCCAATTAATCTTGAGCTTCAAGGCCAACTTGGAATCTTTCTTTCACGGGCAACATTAGGACTTGAACACCAAGTGGCTCGTTTATATCCTCTAAAAAGACACAGCAAAGCTGTTTTGTGAGAAAATCAATCCAGAAGTCTTAAGGCTAATGAAAAAGAAACAATATTCATATATTTCCCTTTACTGTTTACAAAGAACATTTATACATGTATATCTCAATTTCTGTGGTTAAACTGGTAAGGAGGGAGAGACAATACAAAATGTTACAAGTGAATACCAAACAAGAAATGACAAAAAAACAACAACAAAGGACTGTCATATCTTTTGGGAGCCTATCTCATTAATATGAAAAGCAAATAGTTCATGGGGAATATATGAAGTGTTATTAAAAGTTTTATATATATACATACATACATATTTATATAAAAACACATATGCACATATATATACACATAATACAGATATTTAAATAGCTAAAAAAATGTGCAGCGGAACTGAAGAGACCTTACCCAATGACCACTAAATACATTATTCTTTGTCTTCTCCATTATAAGTATTTTACTCATACAAAATCTTTGATTTACTTGGTGGCATTCTTGCTATTATCACGTACAATCCTGACTATTCCTTCCCCAAGGCAAAGCAAGTAACCTACACTAATATACTGTAGCCTTTTTCAATGTGGCTGATGACCTCAATTTGGACTGCAAGGGTTTTATCATTTTCTTTCTCTTGGTGTCCTCTCTAAAGTATGATCTTTTGTTTTCCAGGTAAGATTTAATTTAAACATTAAAAAAGTAAAAAAAAAAAAAACTAAAACAAAAACCAAACAAAAGAAACCTTCAGTAAACACATGTTCACTGCATAATCTCAGGGATGACGGGAAGGCTACAGATTCTCAGTGTTGCTGTACCCCATGCTATGAATGACATGGTGCGAAATTTGCTCACCTGCCCAACACATCTAAATTACTGGCTAGTAAAGATTTTGACAGGCAGTTTAAACTATGTCATTCTGAAATCAATAATTTAATTACTATTGAAAACGTTCATTTCTTCATTGTTTTATTTTTAAAATGTGTTAAATTATTCTGAAGTGCCTAAAGAGATATGTACTTCATTTTGACTCTGCCTCTAAACAAAAGGTAAGGTTGACAGAAGATGTAAAGGCTGGGAAACTAAGGTTTCAGATGGCCCAGGGCTGTGTAAAGGTTTTGCTGCTAGTCAAATGCAGAGGCGGGATATATCCTGGTCTTTGGACTCTGATACTTTGAACTCTAATACTATGCCAATTTCTCTGTTTCCTGTCTGCATGCAAGAATTTTACTAAAAAACAAAACAAAACACAATAAATTAGCCAAAGTCCAGAGTAGAGGTTTAGAAGAAATCTGTGATATGGTAGAACATAAGATAATGGAATGATTCAGTGACGATAGATAACTGGGAAACACTGCCTATGCAATCAAATGCCAACACGCCCAACAAGGTGAACTGCTCACAACTGAGAATCTGGTGTCATTCAGCCTGGAAACATCCTGAAAGTCTAGACAGTCTTCAATTTTCATAAAATCGGAAAACCTTCAAACAGATGAAAATGCAAGGATGTTCTGAGAAGTAAAAGAAGCACAACTAAATATACAAGCTGGATATAAACTATGGTTCTTTTGTAGATATAGTGAAGACTTAAAGGAAAATAGTTGCCTGCAGGAATGCCATGAATTGGTAAATTTAAAAGGAAACAATCACTTTCAATCATTCATTCACCCAACAGATATTTGTTTGGTAAATTTAAAAGGAAACAATCACTTTCGATCATTCATTCACCCAACAGATATTTGTTGAATATTCATTATAAGCCAAGTCCTGCTCTAGCACAGGCCTATAATAGTGAATATAACAGAAAATCCCTGCCCTTCTGCTCATGTTTACATTCTACATGCAGGAGAGGGGGAGAGAGAGACAAAAAATAAAATACATTAGTAAGTAATACATTACATTAGATGGTGGTAAGCATTATGAAGAAGGAGAGAGGAGAGAAGAGAGACAGATAGAAGCACTAGGAATGATTTCTCTAGTAATCTTTCTCTTGCAACTTGCTTAGAGTTCCCTTATGGAATGATAGGTCCATAATCATTTCATAGAGAAGACTGCCAACAGTAAATAACATGTCCTAGTGATTAGTTCCCAATTTGAACAATTTAGATTGACATGTGGAGTTCTTTAAGGGTTTCTCAATCCTTTTTTCATTACAGGTTTATTGATGCATTCTGACAATCACTTGGGCAGAGAGTGACAATGGCTAAAGAAAACTGTTAATGCAAAAGAGAGGCCCTGGGATTGGGTGGGGGGCCAGAAGAAGAAAGGGAGACGCAAGGAGTGAACAGATGTACAGCTCTACAATAAGGATTTTCTACCAAATACAAGTGAGTCAACTGGGAAATATACATCACTGGAGTCCATTCCTGGCAATTCTGATTCAATTAATCTGGGGTATGACCTGAAAATAGGCACTTTTACAAAAATCCTAAGTGATTTCAATGTGGAGACAGATGTTGAGAACTGAACTGAAAGGAATTTCAGAATTTTTACTAAGGGTTAATATGAGGAAGAAATCCATTTTAATTAATTTCAGTGAAGTATTGAGTGATCCTGGAAACAAAAGTCTTAGGAACCCAACATTATATCCTAACTCTATCACTATACCCAGAATTTACCCCCCATCCACCTTCATTTGGATGAAAAACTAATGGAGGGAACACTCGAAGACGTTAGAAAATGATGCCAACGTTGCATAAGGAAAATCCCTTGAAAACACGGTTCTTAATGTTTACTTCTAAGTCCTATTACTGTAGAGCAATGTCTCTCATTGTAAGAGGTCACATCATTCACACATACTGGTTTAACTGCTCCAACAAGTCTTGTTGTCCAGTGCACAGAAGAAAGCCAATGCTGAGTGTTCATGATGGTTTAGCACTAAATTAAGGGCTTTACATATCTAGTCACACTTAATACTCTGAGCAAGTTAGTAAAGTAATTACTAATACTGTTATTTCCACTAGAGGAACATGGCTTACCAAGGTAAAGAAAGAGGCATGTTTGCAATCATGTCTGCATGGTGAACGAGAAGAAATACACCCCTAATTGCTTATCTCTGAGAGGAAACTAATTCTATTACTAACCTTTTGTCAGGGAACACACATAGAGTTTGGATTTACAATAAGTTCTGTTCCTTATTGTCTGTGTGATCCTGGGACATTTTAACATGACAACTACTATTTAGCCATACCTAGGACTGTGTTAACGTCTTTATATAAACTATCTTGTTTAATCATCACGACAAATCTATGAGGAAGATATTATCTCCATTTTATAGATTAAATGATTTGTTCAAAATCACATAGCAAGCATTTAAATCTAGACCTATAAACCTAGTTGCTGTAATTATTACTCCTGCGCTCTTAACTGTTCTATTATTGCCTCTCTGAGCTTCACTTTCTCATGATTATGAGGATTGCACAAGGTAACACATATAAAGGAATTTTTATGAAAGTATTATAGGGCCTAGGACCTCAAGTGACACTCACATGTTTCTTCACATTGAAGTTAAGGGAATTTGATGACCTTGGACCAAATGAACAACACCAAAACAGTAGTTCATGAGGTTAAAACCTATGAGATGGGGCTTCCCTGGTGGCGCAAGGGGTTAAGCTCAGCACTGTGAAGCTATCCGCAGCCTCTGCAGCATGGGTTCAATCCCTGAGTTCGATACCTGCCTGGCCAGGGAACTCCCCTTATGGTGCTGCAGACCTCTCCTGTCTCACCCGCTGCTCCCCTCAGCAGTGTATTTCAGTCATTCTGCCTGTTCTGCTTCCCACTCTGTCTCTAGTGAATTCTCTCACCTCCTGCACCTCTGGCCTAACCCCAGTTCTTGTATGCATAAATGAATCTTTAAAAAATAAAAATAAAAATAAAATCTAGGAGATGATGACAGCAGGAACTGGAACCCAGGTTCTACTCCCCACTCTGTCTCTAGTGAATTCTCTCATCCCCTTCACCTCTGGACTACACCCCAGTTTTGTATGAATAAATAATCTTAAAAAAATAAAAATAAAAATAAAACCTAGGAGATGATGACAGCAGGAACAGGCACCCCTGAACAAATGTACTAATCACAGCATTTTTAGAGTTTACTACCCTGGAGAAGACACACTAAGGAAGTATAACCCTAACCTCCTGCTGGCTCCACAAAGAACATATTTGTGTCATATGTCCCAAGGGTAATCTTAGGGATTTTGCCACTACCTTGCAAGTACAGAATATAAAATTTTGAGATGGGTTTATCTTCTACAAATGTGTGCTCTTTATTTTCTTTTTAAATAATGTTTTATAAGTTATTTAAGTAATACATTGTAGAACTTTGTAATTCTACTTTGTAGAGCAAAGTATGGACAATAAAATAGCACTTACAGTCTCTCTACCTAGAATTTAGATTTCCTGAAACCAAAGACTAGAATTCTAAGTGGCTAGTAAATACAGGCTGTTGTAATGTGTATTTTCCTTGTACTGTATGTTTTTCCTATAGTAAAATCTCTTGACAAGCTTACTCACGCTTAATTCATTTCTTAGAATTAAGCTATGCCTTTATTATTTCTATTTAGTTTATTTGTTTCTATTTTCTTAACTTGTACACTTTATAAACAGTGTGTGCAGGAGGAATAGATGATAATATTAATGATTTTTAAGTGTGGGAATTATAGTAATAACCCAAGATCATGGCTTAATTAAAAGCAACACCTTTTTATCAAACTTAAGAAATTTTATACATTTGGCTATTTTTGGTAGTAATGCAGTTTTCAGCAGGTAATTCTAAGTTATTAACCCAACTTAAAAAAGCAAAACAAAACAACGTTTTTGACTGGCATGGCTTTTTACCCTCCTGATTAAAGATGAAGACAGAGAAGCTTTTTTACAACCTCATTTTTTTTTTTACATATTCAATACATTCTTTTCTGAAGTCTTCAAATTATACCTTTTTATCATCATTTTGAGTGCATTTTCATTAGGTTTTTCTTTTGTTATTTACAATGTCCTCAAAATGGAAAAGCTACTGTGCTTGTGTATAGTGTATAAACTGTTCACTGAGGGCAGATGAAGCTAGAATGATAGTTCTTGGTTTAGCAGCCCAACACAAGCCCTAATCCACAACAGGCATTCAATGACCAGTAGCCAGTATGGTTACATAGAGGTATCACTCACATACTCTGTTACACAGAGGCAGTCTGCTATTCAAACCTACCACATAAACGTAAGTAATGTTTATGGTCTCTAGTTTGAAGGTTGGAATTATAGTTTAGCTCCTCTCTCTCCACCTTGGGAAAATAACACATTATCTTGTGCTAGGCACATAAGGGAATCTGAATACTTAAAATATTTGTGTGAATGTATGTAAGTGAGAAATGTAAGTGAGAAAAAAAGTCTGATTAAAAAAAAGATTTTGTTACAGTTAGGCTTCTGAGCACAAGTGCAAGAAAGCGTTGCAATTTGGTTGTAGTAGGTAATGGAACCACAGCACCTCCTCTTCTCAGAAGGACTAAGTTTCTTGATAGTTTCTTCCTATCAAGTTATAAAAATAAATTCTAACTCTTAAAGTAAGTTTGTATGACTTCTATTCTACAGCAGAATTTTATTATCTTAGTACCTATATCTCAGAACCAAATCCAAGTTTCAGGCAGAGTGACTAAAAAAAGAACCAAAACATTGAAATATGGGATCAGAAGTGCTAAATTCCAGTCTTCTTTTTCTTCTTTACTGTGTGACCTTGGGCAGAACCTCAGTCTTTCTTGGGTCTCAATTCACAGTTGCAAAAGGGGACAACACTACTACTTACCTCACAGGGTTTGGTTGCAATTTAGATGAGAAAATGCATGTTAAAGGCATTCTGTCAACTCAACAGTACTATGCCAAGGAGTACGTACAGGTCATTAAAATTTTCAGCAATTTTGTTATTGGTATAACAGAAACATGTTTCTTGTTTAGGTTTTGAATCCTTGGCAACTGTCAACTCAGAATTTTGTTACCTGAGATAAAATAGATCACTATTATAATAAGCAACAGCACATTTATATGATTTTCCCTTCTCTGCAATCTAAATGGTTACTGGCAATGTGACATAGATATAAAACAATGCCTGAACTGCCCAGGAGGTAAAGCCTTAGTTTATAATTTATGGAGAATAAAGAGGGATAAACACAGAAAATTTGTCCCTTTCCATGGCACAGCAAAGGATTAAGACACTCTCAGTCATTTTAGTACCTTAAAGGTTATGGCACCATATCTGAAACTGGAAGCAACTGGTCTTTCAGGTCAGGTTACTTAAAGGAAAATAAAGATAAAAAACATCATATTGCGGTAACACTGGTTTATGACACTGTATGAGAGTCAGTCTTTTTTAAAAATAAAAAGTGTTATATTTAAGGTGTACGGTGTGTTGTTTTGATATACACACAGTGAAACGATTCCTATAATAATTACTGTTAAAGTAATTTGACATAGCTATGTTCTCATAGATTACTACTTTTTTGTTTTTTTGACGGTGACAGAAACTGAAAGCTACTCTCTTAGTAAACTTCCAATACAGTATTATTAACTATGCTGTACATTAGAGCTCTAGATTTATTCATCCTACATAACTACAACTTTGCACTCTTTGACCAACATCTCCCCTTTTTCACTACCTCCGCATTCCTGGTAACCACCACTCAACTCTCTACCTCTGTAAATTTGAGATTCTATATGTAAGTGAAATCATCCACCATTTCCCCCCAAAGTCTTATTTCACTTAGCATGATGTCTTCCAGGTTCACATATGTTGTTGAAAAAGTCACGATCTCCTTTTTAAAGACTGAATCATATTCCATAGTGCATTCATTTTTGATGAACATCCAGATTATTTTCATACCTGAATGATTGTGAATAATGCTGCCATGAACACGGGCAAACATATCTTGATTTCATTTCTATTGGTATATATCCAGAAGAGGGATATCTGTATTGCACAATAGTTCTGCTTTTAATTTTTTGACTATTTGCATACAGTTTTCCATAATATTTATACCCACTACATTCATACCAATAATGTACAATCCTTTGCAACACTTATTTTAATTCTTTCAATAATAGCTAGCCTGAAAATATAAGGTGATATCTCATTATGATTTGGATTTGCATTTTCCTGATGATTAATGACATCCATCACCTTTTCATATATCTATTGGCTATTTGCATGTCTTCTTTGACAAAATTCAATATCCATTCATGATAAAAGCTTTCAACAAAGTATATATGGAAGGAAATTCCTATAACACAATAAAGGCCATTTATAAAAAATCCATAGCTAACATCATAATCAATGGAGAAAAACTGAGAACTTTTCTTCTAAGATTCAGTAGAAGGCAAGGATGCCCACTCTTGCCACTTGTATTCAACAACATACTAGAAGTATAAGCAATGAAAAAAAAAAAAACTGTTAGAATAAACAGATTCAATAAAGCTGCAGGATATAAGAATCAACATATAAAACTCAGCTGTATCTATTTATATTAACAATGACCTATCTAAAAAAGAAATCAAGACATCAATCTTATCTACAACATCGAAAGGTATAAATACTTAGAAATATATCTAATCAAGGAGATAAAAGATTTGTATACTGAAAACCATAAAATATTAATAAAAAATTGTAGACACAATAAATGAAAAATACCCCATGTTTATGGATTGGAAGAATTAATATTGTTAAAATGTCCACATTACCTGAAGTGACACACAGATTCAATGCAATCCCTATCAAAATTCCAATGGCATTATCACCAAAATAGAAAAAAGAATCTTAAAATTCCTATGGAACTACAAAATATTCTGAACACTAAAGCAATCATTAGGAAGAAGAACAAAGTTGGAGGCATTACATTTCTTGATTTTTTGAACCATATTACAAAGCTATAGTAATAAAAACAGATACAAAGACCAATGGAACAGAATAGAGTCCAGAAATAAAACCAAGCACAAATGATAAGTTAATTTTTGATAATGGTGCAAAGAACATAAGGAGGAGAAGATCAGCCATTCAAAAAATGGTGCTGTGAAAACTGGACAGTCACATTCAAAAAAATAAAACTGGATTGTTACTTTACACTATATACAAAAAACAATTGAAAATGTACTAAAGACTTAAAAGAAAGACTTGAAACTATAGGATAAAAGTTCCTTAAATTTGTCCTTCAAAATTAATTTTGAATATGACACCCAAAGCTCAGGTAACAAAGGCAGAAATAAACAACTACATTAAACTACAATGCTTCTGCACAGCAAAGGAAACTATCAACAACAAAATAAAAGCTACCCAAGGAATGGAAGAAAATATTTGCAAACCATATATCAAAGAATATAAGGAACTCTCACAACATAATAGCAAAAATACCAAACAGCCTGATGAAAATATGGGCAAAGAATCTGAATAGGCATTTTTCCAAAGAAGACAAAGGAAAAATACTGTCTTCAAGATGGAGAGGAAAAATCTAATTTCTAGAATGCAGTGTACTTGGATCTTTCCAGTCTGGTTTTGGTAGAATGTGGTCCCAGGTTACCAATAATCTGAGTCTGGTCCTTCAATCTCAACCTCCAAGGGCATGGGGTCCCCACAAGCCACCTTTAAGTCAGCTGTGTGCAAACAGTTGTCAGGGAGCATAGCTGTGCACAGGTATCTGCACTCTAGAAAGTGCACCAAGTTGTAAACCTAAGGCAAATTTTTCAAGAAGCATGTAGTTTGACAGCAAAGGACCAAGGTCTTAAAAAAAAAAACAAACATTTTTTTTTAAAAAAGCTCCCAAATATCTATCAAGTCCTTCAAAGCACACACTCAAATATTTTCCAATGCCCTCTCACAACAATAACAAAATCAATACGAAACCTCCCTTCCTGAACCCAATATACCTTAAAATCAAACAAACAAACAAACAAACAAAAAACCTTCAAGTTTGTATTACAATTAAAAAAAATAAACTTTCTGAAAAACAGCTAGAGTAGAAAGGTGAACAGCACTTCTTAGAAATAGGCTAACTCCTGGACCTCCCTGGTGGCCTATGGGTTAAGTCTCAGCGCTATCACAGGTACGACCTGAGTTCAATCGCCAGCCAGGGAGCTAAACCACATATGGTGCAGCAGACCTCTCCTGTCTTGCCTGCTGCTCCTCTTTCCAGTGTATTTCAGTAAATCCACCTGTTCTGCTCCCCATTCTGTCTCTGGTGAATCCTCTGACCTACACCCCAGTTCTTCTATGCAAAAAAACAAGGTATTATTAAAAAAAGAAAAAGAAATAGGCTAACTCCAGCACCAATCTCCAAAATTCACCACTTGGGCATGATTTAGTGACATCTGACTTCTTCTCTTCATATCTCCCACACAAAAGCAGGGCAAGAGTGTGGTCCATAACTCTTCTTAGGATTCAGAGAAAAGCAGAGAGAAGAGGGTTTTAGTAACATTTCACTTCAGGGACTGAGAATGTAACCCTGCTGCTTCCCCCACCTCCCATTTGACTCTTAATCAGTCTGGGTGATCATCAATCATCACTGAGTTGTCATATGACTGAGAGACAGAAATTTGGCCAGTATTCTAAAAAATGACAAGATTTCTGTTTCATTGAGCAATTCCAGAAACCACTGTCTTCACTTCAGTATAAAATGTATCAGGATCTACATACCCGAATAGAAAAAGATAGCATCAGGTACAGGATATACAGCTCTAATAGGTCCCCATTCCCAATCAAATTTGAAATAAAAGATTTGAAGATTTAAAGCAGCATTAATGCAAATATCTGTTGCAAGTATACTTTTTGATTAAATTGGCATACATCAAGTACAATTAGAAAGGTTATTTATAACGAAGAAATACATAATTCTGCATCTTAATGGGGATGACAATTACAGCTGATGGTTGCTAATTAACATTACTTCTTTTTCTCTGGATATCAGATACTCCTGTACAATCTTTATTGTTGGCAACGGACAAGCCTAATGCTGGAAGGCACGAAAGGGTTAATTTTCCTTAACATATACACTTATAATAGATTCCCTGCTAACCTGCCTAGTTCCGGCTTCGCATTGGAGACAGGAGCATCGAATAGAATTGGTAAACTCTAACTCTGACTCAGTAACATGGAATTAAAAGTATTTATTTGTTCAATTTTCTTTCCCAGTGAAGGCATACCTATCCATCAGGGTTCAGAATGACTGAGAAAAAAGCCCCAGGTCAAGTGGTGTGTGGAGTGTTGCCTGTTCCAGCCAAGCAGAAATGTGTGACCGTTAGTTCAGTGGTGCTACCCTCCAGTGCCAAGATGACCACTGTGCTTGCTTACTCTTTTGGACAACTCAGGATGTGTGATCAATGCAGGAGGCCAGAAGTGAAATGGAGAGAAAGAAGCATTGTAGCTTCTAGCACAGAAAACTATAAAGCCCTCTTTGCTTGTGCTGTAAATTACATATTTATTTTGTTAGCATGAGATAGATGAATATTTCTACATACAAAGGTGCCCAGCTAAAATCAGGATAAGTGATATTAATGTCCTATGGTCAGTGTTATTGAACCTGGAAAGCAATAAACTTTATGAGTCAATAAATATTACATTTGCAACATAGTTAACATTCCTTTACTGTCTCTCGCACTTATTACACATTGTAACCACAAGTCTACAATACATTATTCATATTTGGGGTGTCACCAAGTGATGGATTGCTGTAGGAGAGGCTGTCCTTTAAATAAATCAACAAATAAAAATGCAAATGTTAACATTTTCAGCCACAACTTTTTCCATCTTGAATGGGGAATGAAAATTTCACATTATATTGACAGGCAGCAGAGAGTACAATTAACAACCTACCCTGTGAATGAGAAAGATGACTTTGCCACGCCTGGTTTTATCACCTGCACATGGAACGACACAGGGCTCTTCTAGGTGTTAGCACGTTTCAGAGAACAAAGGAAAACCTGTCTCCCACAGGCATCTGTCCTACCCCCATCCTTTTTATAAGTTCTGAAAATTCTCAGAATTTACGGTGTGGACAGGGAAAAGGCTTTTTATTTTTTTTCTCCTCAGTTCTTTCAAAGGCTTATTGGGATGAAGAACAATAGGTTTTTTTTTTTTTTATTGCATTATGAGTTTGGTATAACTGAAAAGCAGTCTATAAAAAATGCCTTTTGTACCTTTGAAATAAAAATAATTCAAATAATCCTGATTTTGAAATCTGGAAAGCCACCACTGTGCCTTCCTGGTAACTGATTTTCATAGAAGTGAGTCTTCTTTTTCAACTCTGCAGTTTGTATAATAGACCATAATACGTCATTGTGCACTCTAAAGGATAAAATCTGGTGTGCTACATATTGTTTTATTTAGCCAAATGCTCATTATTTAAGAAGCTTCTGAGAATCTATATTTAGCTGCTCTGCAGTCTTAGGAACTAATAGATAAAGAATCCTTTTCTTAAGGTATATAAATTATGAGTCTTCACAGCAATTTTGACCTGGGCTTGTAAAACTCTCCAAAGTTGATATAGTCTATTCAGAAAATGTATGCTGAGGATGTTCTACAAAACCTTACCGGGGAAACATTTTATTCTTCTTTTTCATGCTTCTCTCTAAACTGAAATATAATCATCAAAAACACATTAAAGTAGTGGTAAAGATCTCATTCTCATCTTCAACAATAGGAACATTCACTAAGATTAAAAATCCAGACTGTCTCTCCTCTCTACCTGTAACTCCAAAGGAATCCCTCAAGGTGAAGTAGGATGAATCCTTTGAGCACATTAAGTGGTCCATCAACATTTCAGAACCACAACTCATGTGGGTCTTTGGCAAAAAGCCAGTATGACAACATTGAGAAGAATAGAAAGGAGTAATGGAAAAAGAATGTGGTAAACTAGTTCAATTTCCTTTTGATTGCAGATGGCCTCTAAAATAGGGAGTTGTCATTGTCAACTATTATAATATTTAATATTAGGATTTGAGGCTTTAGAGACTGAAATGCTACCTCAATTTCTTATTAGCTATGTGACCTTAGGCAAGTGACTCAATCTCTCTGCACTTTCATTTCCTAATTTTCAAAATGAGTATAACAGTAGGACCACCTCACAAAGGTGTGATAAAGATTAAATCAGGTAACGCATACAAAGGACTTAGCACAGCACTAGGCACACAGTACATGCTCAGCAGATGACAACCATTATGACTATCTCTCTGTATTAGTCAATTTCCAAGTCTTCAAAATTAAGTCTTAAAATCTATATTCATTTCATTAAGATGCTAGCAATTTAAATGTTCAAAGTATCATATCCCCAAGGAAACATAAATCAAGCCCTTTTGGTGTTGATGTTTATATATTCAGCTTCAAAGTGTTATACAAGATGACTTATTAGATATGGGAAATTTTAACAACATATTTCTTTTCCTGAGTCCAAAAAAAGCTGATGGAATTATTTATTAACTCTTTAAAAGTCTCGGATACACATCTGTGCAAGGTCAGATTTCCATCATGTCCTTTAATCCAAACAACCACAGGTAGGATACAGAAGCAGCTATGAGAACCCCAATATCTTCTATTAAACTAATCATTAAGGGTCTGCCTGGTGGCGCAAGGGGTTAAGCACCGCACTATGAAGCAATCCGCAGCCTCTGCAGCATGAGCAGGCCAGGGAGCAACCCACATGGCACAGCAGACCTCTCCTAACTTGCCCGCTGCTCCCCTCAACAGTGTATTCAGTCAGTCTGCCTATTCTGTTCCCCACTCTGTCTTTGATGAATTCTCTCACCCCTGCATCTCTGGCCTGTACCAGAGATGCAAAAATAATGTATGCAAAAATAATCTTTAAATAAAAACTAATAATTAAGGAGATTGGCAAAAACATAAAACAAACAAACAAAAAAACCCACAAAGTCTCTTATACAAGTAAATGTTGACAGTCCTTTAGCTGTAGTATAAAACCTGTGATTTTCAGGATCAATTAATTCAGTTAGTTAAACTTTTAGTATAAGTGTATATAAGCATTCCATGATAAATTGGGAAGGACTTTCTGATGAAAATGGACTTCTGATGAAAGATAGGATTAACTGTGTGTTTCTACGGAAGTCCTAACCAATTACTATTATCAATTAAATAATGGCATGGTAAGGAAAGGGTTCCATGAGTTCAACCCGGTGAAATCTAGATACTTTCAAGTAAGTAAGAGCCAATAAGAATTGCCAAGATTTTTCTACTCCTTATTAAATAAACTTGAAAAAAATGTGCTTATTAGGGTATCTCTTCTTACCGGGAGGTATCCTGTTGGAATGATGATGCAGTTGTGGTTACAAGTTCCTTTGGGCTTCCTGTTGTCATAGGAGATGTAGATGCATCTTTTCTAACTCCTGTCATTGTTCCTGTATGAACAGTAAAGGAAATATTTGGGGATCTGATAAAAGGTAATGGGAAAGTCCATTCTGAGAAATATAATAGAGATTTTAGGGATCCCCAAGTTTTGAGAGTAAGGTATTTTCTCCCCCTTAAGTGAAATAATGGCAGATGGAAAACTCAGTGAGTTTAGTTGTATAAACATCAGATTCATAATGTCTTGCTTTTAAAAAGTCAATTTGTAGAATGGACTAAGTAGAGATTTTGTTTTTAAACATGATCACGTATTATATTTTTGCCAATTTAGTTTACTGTGCAAATGCCCAAGAAGGTAACTTTATTTTGTTCCCTTTACTTACTGTTTTTCTTCTCTTTGACAAGAGAAAATTCCAGCACTTTGTACCTACAAACATCCCAAATTAAAATGATACCCCCCCCAAAAAAAAACTTTGAAGGCACACATAAATCTTAATGCTTCTTTTAAAGAATTCGACATTGGGCTAAAACAAGTGTCTATGGGAAGAGATGCTCAACTAACTATTCTAGGACTGATTTGGTTCCTTTCTAATGAGCAATGTTTGGTTGACAATTATTTCCTCTTCTGGAGTGCTAAATAATAAAATGGCATGGATAGAAAGGTTTTCTGTTTTTATTTTGTAGTTATTAATATTTTAAATAATGACGTTCTTCTTGTTAGTATCTATTTTACAAACAACACAATATCTGTCTTCTTAGTGGAAGATTATAAGCACCTCATCACAATTTTTTTTTGGTTCCTCGGACACTGTTACCCAAGTTGCTTAAAGAAGTTATTTGGGAAGGGCCTCCCCTCGTGGCACAGTGTTTGAGCGCTGGGCTGTGAAGCTGCCCACAGCCTCTGCAGTGCTGGTTCGATCCCCGGCTGCCGGGCGAGGGTCGCACATGGCACGCAGACCTCTCCTGTTGGCCTGCTGCTCCCCTCAGCAGTGTATTTCATCTCAGTCTGCCTGCTCCCCACTCTGGCTCTGGTGAATCCTCTCACCCTCCCGCACTTCTGCCTGTACCCAGTGCTTGTATAAATAAATAAATAAATCTAAAAAAAAAAAAAAAAAGAAGTTATTTGGGAAGACTCATGATTTTTTTAGGGGAGGGTGCACACTCAAATAACTTGAAGACGGCTTCGAAGTGTTGGGAATACTAGAGCCTAAAACACCAAGAATACCACATGCTAAGTCTGGGAATGGCACAGGTTAGGTATGTTCAGAGAAAATCAGACCTAGAGAAGGCAAGAATCTTATATTTGTAGAGATCAGTATCAAAACAATCACCATGACCCTGAGTAATCAAAAGCCACTCATTACTGACTATACTCTATTATGTGTACATGTAAAAGATGGCCAACTAGATGCAGATTTCAGCCCTTTTAGTCTATTCAAATGAGTGGGGCCCTCAAGCCAAACCATTACCAGGTTTGGAGGCGAAGTGGGGAGGAAGAAACGCAATACTCTGAGCAATCAGATAAAGCATCTTGGCATGTGCCTGATACTGTTCTACACCTTTTCCATACACCATATATTCTTCCTATTTTGTTAATAGTTTCATTGAGGTGTAATTTGAATACCATAAAATTTACCAATCTTAAGTGTATAATTTGATAAACAGCCATAAATATATGGAAATATGAAAGCATGTTTACAATTTTAATGCTATTTCCTTATTTATTTTTATAATCTAGTATTAGAATACTTCCTTACACCAAAAAGTTCCCCTGTGCCCATTTGTAGTCAATCCCTTACCCTTGTTCGATCTTCTTTCCTCTCCAGTTTAGTCTCTACAGTTTTGCCTTCTGAAGGAATTAGTGACATTTATCCTCATAAACCCCCATCGCAATAGACAAAACCAGTAAGAGATGGATCCAGCATTCAAGTTCAGAGACTGTGACTCCAGTTTTCACCATTATACTACATTGTCCTAGTAAATACATCTGGCTTTAGAATTAGGGAAGAGTTAAAGTAGCAGAAGAAATTTATTATTATTATTTTAAAATTTATTTTTCCTCCACCTCAGTCCCTGTGCTACCCTTTCCCCACCCAATCTTATCCCTCTCTCTTCTCCTCCCCTCTTAGATACCTCAGATTTATGGTCAGTTTTCAAGGGTTAGTAAAGTTTATATTTGTTTTACACTTTGCTTGGCTTATCTATATTCCATATATATGTGATACCATCTGGCATTTATCTTTCTCCTTCTGGATTATTTCACTTAGCATAATCCCTTCTGGCCCCAAGGAGACAGAATTTTGAAAGGAAGGAATAAGGACCATGGAATTAGCTAAAGCATTAAATAAAAAATCTCCAGGCTAACTATTTAATATATTCAGAAAGTATTTATTGAGCATCATTGTGTCCTTGTACCTTGTTAAAAACCTTAAACCATTTTACATGCATAATTTCATTAATCCTTACAACAGTCCTTAAATTATATTATTGTCCTCATTTTAGAGATAAGGAAGTGGAAACTGTGAAAGGTCAAGTAGCATGTTCAATATTACAGGTTAGGAAGAACAAGGCTGGGTTTTGAATGCAATCAAGGTCTATTTGAATTTGCATTGCAAACTCTTAACCAGTTTGATAGTCTGCCTCAAAATACAACAAAATAGCAGTAGTAACAACAACAACAAAAATTTGTCTTTAGAGAGATTACCATAGTGGCAGAATTCAGAATAGAGAGAACGGGGGTAAGTAAAGTAGTTCATCATTGCCACAGTTGTCTGGGTGGAATCCTGGGTGATGTAAGGGAAACTAAAATGGACAAGGCGGGGTAGAAACAACTGATAGGAAATTGTGGGTGAGAAGAGAGGCGAGGAAAATTGTCTGGTAATGACAGACTATAAATATTTTTTAGCGGTCACAGAGGATCTGAACATTAGTCTTCAATTTCTGTTTTGCTACTATGCCAAAAGTTTGGTCCAGACAACTGGCATTTGATGAGGATAATCTAAGGGAGAATTTCAACAGCGGCCCATGCCTTCTAGGGAGTCCATGAATGTAATTCAGGAATGCATGACTACCTTAGCATTGCAGGCATAATGATGTGTATGTATATGTGCTCATTTTTTTGGGTAAAGGAAAAATGATTTTCACCAAACTTAAAGGGTTGTGGGATCTCCCAAAAGTTAAGAATGATTACTCTAAGGCATTGGGCAAGTTTATTTCTATTTCTTTATTTCCCCCTACAACCATTCCTTATATCCACTTGCCCTTTCCCCTTCCTCTTAAACTCAGAAACCTGGGCCTCTCTGGTGGCGAAAGGGGTTGAGCACCGCACTATGAAGCAATCTGCAGCCTCTGCAGCAAGAGTTCAATACCCGGACGGCCAGAGAGCTACCCACATGGCACAGCAGACCTCTCCTGTCTTGCCTGCTGCTCCCCTCAGCAGTGTACTTCTGTTCCCCACTCTGTCTCTGGTGAATCCTTTCACCCCCCGAATCTCTGGCCTGTATCCCAGCTCTTGTATGCATAAATAAATAAATTTTTAAACTCAGAAACCTCACTTTGATTATTATTGTCTTAAAGCTTTTGTATTTTAATTTGTTGCTATGTAAATGTCCAAAATTTGTCTTTGTCATTCTGACTTGTTTTATTATACATAATTCCCTCAAACTCCCTCCATTTTGCCTGTAAATAGTAACATTTTATCTTTCCTTATCACTGAGTGATATGCCATAGTATGTATATACCACATCCTCTCGATCCGGTCTTGTATTGGTAGGCATTTAGATTGCTTCCATGTCCTATCTACTGTGAATAGTGCTGTAATAAACACTGCAGAACATATTATTTTTTGCATTGATGGCTTCATATTCTTTGGCTATATACCCAGGAATGGGACTGCTGGGTCATATGGTACTTCCATTTTCAGTTTTTTTAAGGTAAATTCCCATAGCTTTCTAAAATGGCTACCAACAATGTAAGAGGGGTCCTCTTTCTCTACATCCTTTTGAATATTTGTTGTTTGTTTTAAATATGTGTCATCCTCATGGGAGTATGATGGCATCTCATGGTGGTTTGAAACTGCATTTGCTTTATTAAAAATGATGAACATTTTTCCATATATTGACTGATTTTCTGGATATTCTTTTTTGTGAATTGTTTAACTCTGCTACCCATTTACTAAATGTGCTGTTTTTTTCATTGTTGAATTGCTTAAGTTTTTTATGTGCCTTGGATATTAACCTCTTACGGGTTGCATAATGTTTAAATATTGTCTTCTATTCAGGAGGATGTCTTTTTGATCTCTTATATTTTCTTTTGCTGTGTAAAAGCTTTTTTTTTTTTTTTTTAAAGACTTATTTATTTATTTATACAAGCACTGGGTACAGTCAGAAGCATGGGAGGGTGAGAGGATTCACCAGAGCCAGAGCTGGGAACAGGCAGGAAGACTGACTTAATATACTGCTGAGGGGAGCAGTGGGTGGCAGGAGAGGTCTGCGCGCCATATGGGACCTTAGACCGGCGGCCAGGGATCGAACTGGCGCTACAGCGGCTGCGGGCAGCTTCGCAACCCAGCGCTCAACTGCTGCGCCACCGGGGAGGCCTTGTGTAAAAGCTTTTTAATTTGAGGTCATCCCAACTGTTATTTTGCTTTTATTTCCCTTGCCATAGTGGTCGTTTCCAAAAATATCTTTATCAATGATGTCATAGAACATATTGCCAATGTTTTCTTCTACATATTTTATTATTAGTTGCCTTATATCTAAATATTTAATCCATTTGGAATTTATTTTTGTGCATGGATTTAGAGAATGATCTAACTTACTCTTTTAGGAATGAAATCTTCCAGTTTACTGAGAACCATTTGTTAAAGAGACTCTACTTTCTTTTACCTTTTCTCTCTTTTTCTTAATCTTCAATGCTTTATTACATATGAAACTTCCAGAAAGTTACATATCTCCTTTTAATTATATCCACTCCTTCTATAAAATTTAATATCATGTATACAACCAATTACATGTAGTGATACATATTACAAAACTACATATTTATCTATATTTATATGCACACATACAAAGACAATATACACATTTAAAATAATTTTTGCAAGAATATTATGTTAGATGATAAATTTCATACACAAATGCATGTTTATATATGTAAATATATGTGAATATTTTTATGAAAATAAACATGCATATATATTTTTGCATCCACAGATGGAACTGAATATAATGGATCATGTCCTATTTATATATATTACTGGATCTATGTCTGCCCATCCATCAATCAATATCTCATGATAAGATAACTTTTCAGAGTTCAGTGTTTAGGAAGGCTCATTTTCTAGGCTCTTTGTCTTATTTTGTATTTTAAAAACAGCTCAACCTAAGAAAGAGGTTAAGATCAAGAGATAAAGTACTAGTAGCACTGTCACTTTTCCATTTATGTATGCATACCAAAAAATGTGCTATAGTTTTCCTATTTTTGAATTTTATAAAACTTGTGATATACTATATATAATTCTTTTTGAGACCTCTTTTGCTTAATATTATATCTGAGATTTATCAATGTTGATGCTTCATTTAGTTATAGTTTTTGTTCCATATTCCATATAATATTTGATTGTACACATTTAAGTCTTTATTCATTTGCCACTGATTAATATTTGGAGGACTTCTAGTTTGGGGCTATTGTGAAGAGTGATTCTGTGGCAGAGGTCACTAGTTATCTAAAAAAATATATTCTTCCCTTCTTCCTGGGTACACAGTCACATATTTCCCAGTCCACCCTTGTAATTATGCGTGATCAGGGAGAAAACTAGTGGATGCTACCTGTGCCACGTTGGGCCTTTAAAGACCTTCCCTATATGCTATTCTGTAGCTTTTCTCTTGCCTACTGGCTATTATAGGGATAACATTTTCTAGTTACGGGACAGATAGTAAATATACTAGGTTCTGTAGGCCATCCAGTTCCTGTTGCAACTATCTGTTCATCTCTGCTTTTGCAGCATGAAAGCAACCACAGGAAATATGTACAAAAAATGGACATGGCTGTGTTCCAATCAAACTTTACTTACAAAAACAAACAGTGATCAGATTTGAACATGGATCAAGTTTATGACACCTCAAGGGGATTTGGGAAGGCACAGAGAAGTGGCAGAACTACTCTATTCTTTGGAAAAGGGCTGCTGTCAGTCTGAACCTTAACTCTGGACTATTATAAAAAGAAACACTGTTTTTCTTTAAACCATTATTTTTTTTTCCTGTGGACCTGTTAATATAGCTTAGCCTACCCTAACTGAATGTAAGCTAAGAACATATTTGTAAGTTAACCTTTGCATGTCTAAGATTCTTTCTAGTACATATATCTAAGAATGGAGTTGGTAAGATACAGAGTATTTGTTCCTTATTTTTAATAACTGATGCCAAATTGTCCCTCAAGTGGTTGCAAGGATTTACATTTTTACCAGCAGATAGACATTCTTGATATTCTAGTCTGGATAACACAAGAATGATAATGAAAATATAACTGACAACTTTGTGTTGGTATTTGGAGACCTTTGCAATTCTGTATTAATTTTAGGCTTAGTTTTCCCATTTCTATAAACATTGTTGTTGGAATTTAATAGGGAGTGCACTGAATATGTAGATTGAATTCCTTTTTTGAGTGAACTGGGCAGGATAATTTATTGTATACATATGGGTTATGTTCTGTTGATAAAGGCATCTACTTTTAACAATCTTTTAGCCAATATCTCTAGGAATCTGTAGTAATATCTTATGGTTCCTTTTCTAAAGATTAAACATATAATAACAATGGGCCTCCTTGGTGGTGCAGTGGGTTGAGCACAGCGCTGTGAAGCTGTTGGCAGCCAGGGTTCAATCCCCAGCTGGCCAGGGAAATACCTACATGGTGTGGTAGACCTCTTCTGTCGCGCCTGCTGCTCCCCTCAGCAGTGCTTTTGGTCTGTCTGCTTGTTCTGCTCCCCCTCTGTCTCTGGTGAATCCTCTCACCCTCCCATGCCTCTGGCCTGTACCCCAGCTATTGTATAAATAAATAAATAAATAAATAAATAAAGTCTATTAAAAAAAAACAAACAATAATGATGATGCTAATAGAAAAAGAAACATGAATAAATGCTTCTTAGAAGCAAGATAGAAAGGATTTGTCTACTTTGAATCCTTCATTTTATTTCTTTAATTATGTCACCTATGTTAATACATGTTGGGCTACAAAGATGACTCACAGCATTGCAAGCACAGACTCCCTAAGAGGAACAATGAGCTTTAGAGATTCTTTCTCACTGATATGAGTCTAAATAATCCTCTTCCCATAAAAAACAAGCAAACTGTGTTTGGGAACCCTTCATGGGGCCTCAACCAGTGATAGCTGGTGCATACTCTATAACCTAAAAAAGTCCAAAGACAAAGTGAAGGGCAATGTCAACACCATCCGGTAAATGCAAATTACTCTCGGTACAGTCTCAAACTTTTTTTTTAAAAAGATTTATTTTTATTTATTTATTTATACAAGCACTGGGTACAGTCAGAAGCGTGGGAGGGTGAGAGAATTCACCAGAGCCAGAGCGGGGAGCAGAGCAGGCAGAAGGACCAAAGCGCACTGCTGAGGGGAGCAGCGGGTGGCAGGAGAGGTCTGCGCGCCATGTGGGACCCTCCTCCTGGCCGGGGAGCAGCCGGGGATCAAACCGGTGCAGCAGAGGCTGCGGGCAGCTTCACAATCCAGCGCTCAACTGCTGCGCCACCAGGGAGGGCCCCTCTCTCAAACTTTTAAAGGGATTCAGAGATCCATAACACAGGAACAAACAGAAGGTAGCCTAAATGTAGTAGGGGCCTTGCAATGACTTTAAAGTCTGACAGAGGAATGGGCAGAGAGAACTAAGCCCGAGGTCTAACAATTCACTCCAGAACAGATGTGCTCAGTGGCCCCCCAAGCCTTTCCTTTAGTTTGTGAGAAGAAAGGAAATCAGTGACTCAGGAAAGAGAGATTCTAGGCATGTTGGAAGAGGAAAAAAATATCATTGTGTAGGGAAGAAAAAAAGGAATGAAGACTGGGTGCTTCCAGATTTATGCCTTTGGCTTAAGAGTTCTTGACTTAAGTTGAGATTTTCCCCATTCCACAGAGCTCAATAAAAGAAACTAAAACAGAACATCCCAAGCACTGATGACTGAAAAACATTTTATATTCTAAGGGTAATTCTGACAACAGTGTACATATTTTTGTGACTACAAGGTTGTTTCTTGAGACAAGAGCCAGGTCTTTTTTCAAACGTTTTAGCATCAATAAAGCTGACAGAATGGTGAGGAGGATAGAAGAGATAAAGGAACAAGAGATTAAAAATAATGATTAATGGTCCCACAGTAAATGTCCTATGTAGTATTTAATGATTAAAGGACAACATGAGAAACAAAGGATATATTACAAAGGAAAGCATAATGAAATTGAGATACGCTAATGAGGCGAAAGTAAGTATATGCTAAACCAAGCAGTATGACTTAGGCAATCAATGCTAGGTCATCGGCCTTATGATAAATAGGGTGTCCAAGCCCCCTGTGGCACACCTTGGAAAGTCTGCCTCCATTTTGGACTGTTGCCACTGCAAATGCCAATGCAGTGACTTTGCCCTAAGCTGTGCCCTGTGTCTCGCAGCTTTGAATGACTCAAAGGTACACCCTCAGCTCCTTTCATGATCAGGTATAGAATCATTTTGCTAATGGCTCCATATTAGAATAAAAGAAGAGAAAAATACAATAAGTCTTAAGCGTAGGGAACAAGTTAGTCATTTCCATGACTCACTTAAAACAAAACTCTTTCAAAAAGATGACAAAAACTTCTATTTTCTTTCACTGCAACACTACAATCCCTCCCTACCCCCCCAAAAGGAGGGGGGAAAGATGAAAAAATAAAACCAAGAGTGAAAACTATTCCAGAAAACTTTGCAGAATTGTAACAGCTTTCTCTTGGTTAAATTGATTGGTATAGCAACATTATACAATGACTATTAGGATTCATTGTGCACAACAGAAAGTGCTGAAATGTCAGCAGACTATACAGCAAAAAGTAATGGGTTCTGAACCCCTGTTAGTCAAAAATGATTTTGTTTCAAATTAGAAATTGATTTCTTTTGGACACAAGCCCTTTGCAGGCTTCCAGCTTCTGTAGCTGGACCCGGGAGAGATTAACCTCCACCACTGCAAGGCCTGGCCTGATGACACCTTCCTCCAAGTGCCTTTTCAATTGCAGCTTTCTAATGTGGCTGTGGTCTTAACCAATAACACAAGCTATTTGTCCCTTTGCTATTACACTACATTTTTCTCATTTTGTCATTTTATTTTCATGCTGACACACAACACAAATCTGTTGACAAGTTAACAGAAGCCTATGTAAGCTTTGCAGTGCAACCATCACACCAGTTGTGACGGGTTCTCCACTCTCCCAAAATGCAATGACTAAGAATAGAGGAAGCCAAAGTAAGTTTCCCAATTCTGAAGCATGACTAACAGAAAGTAAAGGCAATTCTATCTCAGATACCAACTCTCCTCAACTCATGTTTGTTTCTGGTAGCAAAGTCTAAAAAGAAAAAATTGTTCTAAGTTATCTTAGCAATAAAGGGTTACAGAACTTTCCTTGTGTCAAACAAAAGTACTTCTGCTTTTGTTTCAAATTGTGGATGTAGACAAATTATCATCTCTCAATTATCTAGAATTAAATAATTTCTTGATTGATCATAATTAGAACAAGACAAAACAAAAAAGCATGATGGAGGTGGCAGCGATGAGAAACGGTAGAGGGGTACGCCTGCAAGATCATCTCATGAAGTGTGTACCACACTCAAATGAGTAAGTGTGAGAGTGGCTAGAGGGTGTATGAGAAGTTGGTTGCTTCACACCAGAGGCAGGCAGGTGCTAGCCCACAGGAAAAAAAAAAAAGTAACTAAGAAGGAAATCAGGATAAATGGTTGTGAGAAAATTAAAAAAGAAGTCCAAGAAAGAGGTGTGAGCAGAAGGGGGCTCAAAGGCCTTTCTCGGCCCTTTGTTCTTTGAACATCTCTTAGGCACAATGATGTTCAGATGTTCCATTCTGTTCCCAAGTTGTCAGACACAATTGGGAAATCTAGTTAAATGCTACTGCTTTACTCAACATTTCAGTTATTTATAACTGGTTTCTTTTAAAATATCTATGACATATGAAGTAGGAAGAATTACTGGAACTTAAAATACTGCTAGGCTACATTAGCTTAAAACTTACAAGGTTTTCATTTAGCCACAATGTAGAATTATCTATGACCTGAAATCTAATCTCCTCGTATTTCCAGTTAACTGAGGACTAACTGTAGTTGCTAGGTTTTACTTTCTTAGTAAAGATTTAAGTTCTATTTCTGGCTTTCTTTACCCACATTGAACATTATTTTGTGTACATGACCATACTTACTGCTGAATAATTTTTACAGTTTACTGCTTACAAAAAGGGACAAGATGGATAGTTTCTTATGAGCATTCTAAGAGAAAAGCTGGTGTAACTCACTGATCTAGTAGATGTGCCACATTTGGCTTTGCCATCACACACCAGTTTGTCACATACTCACCTCTAGTTCAGGAATGTAGGAAACCATCTGGAGTTCCTGGCCAGCAGCCACCAGTAACCACCTGCCCCAAATGGTTTCTCATTTTGTTACTACAGATGCTAAACTCACCTTTTTGGGGTCTATATGTATCTTTCTTTTGACATGTCCACAGGGCGTTATCTTCCACAGGTGACTGAAACCCAACTGTCTTCTTCTCCCGCTTATTCTCCCCATTGCTAGAGGCATCTTGGTATTTTTTGATGGATGGTGATCCAAGCAGCCAGCCATCACATTTTGATGTCAATAGACTGAAAAGGACAGACAACAATGTGCTGTAAAGCGCAGCGAAGGGGATACAGATGGCACAAAGACATCTAATTTAGCATGAGTTGAAATGGATTTCATGGTAAGAAGAACTTTCCTTTCCTTCTTATTTTTTATTGAGGTACAATTAAAATAATTTACCGAAGGTCTATTTTGTGTCCTGCCAAAACAATTTTGGAGAAGAAATAATCTTTATTCTCAAAAAGTTTATATTTGGAGTTGGAAAAATGAGAATCAGATCCATGAAACTGCTAATAAAGCCAAGGAGTATGACTAAGAGGCAGGATATCTGGAGAAATAAAAAGTATGTTAAAACAAGACTTGCATTAATAAAATGTTTCCAAGTACTAAAACTGAACATTAGGGATTAAAATATCACCAATTTGCTTTGAAATGCATGTGTGCCTCTCATTTTCAAATGTTATAGCATTTATTATGTACCCAGAGTATGAAAGGAGTAGTAGAACAGTGCATGTGGAAGAATTGGTCTCTGTCCTCACATAATTTCATTATTTGAAGTTAATAAGGCAAATATGGAATAAAAGGAATTTTAATGAAAGTAAACACATGTACATATGTTTTTCTTTCTAATAAAATGCGTTGCCACTATTAGCACGTTTTCTCTCACAACATTATATTTTTTAGAGAAGAATGTTTTGATGAAGTGTTTCCTTTGCTATTCCACCAGCCTCCTTTTTTCTAATTTAAATTCACCAGACTCATGACGCTTTGGCTCTGTCTTCCCCATGCCTACAAACAATGTGAAAATTAAAGCGAAGAAAAAAAGATATATACGGTAAAAAGTAAAATTCTGAAAAATAGAACATAGAGGTAATCTACAACCAAGAAAAGTTGATAGAGAATTACCCTTAATAATGCCATCTGGCTCTTAATCATGATTCAAATCACATAAACCCATCAATGTCACTGGACTTCCAGTTTATGTTGATCAAAAATTTTAGTAATGTTGCTTATACCATAATTTATTAATAAAAACCAAGAAATGTAATGACTGTGCTTAGGATGACAGAAACAAAAACTACTAGCATAACTTTATATGGTCATAATGTAATGTATTAAATTTATATTCTTTAAAAATTTTTTTTACCAGAACCCAGAGATCATTTTTCCATCTGTACCCATATGTGGATATTCACAGAATTTCTATTAATGAGACAGGAAAATAGGGACATTAAAACTACTGTGAGTTAAAGATAAATTTACCTCATCCTAGAAGCACCAAACTAAGACTATTCAGTGATTATATCTCTGAGTATTCTTATAGAAAATTGATGTGACCAGGAGTACTGGCTTTCCCAAAATTCATTCATTTTCAGCTCAGTTGGGTTCCCAAATTCAGCCAACGCAAATTATTGATTGCTGCCTGCTTTTATTTAATCCCATTTTATACCTATACCTTTATTCTAAACCCCATTCTGGTGCTCTTCTATTTTAACAAGGGACTTGGCTTCTAATTTTCATGAAGTAAAGATGACTATATAAAAAACTTCATTTGCATCTAATGCCATCTTTCTCCATTTATTATTCTTCTCCTAATTCCCAGAAGAAAATTATACCTTCTATTCGTACTCTTGACACCATTTTGATTCATACTCCTGTCACTCTGCTGATAATCATCTTTTCTTATAATTTAGAAACTCCTCTTCCTCTCAACTGGATTATTTTCTAGGATTACGAAATAGATCAGACCTTTCATTTCAAATCAAAATCTAAACTTGAAACTAAAGACTCTTCCCTAAATTGGGAAAATATAACAACATTCAGTGTCAGAGAGGATGTGGGACAAGAACTTTTTAATGAACTACTGAGGAACTGCAAATTATTGTAGCCTTTTTGTGGGTGATTTTCAACACAAAATAAAAATGCCCTTACCCTCCTAATAATTCTACTTGTAAGAAGTTATCCTATAGAATTATATAAACAACACCATGAGAATATTTGCTCAAGAGTGGCCACTGCAGAATTACTTCTAATAGTGAAAAAAACTGAAGGTATGCATTACACAATATGAGATGGAATAAACAAACTATGACATATCCATCATAAGGAATACTGTTCAGTCATTAAAAAGAATGAGGCAGTTAGTAATCCATATTATTGTGGAGAAATTTTGACATACTATTAAATAAAATATTTTTTTCAATAACAGAATTTATAATTTATTCAATAATACAAAATACAATTCAAAATACAAAATATAATTTATTTCAAAATAAATTCAAAATACAATTTATTCAATATACAGAATTCATTTCTGTAAAGGCAAAAATAGTTTTGAAGTTCTACATGGATAAAATCAAACTAGAGAAGTAGAAGTAGAGTGAAAGGCAAAAGACTTTTGTAATTTATTTATTTCTGGGAAAAGACTTCTGTAATTTATTTATTTCTGAATGTTTTAATGTCCTTTATTAGGTATGTACTTTCGTAATTAAAAACACACACAAAAAATTCACCATCTCCTTTATATTACCATTTCCTTTCCACTTCCCTTCTCTGTCAAACTTCTAGAAAATAGTAATTAATTTTATTACACACACTTACTAAAACTATTTTTTTTAAAGATTTATTTATTTATGCAAGCACTGGGTACAGTCAGAAGTGCGGGAGGGTGAGAAAATTCACCAGAGCCAGAGTGGGGAGCAGAACAGGCAGACTGACGAAGTACACTGCTGAGGGGAGCAGCAGGCGTGGCAGGAGAGGTCTGTCGTGCCATGTAGGCCCTTGCTGGCAGCTGGGGATTGAACCGGTGCTGCGGAGGCTGCAGGCAGCCTCGCAGCCCAGCGCTCAACTGCTGCGCCACCAGGGAGGCCCAAAACTATTTTTTTTAAAAGAATAAATCTAGTAGTCTTTTCTCCTTCAATAGTCTTATTACTAGGCCATCTCACAGGAATTACCTCTGTTCTCAAAGTATTTTCCCTTGGACTTTATAATATATTATCTTAAGTGGCTTTTTAGTCTTAGGAGGCTTCAACTCGAATTCTATTTCTGGGAACTCATCCGCTTCTTTCCCCCTAAATGCAGTATTTCCTTAAGATTCTGTCCTCACCATCTTTTCTTCCCTGTAATACTTTCTTAGTGATCTTGCCACCCCATTTTATCTTCAATTCTGATTTTAAATAGATTCATGTAGCCCAAGTGCTCTACCAAATTGCTGACCTGATCAAGTATCTGCTGAAAAGTGGTGAAGGGATGTCCTATCAGACCTGCCTAAAGCAATGCATTATCTTTATCTTGAAGTTAGTTACTCTATTTCCATTCTCATTTAATGGTATCACCATTCTCTAACTCTTGTGAAAAACCTCAGTTGTCTCAGGCCTGCTTTCCTTATTCCTGGTCAATAAATTTCCAAATTAACCATTCCCTTATATATTCATAAATTTATATATTCCTTTATAAATTTGAGGACATAATTTATGGACCTGATAACACACGATGGTGTTGGGGTGGGTAAAGAGAAGACAAACCACAGAGTGGTTACAAGTTTAAGAGGTTGGGGCCTCACGTGGTGGCACAGCAGTTGTGTGCTGGGCTGCGAAGCTGCCCACAGCCTCTGCAGCACCGGTTCGATCCCCAGCCGCTGGCGAGGGTCCCACATGGCGTGCAGACCTCTCCTGCCGCCTGCTGCTCCCCTCAGCAGTGTATTTCGTTGGTCTGCCTGTTCTGTTCCCCGCTCTGGCTCTGATGAATTCTCTCATCTTCCCATGCTTCTGACTGTACCCAGTGCTTGTAAAATAAATAATTAAAAAAAAAAAGTTTAAGAGGTTGGAATCATGAGAAAGAAAAATAATACTATTAATCTGTTGTTTATCAGATGTGATAGAAAAAATAGTCTCTATAGCAGTACTCTCAGTTAAGACACCAATTTTAGGCAGTGGTCACGTATTAAAATTATCTGGGGGATTTGTAAAAAGAATGTTGTACTATCCACTTCTAGAAAGTGAATGAGTGAGTCTGGAGTGGGCCATGGGCATTGTTTGCTCCTCCATTTTAGAAGCTCGGAGGGGATTCCAAAGTCCAGCCAGGGCTGAAATCACCAAACTATGGCAAACAACAAGAGAAAACCTTCTTTTGATAAAATGGTTGAGGATGAAGAGAATTATCTTGTTCTGTTCATTGTAAAGACTTGGGAGCAGTGATAGTTCAGTATCTTTTTATTTTTACTGAGGTAACATCATGAGGTAATATCATGGTGTATGCGATTATACCTCTTCAGATACATGTTACAGGTCAGTAGCTTTTATCTTTTTGTTCTTGGCTAAAATGCACTAAATCTCTAGAACTGAGCCAGAAACTGGATGACATACCAATAATTTAGGTATGAAATAACCAGACTGAATTAAGCCATTGGTCCTAGGATGATGGGATTATATATATGTACCCCCCCCCACTTCTTAAAAGACAAAATTTGTTAAAAATGACTCAAGAAGAAACAGAAAATATGAATTGCCTCTTATCTATTAAAGAAATTGAACTGACAATCAAAACATTTCCACAAAGAAAAATAATTAGGTATTGTCACTGGTAAATTTTACCAGTGGTAAAATCACTGGAAAGAATATTATAAATCTTACCCAAACTTTCAGCAAACAGAAGAGAAGGGAACACTTTTCAACTTATTTTGTTACTTTGGTGATACAAAACCTGATTTAGTTATTACAATAAAAGAAAATATAAACTTGTTCCCATCAGGAATATAAATGTAAAAATCCTCAACAGGGCCTCCCTGCTGGTGCAGGGGCTAAAGACTGCTATCAAGCTATCACCGCCACTGCAGCACAAGTTCGATTCCTTGGCCAGCCAGGGAGCAGCCCACATGGTGCAGCAGACCTCTCCTGTCTCGCCTGCTGCGCCCCTCAGCAGTGTATTTCAGTGGATCTGCCTGTTCTGTTCCCCACTCTGTCTCTGGTGAGTCTTCTCACCCCTGTACCTCTGGCCTGTACCCAGGCTCTTGTATGTTTAAATAAATAAAATCTTAAAAAAAAAAACCTTCAACAAATATTAGTAAGTTAAATACAATGATATATAAAAAAAGTAGTACATCATGGTTGACTGTTTCCCAAAATGCAATGTTCACATAACATTAAAAAATAAATTATCACATTAAAAGAATAAAACAGAAAACCACATGGTCACATTAATATAGAAAAAAGCAATACACAAAATTCTGATAAAAAACTTTTAGAAAATTAAAAATAAGATGGAACTTATTTCAATCTTATAAAGGACATTTATCAAAAGTCTACTTTTAAAATTGTGTTTATTGTTGAATTGTTAAATGACTTTTCCTTGAGAACAAAGCAAGGATGTCTTTTTAACCACTTGTATCCAACATTATACTGGATGTTTTAGCCAATGCAATAAAGCAAGAAATAGAAAAAAAAAAGCATGTAAAAATGTGGAAAGGCATAAACAAAGCTGTTGTTATTCATAGCTGTCAATAAGCTTGAAAATCTACAAAAATTTGAAATCTATAAAGATAAAATCTGCCAGAATATGTGCATTTAGCAAGATTGTAGTACACAGGGTAAATATTAAAAAAAAAAAAACACTCTTTATATATGCCACCAGTAAATTCAATGAAAATGTACAAGATTATTACACTGAAAACTACATGGTATTACTGAGATAAGTTTATAAATATCTAAACAAGTGTAGAGCTATGCCATGTTTGTTGATTGGAAAATTCATTATTTTCAGAAAGTCAATTCTCCCAAAATTGTTCTAGTCATAATACCACTTCCTTAGTAGAAACTGATAAATTTAATCTAAAATGTAAAGGAAGGGCCTCCCCGGTGGCGCAGCGGTCGAGCGCTGGGTTGCGAAGCTGCCTGCAGCCTCTGCAGCACCGGTTCGATCCCCGGCTGCTCCCCGGCCACCGGAGGAGGGTCCCACATGGTGCGCAGACCTCTCCTGCCGCCCACTGCTCCCCTCAGCAGTGTACTTCAGTCCTTCTGCCTGCTCTGCTCCCTGCTCTGGCTCTGGTGAATTCTCTCACCCTCCCGCGCTTCTGACTGTACCCAGTGCTTGTATAAATAAATAAAAATAAACCTTTAAAAAAAATAAAATGTAAAGGAAGAAACCTGGAACAACTGAAGAATTTCTAATAAGAAAAACAGAAGACTTACACTGATTTCAAGATTTACTATATAAAGCTAAAGAAATCCTGATTGTGTGGAATTGATAATAAGAATGGAATACAGGTGAAAGGAAGAAAAATTCATTAATGTATATGTGTGTTTGTGTGTGTGTACATATATCTAATTGACTCTTAAGGACGCATCAGGTAATTAAAAATGAAGAAAAGATTTTTTTCAACAAATGGTGCTATAATAACTTTCTATATTAAATGAGGTGTTAGCTACACAAGAATAGTTGCTTGTTAAAACAAATTAAATTGCCATGCATTTTACTAAAAGTAAATTATATTTCAATAAAGTTGACTTAAAAATAAAGTCGAACTGAAAAATATTTTTACGATAGAAACTTTTAGATATACTTATCAAAAAATAATTTAACTATATTATTTCCAAAATTATATTGACCCAGATATTAAACTGAAGAATATTCATGTATTTTGTACTATTCGTTTACTATGCAAGGCGCTGTAAAGTCAAAACCCAATTGTCAGATGATCAATGTTTATCACTTCATACAGTCCAGATAAAATGTGTTCACAATTCATTGACGGATTATGGTTAACATAGAACAACATCATTCATTGGTAAGATGGAATTATTAGGAATAGTTTTCTGTTTGGTTATTTAGCATCTGTTGGAGCTATTAAAATGATGACAAAATGTTCAAAATCAAGATAGCAGAGAGGTTAAAATCACATCATTTAGGACTGCCATGCTATATAAGTCATTCTTAAGTAAGATTTTACTGATCTATATCTCTTTATTTTAATGTTATAGAATACTAGATGGGATACTTTGAGAAGCCCTGGTTTAGGATGGGGAAAGGAAAAACATTTTCAGTTCTTCAATTCCAATAAAATTTTAATAATCCAAAGCTCCATGAACTTTTCTTTGAATTTTGCCCAAACCTCGTATCGCGATAGTCTGCCTGAGAGTTTGAATGGCAAATTTTAAATGTCATTCAGGACCAATTGAATACCACTTGTATTTGCATTTCTTAAAAAGTAGAAAAACATTAACCTTTTGTTTTATTGAATTAAAATGCCACGGAAATGCTGATGTAGTCTTGGGAGACTGAAATACTTTTACAAAGAAGAATAGCTGTCATTTATTAAACACAAAGAACAATTACTTGATAGGATGCCTTCTGACAAAAAGCAGCTTGGTATTCTCATCATAGAAAAGGCATTATAAAAAAAAAATCTAGCCCAGACCTCTGAGATTTGAATAATTTAAAGCTGCATTTGGTGCAATTTGAATTTTTCTTTAGGGAGGCAAAGTTAAATACCTTTAATTTGTTCTAATTATTTCAAATTTGCAAGTTAATTATGGCTGATCATTAAATAACAAAAAGGACTATCGTCTCCACAGAGTTTTACCTCCTACCCTCTGCATTACTTAAGCTAGATTTTAGTATGCATGAATTAACTTTCTAAATAATCACACGGTTTGACTAAATGGCTCAGTAAAATGAGCTCTGATCCTCAGACTAAGCATTAATGGACATTAGAAATGCTATTGGGACTCATGTTACTTACATTATAAGTATTTTTAATGGGACCTTATTTACTAATCTTTATGCACTGTTCAAGTTAGAATACCATATAGATACATTATTCTGCTTTACTGGAAGAAAAGTCTAATCTTTGAGACAATAAAAACAAATGTCCTTTTAACACTAAATTCATTTTGAAATTAATGCAGGGATGTGATGATAGATTTTAACTTGAATGAATCAATCTAGCAAAAATGGTCAGCTTGGTCTGGAAATGTTATATTATGGATCCACTGATGTGCTAAATGATTTAAGTAACAAAAGGAGGTCCACTGAACTAGCACTGAAATTCCACCTGCTACTTTCAAAGAAAGAATTCATGGTTTCTTGGGAGACTTTCTAGGTACCATTTTTGTTCATACTTTGCTATCAACAAAAATGAAGCCAGATGGCACATAACCCCACTGCTAAGAATTCTTAAAAACAGTGTTTCAAATGTGCCATTATATCTTCACATTCCCTAGAGAAGGATTTGTTAATGAACAAAATATTCTGAGACTAAAGAGTTTATGGAATAAAATTTCAAACAGCTGCTGAGGTGAGAGATTATATCTGAAACTTAGTGTGTTAGAAACTAATGCTATCTCAATTAAAAAAGTAATACATTTTCAAAAATGAAATATTCTATATACCATCTGATCTACTTCTTCACTCCAAAGTCATCAATACAAAATTTATATCCTTATAGCCAACAAATATTACCTGAGTGCCGACATGTGTCAGTTCCATGTCTGGGCATGGGCATCCAGAAAGTAGTAAGGGATAACATTTGAAAGTTTACAACTAAGCAAGGAGACACAGCCAGCGCAACAATGAATATCTAATGTGGCAGGTGTTATGATGGCAGTATATGTAACACATAAATGTAACAGAAGCCCTCCAAGAAGGGAATGGGGTTATCATAAGGATGAAGGATAGGCCTCTCCAAGACATATCACTACAGCATGTGTATTATTTTGAATAAGGTCAATTGAGGTGCTTCAGGCTCACAGGAAACTTTCATCACTCCCTTAACTATGTAGATGAATGAAAATGGGGGTACTATCCAGACTAGATTTTTTTTAAATCAGAAATAACCTTTGTATTTAAATGACAGGGCAAACAATTAATTAAAGATAATCTGGTCTTCATCATAAGAATCATTTTTTCGGCATTTGGGTTGTAAGGGACCAGGAAAAAGAATAAGTATAAGAAAGAAAAAATCAAAATCAGCAAACAACTATGAACCAGAGATACACTATGGGGGGGTGGGGTGCGGGGAAAGGAGGGGTTGGGGTCAAAATAAGGGAGTTGCAATTGTATGGGGAATATAAAAATAAAATTAAAAAAATAAATCATATACAGTGTTGTAAACCCATGTTACCTCAATGAAGAAAAGAAAGTTAAAAAAAAAAAAAGAATCATTTTTTCGGGCCTCCCCTGGTGGCGCAGGTGGTTGAGCACAGCGCTGTAAGGCTGTCCGCAGCCTCTGCAGCACGGGTTCAATCTTGGCCGGCTGGGGAGATACCCACATGGCCCAGCAGACCTCTCTTGTCTCGCCTACTGCTCCCCTCAGCAGTGTATTTCAGTCAGTCTGCCTGTTCTGTTCCCTGCTCTGTCTCTGCTGAATCCTCTCACCCTCCCGCACATCTAGCCTATACCCCAGTTGTGGTAGGCATGAATAAATAAATCTTAAAAAAAAAATTATTCTTTCCTTATCAGAGTCCCCTTCTCCCTCCTTGAAGCCCAGGGTTCCTACCCCACTCCTTAGCTTGGGGCATATAACCCTATTTCTCCTCATTGACCTTGAAATCCTCAATTCAATATATTTCCCGTAAGTAGGTAACTATTTTTTCCCCTCTTACTAATCTATTAACGTTAATTTGATTACTTGACCAGTCCTAGAAAAACCCAGAGGAGTAGGGGAAATTTCCTCTACTCCCCAACAAAAGGGTGAGGTAAAGAAAATCAGTCAAAAGGAGTATTCATTTTCTAGCATATACTCTGCAAAAGGCAGTGATATGGTTTCTAGTTCCAAAAGATACGGTCATCCTAATAAAGAATTTACTTATGTGTATATGCCACATTCATCAGGTATTCTGGGTAGAATAATGATCTCTGGAAGGAGTAGTCCTTTAGAGGCAGAAAAGACAACATTTAGACTTATGTGACACAGGAAGGAGAGGGGACTGATTTTGAGAGGCAATTAGGGCAAAACAACAATTTTAGATTATTAGTTTGGGTGTCAGACAGAACTAGGTACTATATAGTCATTTATAAGTTCTGGAAGATATGATTTTTCAAGAAAGTACCGAACCTCTCTAGGTTGCATTTCCTTTTTAATAAAATGAGGTTAATTAATAACAATATGAGAGTCCTAAGGTTGTGGTGAGAAATAAATTAACATATGTGAAAGATGAAAAAATACTACCTAAATGTTAGCTTCTACTGTTATCATTATTTCTATTACTACATGAGGCAATATTTAAGACTTAGAGCAATATCCAGCACATCATAGGTATTCAATAAGCTATTACAGAATAGCTGCAAAGATGGATGGTATAATACTGAGAATTACAGAGAAAGTATAGGCCACTGGGGTGAGGGGAGAGATAACTGATTGTATCTGAAAACCCTGAATTTGAGGGACCTGTAAGTCATTTGGGCTAGATAATATTAACATGCACTTACAAGGCAGGGTTTGGAACTCAGGAGGGAAAAGCTGGGATCTGAGATAAAGATTTTAGAACTATCAGCATGGAGAGCTGATCTAAAGTCATGGCAATGAATTAAATTTCTCACAGAGAAAGTTCTATTGAGAAGGGGGAACAGGATGGAATTGTCAATATTTAAACAGTAGGGAAAGGCAAAGGAAGCTGTAAAACACTTCTGAGGGAAGGGAAACAAAAGCTAACAGGTGGATAACTTCCAAAAGGGAGATAAACAGAGAAAGAAGAATAGTGCCAAGAAAACAAGGAAATGAAAGAGATTCTGAAAGCCTTGCACTGTCATTTGCTATGAGAAGTCAAGTAAAATGATGATTGAAAAGAAGTAAAATGATTTAGGAACTAGCACGATACTATCACCATAGGGAACATGGTTTTCATTGAGTGGTAGAGAAGGATTATATGAAAGATGAGGAAGTGAAAGCAGAAAATATATATTATGCTTTCAGCAAGGTTGGAAAAAAGTAATGTACAATAAGATAGGACAGTTCAATGGCAAGCCAAAAGATGAGCTTTGTTGTTTTAAGAAGAAGGATCCTTGAGGGCCTTCCCAGTGGCGCAGCGGGTTGAGCACAGCGCTGTAAAGCTGCCCACAGCCTCTGAAGCACAGGTTCGATTCCTGGCCAGCCAGGGAGATTCCCACATGGCACGCAGACCTCTCCTGTCATGCCTGCTGCTCCCCTCAGCAGTGTATTTCGGTCCTGCCTGTTCTGCTCCCTGCTCTGTCTCTGGTGAATCCTCTCATCCTCCCACGCCTCTGGCTTGTACCCCAGCTCTTGTATAAAAATAAATAAATCTTTAAAAAAAAAAGAAGGATCCTTGAGAAAAAGAAAGAATCTGAAGATCTATAAGCACTGAAATAGTGAAACTGTTAGGAAATAGGAAGGCATTGTGAATAAGGCAGTTAGGGCAGGAGACATTTGGATTTGAGATCTCTGTGGGATTTAAACAATAATGCCTGATAGGCTCTTAAAATATGAATTCTAGAGAGAGGTCAGGGTGTCACACAAAGGTGTGACTCTCACCATACAATTAGAGATTAGGGCAGACCTTGCTTGTTTGTTTGTTTTTTTTTTTATCAGTGAAGGTATATTTTATACGGGAAGCTGTTACTTGATCTTAATTTGCTTCTTCACCAACTGGAATGGAGATGGAATTCTTAGAAGCAGCAGTCACTAGGGGGAGAGTTAAAAATAAGAAAACAGTGGTAAAGCTGAGCAAAAAAAACATCGCTGCAGCCATCACCAAGCCACTAATTTGTTTTCTTATTCTATTCAAAATGCCCTCAGAATTTCTCTATGGTCTTCAATAAGGAA
Source organism: Talpa occidentalis (assembly GCF_014898055.3). Taxonomy (NCBI): domain Eukaryota; kingdom Metazoa; phylum Chordata; class Mammalia; order Eulipotyphla; family Talpidae; genus Talpa; species Talpa occidentalis. The sequence continues at coordinate 28,508,348 of NW_023601322.1, forward strand.
ATAGCTCTTTCACTCAATTAATGTATATTTCAATGGAGAATAAGTACTTTAACTTCTTAAATGTAAAAGAAGGTTAACATATGGGAAGATGAAAATGTCAGTTCAGTATTGAAAAAACACAGATATAAGCAAAAGTATAAAGTTTGTTCACCGCACAGTTTCCTAAGGGTGGAGACCATGCTCTATTCTTCTTTGAATTCCCAGTAATGCCTTCCATGGAATGTACACAGAGCAGAGGCCCAACATGGAACCATCATCACCATCAGGATACAAAATACTCCCATTATTCTAAATAAAACTCCCTCTACTATTCCTATGTAATCCCCTTCCTCTCATCCCTAACTTCTGGCAACCACTGATAGAGTCTCTGCCACTAGTTTTGTCTTTTTTTATAATACCATGTAAATGGGACAAAACATAATTCAATTCTTTCTGAGGTTGGCTTCTCTTATTCAAATCTTGATATTCACCTAGGTTGCTGCAGGTATCAAGAGTTCATTCCTTTTATTTCTAAGTAGTATTCCATTAATATTGACATAATATAGTTTACTTATCCATTCGTATACTGAAGTACGTTTGTGTAGTTTCCAGGTTTGGGCAGTTGTAAATGAAGTTACCATGAATATCCAAGAAACTAAAAGAAGCTTCTAAATTTCAGCCAGAGCTTAAAGCATAAAAGATGATCTCTGGCCTTACCACTAATAGCATGGTTAAAAAGGAACCCTGTCCAGCATTCTCAAAAACACTTTTGTGACAAACTTTAGAAATAGTACCCAAAGTTCTCTCCATCAGATTTACATTCCTCATTTACATTAAGGAAATGCTTAGTCCCTGTTTATTGATCGAACGTCAGTTTACCTTCAAATAAACTAATTGAGAGTTTATTAGAGTTCTAATTCCAATCAGCCCTTCTCCTCTGTCCATTCAGAGACTCACATTAACCTCATGTGATCAATAAGCATCACAAAAAAAATCCATTTTCTGACACTTAAAGAATCATGAGTTTTTGTGACTGACTGCTGAGTAACACAACTAGCAAGAAGCCACTAAGTGGCTTCCTTGTCTCCTTGGACCAAACAGAGAAAAGAATCTCCCTCCATTGCTTTATTATATAAGACAAGAATAACTAACCCAGTAAAGTAAGGCTTAGATTCAATGAGCCTTCTATAAAAATCCTGGACATACCAACAGCTACAAGACCTTTCATGATTTTTATACACTCAATATGACCATAAGTATATACCTACCATTCTCTGCCTCTGGGGCCTCAGAACTGGCCTACTGCCATTGATAACAGGCAGCTTTGGGTAAATGAATAGCATTTTTGAAAGTCACATTTTTTTCTGGCCAGTAGGTCCTATTCATACAACCATCATCCAGTGAAGTAAATGAGAATGTAATAGAAAGTTGGGCAGAAAGAAAGCAAAATAGCACTTTAAAGAGATTCAAAAAAAACACTTACAAGGATCCATAATTAGAGCAGCCAGCTTGGTGGTATAAAATTATGGATTTCTTATAGTTTGTATGGGCCATGTCCTGGCATCCATTTGACCCAGAACCTTCCAACAGTATGAAAATACTGAGTATAAGGATAAAATGAAAACCTTTAATTATCCCAGTGTGACTAATTTAAAGGAAATCAGTCAATACCTCAATATTAACAGTTACACGAAGATAACTCTTTGAATGTTTTTTCTCATATAATGTTTGTGGCTACTAGCATTAATGTATAGTTACCAAATGACACATAGTTTTAACATTCTGCAATTTAAAATTGGTCTCTGTTGAGTTGTACTGTTTTGCAAAATGCATGTGCAATAAGTGTGTTTAATGAAAAAACTCACTGCTAGGTGTTACACTGGATTCCTTGTTGGAGAACTGTGAGGAGAACAGAGTTGCTAAGCATAAGTATATAATAATCTCTCAGCCATGAAAAACAGATCATTACAACATATTATGTCTATTAATTTATTCATTTAGAGGTACAGGCTCCTCTTGCTCAAAGGTCCAAAGGCTTTACGAACACAGAATTGAGGGATCAGAAGCCATGGTTTAAAAGGCTGACTTCAGGCAGTCCTACTCAGCCATCTTTGGCATAGATCTGCTCTGGAAAACAAGGCAATTTTGATAATACTTTGGCTCTTCAATGGCCATTAAAAATACGCAAAAATTATTTGCTAAAATAATTGACAATAGCATTATAAAAAAAGTTTACTGAACATCAATTACATTATAGTAGGGCATATAAGACTTACAAAGCAAGCAAGACCTGAGCAGAGAAAGGATTTTTTCTGGTTTGTTCCCAAACCAGCCATTATCAGACTCTCCTGGGAGCTTTCTGAAAATAGAGATTCCTGGGCCCCAGCCACAGAAACTGTAATTTAATAGGTTGGGGTTAAATGCCCTTGGTTTCTTCCTTTATTTCTCCTATAGCATGGATTTCAGTTTCCACAATTCCATGTGGCACTACACAGTGTCTACAAGATTCTTCGTTACACTACTTTAGCTGCATTCCACAAGTTTTTATATATTGTGTTCTTACCTGATTGAGTTCTATATTTTTCATTTTAAAAGAAGAGTCAGCTTGCTCTACAAAATAATTCATATTTTCACCAGATATGTAGTTTGTCATTTTCCCTGTAACCCTACTAGCATGGATGTTATCAATCTTTAATTTTTTTGCTGATATGAAGAATGAGAAGCGACAGATGACTGCTTTTTCCTTGATGAGTAAGAGGCTAATCACTTAAGAATCTAGGAATAGTTTCTCTAGGCAGAGAAACAGCAAGTACAGAGAGACTGAGATGAAAATAAGCTTAGGATATTTGAGCGCTTGCCATAAAGGACAAGGAATCAAAAGGCCACTGTGGCTGGGATATCCTGAGCAGAGTGATAACATCATAGAGTGAGGTGAAGAGGCAAGCAAGGGCCACATCCTATTGGGCCTAGTAAATGGAAGTAGAGTTTAGATTTATATTTCAAGTATGAAGTCATTAGAGAGTTTTAAACAGAGAATTGACATGATTCTAACATATATTTAAAAATGACTACTCTTCTTGATCCAGTCATCTATTTTTGGGCATTTGGGTGTTTCCAGGTTTTACCTATTGTAAATAGTGCTGCAATAAACACAGGTGTACAGGTGCTCTTTTGAATCACTGTTTTTGTGTCCTTTGGGTAGATCCCTAGTAATGGAATTGCCAGATCATATGGTAGCTCCATTTTTAGTAGACTGAGGAACCTACAGACAGCTTTTCACAGTGATTGGACCAGTTTGCACTCCTACCAGCAATGTAGGAGAGTTCCTTTTTTTTAAAAAGATTTATTTGTTTATTCATACAAGCACTGGATACAGTCAGAAGTGCAGGAGGGTGAGAGAATTCACCAGAGCTAGAGCGGGGACCAGAACAGGCAGACTGACAAAATACACTGCTGAGGGGAGCAGCGGGTGGCAGGAGAGGTCTATGCACCATGTAGGACCCTCGCCTGATGGCCGGGGATTGAACCGGCGCTGCAGAGGCTGGGGGCAGCTTTGCAGCCCAGTGCTCAACTGCTGTGCCACCAGGGGAGGCCCTGAGAGTTCCTTTTTCACTGCAACCTCGCCAACATTGTTGTTGCTTGTTTTTTTGATACATGCCATTCTTACTGGTGTAAGGTGGTATCTCAGTGGGGTTTTGATTTGCATTTCCCTGAAAATAAGGTTTGTTGAACATTTTTTCATATGCCTGTTGGCCATTTGCATTACCCCTTTGGAGAAATGTCTTTTGAATGCTTCTGCACATTTCTTGACTGGATTATTTATTTTGTTTTTGTTGAGCCATGCAAGTTCTTTGTATATCTTTGTGATCAGTCCCTTATCAGTTGAATGGAGTGCAAAGATTTTTTTCTTTTTTTTTTTTTTAAGATTTATTTATTTATTTACACAAGCACTGGGTACAGTCAGAAGCGTGGGAAGGTGAGAGAATTCACCAGAGCCACAGCAGGGAGCACAGCAGGCAGAAGGACTGAAGTACACTGCTGAGGGTAGCAGCGGGCAGCAGGAGAGGTCTGTGTGCCATGTGGGACCCTCGCCCAGCAGCCAGGGATTGAACTGGCGCTGCAGAGGCTGCGGGCAGCTTCGCAACCCAGCGCTCAACTGCTGCGCCACAGGGGAGGCCCAAGTGCAAAGATTTTTTCCCAGTCAGTGGGGTGTCTCTCTGTTTTGGTTAATGTCTGTTTTGCTGTACAGAAGCTTTTCAGTTGTGGTATATATACAAATGGAATATTATTCAGCAATCAAAAAAGATAAACTCATGCCATTCACAGCAACGTGGATGGAGCTAGAAGGAATGATGCTCAGTGAAATAAGCCAGAAGGAAAAAGAAAAATTTCGGATGATTTCACTTATAACAGGAATACAGGGGCACCAAATAAGACATCAGTATAAAAAAATAACAGTACAAAACACAACAAAGCAAAAACAGACAATTATAAACCAGAGACATCCTGCAGGGGAGGAGGAGGGGGAGGGATTGGCGGGACGAGGAGCACAGGGGACTGAGGTGATGGTGCATGGCTGCCTTGGGGAAGGAAATTCTATGGGGACTCAATCTGAGGGGGTAGGGGGAAGCAAATATTGTCTAAAAAATTTAAAAAATGATAAATGTTAAAATAAAAAGAAGAAAAAAGAAAAAGAAAAGAAAAAAAGAAAAAATAAAATAAAAATGACTACTTTGAATTCTGTGTCAGAGACGTGTTGTAGGAGTCACAAGTAGCAATAGAAACATCAGCTAGCAAGTAACTACAGTAATCTGGATGGAAATGGATTAGAATGGAAGGAAGATGACAGAAAGTTGAGAATTTTGGAAGCACGGTCAATAGGACTTACTGATAAACTGGACTTAGATGAAGAAGGAGAGAAAGAAGTCAGTGGGTTAGCCAGCCTTTGCCTTGCATAACAGCAGAAATCTATTTGAAATGGGTAAGAAAAAAAGGTCGAAGCTGGGTTTTCCAAACTTTTTTGTCATCTTAGTGATATTCTGGAGGAAGGTCTGGGTCATCCTAACCTTCTTTGTGGACAAAGAACCACTATCAGCAGAGGTACTTGCTGATGGCAAAGGGAATACAGAATGGGTAGTGGAAGAAAGTAGTTATAAATACCAGCTAAAGCCATGCAGCCAGCTGCAGAAATAAGAATACTTTGAGTCTTTCTTAGTTTGTTGTGAATATATTTCTATGTATTATGAACCAAATATTTTTGCTTTTCCCTCCTTTTATCCCTCTTTCATCTAATATAAGATGCAAATAGCTAACTTTTTTAAATCACAACATTGAAATGGCAGGCTGTCTAGGAGAACATTAATAACATAAGATGCATTAATAATCTTTGTATCACAGCACTGAAATGACAGACTATCTAGGAGAATAGTGATCATTACCCAAGGATTTCACATTCAGTTCTGGAAAATGGTACCATGTGCTTTCAGTTGTATGTGGGACAGTGTTGGATAGAAGTATGGCTTTGTAAGTATTTGGAGATAAAGTATGGTTTAAGGAGATGTATGAGTCTGAAGTTGACAAGGGATAAACCCAGGGTATTCTATACATTCTATATATATTCAGTCAATGTGGCCACAAATTTGAAGTATTGGTTTGCCAGGAAGGTATTTTATACATGTGATTAAAGTCAAGAAAATCTCAGGTAATCTGGATGGGCTGATCTAATTTCTTGAAAACGTTTAAAAGATGAGGTGACGGTCCCCTCTATTCCCCTCAACAAAAAGGAAAAATCCCCCTTGTGATCAATAGCTTCAGCCTGATCTTAGAATTCCCATCTGTTCTTCCTGAATCCCTGATATAGACTACATACCTGCCTAGTGTAAGCCAGGTCCTTGCAATACATCTTATAAAGTATCTCCCACTAGTCTGTTTATCTGGTTGACCTTGACTGGTCCCATCTTTTGCCATCTCACGTGACATAACAAAGAAAGATTCTCTTTCCATCAAATAGACCAAGGCTCATGTTCAAGGTTAAAGGATTAAGGTTTGTACACACTGTTTTCCTAAGGAGAAAATCCAAATAGCAAAAGCAACATAGAAATCAATCCTCTTCACCACAAAAGCAATGCGAAAAACAAATGAGTTGAGTTTAATATGACATTTTCTCTGCAGGATCATGAAAAGTGAGGCTGTTTCAAATACATAGTCAGTAGGCTTCTACCTACAACAAGCCACCATAGGCTAATCAAGATCACAGCCATATCCTCAGATACTTTATGATCAAATGTATGTTGAAAAACATAGTCATTATTTCTTTACATCTTATCTTCAAATAAACCTCCAGAACCCTATCTATTCAGGAAGTTCCTACATACACACTTCTACAAATAAAAGAATGCATTTACTTTTTAAACTTTTGTGTTTATGTGTTTGTTCTATGTATATTCAATTGTCCTAAATCCAAACATCACTTTCAAACTATATTTAAGCAGTTAGAAAAGCTTTTGCTAATTAAAAATAAAAATCTCTTAATGGCATCTAAAATTTTTACATCTTTTCACAGAAAACTCTTAGGATTTCTGAAAACAACAATAAATAAACTGACATAATAATCACTAGTCTCAACCTTGCCACCTCAACTCTTTTACAGGCATATAAAAATCTTATATGCCAATGAGATGTTTTGCTAAAGTGATTTTGGCTTTCGTCCATCTCGTCTTAACTTTTATTCCCTCTTCCTACTGTGAAATATCTATATGCAAATATTTCAGTTGTATAAATGAAAACCACAATATGTTTACAGATTAAAAAAAAATCCTAGAAATGTTTAGAAAGAAAAAGGAATAAAGACTTAGATATATTTTATCAATTAAATCATAATATCTATAACAGTCCTTTGAATGCTAGCAAAGGTTTATGGTGACAACTAAATATGTAGTTGTAGGCTTCAGCCTAACCTCTATTTATTAGGGCTTACAACAAAAAGTTAAAAATAAATGATACTTTTAACCAGTTGACCCTTCTAAGACTATTGTTTTTCTCTATCTCTTGGGAAATTGTGTTCACCATCCACAGTGCTATTTCTTTTCTATATTGTGACAAGAACCTATGTATTTCAGATTGGAGCAGGATGGGCAGTCACTTTCTAAAAAGAAATCAAAACTATTTTCATTCCAAATAAACCCAGGAATAAGGTTATCAGAGCAAGCAGACTCAAGTGATAATGAACTTTCAATTCTTCAACCCCATTAATATTGGCAGGAAAGAAAATTATTTTCATGAGAGTATTTAGAGAAAAGAGTGAGAATCGCTACCATTCTGTCCGTTTGTGTACAGCAGATAAAGCATAAAATGTTTATACAATTTATTATTTAGCTCCTTGTATTTAACCAATGATATTTGTAATATTCTTCAGGAAAATTTTCTAGTTTCTATAGATGATGCTTTCTACCCACTACTTCCATACACATATAAATCAAAGCCAGGGAAAATGCTATGCAGTCAAGTAAAATCCTGAAAAATCCATACACTGCCATTTTATAAAATATTTACCTCACAAAATCATCATGCACTAAGATGACAAATCTGACTAAAAAAACTACCCGGAGCCAAGAAGCTTATTCTAAGGATACCCTATACCATATACAAGGGCGCAGGTAGTAGGTTTGTCTTTTCCTATTTGAAAGCCATTAATCTATAAAGACACAAAGCATGTATAGACAAAAAGCTTGGTTAAGAACCCTAAGAAGACTTATATTTCGGTGTACTCACCATAATTTATAAACATGTGTTGTTGGCAAGGGTAAAATGGGTCTATGGAATGTAAGAAAGAATGGTTGTTCTCGAAAGCTTGTAAGATCACATTAAACATGAAGAGAACAGACACCAGATCAACGTGTGTTAAATATCTCCCCTACTGCTTAAAATGAAGAAGTTTATTTAATAGACGTGATATTTATCACTAATGTATCTTTTCAAAATTATAAGTTCTGTATAATTACAAAAACTAAAATGATCATTCACCTGGACATAATAAGATTTGAATAGTCATTGTTCCTATTTGTTTTATCATTGTATCTGTTATGGCTACAGAATAGGATGTCATTTGTAGAATTCAGTTTAAAAAAGTAAATCTAGAATAACAGAAGGCATAAGTGGGCAGAAAACTCTTCAGGAGGAAGAGAGAAAGGCTGATGTTGTCTGAGGGCAAGTAATACTTTGTGCTGTTTCTTCTGTTTTTGGTTATATTTAATTAATTTCAAATACTGAAAAATACTAACAATAAAGGTTACTTTATAAGCTTTAGTGATTAAAAACATATAGGCCCAAAATTACCCACTTAAAATGATATTTAGTTAGTTCATAGAGTTGTACAGCCACCACAATCTAATTTAGAACAGTAGCAACACTGCCACAGGAAACCTTATGCTTATTTGCATTTGGTCCCAATTCCTACCCTCTGCAGTAGGTAATTACTAATTTGCTTTATCTACAGACTTGTCTTTCATAGATATTGCATATAGATGGAAAGGTACATTTGTGGTCATTTGTGATGAGCTTTCAGTCAGTGTTCTTTCAAGGCTCATCTTGTTATAGCATGTATTAATGCTTTGTTCCTTTTTATTGGTGAATATTTCTTTGCACTGATACATAGCATTTTGATTATTCATTCACCAAATGCAGGATATTTGGGTTGTTTCTACTTTTTGGTTATTATGAGTTATTATACAGAAATCTCTGTGTGGATGTATTTTACCTAGCAGTGAAATTGCTGGGTCAATGGTAACTCTATATTTAAGTGATGCTTTTTTTTAAGTGATGATTTTTGTATTTGTCAAAAAAGGTGAAGGATTTATTTATTTATCTATTAAATTTTATTTTATTTTTTTCCTGTCATCATGTTATTTATTATGTCTCACATAGATTTTTATTTATTTTTTTAATTTAAATTTTATTTTTATATTCCCCATACACTCACAACTCCCTTATTTTGACCCCAATCCCGCCTTTCCCTGCCCCCCTTCCCCCATAGAGTGTCTCTGGTTCATAGTTGTTTGTTGATTTTGATACTTTCTTTCTTATAGTTATTCTTTTTCCTGGTCCCTTATTTAAGTTTTCTAGATTCCTGTTATGAGTGAGACCATCCGGTATTTTTCTTTTTCTTTCTGGCTTATTTCGCTGAGCATGATCCCTTCCAGCTCCATCCATGTTGCTGCAAATTGCATGTGTTTCTCTTTTTTGAATGCTGAGTAATATTCCATGGTGTATATGTACCACATCTTCTTGATCCAATCATTTGTTTTTGGGCATTTGGGTTGTTTCCAAAGCTTAGCTGGAGTAAATAGTGCTGCTATAAACACAGGGGTGCAGGTGCTCTTTGGAATTGATGTTTCTGTGTCCTTTGGGTAAATACCTAGGAGTGGAATTGCTGGATTATATGGAAGCTCTATGTTTAGTAGGTCCAGAAATCTCCACACAGCTCTCCATAGTGGTTGGACCAGTTTGCACTCCTACCAACAGTGCAGGAGAGTTCCTTTTTCTCCACATCCTCACCAACATTTGTTGTTGCTAGGTTTTTTAATATGTGCCATTCTCACTGGTGTGAGATGATATCTCATGGTAGTTTTGATTTGCATTTCCCTGATTACAAGTGATGTTGAACATTTTTTCATATACCTGGTGGCCATTTGCATTTCCTCTTCAGAGAAGTTTCTTTTTTGCTCTTCTGCCCATTTTTTGACTGGATTATTTTCTTTGTTTTTGTTGAGTCTCATCAGCTCTTGGTAGATTTCTGTGGTCAGTCCTTTATCATTAGTGTTGTGTGCAAAAATGTTCTCCCAGTTGGTGGGGTTTCTCTTTGTTTTTGTTATTGTCTCCTTTGCTGTGCAGAAGCTCCTTAATTTGATGTAGTCCCAGCTGTTCATCTTTGCCTTCACTATCACTGCTTTGGGTGATGTGTCTGTAAAGATGTCTTTGATGTGCAAATCATGTAGTGTTTTATCTATATTTCCTTATATGTATTTTATTGTTTCAGGTCTTATGTCTAGTTCTTTAATCCATTTTGAGTTGGTTTTTGTGCATGGTGTTAGGTAGTAGTCAACTTTCATTCTTTTGCATGTAGTGACCCAGTTTTCCCAGCACCATTTATTGAGCAAACTTTCTTTGCTCCAATGCATATTCTTTGCTCCTTTGTCAAAGATTAGTTGACCATAAATCTGTGGGTTTATTTCTGGATTTTCTTTTCGATTCCATTGGTCTGTGTGTCTGTTCTTGTTCCAATACCATGCAGTTTTGATGATTATGGCTTTGTAGTATAGTTTGAAGTCTGGGAGTGTGATGCCTCCATTCCCTTCTTTTTTTTTTCAGGAGAGCTTTGGTTATTCGGGGTTTTTGGTGATTCCATATGAATTTCATCAATAATTGTTCTATTTCTTTGAAGAATGACATTGAAATTTTTATTGGAATATCATTGAATCTGTATATTGCTTTTGGTAGGATGGCCATTTTAATAACGTTTATTCTTCCAATCCATGAGCAGGGGATGTCTTTCCATTTCTTTGTGTCTTCTTCTATTTAAAAAGGTGAAGGATTTAAAAAGATTGAAATATCTAAAAATACTAAAGAGGAAAAAGCTTTTTATATTATTTCAATAGCTCAAAAGAATTTGAAAGAGGATTGCAAGATTAATGTCAACCCTTGAAAATTCCCTCTATTGTTGATGCCATTTAACATTCAATAGCACACTCCCCCATTCCCATTTTACTTTAGTTATACTTTATTCTGGGATGTCTCTAAACTCAGTTTTACAATCTTAGTGACTTCTAGCATGTTTAAGGTAGCCAGCAGGAATTCCTACCCATACTAATCAGTCATGTTGTTAAAATACTTGGAAAGGATACTGGAGAAATGTTGTTTTGAATGAGCAATTCTTTAGGCCTAAAGGTAATACATAGGTTACACAAAATAAACAAATGGAGTTAGAAATTAGGGGGGAAAATCTGAAGGGGAGCTGCTATCAATTATCATCAATAATAAAAAATAATTGTAAAATAGTGTTGCCAAATTGTTGTTCAAAATGATTCTAGCAATTTTCATTTCTGTCAGCAGTATATGAAAACAGCTGTTCCTTCCTACCTGTTAATATTAGATATTATTAAACTTTTCAATTTTGCCAATTTATTGATTCAAAAATGTTATCTTCTTGTTTTTAATTTTCCAAGATTAGTTGTGAGAAGATTTTATATATGTATTGGTTATCTGAGTTGTCTGTCTGGAGTATTTATCTTAACAATTTGAGGGAACTTCTATGCTATGGCTGCAATACTTCTTGTTCATTATCTTTTCATAACTTCTTACTATCTCCTCCCTGAAGCCATTCCAAGTATTCTCAGATACTACAATTCCTACTGTCATACTTCTTAGTAGATGATCTCCCTTCAGACTTTATCTAGAAGACTGAAAAAAAATTATTCACAAATATTTTAAGAGCACCTAAAATGTATACATGTTATAATATAACATCATATAAAACAGGACAGTTATCACTGTGCACTCATGAAGCTTAAAGTTGGGTGATGTTATATGGGACTTCATAGTTGTTTTTCTGTTGTTCACTTGTACAATATAAACAACTGATAGCAGTCTTGGATATAAGTTCCTTATCAGATATTTGATATGCAAGTATTTTTTCCCATTCAGTCTTTTCATTTTAGTGAGTTTCTTTCACTGTTCAGGAGCTTTTTTGTTTGATGTAGCCCCACTTGTTTATTTGTACTTTTGTTCTTCTTGCTACTGCTGTACTATATAGCTTTGCCTGTTTACTAATCATGAATTATTAGAGATGGAAGAAACTTTTAGAAAAAATCTACATTAATTTCTATATAGGGCCTCCCCGGTGGCGCAGCGGTTGAGTGCTGGGTTGCAAAGCTGCCCGCAGCCTCTGCAGCACCGGTTTGATCCCAGGTTGCTCCCCAGCCACTGGAGGAGGGTCCCATATGGCACACAGACCTCTCCTGCTGCCCGCTGTTCCCCTCAGCATTGTGCTTCGGTTCTTCTGCCTGTTCAGCTCCCCGCTCTGGCTCTGGTGAATTCTCTTACCCTCCCGTGCAGGGTGAGACTGTACCCAGTGCTTGTATAAATAAATAAAATAAATAAATCTTTAAAAAAAAATAATTTCTATATATAGGTAAGGGGATTGAGGTGCACTGCATTATCTTTAAAATTATATGGTTAATCATTGGAAAGACTAAAACCTGACATTCTTGTTCCTTATTCCAGTGATTTTTTAATTATTTATTGTTATAAAGCAATAATAAATTGGTGCTTCACAAATAAAGCTGCTATAAATATTTGCATATAAACTTTATATGGATTCATGCTTTCTTTTCTCTTGGGTAAATATTTAGGAGTAGAATGGCTACAGTGTTGGGGTACCCAAATTATGGGTGGGGATTCATAGTGGTTCCTCCCCCTCCTCCACATTGAACTCCTCAGTCAAAATGTCTCATTGGTTTTGATCCAGCTATAACCTCTAGGATGTGGCTGAGCACTAGATTATAGGGTGAGGATTATAGTTGAGAAAAGTCCATAAGCAAGAGATTGTTCTCTTTTGCTTTTCAAGTATCCAGCCTTACTCTGGGGCACTTACTCCTGTTATTAATATTCAGGTACTTAAGCTCTGGTTAGTAATCTTTCAGTTGTCTTGGCTTTCCCCTTTGGTGGGGATAAGGCAGCTTATTATAGCCTCAGGTTGCAAATAGAAGCCTCTTCTATGAGGAGACACAGGTGATCTGATCTGGCTCTTCTTGCAGAGCTCTAACTGTTCTGTCCTAGGAACCTCAGGCTCAAGGCAGTGATCTTTACGCTGCACCCACCCCTTTTCCAGTGCAGTGCTGGATCTCCAAAATGGGGCTGTGTCCCTATTTCCATTCAGCAGTTACCGCTTCCCCTCATGCTTTGCACTGCCCAGATATCTCTGCAAATACACTTAAATTAGTTTTTTCTACCCTTTCCTCCACTCTATTGCTCCTGATATATGTGACAGTGACAGTCTATCTTTAAGGGATTGTAGGCTTTGTTTCATTGCAATTTGGTTGTGAATATGTAGAGAAGGTAGGCCCAGTGTCTAACTCTGCTGCCATCTTGCTATACTACTCTGATAATCTTTAAAATCAAATTAATCATCTTCATCACAAAATGTATTCTTCCAACTGCACTGAACCAAAACCTCTGGCTGAATATTTAAACCTCTTAAAAATCTGTCCTAATTTACTAATTTAATCTTTAGTTTAATTTTCCCTTACTGTTCTGTGTTCTGTTCAAACTAAAGCAAAGTTGCTGTTGTACTCCACACACTGAGATTTCCTTCCTTTACTCAAATTCTTCTACTTCTCCTTCAGCATAAAACACACACACGGACACACACACTCATGCATTCCTAGCCTGTCAAAATTCGGTCTTATCTTCTAGGACTTATCTCAAATATTACCCCTCTAAAAAAACCTTAATTTTATTATGTGTCTTTTATAGCCCTTATATTCTATATAGAGCATACATTTTTATATGTTTGCATCACCCTGCTACTAAAGTACTTGAACGAGAGGACTTCTCTGTATCTCTTGCAGTACAAAGTTTTTTTTAAAAAATGATATGTAATACAATTTTTAAATTGAATTTCTCAGTACAATATTAGGAAAGTACAAAATGGTATGATTTTTAGAAATCTCTAAAATTACCAAACTATTGTTGATTGATAAGGGTCATCTTTGCAGAGCCAACAAACATCAAACTAACTAAAAAATAAACCAGAGAACCTATAAGCAATCACCGTTGCTTGTGACTTTTTAAGTCATTACCATCTTTCATGTGATAATTATTTTCCAATGGCTTGGCTCAGCTGTGCCCTACTATTTGCTCTTATTTGTCATTAAGGTCTCACATATTATTTATTCTCATGCTATAGCATTTATGCAGGAATGCAGCAATATAAGCTCCCTTGCCTGTGATTCTTCCCACAGATAATAGAAAATAAATTGCAATTAGATTTTGGTAATTGTATATAATTAACTCAAAATGAGCTGTTAATTATAAAAAATATGTTTTTCACTTCCTCATTATCTCATTTATTTTAGTTCCAAATTCTTAATGCCTCACTTGAGTAAGTTTAATATTTTAAATACACAGAGTATCTTTAATACTAAGATAATTTAAATTTCCAAATAAACAAAATTTAGCTTAAAATTAAATTTTATCTAGGGAGTTCTACTGGCAAAATCAAAGAGCCTGCAAGGTAGAAATAAGGTCATTTCCCATTACAGTTCTTGATTATATTTTCTAAAATCAGCAGGCATTTTTGTTTAAATAATTCTACAAAAGCTGCTCAAGGCTGTACACAGTATTCTCCATTGATCCATCTCTACCTCTTTCTGGGCTTAGTGGAGAAAACATTTCCATAACTAACTGAATCCAGGAGAGAAATGAACTTATTGCCTTTACTTCTTTTAATCTCACATTATTAAATAATTTAAGGACTGTTGAGAGAGAATACTTGACTTTCCAATGACTGTCTGTCAGACTTTAGAAACTACTGTCAGAGTTTCTTCTATAATGTATATTAACATTTTAAAAGGTCTATGGCTTTGTTAATGACATATTAGGAAAGTTTCTTTTGTACTTTAGGACACATATGTCCAGATGCACCTAAACTTTTAAAGCATGTCCATCTCTTTTACTGCAACACTAGTTCCCAAAGCATTCACTACACCTACTGAAGAGCAGTAATGAAAATTTTCATAAATTGCAAGTGGGAGAATGAACTGCTACAACCTTTTAAAAAGGAAAACTGTCAATGAACTATTACAGCTTATAGTGATAAATTATATCAAAATTTTCTTATATAAAAATAGGCTTTCACCCAGCAATTTCATTTTTAGTAATTTATCACAAAAAAGTTGAAGAAGTACATCATGCTTATTATAACATTGTGAGTAGTAGGGAACTTAAAACAACTTGAGTGTCCAACAAGAGGGGTTGGATTAGATACACAGAAACCTTGAACTATTATGCATATATATGAAAAGAATTACTATTTGTATAAGTTTTATTTTGCTGACCCAACAAATCACCACAAATGTAGTGGTATCAACAACACGAATTTATTATTCCATAATTCTACAGGTCAAGAATGTGACATGGGTGTCAATGCACTAACATTAAGGTGTTGGCAAGGCAATGTTCTTTAGTGGAGATTCTAGGGGAAGATATGTTCTCTTGCTCATTCAAGTTGTGGAAGAATTCAGTTCCTTGCAGTTGGAGGACTGAGATCTCTATTTCCTTACTGGCTGTCAGCTATGACTAATCCAAGGTTCTAAAGGCTACTGCATTCCTTGAATTGTGACTTCCTTCATCCATTTTTAAATGGAGGCAGGTTGGATCACTGTAGACTTAGAATCTCTCTTCCTTCTGTTTCATCTCTCTGACCCAGCAAGGAAAGGGTATCCAGTTTTCAGAACTCATGTGTCTAGACATGGCCTATCCAGATAATACAGAATAATATGCACATTGCAACATCTGTTCCCTTGTTCATATCTGTTAAGCCCTTTGTCATGTGAGGCAACATATTCACAGGTTCTGGCAATTAGAACACAGATATCTTAGGGGGGAGGTCAATTATTCTGCTTACTATAGTGGCATAACTAAAAACCTAATAAATTACCATTAAGTACTTTTAAGTGAAACAATAAAAGAATAAGTAATGTCTTCAACTGATCTCAAATATATGTAGATAGTGTGTATACATATATATATATATATATATATATATATATATATATATATATACTTTTTAAGCGTAAAAAGTGGTATAGAAAGATACACACTGGGATGCTAACAAGAGCTCAACCAAGACTATCAGTATAGGGAACAGAAGAGAAAATGGAAAGATAACTCATCTTTTCTTGATGTACCTTTGTATTTTTGTAAGAAAAATGTTTTTCTTTTGAAATTTAGAAGATGCTTAAATATAAGGTACAATATGAAGCAAAATGTATAAATAAAAACACATATTCAAATAAAGAAGATTTAGAAGTTATATACTCATGCTATATTTACACAATAAGAATACGGGTATGTGTTATTTTCTTCTTTTGGTTTAACAGCATTTTATACATTTTTTTACCATAAGCAAGCAAACACATACATAAAGACAGAGATAAACATGACTAGCATTATGAATAAGAAAAAGATATTTTAAATTAAAAAACAAATATGAAAAAAGTTCATATACATCAGCTAAAGGAGATTTATAACGTTCCTACATAAAAAATGTGAATCAGGAAATGAAAACTCTGCAAAGTGATGCAAAGGATTAACAAGACATATAGAAAAACATCCATTACAAAAGAACCCTATTTTTTCACCTATTAAATTGCCAAATATTGTTAAATTAGACAAATCAACATTGGAGAACCACGTGGTGGCAGGCAAATAAAGAGGCTAGACAACAAACAAGAAAATGACACATCATGTTAGAAGCCTAGAAAGCAGATATCTGAGTTCAAATTCAATCAGCCAACTAGAAAATTCAAACATGAATATTTACTAGATAGGGCAGAGGAGGGGGTTAGGCTGAGACATGACAGAGAACTTCTGAAAGGTCCAGGGACTGGAGGAGCCAGGTAGGATTGCAGGTGGGACAGAAAGCCTGGCTGGCTGAAAGTTTGCAGAGCAGTAAAATTCCAAGATATTTTTCCTCTATTTCCAGAATCCCAACCTATCTCTCTCCATCTTGAGAGGAATGGAGGTTACTTTTCTGGAGAGGCTGAACTACAGTGACTCCGGTCTAGGGGACATGAAATATAGCTGAAAGCAGAAATACCATGCAGATAAGTGGGGTATAAATTGAAAACCTACATAATGTGTGATGGGTCTTTTTTCTCTCCTTCCACTGGGTCACCCACTTTGACAGTCAGGCATATTTAATGCTCTCATCTCTTCTTCCTACCTGATAGAAGATTTATTCCTAAGGAAACTAGGAGAAAAAGCCTACAAGTACTAATATGCCCTCAGGATTCCCAGTTGATCACTTCAAGTGAAAATCATCAATTGACAAGCTCTGGTCACATACACTGGGAGCTTTTAGTAGCTCTTCATTGCTGTGTTAGTGGCTCTTCATTGCTGTTAGTTGTAGAAAAAAAGAAATTTGAACTTGGTGAAAATAGAGATAGTGTAACAGGAAAAGATGAAACTTCAAAAACTCCTATTAATATTCTTGGAGGTAAGAAAAAATATTGCATAGATAGGACAAGCATAGATTCTTATAAAAATAAATCTGAGAATAACATGTTCTTGGAAATTATAGAGCAAACAAATTTAATAGAAGGGTTGAAAATATAATCTAGGAAATTGTTCAGATTTTTCATTTCTAAATTTTCACTTCTAAAAGAATCTTCTAGAAAAACCTAAAAAAAAAAAAACAAAAAAAAAAAAAAAAAGGGAGACATATGAAAGATAATCCAAGAGAGTCAATATCTGACTAACAGTTCTAGAAAGAAAGAATATTTTAAGAATGAAATGGAGAAAACTGACAAAGGCAATTTCCTGCTTTGAAGAAAGTCTCCCAGCTGAAAAAAATCTGATTATTAAGAATAATGAGTGAAAAAAGGTCCAATTAATGCATACTGGCATTAATTTTAGATCAATACTGAGAGAGAAAAGATTGAAATGGTGCCCATGGGGAACAGGTCATATAAAAAAAGAATCAAACAGCACTAAGGCTTTTCAATGGCAACAGTAGAAACTATAAGATAATGAAACACTGCTCCAGGGAAATAAGAGTTTGGAATTTGAGTTCAGTCTGCTAACACAAAAAATATTAACATTGTCCAGATGACTATAATTGAATTCTAGCGCCATGAGAATAACCAAGATACAACCCAAAATTACCTGATATATAAATAGGAAAAAACACCACTAATACTCAAGAGAAAAGTCAATCAGTGGAGATGAACTTCAAGATGACACAGGTGTTAGACTTAACAGATAGGTATTTTTTAAAGGAAAAATGTGCTTGTAATGAATAAAATTTTTACCTCAGAAGAGAAATAAATAAAACAAAGATCCAAATGGAAATTTTAGAAATGAAAAATCTAGTATCTGATATTTAAGAAACATTGCTGTATGAACTTACCGACAGACTGGAAATAACAGAGGATTTGAAGAACTTGAGGATAAAGTAATAAAATGTTATTAAATGTCAAGAAAAAACATTTAAAAAATTTGCAGTCTGGAATCTATAGGGCATGATCTAAAGGTCAAAAATCATATAGTCACAAAAGAGAATAGAGAAAACATATTTGAGGAAATAAATAAAAAATTCTTCAAATTTCATGCAATGATAAATCTAAAACATGGCTTTAGGAGTACAAATTAATTTACCTTTATGAAAAGCAAATTGACAACGTGATTTAAGAATCTTAAAAGGATTCATATATACTCTGAGCTAATAGTTACACTTCAAGGAATCTAACCAAGGAAAAAGGTAGAGATAAGCAAAAAATTTACTTACAGAAATATTCTTTAAGGCATAATTTATAATAGAAACACCCTGTTTTATAGAAAAACAGGATAGTAGATGCATATTGTGTAATAGCTATCACACAATGTTTGTTGAATGAATCAGTATCTTGTTTTCATAAAATAATTAATGACAAAAAATATTAACAGTGAAAAGAGCAAAACATTAGGCTCTATATAAGCATAATCACTACTATTCAATATTTAGATAAATATATTTAGAATATATTATTATAAAAGAAAGGAAAAAGGGTTCAAGGAATCATCTCAGAAAGATGAGATTACAAATGATTTTTACTTTCTTCTCTACACTTTTCTGTATTTTTCAGATTTTACAGGGAGGACATATTTATTCATATGATCAGAAGCTGAAATCATTGATATAGAATATACATATATGCCAAACAAATCCTTAATATCTGTATCTTGCATATTCTTGCCTATATCCACCCCTCAACTTTACCTTGGTCCAGAGTCACTCCCATTCATATCCAGATTGAGCTCTCTGGGTTTAGTAAATTCTTTATCAGCAACCAGTTCTCTTGATGTAAACGCAGCTTGAGTTCTTAACCTATAAAAATAAATTTACAGAAGTTTTACTCTTGTGGGACCCAATAAACCAAACAGTAACCCTTAGAAGACCATGTTATTCCAGGTAGTCCCCTCACCCCAGCAATTATTTTCAAATTAAAACTCAATCTATCAAAAAGAAATGAATACTTCCTAAATGTACATAAATAAACATGGGTTACTTTCAGAAAAAATTTAAATTTTCTCTACTTTTTGAGGAGTGGGGGAAAAACTGAATTGGTCAAATATCATTTTAAAACTCAGCATTACAGATGATTTAAGGGGTACTTCAGTCTCTTCTCTAGAAATCTAAAAATTCTTTCCATCTACTGTGAAGCAAGTATATTTTGATTACCAAAATTTAAATGGAAATTCTAGTAACACTAGGTATCACTGACCCTGCCCAAAATACCATAGAAGTTTGCTACTTCTCATATATACAGCTCAACAAGCTCTATTTCACTGACCAGCATATTTTCCCTAGGTCATAGAACTTCCCCAAAACAACTGGAAGATTTTCTATCCACCAATGCTACTGTAGCCCCATCTTCAGTTTACTGAGGATGGAAGACACTTGAAGAAATTATCATGAAGCTATTCTACCAGGAGTTTGGGTGGCAAATTAATCATTGGCATCAAATATGTGACCCTTATTCCCCAATCTCAGTTTTTAAAAATGTATTCTTGTTTAATTTGTGAAATGAACTCTGTAAAAATATAGTTTTTTAGCTGTGAAGTAAAACCAACCACGAAAAGGTAAAAAAAAAAGGTTGTTAAAATAGCATTGTTCTTTCCATCATTGTCAAAAGACATTTTTATAATTACAACTAACAATGTACAGTGATATACAAAGAGAGGTATATAGATTAATTACTCACTAGGAACTTAGGGTTTAAAAATACTAGGCAGTGTCTCACAGGTAGGTAAAAGCAGATGTAATTAAGCAATTACGAGAAAAGAGTAAAAAAGAATAGCAATAGCAATAGTAGCAGGTCACAGCAGTCTCTGCAGCAGCAGTGTAACAACGATGATGATGTTGCGGATGATGGCAGCTACCATATACTGAGTGCACTTAACATATACTATCTTCATGGATCTTCCCAGCCACCATTACTATACCTACTTCCAGATGAGGAAAGTAGACACAGACATAAAACTACCAAATTGACACATTTTTAAGTGGTAAAGATAATATTTTGAACACAGTATAAGAGCATATGGCAAGGGTGGCAGGCAAAGGTAAACATTACAATTTGTCTAGATTTTCACACATTATACATATATTCCTTTCCTCCAACAAGGATTTAAAGTGATTCTCTGCACTGTCATGAGTAGCAATTTAGATAAATCCTCTCCGATCAACCTGGAAAGGGTTCAGAGATAATATCCTTTTGAAAGCTCTTATTGACTATCATGCAATATCAAGGTGGCAGAATGAGTTATTAATTACAATTAAAATAAATCTTAATATCATGCCAAGTTTATTTCAAAATGACAGGCTCATCCTCAAATTCTAAATAAATAACAAGTCTGTGGTAGTCATTTGGTATTCAATTACAGATTGCCTTCCCAGTATTTCTCCTGAATATCCTAAACACCATAAATAATGCCTTGTACACAGCATATATTAATTATTTCATCAAATTAATTGAAGTGGGATTCCTTTGAACATTAAAATTGACAAGTTCAATAAAGAGATAAAAAGGCAAATAAAAACAGAGTGAGATTACAAATAAACTGAGAAACACAATCAAGTCTTGCTTATTTTATTATCTTTCCCATAGAGTTTTGTAAAGAGCAAGGTGCCAAGTATATGTTTACTTTGTATATGTTACTTAATACATGTTTACGGAATCATAGACAATTAGGTGCTAATTTTGCATATATTTAATAACATAAAAGAAGTGAGAAAAAGACAGGACTCAAAAGCTTTAGGTACTGGGATTTGAACTGCACTGTGATAGAGTGTGGATAAATAGAAAAGTAAAGTGAACACATTTAAATCAGAAAAAAATAATGTTAATAGGAAGCTTATGAATGGCATATTGAAAAGATCTCAAGGAGACAAACTTGACTGAAAAAAATTAGTTCAGAGGAAAAAGAGAGGCAAATGGGTAGAGAAGTGATTCTAGATTATAAAAAGCTTTTAATATTAGGTTGAAAAACAAAATCTAATAGAAAATCATTTAAGAGTTTTAAAGTTCAGAAGTGGCACAATAAATATGTATTAGGAAGATTCATTTGAGATAGATATTCTTGGTATATGACACTAATGTGCAAAGGTTGAATTTCAAATAATTCATAAATGATAAAGTTACACATGAATAAGTGAATATATCAAAATCTGTGAGATATAGTTAAAATAGTGCTGGAAGGGAAATTGATAGCACTAACTGCTTCTAGGAGAAAGGAAGAAAAGTCTCAAGTCAATAATCTAAGCTCCTATCTGAAGAAACTAGAAAGAAGACAAGCAAGATAAATACAAGTCAAGTTGAAAGAAGAAAATAAAGAAATGAAATGAGGTCAGAATTACCTTGATACTAAAAACAGAAAAATTCCAAAAACTCTACAAACCATTATCTCCCATCAGTATAGATATGACTATTTTTCACAAAATATCAGTACATAGAATTCAATAATATGCAAAAAGACTTACACACTATGACTGAATGTATGTATTCCAGGAATACAAGGTTAGTTCAATATTTAAAAAAAAGTCATTCCAAGTAAATCTACACATGATAAAATGGCACAGAACTATAACATACATTGTATCAATGTAATTTATTGGTTTTGATTTTGTATCACAGTTCCATAAGATGTAGGCATTGGAGGAAAATGGGTGAACAGTACGCTGACCTAAACATTTTTGCAACTTCCTGTCAACCTATAATTATTTAAAAATATAATGTTTATAAAATATAATGCTTAAAAAACCCCTATGGATATATGTATAAATTTCTATGGATATGTATAAATTTCTGCAACTTATAAATATACAACACTTTCTCAAAAGCTGTGTTTCATAGCTCTCATCTAAGCTAGGATAATCAAGATAATAATAAAGACTTCATTATTATTATGCAGAATTATTTAACTATACAGTGCTGTTCAAATTAATATGATACATATTCTAAAAGTACTCATTCTCCTCTAAGACTGTGCCCTTTTTAAAGACTTCATTTTTATATCCCAAGAGCCTAAAATCATTCTTTGCATATCATCGACATTCAATAAATGTTTGTTGAATGAAGTTCTTAGGAGAGAAAAAATATTAACTGAACAATCAGAGATTGGGGTAAAAAAACTGAAGTAACATTTTGGCCTTTGGTGACAATCTTATTGTAAGACGATTCATTTTCAGATATTTAAAAAACTTCCAAGTTTTGACAATGAAGAACAGAACAATGAAAGAAGGCGGAAGATCACTTCAAGTTCCAAGAAAAGTATTACACTGAAGGAAATGTTAAAAGGGAACTTTCAAATAAGTTAGAATCTCAGAAATATTAGGCAGAATCTGTAAGTGAAGAAAATTAGCTCTAAAGAAGTAAAATAAATCAATACTAGTATATATACCAGTAGTATAGTAGATATATCTATATATGCATATCTACACATACGCACATATAGATATCACACACACATATCTGTATAGGATGTATACCTCTAATAAGAATGTGTACAAAGGTGAAACGGTAAATTTGACTAGGGAGGAAATGGCTGTACTCTTACTACTAATTTTGTTTGTATATGCCAAACAAATTATAATACCAAAATAGAAAATCAGCTTTTAGAACACTGTTATTTGGAAAGAATTGTTAGGAGAAGAACAGTCTAAATGTGGATAAATTTGTAAGTATTGGTGATTGAATAGGTTATGCTTTGTGACCAGGAAAGGCTGAATTTAAAGGGCTCTCATCATTTGTGATATTATCGTAGGTAGATATAAATATGGAATGATGACTGCTAATCAGTTTATCACAATTTCATTCCACATCCTGACATTTCAAGTTTTACTTATTCTCTTCAGTGACATCAAATAACAAAGGATTTTGTGTAATGGTATTACCACTTAAAATACTGTCTTGGGAGTCCAGCAAAAATTAATTATATTGGACTTATCAGAAACTAGATATTACCGGCTAACATTCTGGAAAATGAGGTAATCTTTTAAGTCTTCCAAAGAAGACAATGGAATTCACTGAGTAGTTACAGCTGTTGTGCATCTTGAACAAGTCAAGATCCCAAGGAACTCGTCCCTACACATCTATTATGATAACACATACACTGTTCTGCAGGCTACAGACATTGCCGAAAGAATAGGCAGTACTTACCAATTGTAATCCAGGCGAGACTGATGAAGTTGCTGCTGTTTTAGGAGAAGCTTTGTCTCCTGCTGGGCTAGCAGATGCTGAAGGCGTTCCTTTTCAATTTCTAGTTCCAATTTCTGAAGCATAAGTTGCTGTCTTCTATCTTCTGAAAGTTGATTTTTGATGTCAGTTTCTTCACTAGGTTGTAGTGCCCCTTGGTCATGCATCAGAGATGCCCATGAAAGTCCACAATAATTGCATGATTCCAGATGTGTCTTGGAATACTGAGGGGCTATATTTGCAGAATGGCTCTCATGAACATGATCTGCATTTTCAGAAAGTCTGTGACCATAACACTGACTTGATAGAGTATGGTTAAGATATGGACATCCCTTCATTTTCAGGTCCTCTGGTAGAGTCTTCTCTGAAGGGACTGCATCTACTATTTTTTTGCCAGGGGATCCACAATTACATGTTCTGCTCTCTGACAGTACCCTGTTCAGGTCCTCTTTGGGATAATTAAGGACCACTGGTTTCAAAGAATTATTCCTAAACTCCATAAAGGATTCTGAAGCTGACCCCTGGTTTGCAGATTTAGGTCTCTGCTTGGTTTGATAGCTCTGTGGTTTGGCTACACTTATGTAGGAACCTTCTAGTTCCATAGACGAAGACTGAAGAGTACTTTTCTTATTGGATACCTAAAATGGACCAAAAGATCACTTGTCAAATAAGAGCACAACGAAATGAGTTTTTTCTTTTGAGAAATCAATGATTTATGTTTACCAAAATAAGATTGTTGTTTTGTTTTCTTAAATAATAAATGATAGTATTCATACAGCTAAACAGATATGGGACACAAAACTATACCCATTTTCAAGCAATCTACACTTCAGCAAATCCATAGGATGAGAAAAAGAAAGTATTGCTATATGTCAGTTAAGCAAGATGTCAAGAGTTGCAAATAAAAGGCAAAAACTCAGATGTTAATATCTAAAAATGTTTGATTTTGAGTAGTGACCCAAGAAATTCATTCAGTCACCTCAAATAACCTTCGATTGGTCATTATATAGCATGAGATTTGATATAAAACATTTCACCTAATACTGAGTAGGCTGTTAGTTACTGCTAGAAATTTGATGAATTTTTATAAACATATTTATAGCACACAGATAAAACCAAGCATTTTTAACAAAATATGATTCTAATCAAAAGTAGTTATTTAAATACAAAACACATTTAACTTTGGCAATAAATATAAGTGATTTTTCAATTAAGTGGTTCAAGTGATTATAATCTATTAGAACTCAGGCTGAAAGGAAGCAGTTACAAATTACATTTGACAGGCCAACAGAGAGAACTTTCCCAGCATTTTAGCAACAGGCCGATTCTAGTAAGGTGGGAGGAAAAAAAAAAACTTAGTCTAAATCAGTGGTTCTAAAACTTCAGCATGTTTCAGATTCACATGATGGGCTGGTTAAATGTAAATTGCTGGGTTTCAACACCAGAGTTTCCAATCTAGCAGCTCTGGAGCAGAGTCAGAGAATCTGCATTTTAAACAAGTTTCCAGGTGGTGCTGATGCTGTTAATTTGGAACCAAGCTCAGATCCATTGGTGTTATCATGGCATATCTGATATCTCCTGTGTCCCACTTGTTTTGATTACAATGGACTCACTTATTCAGGATAACCTCCTCATTTTTAAATCCTTAATTATTAGTACATCTGTAAAATCTCTTTCATACAAAACCCCTTGGTCATACAAAATGACATTCACAGGTTTCAGGAACTAGGACATCTACATATTTGGGCGCCATTATTCAGTCTACCACAGATTTTTTTAAAATAAGAACAAATTTACAAACAGTTGAGACAGTTCTGTTTTGGATACCTAAAATGAATAAAAAGTTGAGAGCCCCTAAGAGAAGTAGGAATATTTTACCAATTTACTTTGCAATAGTTCATCTTTTCCCCAATGAGTATGGGTAGGACCTATGAATATTATGGGATATTAATCCTGTGATCATGCTGCATTATATCACTAAACGGATTTTATAGATGTAACAAAGGTTTCTAATCAGTTGAGTTTAAATTAATAAAAAGAGAGATTATCTTAGGTGGGCCAGATCTAGTCAGATAAACCCTCTCCAGGTCAGAAACTCTGTTGCTGGCCTTGAAGAAATAAACTATGTTGTGGGAGGGCCAATAAAGAGGGTCAGGTGGCAAGGATCCACGTGGCACCTGAACAAAGGTGCAAGTAAGGCGCTGAGCAAAGGACTCAGAGTTGTGTCACTCATGATCCATATAAACTGAGATAACGTGTGCTATTTTAAATGGGAAAGTTTGTAGTAATTCACTATAAAAAACCAACAGCCCAGTACTCAAGTTGTCTAAGCCTCATGTTCATCATCAGTATAACAGGGATTAAAAACAGCATCTATCTCAAAACTGAATGTGCTGGTGGGACTGATAGGTAGTTATCAAGGATGCCAATTTATAAGGGTGCTGATTAAGAAATGGGAAAAAAATCCCTACATTTACTCAAACTTCTCTCAAGAACAATGTGTGTGTGTATGTGGAGAGAGATAGAAGTAGAGGTAGAGATTGGTGGTGGGGAGAGAGCGGGAAAGAGATAGATGGGGGGTGGTGAGAAACCCAAGGAACAAGTTCAGTGACAACAGATTAAAGTATTTTCCAAAGAGAAAGAGTTCAGTTATTATCTTTGTTTTGCTACAATGAGGTTTGTAAGTTAGCCCAGAGTTGAATCCTTGAGATAATAGAGAAAGACGATAAATTTTCTCCTTCATTAAAAAAGATGGCAGTCTTGCACCAACATTTTTGCACTGCCTCTTAGGGCTGTTGTGATTAGATGAAAATTCATATAAAGTGTTTTGTATAGTCCTAATATAAAGTTAGTATCCAAAAAAGTGTTTCCAATTATTAGTACCCCTACTATTATTATCACCCACTTATCTTCAATAATTCTTTGACAAGTGCCTAAGTCAGGGGCTATGTTGACTCCACTCTTCTGCATAGCAGTGGGCATGCACACAGAACATTCTCAGTAATTATGGACTGACTGTATCAGCTCAGCAGAAAAATTCAATTCATGCATGGGTCACAGTAACTAAAGAAAATTAGAATCCCAGATTAGCCTAATCATATGTTAATAAGGAAGAGGAAGAGGGGAGAAATAGGAAACTCCCTGATAGAGTCTGACTAGAAGAAATTAAGTTATTTTACTGGTGGAATTTAGACAAATATTGCCTCTGGGAGACATGGAAGTCACAATGGGCCTGAATGAAACAGATGTGCTTTTCCTTCTGGAGAGGCTCCATGCATTCTATGTAGTATTTACATATACAACTTCTTTTAACTAAAGCTAAAATTAAGAACAAATTTCAAACTGCTGCCTCTAACATATGGGTCTAAAATGAATTTTTTAGATATACAACATTAATTCAGAAACTAATAGATGTTTTTGAGGCATAATTTATATGTAGTAAAATGCACAGACCTTAAGTGTACAGCTAGATGAAACTTTACATTGCATATTCACATAATTATTACCCAGAAGTTACAGGAGCAGCCCATTACCCCTGAAAGTTTCCTTGTGCCCCTTCTAGTCAATATCACCCCCTCATACTTCCAAGGGGAAACATTATTCTGACTTCTATTACCACAGATTAGTTTTGCCTGTTTTGAACTTCATATGAGTGGAATCGTAAGTTTGTTAATCTTTTGTGCCAGTTTTCTTAAGTTCAACATCATTTTCAGACTCCTCTGTTTTTGCAAGAATCAATAAATAGATTGCTATTTTTTTATTGTTGCATACTACTTCGTTGTATAAATATAACAATATTTGTTTATCCATTCACTTATTGGACTGGGTTGTTTTTAGTTTACAGCTATTAACAGTAAAGCTGCTATGAATATTCCTACACAAGTCTTTTTTTTTTTTTTTTTTAAAGAAATCTGCATTTATTTCTCTTGGGCACTGACTAGGCATGCTTACCTTTATTTTAATCAGTTAATATGTTTTCTAAAGTGGTCATTCTATTTTATATCTGTATCAGCAAAGTAAAAAAAAACAATTTGCTTCACATTTGGTAGTGCAGATGCTTTTGTTTTTAGCTACACAGTAAAATCTTATTGTGGTTTATTTTGTATTTCCCTGATACATAATGATGTGGCAGAAATGCTTATTGGACATTTTTTGTGACATGCTTGTTGAAACCAATACCTTTAAATAATTCAAAATAATTTTTAAGGACCGCAGGTGAGAAATAAAAAAATGAAGGTAAAGGAAAATACCTTTGCGTAAATTATTTCTGATGAGACAACCTGGTTCTAAAAGGTCATCTTCACTGGCCAAAGAATATAGAAAATTTTCCCATAACACCTTGTCATTTTGGCTATTCTTAACTCAGAATTAACTATGTACTACACTAAATGTTTTATATATTAAACCTATAATTCTTAACAATTCTGTAAGGTGGTTCTTATTATTACATTTTACAGATGAGAAAATGAAGCTCATTGAATCTGCAACTTTCTCAACACAGGGGGGCATGTCTCACTTCAAAATTTTAGTCTCCCATTACTCCATGGTGTGATTTTTTTTTTAGAAACTTACTTATTGTGAAATACAATAAACATAGAAAAGTGCACAAAACAAATACGAGCAGCTCAGTGCACAATCACAATGCAATGCTCATTTAACTATCTTGTGAAAAGCAGAACACTGCTATATGCAGAAGACCCTTATGTTCCTTTCCTGTCAAAGAGAATGACTAACCTGACTTTATGGGAATAACTTCTTTAACATTTCCGTGCTTAAATACCTATACCAGAGTTCAGTTTTACCCATTTATTTTTCAAGTATAAATGGAACCATATGATATACATTCTTTACTGTCTGACTTCTTTCATCCACATTATATTTGTGAAGTTTGGAAATGGTAACATATGTGGCTATAAATTTCCATAACTACATAATAGTGGTCAGCAAACTATTTCTGTTAAGGGTTAGTCGATAAATGTTTTAGACTTTACAGTCCCTGTGGAATTTGTCATAACTACTCAGTTCTGCTTTTGAAGTGTAAAAGCAAGGATGGGTCATAAATTAATGACTGTTCCAGTAAAATATTATTTATGGACACTGACATTTAGATTTCATGTAATTCTCTCATATTCTTAGGTCATGAGTTATACAACAATATGCAATGTGCTGAACTTGGCCTGCCATAATTTGCCAACTGAACTTGATGATAACATTGAGGATGCTTCCAATTAAAGGATTCTAGAAATATACTAAGATATGTTCAAAACCCAATAAGCAAATTAAACAATATAACTTGCTATGTGCTATTTACATGTTATCTGTATGGTGAAAAATAAATCAGAAAGCTTAATCAAAAATGAACAGAATGATTTTAGCAGAAAAGAATGCAGAAGAAAATATGCAGGCAAGAAAAAAAATTGTGAATTAAAAAAAAATTTAGAGAGGAACAAGATTTTCAAATCCCAACATATTAAAAGATACTAAAAGTGAGTAAATTTCTAAGCTGGAAGAAGGTTTTCTGAATCTTTGAGATATTCCTTTAAATACGATAGTTTTTAAAAAAGATCAAGCTATCTATATTATAAACAGGCATGATATGATCTTTTTTTTTTTAAAGATTTATTTATTCATTTACACAAGAACAGGGGTATAGGCCAGATGCGCAGGAGGGTGAGAGGATTCACCAGAGACAGAGCGGGGAGCAGAATAGGCAGACTGACGAAATACACTGCTGAGGGGAGCAGCGGGCGAGACAGGAGAGGTCTGCCTCGCCATGTGGGACCCTCACCGGCCAGGATCAAACTGGCGCTGCAGAGACTGCAGACAGCCTCACAGCGCAGCGCTCAACCGCCTGCACCACCAGGGGAGGCCCTATGATCTTTTATATATGTATGCACACACAAGTGTATAAGCACATTCATAAACATAAATACACATATTACATGTCATTCTTATGGTAATCCAGTATTTATTCATATTTTCAAATATTAAAAAAGAACTGTAGTAGTATTGCTTTGTGAAATATGAGCAACAAGTAAATTGGAGTAGCCAGTGCTACCAACAGGTCTAAATGCTGTTCTCTTTTCTCTGATTACAAATAATAATTTTCTGTCTAGCAAGAATAATTTCTACTTGTAGCCTTATCAGAATAAAAATCTCAATTTTATAACTTCAAAAATTTCCCCTCTTTATTTTACTGAAAAGTCATAATAAATTCAAGACCTAGATAAATATTTCTAAACCTATACTACTGTATTTGGAGCAGGTCACTGCATTACCCAAAACTTTTGGAGTTAATGTGAAATAAGGCACAGAACGACCTACTGCAATTTTAAATTTGGGCTTACATGGACCAGTTGTCAAGCTGACAGAAGCAACGTAATGCAACAGCTGCACTGTATGGTTTGCCAAAGTCTCATCCCAAATAAATGTTCATTCTCCCTTGTGCAATTAACTCTCCTATACTGGCAGATTTTGCTAGAAGATCATCAAGGTAGATTACCTTCCAGCATTATGAACTAAATACTTACAGGTGTTATACCATCAGTTACAACTTACAAACTTTTGCATTTTAGCAAGACATCCAGGCAAATGAATCATCTAATTTATGAATTATTTATAAGAAATTCACAGCATGCTCCTGGCGTCATCCATGGCCTTTTCCAGGTCATATGACACCAATTAGAGCTGAATTTTAAATTATTCAATAACCTGAACTCTCTTGTCATTTAACATATAGATATCAAGGCAGTAAACAAGTTAAATCTAATGGGCCCTAGAGGTTTAGACTTCTCCACTGCTCAGCAGCTGAAGCTGTAGGCCATCAATGGATGAAAAAAAAAAACAAAAAAACAAAGCAATGCAACAGTCAAATGCATTTGCAAGGCTCTAATAACTTATTTTAGTTCCCATAGGGACTGTAGCACAATTTAGGAATATTGAATCTAAAAGACATTAAAGTCAATAATTATGAGATCTGAAAGAATATAAGCACACAATAGTACATAAATGACAGAACACTAGCAACAGACTAAACAATGCCTTATCAATACTTACGTACATCATACGCCTGTCATTAATCATTAATTTTAACAGTAACTATCAGACTTAGAAAAGGCTACACTTCATATTCTTGAACCATTATTATATTTCCTGAAAGTTGGAATTTGTTGAGTTGCTAAAAAAATGAAGAGACAGCGGGGCCTCCCTGGTAGCACAGGCAGTTGAGCGCAGCTCTGTGAAGCTGACTGCAGCCTCTGCAGTGCCAGTTCGATCCCTGCTGGCCTTGGAGCAACCCACATGGTGAGCAGACCTCTCCTGTCTTGCCCGCTGCTCCTCTTAGCAGTGTATTTCGTCAGTCTGCCTGTTCTGTTCCCCGCTCTGTCTCTGGTGAATCCTCTAACCCTCCCACGCATTTGGCCTGTACCCCGGCTCTTGTATAAATAAAAAATAAATCTTTAAAATAAAAAAATGAATAGACAGCATGGGATAAATGATGGTATACCGGAGCTGAGGTCAAATGACCTTGATCAGAATTCCAGTCCAGAACTTAGGAGTTCTACTGTTTCGGACTGTTCACTTTATGTCTGTTAGATAGTTTAGACATTTGTAAAATAGGATTTGAAGCTCTCCATAGTTTATGCTGAAAAACTCAGGGTTGAGTTGTACCCAAGGTAGTGAGAAAAAAGGGTTAGATTATGAGAAATTATACCAACCAGTAAACTTTCATTTATCAATAATAAACATACTGCAAAATTATTAAATGCTCTTTTCCACTAGCAAATTCTGTATTTTAAACATATCACTGCCTTATGTGACTCATATACTGAAAAACTTAAATCAGCATCTTAATTTATCTGGCCACAAAACCTTAAAGAGATGCAAAAGAAGATGGAATAAGACAAACATTAGTTGTGAAACTGTCAATGTTTTGATGAGATTTAAAAAGGACAGCCACATACCACAGAAATACCCAACAGTAGTACTCATTCAAATATATGAACGCATATGATATTTCATGTATATGATCACAATTACTAAAAGCAGAAAAACCCAGCTTAGTGTGTACCAGGCCTTCTAAAGCAACAAAAGGAAACAGATGCATGAGACTAGTTTTAATTATTTAGTGAAGATCAGAAAGGTGAGATAATTTTACACAGAAAATAAAAATAAGACATGTTAGAAATGGTGAGGACATCTTCATAAGCACAAAATGAAAATAAAAAAAATATTGAATTACAAAGCCAATTAGTACTTATATATTCAGTTAAGGATATAGCACAAGAAAATGACCCATAAGCATGTACACCAATTTTCCTGTGTCATAATCTTGGCATTACGCTTTTTGAGCATATCCTGGGGCACCACATAAAACTCCAAGGTCTGTTCACTGTGCTCTCTCATCTGTCCCTCCAGTAACAATCTGGCTCAAGAATGGAAATAAGAACTGAGCATGATCAGTTGTTTCAATGAAATTCTTCTTAAAGAGAGTAAACAAAATTAGTTTGTGTCAAAAGAAGGGATATTCTAATAAAGATGTTTTAATATACTTTCTAGAAAATACAGTTAATACTCTGAACATGACCAACTTTCCCTGAAGGTGGGGTTGGAGTTTAGAATGTAGTTATGCTGTTAGCTGGGGGTTGGGGGGGGGGCAATATTTGCATTGGCTTTTTGAGAGTAGCTAGTGAAAATAAGTTCTTGAAAATAAGTTCTTGAGAGTAGCTAGTGAAAATAAGTTATGAAACACCAAGTATAATCTACAGTCTACTTGGAGAGAAACAGAAAGGAAGGGAAGATTTCCAAAGTGAATTAGAGCCCTTTTGCTAAAGATTAGAGCCTTTTATATTCATTTTCCCCTATGTAACTGGCTGCAGATGAGAATTATTAGAGATCTAGTGAGAATCATTTCTGAAGGCACAGGGAACTACCAAATCAGAGTTCTAAGGACTTTAGAGAGCGAGCCCTTCCTTGGTAACTCAAGAATTCTTAGTCCTTTAACTATATAGTGCCAAATCCTGACTTTTAAAAGAAATTTTGGACAGCATTTATTAGCTACTTTAACTTACTATTAAAAAAACCCAAGAGAAGAAATTTCATTTAGAAATTAATAAAAATAAAACCAGTGATGCAATTTCCTAGTGCTCAAATGCCCTAACTCTCTTTATCTATCATTCAGACGTCTGCTAATGTTTCAAGGTCAGCTAAACACCATTTCCTTCACTGTGGTTTCCCTATTTCCCTAGTTCAGATTACTTGCGCCTTCCCCAGGAGGCATCCAGGGAGGTCTTTATTCATTCTCTCATTGTTGTACTTATTTCATCTTGATCATAGTTAAGTGTCAGCTGTTTTTACATCTATGTTTCCTTATTTATGTGTAAGTATGTACACTTCTGGGCCTCCCTGGTGGCGCAGTGGGTTGAGCACCGTGCTGTGAAGCTGTCCGCAGCCTCTGCAGTGCGGGTTTGATCCTGGCAGGCGAGAATCCCACATGGTGCAGCAGACCTCTCCTGTCGTTCCCGCTGCTCCCCTCAGCAGTGTATTTCTGTTGTCTGTCTGTTCTGCTCCCTGCTCT
Organism: Talpa occidentalis; assembly: GCF_014898055.3. Taxonomy (NCBI): domain Eukaryota; kingdom Metazoa; phylum Chordata; class Mammalia; order Eulipotyphla; family Talpidae; genus Talpa; species Talpa occidentalis. Next base: position 28,541,411 of record NW_023601322.1, read on the forward strand.
GTCTCTGGTGAATCCTCTCACCCTCTTGCGCCTCTGGCCTGTACCCCAGCTCTTGTATTAAAAAAAAAAGTATGTACACTTCTCCTTATGGAAACTGCAAACTCTCTGAGGGCAGAGACCTCAAAGAGATCATCATTCTTGTTCACTGCTTTATCTCAATAAAAGAGAGGTGCTCAACAAATAATGAATATAGTGTGGCTCCTCACCAGAATAGTGTATGGAACTTGAAAACAGGGGAAATGTTACTTAGGGGACTTGTATTTCAATGACATTGATCTTTATAAATAAAAGGTATACTTAAGTTAGTAAATATTTGTTGACTGAGCCTATTAGCAGGGAGTAAGAGCAGCAACAGTTAAATGGCCTAACATGTATACTAAGAAAATTGAAGTAACTTAAAATGTATTTACTTTTTGCAGGGATTCACTTACTTTTCCTGTAGTACCCCCCCTTTTTTTAACAACAGATGTATAAAAAGTGATTAAAGAAACTATAAATGCAAGAAAAATCCCAACTGTCTTTTGCTGCACAGAGGCAAAAAAAACAAGGCTCTAGATGCCCATCAAGTGTGAAACAAAACACAAAAGCACTTGTTGCTTTTAAGATGAGATTTTAAACTTGAAGATTATATATATTATTTTCTGAAATGTTCCATGAAGAGGTTTTAAAATAAGGAACTATATAGAAAGACTACAGAACATGTGTGCTGTATCAATTTAAAATAGGAATAGACAAATTGACAGGTTGCAATACTTGGTACTTGAATAAAAGGCACCTGTTTCAGGACTCCTACTTTTGAGTTATTAAAAAGAAAATCAGACTTAACATAAATGACTCTCATATCATAAACAAAGCTGACATATTTGATATAGACATTAAGTTCAGAAGAACGATTTATAGAAATTATGGACAAACATGACTTTCAAATATGTAAAGTTAACTGTGTTATCCCCAAATCCCTTTTCAGCCAATGGCATCATCTATGTGTGAAAAGATACTTTCAAACAACTACATTTCTGTAACTATTAAAAAAAACTTAGCACAAACTTTTAATCTTCTGTTTCCTGCTTTTAGGTGTTGCCCTGGTGCTAAATGTGAGAGGGAGAAATAGAATACGAGAATGTTGGGAGGAATGATGAATTTTTTAAAAGTTATTAAGTGGAAGATACATAGGGATGGACAAAACTTCTGTCACTAAAAGCCAAGTCTTCTATATTCGTCTAACAACAGAAGGGAAGAATTTATATAAACAAAATGCTATGGACATATACACTCAGTATTACTGTCTTCCCTCTCTATAATTTTACCCAAAGGTACAGGTTGCTACTTTGCGTTGGGCAGGACAGATGGGGATCTGGAAGTATGTGCCAGATACTGTGCTAGGTGCCAAGAATACAAAGCTTTACAGAAAGAGTTGCAACAGTCATGGTCCTCAAATTTTGGTTATGGGGGTAAACCATTTTATATGACAAAATCTATTAAGAGTGTTATGTGCAGTGAGTTGAGGAGCATTAGGAAGATTAGTTTTTGCCTTTCTTGGGGAGAGGAGGAAAATTTTCATATTAGAGGAGATAAAATTTTAACTAGTGAAAGACATACTGTAATTTAATGACAACAGTATATGCGAAGGTGTATGAGATGTGTATGCTAGTGCATTTTAGGCAGAAGGGGAAAATATGAGTGGAAAAGATTACATAAATGGATATGTATGATGAACTCTAAGTAGTCCAGAGCATAGTGTAAAGGCTGATGGGGAATGGATGAAGTCGAAGGTTAAGTAGGTGTCAGAGTAGAAAAGGTGTAAATGCCAAGATAAAGAAATTCCATTTAAAATTTTTTATGCCCGTTTTTTTTTTTTTTTTAAAAACTAGCAACAACAAATGTTGGCGAGGTTGTGGAGAAAAAGGAACTCTCCTGCACTGTTGGTGGGAGTGCAAACTGGTCCAACCACTATGGAGAGCTGTGTGGAGATTTCTGGACCTACTAAACATAGAGCTTCCACAGGATCCAGCAATTCCACTCCTAGGTATTTACCCAAAGGACACAGAAACATCCATTCCAAAGAACACCTGTACCCCTATGTTTATAGCAGCACTATTTACAATAGCTAAGCTTTGGAAACAGCCCAAATGCCCAAAAATAGATGACTGGATCAAGAAGATGTGGTACATATATACCATGGAATATTACTCAGCATTCAAAAAAGATAAACACATGCAATTTGCAGCAACATGGATGGCGCTGGAAGGGATCATGCTCAGTGAAATAAGCCAAAAAGAAAAAGAAAAATACCGGATGGTCTCACTCATAGCAGGAATCTAGAATACTTAAATAAGGGACCAGGAAAATGAATAACTATAAGAAAGTGAAAATCAAAATCAACAAAAACTATGAACCAGAGACACTTTTTGGGGGGGGGGGGAGGGGAGGGATTGGGGTCAGAATGGGGGGATTGCAATTGTATGGGGAATATACAAATAAAATTTATTAATTAAAAAAAAATTTTTATGCCCATCTGATCCAGGAAATGGGCAATGAATCAAATGGTAGGAGATGGAACAAAATGAAATAATAAAGGGCAAGATAATCTATTTGAAGAAACCAACACATGAAGTTTATGTGGGGAGGTAGTAAAAGAAAGGAAGGGCTAGTAACAAACTATTGACAGACTAAATTGAAATACTATAATTAAAACTGAAGTGTTCAGGTCTGTGCATTATAGTGAATGATCTTGGGAGTGTAAGGGACTAGGTAGAGGGAAGATACCTAGTCAAAGTATGAAAAGGAACTACAGTAGGAGGAAGGCACCAATAACCATTTTACAGTTTGTTGATTAAAGACTATAGAATTTCTTTAGGGTCTAGTGCATCCAAATTCTCAAAAAGGCTGGTCAGAATCCATTTTGGATTAGCTTGTTTTAGTCAACTTTCTTTCATGAATAACAGTGATGACAAAATATCAAAAAAACAAGAAAATACAGTTTTATTTTAGGTGTCCCTTTTTTGTTCTAGACAATCTAAATTAGAAAATGTTGTCTTAGAAGAGTTTTAAGGAGTCTTATAGGCCTGGAAATAAAATTTGGTTTACAGACCCTGCTAAGAGAGATTCTGTCAAAACCTCAAGCTTTAAATTGAGGACTCCCCCTCCCTACCCTAAAAAACTAGCAGTAAGGACTAAATAGAAATAGAAAAACACATGTAAATACTAAAGCTAAATTTCAAATCCATCCAGCTCGGGACTGAATTAAGGTCATTTGAAACCATGTTAACTACCAGCAAGAAGAAAAAGAAAATTCTTTCTGGAAAAAGGTAACATCAAACAGAGACCCATATTGTATCTAAAATTGTCGCAAACAATGTCTAACATAAGCAAGCATACAATATGATAAAAATATCAGACTTGGAAGGGGAAAAACAATAGAAATAGAATCACAACTGATTTAGATAATAGCATTATCAAACACTTTAAAGTAATTGCTATGTATCTAATTAAGAAATTAACTGATATGATGGAGGATACAACAAAGAATTAAAAACTAGAAAACAACTAAATGCAAATTTAGGACTGAAAATACAATAGATAGAACCATCACCTTAACAACACATTAGATGCATTCAAGGAGACAATTAGCGAACTGGAATAAGAAGCAGAAGAAAATATCTAGACTAACATAAAGGGATGGATATGAAAGGATGGAAATATATAAAAGTATGTAAGTAACATATAGGACATGATGACAAAGGTCTACGAATACATGCAACTATAGTACCAGAAGAAAAGAAAAGAGAGAATGAGGAATATTTCAAGACACAACGCTGATTATTTTTCAATGTTTTTACCAAGGCATAAATTTAAATAGTATGAAACCAAAGGATGACAAATACAAATTACACCTAAAGCACATCACAGTGAAAATGATGACATCAAAGTACAAATGAAAACTTGAAATAAATTTGTACCAAATATTGGGAAGATACACTAATATTTAAGAAATCCATGCATGTGTTATCTGTAGGTTTGTCTAGTTAAATAGGATATAGATTAGGTGATGTTGAAATCACGTAGTGAATCCATGAGCTATATAATGAACTGGAACCAAGGTACACTATGTGACATTTGAAGAACAGTTTATCATTTGCATCAAAAAATTTTACCAAAATCTGAGAAAATGTTTTAAAAACTTACATGATTTTTGCATGCAATAATTGTATCACTGGACAATTTTTAATCAAGCTTATTTTTAATTTATGACATGATGGTATTAAGTATTTAGGGAAGTAATTGCTTATTTATCTTAAATCTCAATTCATATGTAGTGAAACAAGTATCACTGGATGTTTTGGTCAAGAAAAGATATTCCTTTTGGGCCTCCCAGTGGTGCAGCAGTTGAGCGCTGGGTTGCGAAGCTGCCCCCAGCCTCTGCAGCACCGGTTTGATCCCCGGCCACAGGGTGAGGGTCCCACATGGCGCGCAAACCTCTCCTGCTGCCTGCTGCTCCCCTCAGCAGTGTATTTCATCAGTCTGTCTGTTCTGCTCTCTGCTCTGGCTCTGGTGAATTCTCTCACCCTCCTGCACTTCTGACTGTACCCATGCTCGTATTAATAAATAAATAAATAAATCTGTAAAAAAAAAAAAAAAAGATATTCCTTTTGTGAACACAGAAGTATTCTCAGTTTTACTGAAAGGTATGATTCCCTCAAATAATGAGCTTAGTTTTGTGGCCACAAATTAATATGGTGTATTATTTACTGAAATATTCTGGTTAAAGAAGCAATTAAGTTATCAAAACTTAAGTAGCATTTATATATACACAAAAGATATCTTTGAAAGAAAGATTACAGAGTTAAAAAGCCAAGAGAAACAGTGTGCAACACTGTTATGTAGGTTTATAAAGTAACAATTTGGTTTGCTAAAGATAAAAAGACGATTAAAATGGCTGAAAAATTAGTGATCAACTGTAACAAAGGTGTTTACATGATGATGGCTGAATCTATAGGAAGGAAGGTAGCTCAAGTACCATGCTTTCATGACACCATAGCTTCATGTGGTTATGATGGTACTCTTCATGTGGTTATGATGCAAAACAAACCCACACATTGAAACTAGTCACATATTACACATGGGATGATGATTATAGAGGGGAAAAGTTCTGTTGAGAGTGGGAATAAATCTCAAGTATTTCTGCAACATAAGAAACTAATTTGGGCACAACTTTTAAGAGATGGGAACAGGAGAGTCAACCTAGCTTATTTGTCAGATATCTTTGGTATTATTTGCTGATTTTTTTAATACTTCTGTGCCAGGGAAAAATTCAACATGGCAGATCAAATTGAAGAATAAAAATGAATGGTAGCAGTTTGGAAGAGCCATGTCATTAGGGATTGTTATATTGTATTCCGAAATGTCAACGAAGTAAATAATGATCTTGGTAATGCACATCTGTGAAGTATCATCACTGAACTCCTTTCAAATTTGATCTTTCAAATTTTATTTTCCATTAAAAGAAGACTCATACCTAGGAAATGCATTTCTTTCATTGAAAGAATTTAACTATAATTAGGAATAAATTTTTGAAACTTATTCAGGAGACAAAGTTTTAAAATATTCCATCATTCATTCATTTTGGACAAAAAGTTAGACATTAATAAGAATGAATATTCCAAGTCTATTGCTTTAAAATCTCTTCTTCCATTTTTACCAGTATGCAATATACACAATACATCAATACATTGTGAGAGGTATTTTCTAATATGAGTGTTTACAAAACAATAGAAAATGAGTTTAAATATATATATAATTACTGTCAGTATCATAATCACTCCAAACAAGACTGTACAAGTTGCCATGAATGAGCAAGCTCATGCAGTATATTAAAATCTTTTAATATTTACATACATGGTGCTATTAATATATCTGATGTTCATTCAAAGATTATAGACTTTTTTGAAGGGGAAATTATGATTTAACAATACACTTCTTAGTTATGATTGCAAATGACAAAAGTGATACAAGTAATTGTCATTCTCTATATTAATCTCCTGTCTGCATACTTTCAAAGCAGGTTTTCCTAATTCATTTTTTCCAGTGTTGCATTAGTTCAGATTACTTTTACTGAAATACAATTTGTCTTGTCTGCTGATACTATAAATAAAAATGTGTTTATACCATTTCATTTTCTAGTATCTCATTTTTTAATGAATTTTACAACAGTTTTAGTCCATGGAGATTAAAAACTAAAAAACTGAACCAAGTCCTTCGCTACAGTTTTGAAAAGGTGGATTTGTTCCAATTTGACTTAATATATGGTGCAAATTTCTTTATGCACAGTCCTTTTTGTGAAACATACTATGTGAACACAGAAAACTGCATCCAGCTGAACTGAGTTAAGTAGGAATTTACAAAATGCACACAAACACCAGTCATCTGAGTTTCCCACATGTGTAATACTACAAAGTTTTCTTTGCTATCCTTTCACTATGAACTTTCAATATAAAAAAACACTCCATTAACATCTCCCAAATGCATCAAGCAGTATATTCAAAAGGAAAGTTTTAAATATTGAAGAGAAATATTGAAATAATAGAGTATTTTGAGAGAAAAAAGAGAACATGTTAGCTCAAGCAACAAGTATAAAGGAATCCACATTAAGGACCATTAGAGATGACATGCAAAAAAAAATTAAAAAAATGTATGGTTGATAAAGATTCAAGTGCTGTGAAGGCAGTAAGAACTAGGCCTAGGGCCTCCCCTGGGGCACAGCAGTTGAGCGAAGGGTTGAGTGACAGGCTGCGAAGCTGCCCACAGCCTCTACAGCGACAGTTCGATCCTCAGCCACCGTTGAGGGTCCCACATGGCATGCAGATCTCTCCTGCCAGGCCCACTGCTCCCTTCGGCAGTGTATTTCGTCAGTCTGCCTGTTCTGTTCCCCGCTATGGCTCTGGTGAATTCTCTCACCCTCCAGCGCTTCTGACTGTACCCAGTGCTTGTATAAATAAATAAATAAATCTTTAAAAAAAAAAACAAAAAAAAAACTAGGCCTAAAATAATAAAAGAAACAGAAAGACCGGCAAGTATTTGGAATGAACACCAAACAGTAAAATAACTGGAAGCAACTTCTTTCATAATCGAAGAGAAAGCACTATCTACATACAAAAACCTTAAATGTAATTCACCAAATATTGTAGAAGTGGCTCATTTTCATGCTTAGAGTTTTCAAACATCATTGTAGCTGTCTGCAAAAGCTGTGAGTGTGGATGAGAAACTGCAAACAAATTTCTAGTAGTTTTGCATAAATTAATTAAAGGCTACACATGGGATTAAATTTTTAATTTTGAGGAAACAGATCACTGTTAAAATGGTATTCTTTGAAAGAATACCAAATGCAGAAACACATGCCTCAGTGTCCCGACCCGCGGGATTCGTAAGCACGAAAAGAGAAGGGCTGAGGATTGAAATGAGGGGCTTGAGACAACTTGACGCTAGCACATGCTTCTTTATTTCTTCTCCTCTTTCTCTTCTCCTCTCTCTCTCTCTGGGTTCTCCTCTTATATCCTGGTAGCTCCTCCCATCGTACCTCCCAGTCTCACGTGATTTACAGGAAAACACAAGTGGTTTCTCAGAAGGCGAAACGGTAAGGCGAAACATAACTGATGGCACATATTGCGCAACAACTGCGCATGCTCCGGACACCTCAGCATTTAAGGCCAAAGGATTACTAAGTTAGAATTTGGTGCCAATTTCTCACACACGTCAATGAGCCATACCCTTCCACATTTGTTTACAACTTTCCTTTTCATTTCAGACAACCCTATTTCCACCACTTACAATAATTTATAAGCTGCAATTCTTACAACACTCACTTCAATGAATTTCTGGTCCATTTTAAGGTGAAGTATCATATTTATTATTACATCTTTGTATTTTAAACATTTAACATGTGTAAACCTGTGCTACCATTTTATATTAGTACTTGTTTTTTTAAGTATTATTTGGAATTTTTAAGTGTTGTATCCCTAATCCTGGTTTCTCTATAAGTCTTATATCTTTTATTGTGTAGTTTTGCATAACATGGTTACTTTTAAAAGTATATGTATGTCACATTACAGCATGAACCATGTGGACTTCTCTTTTCCACCATTTTCCTACCATCTCCAGCTTTCAATAAAGGAAGGAGACAATGCATAAGACACATAGTCAGTGTGCCTGAAAAGTATCTGCATCCTTCCAGGGACTATTTCAGGGACAATAACTGATATATCTAAAATATCTGTTATATCTGATCTATGTGGGGATTCTCCTCAACCCCCAAAAAGTGAATGGTAAACAGAACTTTAGATGAAGTTAGGAAGCAAAATATTGAAGTTTATAACTTACAAAATTAAAGATCAAAATATCATCCTTGATGTCTGATATATGGTACCTGCTTCATATTTCGAGAGCTACATCTTATGCAGTCAAGCATAAGGAATCCACAAAGGTGCCATCTCACATGCATAGGTTGCTTAATTTTTTAAACTTCTACATTTCTACCAGTTTAGAAAACAGCAACATCTACAAAGATCTATTGAATATAATATCATAAAATAGAATTATATTACATTGAAAAGCTTCTTTCTGCACAGTGAAAGAAACTAATATGAAAATAAAAAGACACTACTGAATGGGAAAAAATTTTTCTGCATCATACATCCAGCATAGGGCTGATATCCAATATCTACAAAGGACTCAAACAACTCAACAATAAGAAAACAAATGACCCAATCAAAAAATGGGCAGAAAATCTAAACAGACATTTCCCCAAAGAAGATATACAGATGGCCAACAGGCACATGAAAAAATGGTCAATCATCACTTATTATCAGGGATATGCAAATCAAAACCATAATGAGATACCACTTCACACCTGTGGAATACCCCAGAAATAATAAATGTCAGTGAGGATGTGGAGATGGACATTATATCATGATTAAGGGAACAAGAAATCGTTAAGACATAACACTCATCAACATATACATACCTAATGAACAGACACCAAAATATATTAGCGAATGACTATAATTTCTGAAAACAAACACTGGGAAAAACACATTTGTGGTAGAAGACTTCAATATTACAATTACACCAAAGGACCCATCAATGAGACAAAAAGTGAACAGGGAATACAGGAAAATAGTTGCACACCATATATTTGACAAGGGACTGATATCAGAGCTCTATGAAGAATTCATGCAACTCAACAAAAAAAGATCAAAAAATGGACAGAAGAGCTAAATAGGCACCTCTCCAGATAAGACATACAGATGGCCAACAAGAACAGGAAAAAGTACTCATCACCGTTTATCATCAGGGAAATGCAAATCAAAATCACAATGAGATACCACCTCACATCTGTAAGAATGACCCATATTAGAGAGATCAGAAACAAGTGCTGGTGAGGAAGAAAAAGGAACTTTTAACTGCTGGGGTGGGAAGGTAGACTGGTCAAGCCCCTATGGAAAGCAGTGGGGAGGCGTCTCAAATGATTAAAGATATATCTGCCATATGACCAGCATTTTCACTTCTAGGTATCCATCCAAAGAATACAAAAATACCAATTAAAAAGAAAACCTGCACTTCCATTTTTATTGCAGCATTATTTACAATACAGAAGCTATGATTCCAACCCGATTGCCCCAAAACAGATGAGTGAATCAATAAGATGTGGTATATTTACATTATGGAATACTACTCAGTGATTAAAAAAAGGATAAATTCAATGTATTTGTGGCAATATGGATGGAGCAGGAAGGGCTTATGCTAAGTGAAATAAGGCAAAAGGTTAAAGACAAATACTGGATGGTATCATTTACATGTAGAATGTAGAGAAACCACACAAAGGGTCTGTCAAAGATAAGCTTTAAAACCAACCCTTGAAAGCTGAGGCATCCACAGGAGAAAGGGAGAGGAAGGGGCATAGGGTGGGATAGGGTGGGGAGAAAGCACAATGCACTACAGTGGAGGAAAAAAAAAAAGCATTACTGGTGCTTTGATGGTGGGTGGGCTATGGTGACTATACACCAGGCAGGTAAATCCTATACTACCAAAACACTAACAACAAAGTAAACCAATGTTACTTCAATTAAAAAAAATTATTAAAAAACAAAAAAAGGCAATAATTGGGAAAAGATATAGACAGTTGCAAATGAGGATAAAAAATGAATAACAACCATATAAAAAGATGCTTATCATCATTGATCATTAGGAAAATTAAAGTGATTTAATTAAAGACAAAAATAATTTAAATAAAAATAAAAGGACTTCATATCTATTATATTGGTAATAATAAAAAAATGTAATGTGGTTTTAGAGAAAACACAATTCACATACACTTCAGATGGGTATGTGATAGTCTAGCCATCTTGGAAAGTTTGGCAAGTTCTTCAAAATTTAAAAATAAACTTACCACACTACCCAGAAATTTATCTCTTAGGCATTGATCCAAGAGAAATGAAAACATATGTGTACACAAACACTTGTATATAAATGTTTACAGCATCACTATTCACAACAGCCAAAATCTGGAGATAATCCAAATACCTATTAAATTGTGAATGGTTAAACAAAAGGTGGTATATTTATAAAATGGAATAATATTTAGTGCACAGGAACAAACTATTATTATTTGCTATAACATAGATAATCCTCAAAAACAATTTAAGGGCAAAAAAAAAAAAAAAAAACCCAACAAAAAACCCAAATGCAAAATGGCTATCTCTCGTATGAACCCATTTATATGAAATGTCCAGAAAAGGCAAATCCATTGAGACAGAAAACATACTAGCAATTGCCTAGGGCTGAGGGAGGGAAGACAGATGACTGGAACTGGGCACGAGGGATCCTTCAGGAGTGATCAAAATGTTATAAAACTGGATTGTGGCGATGGTTGCCCAACTCTATAAATCTCTCCCAAATCATTGAGCACTTAAAACTGGTGAAATTTATAATAGAATGACCACATTTTCACTCACTCATCAGCTTCTATAAAATGCACACTAAGTAAAAATTACTGTTCTAGGCACTGTGGAATCATCAGTGACTAAAAAGAACCTGCTCTAAAGAGAATTCACATTGTAGTAGAAAGAGAAAAGTAAACAAGTAAATAAATTATGAGATCATTTGTAAGTATGAGGACAATAAAAACAGCTCTTTGTGAAGAACAACTGGGGTGAGTGATAGAGCCTAAATGAACCCTTCCCACCTGTTACTTGCCTCAGGATTTCTGTCATCTTCCCAAAACAGATACCTTCTGCCACCATAGCTACCTGTCATTTGCATGGGAGATCCCAATTTCAACTTCATCTTCTTAGACAAGGGCCTTTAGAGTCTAGTGGCTGAAAATCATTGAATTTGGAGAAAGATTTATTGCACAAAGTTCTACATTTTTATGGCAATATATAAATAGTGAAAGAAGATAGTTTGTAAAAACAGGTGGAAAGAGGTGAAGTTAACTATAACAACAACAGAATATACAAGCATTTCAAATAGTGAGCCAGATGTTTCTTTTTTCACTAAGAGTGAATGATGATGAAAATTCAAGGAAAAATTATTGTAACAATATTTATAGCATATGGTTTCTTTAGAATCAGAAATCATTATAAACTTTGTATACCGTACAAATTTTGGACATATTTTGGCTAAGGTCATGATTATGATCATATTAGCTGTTTTATTACTTGCGACATCCCAAAGAGAATGCACGCATGTGTACACACACACAGTCACAGAGACCTTTATTCTTTTTTTTTTTTAAAGATTTATTTTTATTTATTTATACAAGCACTGGGTACAGTCAGAAGCATGGGAGGGTGCGAGAATTCACCAGATCCAGAGCAGGAAGCAGAGCAGGCAGACTGAAGTACACTGCTGAGGGGAGCAGCGGGCGGCAGAAGTCTGCGCGCCATGTGGGACCCTCCTCCAGTGGCCGGGGAGCAGCCGGGGATAGAACCGGCGCTGCAGAGGCTGCGGGCAACTTTGCAACCCGGCGCTCAACCGCTGCACCACCGGGGAGGTCCCAGACCCTTATTCTTTAACCTGGAGTAAATTCAGAATGCAGCAGAAGACCTGCTCAGAGAATACTGTCCTAAAAGGCTATGATGGAGGTGAGAGAGGAGACATGTGAGGAAAGAACATAAACCTGAATTCTTATGGTAGTTTTCATGTGAGGAGGACATTAAAATTTAAAGCTAGCCAAGACTTCATTATGAAAGACTTTTAAATCAGCCTATTTCAGTGACAAGAAAGGTCTTTTCCTAAATTGTCACAATGTTCTTTCAATGCTCTCCAGAAACCATCCCAACCAAGCGAGAATTCTTTCACAGAGCAGCCTTCTGAGCAAAGTTGCCAGGCAGAACCAAATATGTCTGCAATCAAATGCTTATGAAACAGGGTGATACTTTTTTTTCCATATTATTGGAAAAACAGGAGTCTTTAACATAAGACCTTTCTAATACTAATAAACCCAAATCTGACTCTACGCTGAATGCCTCTTCTTGGATGGCACATTTTGAGAGAGTGGCAAGGCGAGAAAACAGACACATCAAGGAGAAATAGAGAAGAGCAGAGAGGGGCAGAGTAGGGTGGAAGAAAAAAGAACAACAACAGTGCAATAGTAATGGCAGGAAAAGTTATATTCAAAAAATTTACTCTAGTACACTTTAAATTGGTTTTTTAAAAAACCATTTTAAGCTTAAAGTACCCATTTTTGTGCTAAAGGTAGCATATTGGATCATCTCACTCTAAACCAATATTAGTTTAAATTCAACACAGAAAAGGACATCACATTAAAATGGATAAAAGTGATGGAAAGGAAGAGACTTATAGAACCTTGATGAATTTTGCTCATTTTCTATCTTACAGAGTCTCCTGTTATCTAACACTTGTGTGATTAAGCACACTGGTCATTTCTTTGAATATAAAATATTTCTGACCTATCTATACCAAGATGATAACTTTGGGAAGTATATTATAAAATTTTGATGTAATATGACTAAGGGCATTTAAAAACTGAAATCCAAAATATCTAAGGGTAAAATATATTAAAAAATGAAAGGAAAAATTAAAAAGAGCTTTCATAGTTCTTTCATATAAAGAGCTTTCAAAGTTCTTAGTAACTGATGGGGAAAAAGATAAAAAATCAAGTATCTAGCAATTCTGAGCAAATACTATAAAAATATCAATCTTGTTGATATGTACTGAAAATTCCATCCTTTTATTGCAGGTTACCTTATTTTTACATGTAGATGAAATATTTATCAAAATATGTCTTATCATTGGATAATAAAAAGAATTTCAATAGTTTTTATGGTACCAAATTATGGACAGTACATTTTCTGACACAAGAGCATTGATTTGAAAGCTGAGGTATCTGCAAACATTTAAAATGAAGAAATAATCCCACAAATGATTATAAACTTTTCAAAGAGGAAATCATGAAGGTAATAGTAAATATTTTGAAATGAATCAAAATAAAAACTTAGTGGGATATAGGTAAAATTGCCTGCAGATAATTGCTAACTTTAAATATTTACATTGAGAAAAGATTGAGTTCCAAACCAATAATCTGACCATCTTTATTAACAAGAGAAGATATGCACTGAAATAAGAAAGGAAAAATAAACATAACACCAGAAATGAATGACATAGAATACTGACTAATAAAAGCTGCTTTATTACAAAATTCAGTAAGATTGATCAAGAAAAAAAAGAAACAAAACATCAAAGTAAAAAAATCACAAGGTTCACACAAATACAGCTGGTGTAGATGTTATCAAGTTAATAAAGGACCATTATGAACAACTTGATGCTACTACACATGACAACTTAAATTCAGAAATTCCTTGAAGGAAAGTAACAAAAACCAACTAAAAGAGAAAAATTTTAGTACTTCCATGTCAATTAAAAAAAATTGAAGTAGAAATTACAAACATTACCACACACACACACACACACACCCTCTATCCCTCATGGCTTCAGTGGTGAATTCTATCAATTATTGAAAAATTTAAATAACACTGTGTAGGGTAATGATGGTAAAAGGTATCAGGCTTTTCTGCCCTCCCGCCATCAGGATAGATGATGGATCCTTGCGGTCCTGAATGCATGCCTGATGGTGGGCACCTGGAATAGGGTGTAGGCATAGGTAGATGGGATTCACCTGGGCTGAGACTGTGCTTTTTAAGGGCGGCGTCACGGGGACGCCAGTAGAAGCCGAAAGAGAAGCCGAGAAGAAGCTGAGAACGAACAGAAGCCGAGAGAGAAGCAGAGAAGGCCGCAGAGCCCAAATAGAGTGAAGACTTGCTGGGGGCCTCCCAGCCCCCCAGCACCCCTGCCTGTCGTGTACCTGTCTTTTATTGGTAAATCCCAATAAAAGACCTGCAAAAAACCACTGAGGACTCTGACTCCTCCTTTATCCCGCCTGCTGGATCCTAGAAAACCTGCACCATGTCCTTTCCTGCCTCTACACACTGCAAAGATAGAAAACAGAAAAAGGTAAAAAACATATTCTAATTCTTTTTTTAAAGCCAGAATACCTAATACACAAGTCAGACAAAACTATTTCTAGAAAACTACAGATAAATATCCCTTATCAACATGATGTCAAAATGTTGAGGAAAAAAGACACTCAGATATAACCAAATGATCAGTTGCTCCTTGCCACCTGTTGCCAAAGTCTCCACACACAATAATTGTCAATTGTACTATAATTACACCCAGTCGTTTACAGGTGATCACAGACCTAACACAATCTCCCCAAGGAAATGTGATTTTTAAAAGGCTTTAAGGTGAGTCTAAGAAAAATAAAAACTAGAATCAAGTTTACTGTTATCCTTTCCATCACTCCAATGCAGATTTTAAGCAGTCTCCCACTGGTATGAAAAAAAATATGACAATCATTTACATTTAAATTATAGGAGAGAGTGTGACTATTTATAAAATGTTAGCAATGGTATTCAGTGAGTGTAGTGCTCACTTGTTTACAATTAGAGTGTATTAGTGTACAGCAATATGCTCAAATTATTTGCCTGATGAGCTATGGAAACTTTACCATAAGCCAACAGAATATGTATGATGGCTTAGATTTTCATAAATATTTTTTCAATCTTAACATAATTTTCATCTCCCAAAACAATTTCCTAACAATTTAATGACAACAAAATCACAGTAAGATAACATTTCAATTTCTTACATCCAGATTAAAAATCCAACATGGCAGAATTCAAGGAGTAAACTGGACTCTGACAAGTCTCCATTTCCCTTAAACTGCCATATGATGACAACATAATTATCAAGCAAAAGTATCTATAAATTTTTTTTTCAGAGAATTGTTTACTGGAAAACATATGCAACTTAACATTCAAAGGCCTTTCATTTCCACGCTGAATTATTAATAGTTTTCTCTAAGGGCACTGTGCCATCTAAACAGCAACAGACACAATCTGCCAGCCTCTTCAGTTTAGGTCTCCTAAGGCAGAAATCCATTCTGACACTTTAGCCACCTTTTACTTTTTTTTTTAATTGATAAATTTTTAAAATTGAGGTAACACTGTATATATTTAAGAAGTATAGGTTCACACCTCTTCGGGTGTATATTATTAGACCACACCTACCACCAAAGTTCCAATAAAAATACCCCACCAATCCATTGGATCCCCTCCATCCTTTGCTCCCATTCCCCTGTCCTCTTCTGGTAGCCTCTGTCTGTTTTGAATTCTAAGGGTTTGCTTCGGCTTGTTTTTTTTCTGTACTTCACTTGTTTCTTTATATTCCACAAGTGAAATCACCTGGTATTTGTCTTGCTCCTTCCGACTTATTTAGTTTAGTACAATCCCCTCCATTTCCACCCATTTTGTTGCAAATGGGAGATTTCATCTTTTTTAGAGTTGAGTAATATTCCATCATATATGTAAATAACATCTTTTTTATCCACTCCTCTGTTATTGGCACTTAGGTTGTTTTCATAGGTTGACTATTGTAAATAGTGCCGTATAAATATGGGAATGCATATATCCCTTCCAGTTAGTGTTTTTGTGTTGATATGGGCCATCATCATAGGTGCAAGATGGTATCTCTTGGTTTTGATAATAATTGACGATTTTTAATTATTTTTGGCTATCTCACTATCTTACTTAGCTCTTTTTGATTGGGTGATTTGTTTTCTTTTTGTTGAGTTATATAAATTCTTTGTAGATCTTGGACATCAGTCCCTTGTCAGATGTATGTGCAAAAGTTTTTTCCATTGAATAAGGTGTTTTTTTAATTATAGTTTCTCTCACTGCATAGAAGCTTTTTAGTTTGATGTCATCCTACTTGTTTATTTTTGCTTTTGTTTTCCTTGCCACTATAGCTGAGCCCTCAATTACATCACTGAAGTCAATATTGTGGATTTGCCTGTTTTCTTCAAGGTATTTATGATTTTAGAATTTATGTACTAAAATGGACTAAGTCTTTAATCCATTTTGAGTTAATTTTTGTGTATGGTGTGAGATAGTGGTCTAGTTTCATTCTTTTGTATGTAGTCACCTTTGATTTTAAAACCTTCATTCTAAAATTTTAACTGGGAGTATACTGAATGGGGGTATAAATCAGGACTCTAATTCCAGTATATTCTCATTTCTATATGAATTTTGAAACATCATAATCTATATCCTTCTTATCTGAATGTTACTAATTTCTTGTTACTCACTTTTATCCAAAAATTTCTTAATATTCCATTAATTCTATATCTTAGAAATTCTGTAAGATCAGAGGAGAAATTGACAATTCTTACATTCCTCAGTGTCATCAGCAGCTCTGCCTTTTTTAAAAAATGTTCCTCTGTCCACAATTTCAATGAGGCACATGCTTGGGTCCCCACCAGGTCAAATGCCAATTAAATTCATTAATTAAAAAAATAATTAAAGGACATTCATGTTCTAACTGCCACAAGGTAACTCACAAGGCTATCTTCTTAACCAGAACCAACACAAACCACATCTGACAAAGACTATAGAAGTTATGAAATGCCATCTCTAGAGTCAGAACTCAGTAGTATGGTAAGGACATTATCTCCTTAAAAAGTTTCTTATACAATAGGTTTCATTATGGGAATGCATTGACTAAAACTAGTTTCATTGGCACTAATGTTCTACTTAATTTTAAAGATAACATAACATTGAACAGAATAATGCATTCTATTAATAACATTCTATTGAAACAATAAACTGATTTATAGCATTTGTTTGTCCAAATAAGCACCCAGATCATTTGCCATAAATCTTCTTGAGTTTAACAGAAGGCTAAGATGCAGCTTGATAAAAATAAAAAGTTATCATAAAACATAATGAAAAATCCAATTTGGAAATTAAACAGTGCACTGCCCAGTGTCATGCTTTGTTTAGGGTCTGAAGCTTATAATGAAGATGAAAGAGTTGCTCTAGTTTACTTAAAATGCTATTGTGAGTCTTCATTTGAGAAAAACAATAAAAATAAAAAATAATTAAAATCTATTAGAGGAAGTCTGACCATTTAACTTCTGAAGCAATCCACTCTAATCTCATTATTTACCTTACATTTTTTACTTAAAACTTTTTTTTTTTTTTTTTTTTTTGGTATTCAGAAGAGCAGGTTTAGCATGAAAAAAGAGAAAGGAAAAAAAAAAGAGCCTGTTTAGACACAGGTGGACAGAGAGCTACCGCTGCTGCTTTTCAAAGGGAAAGGTTTGTTCAAAGAGACGTTGCATAAACACAGGCAGGAAGTCCTGGGACCAGAACTGCATTTTGCCAGGGCAGGAGTTGTTCTTATTAAGTTGAACTTTATTTCCTGGGGGTGAAAGAGGCCAGAACTTAACACAAGATTTATGTTCACAAACTAAAATATTCTGGAACTTTAGTTTTTAGTGTGCTGACTCAAATGCATGCTTGTGTACATATATACATAGGAGCATGGACATACACCAGCTCTTTCTAGAAGCTGATATCAAAAGGCCATCCCTCTAAGAAAGATGATCCAATTATCATTTGGAAGCAATATTTGAACTTCACAAAGCTTATTTGCTACTGATTCTATATAAATTTTGTCATTTATATGTGGATGATTTGTCTTTAGTAGAAAGTATTAAAGATTTTTTATATTATTTACTATTTAGAAAAACTCTTGTTTTCTAAATATATATATGGCAATCTGGATATTAGGAAGTCTAACATATTATAATCTTTCAAATTAATTTTGCAAAAGAGGAGCAATTTAACTATTTTTACGAAACAGTAACGTTTGCAGCATAAATTTAAAAGCAGTTTTCCTGAAACTCATCATAGATACTGGCTTTGGTATTGGCTAGATTTCAAAGTATAACATTTAAATAACCTGAATTTATTAGCCAACACTCAAGAGTACAATTATACTCCAGCTAATGAAATAGCTTCAACCCAGATCAATCCTTCACCTACTCTTTACGTACCATAAATTGCTGAACAGTCTTTTATTGATGGCTAAATTCATCTTCCATTTAATTGTAAAATTTGGGAAGCTACAAACCAGACTCCAGACTCCCTTAGAGAGAGAACTCTGGACATCAATTAGGTTCTGCCTATTGTGAGATTTGGGAGGTACTATTGTTTATCTCTGCTGGCAAGGGCGATGGTGAGACATGAGAATTCTCTCCAACAATAATATCTGAGGGAATGTGTTAGAGTTTTCTGAGTAAGAAGCAATTTGTGGCAGCAGCAGAAGCACCAATGACTTGTTGATCTGGCTTCCTTACCCTTAGATTTCAACAACAGAATTTACCCTAGTTTCCTGGGTCTCCAGAGACTGTTGCCAGTGATTGTCTCAGTGCATTACTTACTAAGTTACTAATATATTAGTTCTCTGTTGTTGTGCAGTCACTACTAGAAGTCCAACATAAAACATTATTCTTCAGTCCTTTCAAAGCTTTAATGCCTAGCGTAAGTTCCTTTCTGCTTAAAATACCTAGAGTGACTTTTGTTCCCCACACTAAACTCTGATGGATATAGTCTTTTGCTATTACTAGGGACACATTCCCTTTTTAATATTTCTAAGGTAAGGTATAATTTACACACAATAAGATTCACCCTTCTAAAGTCTACAGTTATTCAAGTTTTGAGAAATACAATTGGATAGCCACAATTATAAGCAAGATGGTTTCTAATGCTCCTTTGTAGTCAACCTTTCACCCAATCTCAGCCCCTGATTTGTTTCTGTCTTGGTAGTTTTCCTTTCTAGAAAATGAAATTAATGAACTCAAATCTATTTAGTCTTTTGAGTCTGGCTTCTTTAAATTGGCATAATTTTTTATATTTGAGATTCATCTATGTAGTGTCAGTGGAACTGTGCTAAAGCAGGAGCAGTGAATGTAGAAAGAAACAGCAGGAATTGGGATATATTTAGAAGGAAGAATCGGCTGAATTTGGTGATAGATTGGAACTGGGGTAAAAAAAAGAAAGGTATCAACAATGACTCCAAAGGTATTTTTCCTGAGAAACAGAAATTATAGGCGTAAACTGGATAGATGAGGAAGTTATAGGTCTGGATAGGGAGTCAAGAGTTTAATTTAAGTTATGCTAAGTTTGAGAAGTTAGTGAATATGCTTATTTAAATTGAAAACTTTACAGCAGAATATATATTTTATTAATATATATTTTTCTGCATTAGTAAGGGAATGGACTAGAATATCTGGGAGTGTTTTCCATCCCTAAAATTCTGCAGTATCAAAATGTCACAAGTGCAAATTTGCAAGTACACTAAGTTTCTTGTATCCCACAAATGGCTATTTGTAGGGTCACTATAATTTAGATGAATACGACATTGCTCTGTGGCAACTAGAATCAGCATTTATAAAGCACAGAAATACCACTTTGAGAGCACAAGGCAATTTCATGGTTAGGGAATTTTTTAATGTTGAATTTTCCATGTTTTGTTTCCATCAAATATTGCTATTCCTTTATTCTCTTAGGTCAGAACAAATAGCTGTAGTTTCTTAGATCTTACTATGGGCATAATCTCAAATGACAGCCTCATTTTAATTGCGTTCTAAAGTTAGACATAATGTTTCAGCTTTGATGTTGCCCTTATAATTAGAAAAGGATCCTAAACAGTTCAACTAACAATATTAAGTATTTCTCCACAGTGTAAAGACTGTTAACCTCTATCATCTTTCCTTTTGTAGATATGCAACTCCTGGTAGTGTAGATGAATACAGGTAAGCCTCTGTGATATATGTTAACTACAAATCTAGTGGAGGTTGCAGTGACCCAATTCTGGCACCAGAATGCAATACACTGTAATAGTATCAGAAAAGTGCCTCACTGAAGAAACCCACAAATGGTATCGACTCCTTTTAGGATCATTGCTAGTCTTCTAATGACCACTGAAAGGCAAATAGATGATAGTAGCCCAGCAATTCTGATACTTTACCAGATTTTAGACTCTGTTCACCAAGGCCACTTTCTTCAAAATGCTTCTTTACCCAGATATTTTATACCATGCCAGAAAGTTTACAATGTGGTAAACTTTTCCTTACTCATTCAATGCCTAAGAATTCATTACTATCTATGTTTATCTACCCTAATCTATATGACTAAACATTTCTAAATAAATACTCTATTTATTAATAAATGTTTAAAGGAAGAAAATTCATTAGCTTCTTCAAGTTATTTCTTTCTTGAAATAAGGATCTGGAAGTATCTTTGGCTGGTGTAACAGTACCGCAATGTCAATGGGAACCTCAGTTCCCTCTATCTTTTGGTTCGGCTGTGGGCTTGCCACCTTTTACTCACAAAAAGGTTGCAAAATATCCAATGCCAGGTCATCATTCCACAAAACAAGGCTTCTCAATTTTGTGTAAGGACATTTGGACCAGATGATTCTTTTGTTACAGAGGACTATAGTGCAATTGCAAGATGTTTAGCAAGATCCATGGCCTCTACCTGCTAGATGCTTGTAGCAACTTCCAATTCAAACAACCAATATTTGTCTCCAGACAATTGCTAAATTTCTCTCAGAGACCAAAATCATACCTAATTCAGAACTGCTGCCATAGAAGAAAAAGAGAACGGATAAAGGACCAAAAGAGTCACTACAGTACAGCCTGCTTTCCACCCTCCACCCTTTACCCTACTCCAGGCCTGCACAGGATTTCTTAGAAGCCCCATGGAACAATTTCTACTTACATCTCACTGGCCAGAACTATATCCCAGTGTCACCCCATTTCAAAACAGGCAAGGTAAGGCAGCTTTGATCTGGAGTCACTGTTACATTCAATAAGAATGGCATTTGTTTAAGAAGTAAGAAGTACAGCATAGATAATAGGTAGGTAACTAGCATTTTCTAAGATAGAAAATACTTCAGCACTTAATTTTTCAGATAATTTTGCTCTCTTTAAACTGACATTCTTGAGTATATCCTTGCAAAGGCTCCCAAGGTTTTAAAAAGAAATTTTATCCTGATTTGTGTCTTATAAAAGACTTATTCTTTTTCTGCAGAGGTTGTCTTTTCCCTTAAGAATTGGTTATTCTTTCCCGGTTCTTTGTATGTAGAACAATCTTTCTTCCCCTTATGTCATTGGGATTCCAATGGCATAAAAGTTAGGTCCTTAAGGCTCTGTTCATTTTCCCCTCCCCCAATCTTGTTTTTCTTTTCTGTTCTGAAGATTGAATAATCTCTATTGATCTATCTTCCAGCTTGCTGACCTTTTCCTGTCACTTCATTCTGCTGATGAATCTACACAGTGAATTTTCTACTTCAGATAATACATCTTTTGGTTCTAAATTTTCCATTTGGTTCTTTTTAATAGTGTTCTGTTTCTCTGCTAAGAACTTCTATTCATTCATCTCAAGTGCATACCTTTATACTATGCAGGATTGCTACAATAGCTGCTTTAATCTTCACCTGATTATTCTAAAATCTGGGTGATCTTGGATTTGGCCTCTGTGGGTTGTCTTTTCCCATGAGATTTGGTTCTAATTTCCTGCGTTTCTGTAGGATAATTGTGAGTGATATCCTGGACATTTTAAATGTTATGTTGTGTTGACGGCAAGTTCTGTGTCCTACTCTAATCTTGCTAGAGAATTTGTTTTAAGAGGCAATCAGTTTAATTAGGTTCAGACAACAAATTCTTTCTCACCTTCTCTGCGCAGTGGTTATAATTTCACTTCAGATCTCACAGACTTTGGCACTGTGCACTGAATCTGTCTTGTGCATACACAGCCTAATAATTGTATTATGATGGTCATACACAAAATGAGGGGATATTCATTTACTGTTACTGAAGTACCATTATACTACATCCCTGCTATTGTTTTGACTGTATAGGATTTACCCCCTCAGCTCTATCAACAAAGCACTGCCACCGCTAAAGCACCCATAATCCTCCATCATAGTCCACTGTGTTCTCTCCCTCACAGCCTTCTTTTCACTCCTTTTCTTCCCCCTCCCCCTCTGAAAGCTGAAAATCTATGATTAGTTTTCAAAGGTTGATTTTAAAGTTTGTCCTTGTCTTATCCTTTTTTTTTTTTTTAATATTCCACATAGAAGTGACACCATCCAATATTTATCTTTCTCCTGGCTTATTTCACTTAGTATGATCCTTCCAGCTCCATCCATGCTGCTACAATGGCATGAGTTTATCTTTTTTCATTGCTGACTAGTAATGTATATACACCACATCTTCCTGATCCACTCATCTATTTTGGGGCACTTATATTGTTACCATAGCTTAGCTATTATAAATAGTGCTGCTATAGATATGAGGGCACATATACTCCTTCCAATTAGTGTTTTTGTATGGATATGAGTCATTATCACAAAGTGTGAGGTGGTATCTCTTGGTTTTGATTTGCATATTCCTTCTATCTTTTGGTTCCTCTGTGGGCTTGCCACCTTTTACTCACAAAATGGTTGCTCAATCTCCAACACCCTTCATCATTCCACAGAGCAAGGTTTCTCAACTTGGTATATATTACTGTGCAGAAGCTTTTTAGTTTGATGTTGTCCCAATTGTTTATATTCTCTTTTATTTTCCTTGCTGCTGGGATGAATCTGTACAGGTTTATGTCTTGCGAGTGTTTTGCCTATGTTTTCTTCAATAAACCAGTTTAGCAAAGTGGCAGATTATAAAATCAATATACAAAACTCAGCTGCCTTCCTGTATATAAACAATGAGCCAGAAAAGCAAGAAAACAGAAGAACATCCCATTTAAATCACATCAAAAAGAAATGAGATACCTAGAAGTAAACCTAACAGGAGAGATGAAAAACCTATACAAGGAAAACTATAAGATACTGTTAAAGGATATAAAAGATACAAATAAACGGAAAGATAGTCCCTGCTCATGGATTGCAACAATCAACAATAAACACTGTCAAAAAATGGACAGAAGAGCTTAAAAGAAACTTCTCTGAAGAGGAAATGCAAATGGCCAACAGGCATATGAAAAAATGTTCAACATCACTTGTCATCAGGGAAATGCAAATCAAAACTACCATGAGATACCATCTTACACCAGTGAGAATGGCACATATTAAAAAAACTAGCAACAACAAATGTTGGCGAGGGTGTGGAGAAAAAGGAACTCTTCTGCACTGTTGGTGGGAGTGCAAACTGGTCCAACCACTGTGGAAAGCTGTATGGAGATTTCTGGACCTACTAAACATAGAGCTTCCATATGATCCAGCAATTCCACTCCTAGGTATTTACCCAAAGGACACAGAAACATCAATTCCAAAGAACACCTGCACCCCTATGTTTATAGCAGCACTGTTTACAATAGCTAAGCTTTGGAAACAACCCAAATGCCCAAAAATAGATGACTGGATCAAGAAGATGTGGTACATATATACCATGGAATATTACTCAGCATTCAAAAAAGATAAACACATGCAATTTGCAGCAACATGGATGGCGCTGGAAGGGATCATGCTCAGCGAAATAAGCCAAAAAGAAAAAGAAAAATACCGGATGGTCTCACTCATAGCAGGAATCTAGAAAACTTAAATAAGGGACCAGGAAAATGAATAACTATAAGAAAGTGAAAATCAAAATCAACAAAAAACTATGAACCAGAGACACTTTTAGGGGGGCGGGGGTGGGAGGGGAGGGATTGGGGTCAGAATGGGGGGGCTGCAATTGTATGGGGAATATAACAATAAAATTTATTAAAAAAAAAAAAAAAATAAAAAATAAATAAATAAATAAATAAATCTTTAAAAAAATAAATAAATAAAACAAATGGTAATGCAAAAAAAAAAAAAAAAAAAAAATGATCATCTTACCCAAAGCAATTTATAGGTTCAATGTAATCTCAATAAAAATTTCAATAGCATTCTTAAAGATATGGAACAAAAATTACTGAAAATCATATGGAATAACAAAAGACCCCAACAGCCAAAGCTATCCTTGTTAGGGGGAAAAGGATGTCCCAAAGCAAATTCCATATAGGCTTTGTGGACTCCACCCCCACCCCAGGTCAAAGCCAAAGACACTGGAAACTCCAAATCCCATCACCACCAAAGGGAAGGTGGCTGGGACCTGAGGGTGGGGTTAAGCAGCCAGGTGGATATAAAAGGCAGACACGTGGGCTTTGGGGGAACCCCATTTTGGCTCTCCACCAGCTCGCAGCATCCGGCCAGCTCTGAGAGTGACTTTGGGTTTGCAGGTCGTTGGATCGGGTAGGACGCATTAAAGACTTTATTTCCCTATTTTCTCCCTGAGTTGTACATTTTCCTTATTTCCTTTTCTCTTGTAAATAAACCTTTTATTAACCCTTTTGTGTGTGTCTGTAGTAGAGTATTCATAAGTCCCTTTAAAGCGCATGGGTGAGGACCCACAGCCAGGAACCCGTTTAATATTGGGGTTGCTCTATAAAATCCTGACAAAAATGGGGGAAAATTGTGGTTATTAATTACACTTGGAGACTTCAAACTACACTATAAAATCATAAAAATTAAAATAGCATGGTAGAGAAACAAAACCATCCACACAGGCCAATGGAATGGAATCAAGAGCCCAGAAATAAACCCACACATACATGGACAAGTAATCTATGACAAAGGAGAGAATAGACACTGGGACAAGGAAAACCTCTTCAATAGAGTGTTGAGTGGCCATATGCAAAAGAATGAAACTAAACCACCATCTCACGCCACACAAAAATTAACTCAAAATGGATTAAAAAAACCTGGATATAAGACCTGAAACCATAAAATACATAGATCTCTTTTCTGATATCTCCCCTGCCCTCGTTAGCTCATAGGGACTCCTTTCCTGGTTCCTCCAGCAAGAAAGGCAGGGCTTTTCTCACAGCGCCACTGCAGCTTGACAGCTGGCTCTGTCCTAGGGGCAAAGCTGGGAAGGGAAAAACAACAAAGGGATTCGCTCCACAATTCAGAATGCAGGGCCCGCTTTTTTTCCTTGAAGGAGAAAATGAGGTTTCCATCATTCTCAGTTGCTAGCATCAGTGTTGTTATGCTCCATGACTGGAAACAAAGTCATGAGAAAAAAAGAAACAAAATAAAAAAACAAGCAGCTCACTCCCAAATTAATTGCCCCTCCATGTCTTGACTTTCCTGTCACCATCTATTGGCTTTGTTTATTTCTACAGCAGCTTTTCTATCTTGTCAAGTTCTTAAGTTCTAACTGGCTGAAAAGGTAGGCTATACGATCTTACCCCATCATGGCAGAAGAATAAACTTTTTAAGGTTTTATTTTATGAATGCCATAGCCAGGTAAATGTTTATGAATATCACAGAATCTTACTGTACCACAAACCACAAAATCTTAATATGTGAAGAACCAAAAATAAAGAATTTTAAGAAACAAAATATATTCCTTTCTGATATTAGTGGTGCAACGATTAAAATTAAAATGGCGTTTTTATCATGAAGAGCCTGAACTAATGAATAGAAGAGCTGATAACATGTCAAACACTAACTGTACAACCTTGGGCAAGTTAGTGAACCCTAGAAAAGCTATTTCATCATTAGTAAAAATGAGACAATATCTACTTACGGCATTTTGAAGATTACTGTTTGTAAAATAAATTGCACACAGAAGTGATCAATAAATAACAGTAATTATTTTTATCACCACCACCCAGATTTATCCTGAACAATAAAGAATTCTTCTGCCCTCTGTAAAAATTGTATATTTTACTTTGATTTCATTAAGGAAAACCATAAAAATGCAAATTTAATTTCACTGAAAACCAGTAGCCGAAGGAGAACTTTCCTGTATCCCAGAAAAGGAGAAACGAGAAAGATGAGTTTATCTAAAGTTTTACCAAATCTAGTCGTCTGACAAAAAGATATGGAATAGTTATCCTCTTAGAGGTCAACAAAGCAGTTTCATCATATAGGCAATTTCCATTTTCAGAGCTGTCACTTCATTTTGTTGCTTTGGTAATGTATTGGTGATTCTACTCTACTGCATTGGCTTTTTATTTGAGACTTGTAAAAATAAAATCAGAGTTTTGATTAAATAAAGTTGGTAAGAAGGAATATTGAAAGGGATATTCACACAGGGATAACAAAAAATCAGAAAAGATACCAACAAAACTTTGGGTGTTGTAAAGTAGGAGGTTGAACCAGTAACTGATTTAGCATGAATGCAACAGAATCCTAATTGAGAAGTAGGTTGATTAGTGTTGCTCAGGAATTGGAAATAATGGGTATTACTAAAAGTGAAGATAGAAGTGAGACTAAAAAGAGGAGGTAGATAGAAAGTGTCTGTTAGAAGTAATGTAGGTTTTATACACCAGTAAGAATGGCACATATCAAAAAAACTAGCAACAACAAAAGTAGGGGAGGATGTGGTGAAAAAGGAACTCTTCTGCATTGCTGGTGGGAGTGCAAACTGGTCCAACCTCTATGGAAAGCTGTCTGGAGGTTTCTCAGTCTACTAAAAATGGAGCTACCGTATGACCTGGCAATTCCACTCCTAGGGATCTACCCAAAGGACACAAAAACAGTGATTCAAAAGAACACCTGTACCCCTATGTTTATTGCAGCACTATGTACAATAGGTAAATCCTGGAAACAACCCAAATGCCCAAAAATTGATGTTTGGCTCAAGAAGATGTGGTATATATACACAATGGAATATCATTCAGCAATCAAAAAAGATAAACTTATGCCATTTACAGCAAAGTGAATAGAGCTAGAAGGAATTATGCTCAGTGAAATAAGTCAGAAGGAAAAAGAAAAATATTGCATGGTTTCCTTATAGCAGGAATATAGGGGAAGCAAATAAGACATCAGTGTAAAAAAATAATAGTACAAAACACAACAAAGCAAAACCAGACAATTATAGATCAGAGACATACTGTAGGGGAAGAGGATGGAGAGGGATGAGAGGGTTTCAGAGGGCGGGAGGGAGGAGCACAGGGGACTGTGATGATGGTGCACGGGTGCATTGGTGAAGGAAATTCTATGGGGGCTATACCTGAGGGAGTGGTGGTGGGGAAGCAAATATTGTTTAAAAATGAACAATGATGTAAAAAATAAAAACAATAAAAAAAGTAATGTAGGTTTCAGAAGACCAGTGTTTAAGAGAAGGTGTGTAAGCTAAAATATACATGAGAAAAAAGCAGAAATAGATGGCAGTTTTTCAAAAATAGAACATAAAAAATTTAATGCTCAAAATTAAAATAAAAATTAAAAAATGTAATGCTAGGAGTCAATCTATGCTCTGCCACTAATTAGTTATGTGAACTATAGTGATATTGTTTCCACTTCTGTAAATGAGGACACTGTATGAAATGAATGGTTCTCACCTAGGTTGACAACAATATTATTTAGGGAGAAGATGACTTCTTAAAAACCACATACCTGGTTTCCCATCCACTAAAATTATGACTCCTGGTTATGTTGTAGAAAAATCTCCCCACCACTGAAGAAAATAAGCTCAAAAATTCTCTCTAGTTTTAATACTTTATGCTTCAAATAACAACAACAACCAATCTCATATATAATTAAGTTCAGTAAGCAGAAATCCACTGTGAGCTTTCCTTTACACCATTTGAACCACACCAAAAGAGGCAGTGAAGAGTAAAATAAGAACTTATTCCACTAATGAATGTTAGCCAAATGAATGAATGTATCTATGGTATCATCATGAATTCAATTTTATAATCCAAACTAAGTTTATTTCTAACAAACTGCTATAGGGTACAAATTTTTGTGATATTTAAAGTTTATAAATGGATTCATAAACTCTGTAACTAATGTTCATTAAATCTGTCCTAGATGTCCAGCGGTCTTTACTTTGATACTGCTGTTTCCCAGTTTTAATTATCCCATCAAAGAATCATTGCTTCAGCTTTTCTTTTATCTTCTTTTTGAATTATTTGCAAAATAATAAATGAATACAGAACTAAAGTATAAAAAATTTTAGGAGGTAAAATGGAAAATAAAAGCATCTCTGTGCCCTACTCCCTAACCCATTGCACAGAGGTAAACCCTCTGCTAAACTTTTATGTGTTTAAACCTTGATTTCTTCAATTATATTTGTTCTTCAATTATATTTGTTATATATATGTGTTGAAACTTTGATTTCTTCAATTATATACTGTTTTCATCACTACGAAAGTCACAGAATTTAGCTCACTTACACTACGTCCTTTAATCTTTTTCTTAACTGTATTTTTATCTTGAGTTCTTCTTTACATTACCTTTGAAACCTTGAATAATAATTATCTACCTGATCCATTACTTTAGATTAACTCTTGACTTACCATTCTGCAAAATGAAAGTCAGTATTCAGTTCCTTCCACCCCTCTGCCTCCCCTTCTTTATATCATCCCTTTCACACCTCAAGGTTTTAGCATTTCTGTCTCAGAAACTACGATTGGCTCTCCCAAGCTTTGTTCACAGATTTTTTTCTAAAGACACAAAGTCAACAAACATATAAAATATGTAACTCTACCACAGTAGAAACAGGATATGTACTTATATTACAAAAAAGTAGAAGTCAGTTTATGTTCACTAAATCAGATACCTGAAAGGGAGTGTTCTAATCATAGAGGCCAATGGAATTGCTTTTCTAACTTTCAGCTCCTCAGAATCATGTCTCATTTTTTCACTTAGTTTTGAGCCATGACTTTCTTGTTCAGCTTTTCATTTTCACTACATTTCAATGTACCTCTTTGATTCAGGTGGTAGGAATACTTACTGTTCTCTCTATCAGGATAACATTCATCCCTGGCTCTTCGTATGACTGACTTCTAATATTTGGGGGCTCAGTTCCAGTGTTATTTTTTCACTGAGGATTATGTCTGTTTAACTGTATTATTTGTAGACTGTAGGATGTTCACTGCAGTATTCTTTGTAATAGAAAATCAGAAAGAACTAAAGTATCTATCAATAGGGATCAATTAAATTATGATGCATCCATATACTAAAATACTGAATAGGCATTATAAAACATTCTGTTAATGAATGTACACACCTAGAAATTTTTATTTAAAAAAATAAAAATTATATATATAGTATTAACCCATTTTTCTAAAACTTAAAATATCAGATTCTGCATAGAGAAATAACTGCAGTAGTATACATACATACACACATACGTATTTTAACAGTAGCTATTGCTGAGGAAAGAGAATATAGAGGACTTGGAATTAATACAGCCACATATTTTTTGACTAATTTGAGTATTCCAAGACAGGAATGTATTAGTTTAACAATAAAAACAATAAACTATCTTAAAAAGTAATATATTAACAACACAAACTCCTAAAAAGAAGTCTTATCTTTCCTGGCTTGTGTTCACAATGACTAACCACTAATCATCCCAGCTACTTCTGGAGTTCTGGGGCTGAACTACTTCTTAAGGTTTTAAAGAACCTGAAATGATACATTATATTTATGTGACTAAAAGGAGTAAAATTTTGGAACAAAAATTGAGGTGGAAGCTGCTGTTACCTCTTCTAGATTTACCTATGTTCTCTTCTTTGGCTCTATCCAGGAGCAAATGCTAGTCTACACAGACACATATCTCAGCTGAGGCAGCAACTTTGATGAGTCCAAGTAATAGTTGAATATAGCAATCCATTTTACAAAGTCATTTTCCCTTGTGCTTTAAACCAAATGCACACTGGCGGTTATAACAATTTTATTCTTAGTAAATGAAAAAACCATTTATTCACCAATCTCAATTTTATTCTTAAGGCACTCAATTCTGGTGAATATAGAGAAATGAAAACTGGGGCAGTAATCTCTAAATTGACATAGTTCTGGATGAAGGTCATAAGGACAAAAGTGAATAACTGAACATAAGGGTATTCCTAAACAGATTTTTTTCCCCCACAACTCTATTTCACAATCTTCATAAACTCAATTATAATAATAACAATGACAACTGGGAAGCTGTTGTACAGCACTTAAAGTATACCCAAAGTATACTTCTATTTGCTTTATATTAACTAACTCAGTCAATCCCAATAGATACTCTAATAAGGTATGTTCATTACATTTCCCCCATTTTGCTGAGGAGGAAGTTGTAGTAAATAGTGGCACTTACTATATAGGAATCCAAGCTTTTTGGCTCTACACTGACATTCAAACAAGCTTTTAAAACTGGCATTCAGAAGGAAATTTTGAGCAGAATGAACAGAAAAATATATTGTCCCCCAAACAGCAAACTTTAGAGTAAGACTACAAATCAATGCCCCCAAATATGACTTATGGAAGTAGAATATAGTAGCTTGTCAAATGGTCACTGATTGAATCCTCCACATATGCAATATTTAAAAACAAATGTTTCAAAATGTTTCTCACTTACACTGATGGTTGTCTATTTACTGGTCAGGAGGGTAGCAAATTACTGCAGAGTAACCCAATGAAATGAGCATAATATCAAGCTAAATCCTATTAACAGGTGTGGTTTAAACATTGAAATTTCAAATTTTATAACTACTTCTTCAAACTATATGTACTTATGTGAAGATGTCATAATTAATATTTAAAAGTCAAATTATCTGGAAAAAGGATTCATATAAAATTTATTTTCAGAAACTGATATTCAGCCTATTGCCTTCAGAGTCGATTGCTCTTCTTGTAAACTTCATTCAAGTTTCTGTGATTTGAAATATAAAGACTGACATTTAAAGCCTGTGTAATGTGTCATTAAGAAGATACTCAAATAGAAACACTGCCACTTTGTCAGGAATATATAGTTTGTTAGGATAATGACTATAGTAACAGCTTACAAGTTTCTTTTCTGGGTATTAAATATATCTACACTATTAAAGATATTATAATTGGAAACGACTGAGCTAAACTAGGGCTGGAAAATTTGTTCTGATCATAACAAGGCCAGGCAGCTAGAACTTTAAAGGAAAGTCATGCCGTTCTTTTTTTTTTTTTTAAAAAAACTGCTTTATTGAAGTAAAATTGACATTCGATAAACAGCACATATTTAACTTAAATGTAACATATAATCAGTTCCAAGTTTTAGCATATCTATGTGCCCAGAGCCATCAACATAATGAAGAAAATGAACATATCTATCATCTTCAGAATCTCCTGTCTCCCTTTATTATCTCTTCAACTCTATTCCATAACCCTGCAATTACTCTTACCCAACCAGCAAGCTCTAATCTATTTTCCGTTATTAGTGATTACTATCCTTTTTCTAGAGTTGTATTTTAATAAAGTAATATGGTCTTTTAATTCTGGATTATGTAGCTCTGTTTAATTATTTTGACATTTATCTATATTGGTGCATGATTCAGTAATTCCTTTTCATTGCTGAGGTATTTCATTACAAGACAATTGTGTGTCATTTCACAAAAGTGAGTGTATTCTAAGAAATGCATTTTTAGGTAATTGCTACGGAATGTTGTAGGGTATACTTACACAAATCTAAAATGGTATAGCCTACTATACACCTAGGCTGATTGGTAGAGACTATCAGGATCACCACTCTATCTGTGAGCCTTCATTGATGGAACTGTCATTGACACATGACTCTATACTACCATTTATCAATAACATTTAGTTTGTTTCAGGTTTGGGACTACAAAAACTAAAGCTGATACATGTTGTTATTTCTCTTGGGTAAACTGCTAGCAAAATGTATATAGTAGGTTACAACACTTTCTAAAAAGTTGAAATGCTTTACAGAATGGTTGTACAATTTTGTACCAAAAAATGGTTGTAACATCAGCTATGCATATTACACATTCATTGCTTGACACATGCATCTTGCTTGACAAGGGTAAGTCTTTTAAATTTTGGCCAGTAGAAAAATTCCTAATAGTTGTACAGTGGTACATTATTGTTATTTTTATGCTCATTTCCGTGATTACTAATGATCTGAGTATCTTTTCATTGTGCTTATTTGCCATTTATATATCTCCTCTTGTGAAGTATCTGACAAAATCTTTTAACCATTGTTTTAATTCTGAAGTTTGTTTTCTTGTTTTGTGAATTCTTTAAATATTTATTAAATATTATATATAGTCATCAGATACTCACATTACAAATATCTTGCAATCTGTGGCTTGTCTTTTTATTCTTTAAATAGATTATTTCTAAAAAAATCAAAGTTTTAAATTTTATGGATTGTGCTTTTGGAGTTATAGTTTATAAATCTATAACCAATCCATGGTTGCAAGATTTTCTCCTGGGAATTTAATAGTTTGAAAAACTGTTTTTACAAAGAGAAACCCCACCAACTGGGAGAACATTTTTGCACCCAACACTAATGATAAAGGACTGATCACAAAAATCTGCAAAGAGCTGATGAGACTCAACAACAACAAAGAAAATAACCCAGTCAAAAAATGGGCAGAAGAGCTAAAAAGAAACTTCTCTGAAGAGGAAATGCAAATGGCCAACAGACATATGAAAAAATGTTCAACATCACTTGTCATCAGGGAAATGCAAATCAAAACTACCATGAGATACCATCTTACACCAGTGAGAATGGCACATATTAAAAAAAACTAGCAACAACAAATGTTGGCGAGGGTGTGGAGAAAAAGGAACTCTCCTGCACTGTTGGTGGGAATGCAAACTGGTCCAACCACTATGGAGAGCTGTGTGGAGATTTCTGGACCTACTAAACATAGAGCTTCCATATGATCCAGCAATTCCACTCCTAGGTATTTACCCAAAGGACACAGAAACATCAATTCCAAAGAACACCTGCACCCCTATGTTTATAGCAGCACTATTTACAATAGCTAAGCTTTGGAAACAGCCCAAATGCCCAAAAATAGATGACTGGATCAAGAAGATGTGGTACATATATACCATGGAATATTACTCAGCATTCAAAAAAGATAAACACATGCAATTTGCAGCAACATGGATGGCGCTGGAAGGGATCATGCTCAGCGAAATAAGCCAAAAAGAAAAAGAAAAATACCGGATGGTCTCACTCATAGCAGGAATCTAGAAAACTTAAATAAGGGATCAGGAAAATGAATAACTATAAGATAGTGAAAATCAAAATCAACAAAAAACTATGAACCAGAGACACTTTTTGGGGGGTGGGGGCCGGGAGG
This sequence comes from Talpa occidentalis, assembly GCF_014898055.3. Lineage (NCBI taxonomy): Eukaryota > Metazoa > Chordata > Mammalia > Eulipotyphla > Talpidae > Talpa > Talpa occidentalis. The sequence goes on from NW_023601322.1 coordinate 28,574,953, forward strand.
GGAGGGATTGGGGTCAGAATGGGGCATGGGCAGTTGTATGGGGGAATATAAAAATAAAATTTATTATTTAAAAAAAAATAAACAATAAATAAATAAAAAATAAACAAATTTTTGCTCAAGAAATGACTCTCTTTTGGGAGGTAGGCATACAAAAAAAAAAAACCTGTTTTATATGTAGGCTTATGATCCATTTTGAGTTAAGTTTTGTATATGGAAGAAAGTAATGATTGAAGTTCATTTCTTTTTTGCTAAGGACATATAATCTTGAGATATCCATATAATACTCATTTGTTGAAAAGACTTTTTTTTCTTCCACTGAATGTCCTTCACACCTTTGTAAAAAAATTAGGGATATATTTGGGGTTTATCTCTGGATTCTCTATTCTGTTTCACAAATCTATCTTTATGACAATACTGCACTATAGGAATATAATAAGACTGCAGATGTTATCCCATTGAACTTGCTTGTTTTTTCAATGTTGTTTGGTTTATTCTAGTCTGTACATCTCCATATAAATTTTAGAATCAACTTGTCAATTTCTAAAAATAAACATCTCAATGGGATTTTGATTAAGATTGCAATGAATATTTAGAATATCTTGGAAAGAAATGACATCTAAAGAGTATTGAATCACCTGACCCCATGAATAAAGGATATTACTTCATTTATTTAGGTATTCTTTAATTTCACTCAGTAATTTTTTTAAAGATATTTTATTTACTAATATAAGGACTGGGGTACAGGTCAGAGGCATGGGAGAGTGAGAGAATTCACCAGAGGCAGAGTGGGGGCAGAACAGGCACACAGACCGAAGACACTGCTGAAGGGAGCAGCGGGCAAGGCAGGAGAGGTCTGCGGCACCATGTGGGTTTCTCCCTGGCTGGCCAGGAATCGAACCGACGCTGCAGAGGCTGCGGACAGCTTCACAGCGTGGTACTCAACCCACTGCGCCACCGGGGAGGCCCTCACTCAGCAATTTTTAAATAGTCTTCAATGTATAGCTCTTTTGACATTGACACATTTATTCCTATGTATTACATACTTTAAATGCTTTTGTAAATGGTATTTAAAAAATTTTCCATTTCCAACCCTTCATGTCCAGCACATAGAAATAATAGTTTATTTAGTAATTGACTTTGTATCTTGTAACTTTGTGAAACTCACTTAGTTTTAACAGAAATTTTTTGGGGGGTGTAAATTCCATTGATCTACACAGATGATCATGCTGTTTGTGAATAATGACAAATTTCATTGCTTAGCAGTGTCTTGTCCTCTTTATGAAATGAACGTTTTTAATTTTGGTGATATTCTTTGCTCTGCAATCTAGTTTGCTTTCTAGCTCTGCTTTCTCCTCTCTATTGTTAGCATAGTACATACTTTTCTACCTATAATGTTACTTATGTGTTTCTTTAAATTAAATAGTGATGAAGCAGAGAGAAAATGATTTTTTAGAAGGCAAATCAGTGAATTACAGTATAACTTTAAGTGGCTTTTTATATATGTAATTGAAGTTACTGGAATTAACTTGAAAATCTTAGCACTTCTTACTACCTCCTTTACCTTCATTTATGCCAGTCAAACATCATTATATATTATGAATTTACAAGTCTTCTTATACTATTATATATTTGCAGCCCCTATTACTGCTCCTGCACTATCTGATTTCTATGACAATGTATAACTCTGTTTTTAGGCCAGCACCATCTACTTCCTATTCTGTAAATAAATTCACAAAAAGCATTTTGTGAAAATGGCTTAAACTGTGATTCTACCTGCAGAAGAAAGTTTCTTTATTCTGAAATTATGAAATTATATGGAAGTATGAGTTGACACTAATTTTAAACTAAATTAAAGGCTTACTTCATTTTGTAGTGCTTTAGTTTGTATCAGTGATAGACATAAAAACTTCTCTAAGGTGCTGCAGTTTCAATTCTAAAGTTTCTAAGAATTGAGAAGCATATTGATAGGCATTCATGTAAGCATCTCTCAAGGCAATACCAGCTTAATGCATTGAGGAAGAAAGAAATCTGTGGTTAAATGCTCAGCTGCAGCTACAAGAGCATAATGCTGAAGAACTGAGCAAAGCAAATCCAAAAAGAAAAAAAATGAAAGTAGCAAGGATTAAGAGGAAAGAAGATCTGGTGTTCAAGTTTATGTTCAAGTTTATAAAAGAAATGTCACCATTAGGCAAAGTTAAAGCATAATATATATTTCTGTTATCTCAGTGACATTAAACATCATCATCAACAACAAAGACAATAATGTTACTAGATATAAAGAAAGTTAAAAGTAGATTAAAAGTTCTAAGTCTGAAAGTTGACTGAGGCATACCCACATGCTGAAGAACTGAGCAAAGCAAATCCAAAAAGAAAAAATAGAGAGTTAACACAGCAGGTCTGCTTGCAAGGTTGGGCCTTGGCTGGCATTATGAAAACTTCAATTTGGGGACTATTCTCACTATTCTTTAACTGATAAGGGTATTTTACTGTGCCTAAATGGTTTGTGCAAACAAATGACTTTACATGAACATCTGTTTTCCTTCTGGGAGCATGGAAATTGTAGATCCTATACAAAGGGTGCTGACATGACTAGACTCCAATAAGATCTCTAATAAGCTTCCCTGGTAGAGAGCACTTCATAAATATTGTCATAATTAGATACTAGAAGAACTGAGGAATTGAGTATATCCTGTGTGACTCTACTTGGATGAGATTCTTATAAGAGTATATATGCTTTCCTCTAGATTTCATTCCACGCAGCTTTTCTGTTAGTTGATTTCACTTTGCTTCCTTTCACTATAATAAATCTTAACTGTGATTAAGACTATGTGCTGAGTCTTCTACGTTCTCCCAATGAATTATGAGATCACCCCCTGTTGGGAGTGTTCATGGGAATCCTGAAACACCCAGTTTTAGGGCTTAATCAATTAACATAATCTTTTGCTTTAAAAAAAATGAGGTGGTGCTGGCAGTTTCAGTTGGATGTTCTCTATGAGATAATGCTTTGAGTACACAGGCAAATGCTCTGTGACAAGAGGTGCCAAATAAGATTCACTTATAAGGGTAGAGGGAAACACATCAGATATTCAATCTGTGAAGGAGGCAGGTTTTCATCAAACACTTAATATTTCATGCCCAAAGCAGATCGAAAGCCTTAAGCCTACACTTCTTTTGAAAATTCTGAACACTGCAAAAGTGTAAGCTAAACAGAGTAGTAGATTTATCTATTAGATGTAAAAAGTTAGTGCTCTGATTCAGTCTGGAAGAACTGAAGCAACCAACAAGTTTAGCTAACCAAATGGCATAGTATTATCTCCCAAAGCTGATGAATGATTTTACTAATACACTGTGAAATTTGGAGAACAATGAGATTCAGTACTAAACAGTGCTGTATTTTGTGAAACATACAAATTATTTTTTTATGTTTATACTCCCTTCTAACCTATTACTTTAACAGGTTACCTCCATAAGTAGTATATTTATATCTTACTGATTAAAAACCATGATTATCACGCTTTTAAAAAGCTATTAAAATAACCAGGAAGATATCAAACTCTAGGGAGTATTTATCAGCACTTTATTTTAATCAATACTCCATTTGAAATGAAATGAATTTACTTAGTAAGACAGAAATCATTCATATAGCCTGAGAGATTAAGATCAGACATTCAAGTTCAAATCCTAAATTAATCAGACTGCTCCACTCTCAGAGATTTCCTTCTGCTCAGTAGTCTTAAGATTTTGTATCACAAGTTAGACCTGGAAGGAAACTTAGATAACATCAAGAGACTTAATAATATATCCCTTCTGTGGCATTTAGAATAGAATCTTGCATTGTTTACTTATCCATCAACCATCCATTCTTCTTTCTCTAAAAAGGATAGATCTCACCTAAATCTACAAGTCTAGTCAAGCCTACTTCATCTGGTCAGCTTATTGACTATGGGAACTTAAAAATTCTCATACCCAGGGCATTTCATTCATCACCAGGATAGAACTGCATGGCCCAATATGGTAGTTGTGAGCCAAATGTGTCTACTGAAATTAAACTTAACATTGGTTAAGTTTACTGTTTATGATTCAGATACAATACTGTTTATGATTCAGATATACGATCACACCTCTTCATGTGTAAACAAAGGTTACCTCTATCAACAAAAGATAAAAATGAAACTGTAGGAATTAATGTTAGCTTGAAGAAATGAAAGATTAATAGACAAAAAAAGTTAACTTAAAATTAACTTAAAATTCAATCTCATTAACCACATGTCAGTGCTCAGCTCAGCTACTATGGCAACTTATTACCATGGTTGGACAATATGCTAGAGCAGTTTCATCCCCACTGATAGATCCATTGGACAGCACAGCTCTAAAAGATGTTCTGCTAATAGGGTCTAGATTCACAATTGATTTCAAATAGCCTTTCTCTGTAAGACTTTCCATGATATGCCTAATTCAAAGGCTTTCTATCAAGACAAGCAGTGAGCATATAATTAAGACATATAAAATCACATTAAGATTTTAACATTATTATTTCTCCAAAAGACACAGGTTTGATCATTAATTCTAACTGAAGGGGGAACATGAAGTTGTTTTTTTTTTTTTTTTTTTTTTTTTAACTTAGAAAGGCTATTTAGAAACTATCAAACACATGGGTGGAGGTGGTTAAAAGGTACAAAGCTCTAGTTATAAATAAGTTACGAGGCTATAATATACAAAAAGACTATAGTTAAAAATACTGTATTATTTATTTGAAAGTTGCTAATAGATCTTAAAAAGGCTCATTACAAGGAAAAAATTTCACTTTGTAAGGTGATGGATATCAATTAAAATTACTGTGATAAGCATTTTACAATACACACATATATCAAACATTATGATGGACATTTTAAACTTATATGTCAATTATATCTTAATAAAGTGGAAGAAGAGTAAGAGAAAAAAAAACAAAATCTGCTAAAAAAAAATCAACTAAACATGAATACAGATACTCTTACCCAGATATATTGTCACTTACATTATACCCCATTTTCTTTATCATCTGCACATATAGAATGTATTTTTTTCTGAAGTGTTTGAGAGTAACTTACATATATCATGATACTTCATCCCTAAATACTTTAGTGAGCATTTCTTATGGATTGCTCTATTCTCTGGCATAAATACAATAGTTAGTAATTTGATAAATTTTATCTAATCCACCATACTATCTAATCTACCATATTCTGATTCTAATATCCTTTATAGTATATTCCTCCCAGGATTATAGAATATAGTCTCAGGTGTACTGTACTTCATTGTCATATCTCTTAATCCTCCCTTAATGTAGAATATTTACACAAACTTTGTCTTTTATGATAATTCCACTTTTGAAGTAAAGGAATAAACCTTGCTTACTTGGAAGGTTTGTCACTTTGTATTTATCTGAAGTTTGCTTGAGGTTTAGATTGAGATAATACATTTGAGGTGGGAATACAGAACAGGTGATATGTTCTTAAGAGTTTATCCTCTGAAGACACATGTTTGCCTGTCTCTTACTAGTGATGTTAATTTTGATCACCTGGACAATTTCATCACCTTTTTCTCCCTGGCAACTAATAAGCAGTCTAAATGTAGTATTTATTATTTTTAAAGATTTTTATTTATACAAGAACTGGGGTACAGCCTAGAGGCACAGGAGGGTGGGAGGATTCACCAAAGACAGTGTGGGGAGCAGAACAAGCAGACAGACCGAAAACACTGCTGAGGGGAGCAGCGGGCGAGACAGGAGAGGTCTGCCACGCCATGTGGGCATCTCCCTGGCTGGCATCTCCCGCGCTGCAGAGGCTGCGGACAGCTTCACAGCACAGTGCTCAACCTGCCGCACCACCAGGGAGGCCCTAATAAGCAGTCTAAAGAGAGACACCTAATAACCATAATGGTCCTCATTTCCTCCTAAATCTAGCACCCACTGATGAGTCTTGTTTGGTCTAATCTTTTCCGTGGTGGTATTAAAATAATGATTTTCCAATTTTAGCATGTCTATATTTATCAACTAGATTTTCAGCATTCTACTATAAATAACCCTTCTTCCTCCCCATGTATGTAAGTATGGATGTAGATACGCATGTATCACTGATACAAACTCATGAATTTGTTTTCCCCTAATATTGCATAATTCATTACTGTTGTTAATCATTTACTTAAGCAAGTGCTTATAAGATAGTGCCCCTACTTGGTGACATTATTTAAGAATGAAATGATGACTGGTTAACACAATCCCAAACTGCCTGGTTATGATTTCAAAAAGAGTGGAGGGAGAGAAGGGTGAGGGGAACATAGAATGATGGATGGTGTGGAAATGTTCTCAGATAATCTAATGAAACAGAAGTACCCAGAATGAAAGCAGGCACAGGCTGTCCTGCTTTACCTGCTAGCCATGTAATGGAAATGTCCTACTTTATATTTTGGAAATTGGTTCTATTTAAGGGAAAACACGGTTAATGAATTAAGCTTCTGTACAAGAAAATTCCTGAGAAATCATGATGCACAGGAATAACTAAATGTGGCTAAAATAAATAGAAAATGACAACAATGGCATTCAGCTGAACATGGATAGAATCAGAACTGCAGTTTAATATAAAGATATGGTTATAGCTTCTCTTGTAATTCAGCAACTCTGGAATTACTTATATTTTTTCTTATTACTTACTTTTTTCCTCACCCAAACTACAAACTATGCAATACAGCCTCATATCCTCACCTCCAGCATCCAGTCCAGTCAGTGCTCAAAGGTGCTAAAGAAATGTGAATTTTCAAGTTAATATAGAGCTGCAGAAAAGGGGCACTTGTCATTAAATAACTGCCCATGAAAAGGAGTAGTAAAAGAATGACAACTGTTTCTGCATGTGAAAAACACATAGTTAGAAATACATTTTCTAAGTAGGCAAATTCAAATGACAATCATAGAAATTAACTTCTATGTGCTTTAGAGCCAAGGCAACATGCCCATTGTTGGGAGGACAGGAAAACAGGGCTGCAGTCAGGCTTACTGGGACATCTGAGAGAATCTATGAGGTAGGCATGTCACTGGATAGAGACAAATGTCACACAAGATCTAAGGAGAGCTTACTGGTAGTAAGCTAAGAGGTGAGAGAAAGCCTGGGGAAGGAGCAGGAAAAGTGAAGGAGAACTGAAAAGAAAATAGAAAGAATGGAAGAAATCTTGGAGGTCTTTCTTCGCTCTCCCTTAACTTTCTCATTTTCTGAGAAAGTAAAAATCAGAGAAATTAAAGAACTTACCCAAGTGCATTACAGGAAGAGTGAAAATTAGAACCACAGACTCACTTTCCACCAAGTAGCTGATATATACAAAGGGCAATGACCTTGAGATCACAAAAGTCCAAGTTTGAATCTTTACTGCCACTGGCTCGTTTTATGGACATTGCAAAAGCATTGACATTTCATGAGCACTTGGAAAGAAACTGGCATGTAAGAAAAGTGAGTTGAGTTTTGAGTAGCTATGAGAAGTGGCTATGAGAAGTTCCCAAAATGGAACTCCAAAATGTAAATGGTAAGATGTATAGAAACTAAAGAGAACATATTATTGTGTAAAAGATTAAATTCAAAGTAATTCTGGGTTTAAACTGTTCAATATTTTTAACCATTGTCCCAATTATATCCAACGAAAAGAACAAGGAGCAGGTATTAATATCTAGATTGGACCAACAAATACTTTTGTTTATATATGTGAGATATGTAAGTAAATATAAAACTGTACGCACTAGCATATCTGAAACAATATTCCGACACTAATAATACATATATATAGTGTTGATTTGGTTTTCAACTACTAAGAGAGTTATATTATGTCACCAAATAATTACTTATTATTATTCAATTTAGCCCAATTTGAGGATCTGGAATAGGTATGCATGACTTTCAAAGAAGTGTATAGAGACTGATTCTCTCATATTGGAAACAACTGGTCTATAATCTTTTGTGTGGCTTTTTGAATAAAGAAAAAGTCATAATAAAGTAATGGGTAAAACATGAAAAAGTAAAATATTTTATGCAGACTGGTCAGCTAACATGACAGCAGCTTCAACACAAAAATCATGTATTCAAATGCCAGACAAAGACATAAAGAATTTAGACAACTGAAAACAAAGATGTAAATTTCCATAAAACAAAGTAAAATCTTAACTGTCTACGGAAATATGTACAAAGACATTCATGAATTTTCAAGTACTCAAATGCCACTATGCTACACAATTTGCTTAACTTCCCCACCTGTCATGGGCAGCTTCTCAGATGGCCCTAATGATCCATTTCTTGGCATTCATGCCCTTGGAGTAGACAAAGGCATACCATGGAGGCAGGATTTAGAACTTGCTTCTAAAAGTTCAATTACATTACAAAAAAATGCAACTTCCCTTGTTAGTAGATTATTACCTACTTGGCTTGCCTGTTTTGAAGAAACAAGCAGCCATGTTGGAAAGGCCTATATGACAAGGAACTGAGGGTGGCCTCCATTCAATAGCCAGCTAGGAAAAGAGGCCCACAGCCTAAAAATCCACAAGGAACTGATTCATGCCAACTACCATGAATGACAGTATGGAAGCGAATCCTAACCCCCCCTGCCCTCGTCAAACCTTCACCTGAGAATTCAGCCTCTGTCAACAGTTTTAGTGCAGCGTGTGAAAGAGCCTGCAGCACAGGAACAAGCTAAGACTTGACTGGATTCCTAATATACAAAAACTGTGAGATAATAAATAAATTGTGGCAATTTGTTACAGAGCAATAGATAATAGTAATAGATGCTTTTACAGTAGGGTTCTCTGGCTTGTTGAGTGAATTTGAATGACAGATTAAAAATTAATTAAAAAATATATTGCTTAAAATGCTAGATAGTGCTTTGTGCTCACACTTTATTAAGTAACTCATGGCATTCCAGCCAACAGCTAGGAAAACACATTTTATTTAGAATATGGTTTTTTGGTAACAAATAACTTTAATTTATAGCCTGCACACTATTTTCATTATACCTTTTAAAATTAGTAACTTTTAAGGAATATTTTTAGTTATAAAAATTCAGCAGATAATGCAGAGCACTCCCCAATATATTCCTCTTCATGGTTTTCCAATTTTTAAGATCTTTTATTAATCTAGTATATTTGTTACTATGGACTAACCAGGTTTTATATAACTTACCCTTCCAAACCAAATAATATACCAAGAATCAGTGAATGTAACCAAGTATTCATACTTCTCATATTCTTTATTAGTTGTCCTCATTTACATGTAAGTGCCTATTTAGCTCTTCTGCCCATTTTTTTGATTCAATCATTTGTTTTCTCTTTATTGAGTAGTATGAGTTGTTTGTAGACCTTGGATATCAGCCCCTTGTTGGATGTATGGTGTGCAACTATTTTCTCCCATTCAGTAGGGTGTCTTTGTTTTAGTGAGTTTCTTTTGTGTACAGAAGATAAGCCAAAGTTTCATGCACTGGTCTTAGAAAGTGTCTGATTGCTATGTGTGTGTGTGTGGGAGGGGTGGTACATAACTATCCTTCTCATGTTTGCCTTAGCACAAGCCTCACAATCCACAGTGGCACAAAAATTAAATGAGTAGTTCATCTTAGGATTCAAAATTCATGCACAGTATCCCATAGGGAGTCAACAGAAGTTTTCCTAAACTCTGGATCCTAAACTCTCATTATTATTATAATTCATACTATTGGACAACACTTCAAATAAATTTATGTCTATGTCAAAACAAATTCTACACTCATGTTTAATATTAATTCCCCTTGAAACAGAGAATATTTGCAATATATCTGAAAAATAATAAACTGATAAAGTTTACCCATCTAAGGGTATCATTTACTATTCTTCCTTCCCTAGCTATTAAATGTGTACACTTTATTTTTTTATGTTTAAATATAACAATTTTATCATAACAAAAACAAGAAGACAAAGTAGACTAGCAAAGGAAAAGATTTGCATAGCGCAAAATCTAGGTGGGTTCCAAGTGTGAAACCTTGTCATCCTCAGTGACATATTATCCTCCTAGCATAGAAGTGTGACAGTACCCAAAGAATACTGCCAGCCAGGGAGGTCCCCCGAGTCAGGGCCTAGGGCTTTTATTGAGGCATCATTAAATACTCATGAAATATTTTTTTGACAGTGGTGTCCACCATGTAATAGACATCTAAGTTTATTTTGTTTAAATTTTTCAAATTGAATATTAATTTATAACACTATAGAAGTCTCAGGTATATATAGCTTTATAAATCCACTTCTCTTTATATTACATTACATTTGCCACTAAAAGTCTAGCTTCTATCTTTCACAATACAATTGATCCCTTTTACCCAATTTACCCACTCTCCCCTTTCCCTTCTGGTGACCACTATTATGTTCCCCTTTAGTCTAATAAGAATTTGCTTTTGTTTTGTTTTGTTTTGTTTATACATTTGTTTTGTTTATCTTCCACATGCGTGAAATCATGCAGTGTTTGCCTTTTTCTACCTGACTTATTTTACTACGAATAAAAGGTCCATCCATGTTGTAAATGGCAGGATTTCACCTTTTTAAAGAACTGAATGGTATTTCATTGTGTAAACTACATCTTCTTTATCCAATCATCTGTAACTGGGTACTTGGATTGTTTCCAGCTTTTGGCTATTGTGAATAATGTTAGGATGAATATGAGGGTGTAAGTGTGTGTATCTTTAAATCAGTGTTTTCATATTCTTTGGGTAAATACACAGAAATATGATAACTGGATTCTATAGTACTTTTATTTTTAACATTTTTGGAGCAATACCCATAAAAGAAAATAGTTTATTGACTAACATTGCTGATTGACTTAGGTTTAGCTGTTACAGGGGATCCGGGAAGGAATCTTACAGACACACCAAACTTACCAGCAAGATACTGGTACATTGTGAAATGGCTTTTACATAATTTCAGAAAGCAAGGCCCCTGGTCCTCTTCTGGGATCTCTTAATGATTGCAGCTGCTTGAATCTCAGAACTTTCACTAGATGTTTTTTCTTATTAAGGATTTTTTGTTTGTTTCATAAAAGTAATATCCTGCTATCTTTCCTATTTAAGGGGTATACTTCTGGTCATTATTACATGAGAGTAAATAACTTATTGTGATCACTATTCAAGTTCAGGTGGTCACTGTAACAGGCATCCAAAAGAAAAAAAAATGATGTTGAGAAAAATCAACATCTGGAGTAGGGTTTCAAAAAAGGTATCCTGAATGCTGGAATAGTGTAAAAGCTAATTTTTGTGCATGGTATAAAGAATTTATCTTTTTGCAAATGTTCAACTGTCCTATTAATGCTCATTAAAAGATTCTTTCCCCACTTAATTGCTTTAGCACATTTGTTGAAAATCAATTGACTGTAATTGTTAAGAGTTTATTTCTGAATTTACAATTCTGTTCCATTGATTGATATGTCCATCATTATGGTAGGACTAAACTATGTTGAAAACTGTATGTATTAGTTTTATATTTCTGTATGTATTAGTTTTATATTTCTATTAGTTTTATATTTCTTTTAAAGTTCCACAACAGTAGAAGTTTAAAATAATTCTAATTCATTAATTCACAGTTCTACAGGTTCCACAAAGAGTTGTCAAGGTTCTATTTTCTCAACTGAAATCAAGGTGTTAGCTGGTTGAGTTCTAATTTGGTGTATCTGAGGAGGAACCTGCTTCTCAGCTCATTCAGTTTGTTGACAAAATACAGTTCCCTACGGTTATATACCTAAATCTCCATTTTTGTGCTACTGATTAGAGGCCATTCTCAACTACCCCCATTCCTCTTCTTCAAAGCCAGATGGTGTGGTGAATCCTTCTTATGCATGAAATCTCTGACTTCCTCTTTTGCTTCCAACTGAGGAAAACTCTGTTTTTCTCAGGTGATTAGGCCAGAGCCACCTAGGTTATCTCCTACTTACTACACAGTCAGCCTTCCATTTCCAAAGGTTCTGCATCCATGAATTCAACCAAGTGTGGACAGAAAATAAATACTATGTGGTTAGGCCTATGATGATTTTGGTTGTACAACATGAATAGACTACTTTCTTGTCATCATTCCATAAACAATATAGTATAACAACTATTTAAATAATATTTATATTGTATTGTGTTTTATAAGTAACTTAGAGATGATTTAAAATATACAAGAGTATGTGCACTGATGATATGCAAATACAATGCCATTTTATATAAGGGATTTAAACATCCACAGATTTTTTTATATGGGGAGGAGGTCCTAGAAGCAATCCTCTGTGGATACTGAGGGATGACTACATAACATAACATAGTCATGGGAGTAGAACTGTTTTTCCAGGGCACAAAGGTCATGTTAAAATTCCATGTTATACTGAATCTTCAGAGTAAATTTTGAAATCAGAAAAAGTAATCTTTATTTTTCTTTCTCAAAATTCTTATTCCTTTGTATTTCCATATAAATTTTGGAAACAATTTCTGCAAAAAAGAAATGATCAAAATGTGTTGGAAATATGATAGAGATTACAACAAATTATAGATCAATTGGGAATTGCCATTTTAACAACATTGAGTCTTGCAATTCATGATGTGGAATGTGTTTCCTTTTATTTAATCTTTATTTTATATCAGCAATGCTTGGTTGTTTTCATTGTACAAGTCTTATACTTCTTTTATCAAATATATCGTTTGTTCACTGGTAGTAAACAGAAGTACAATGGATTTTTGCATATTGGTACTACATCTTGCAACCATACTGAGCTCATATATCATTTCTAGTAGTTCTGGGTTTTGTGTGTGTGTGTGTGTGTGTGTGTGTGTGTGTGAATGCCTTAGGATTTGGGGCAAACAGGATCATGGAATTTTCAAATAGTAGCTTTATTCAAATAATTTATAGAAAATTTCCTCCAATATATCTCCCTTTCCTCCCTTTTCCTTTGTACAATACATACACACAAGGGAGTGCACAACACAACATCTTTAAATCTCATTAGTTCAACAATAAAGTTTTGTAATTACTGTTTTATTCACGTGTTACAAATTATTTAAGCAAAGAGAAAAACAAAATTACCTTCATCAATGCTCAGATTTTGTGTGAATTTGTTAGTGTCCTAATGTCATTTCCTTTCACCTGAACCTACTTAATTAGGATTTATTATAATGCAGGAAAGCTAGTAAAAATTTAAGTTTTTTTTATTTGGGACTGTCTTTATGTCACCTTCATTTCTGAAGGATAATTGTACTTGATTGCAGGATTATTTTTTTCTTCAGCTCATTAAATATGCCATCCCACTGCCTCTTTCCTACGTTGTTTCTGAAGAAAAGTCAGCTGTTTATCATCTTCTTATTCTACCTACTGACCACTTATTCTGTGAGCAGTTTAGTAATATATTTGAGTCAGTAATATATTTGAGCATGATATTGTCTTTGACTTGATTTCTTTGTCAGAAGTATGATGACACTTTTAGACTGCCAAAAGAATCTGGACTACTTAAAACAAAGACAAAGCTTGTGTCTTAAAAAAAGGTCAAAGATAGTTCAGTATTAAATAGAACTGAAATATTACACATGAAATACACAAATAAAATTAGGTGGAATATAAATAATGAATTCTACTGTCACATGAGTACATGTGGTGAATAAAAATATTTAGCCAAAAGAATACACGAAAACCACCACAGAATAGGAAGTAGTTTCAAAACACTGTGGCCCTAACCACCACAAAAACTCTTCTAATTAAACCTGTGACACAATAGTAATAGAAACCATCAAGAAATATTAAACATGTGCTCAGTAATGATTTATCTTTAGTGCATTTCAGATTTCTTTCTAGCCCATAGCCCAGACGAAATTAAGAAACATGGTTTACATGATCATGGGAAAAATGCAAAAATTTCTATAAACTGTCTTTTACCAGATCAGAACCAAAGAGATTCATTAACAGACATTATCTGGTGCTAAAAAGTGGTGATGACTTTATAGCAAAGAGAGAAATCTTAGGAAGAATCAAATTCTACCTCTTTTATATCTACTTGACAAAAGAAAAAAAGAAGGGTAAACTTACATACCAATCTTTTTGAACACGTGGAAAAAAGTACTCAAAATGCTTCTAAGGCTTTCCCTTAATATAAAGGATACTGAGGAAACAGTATAAAATTTCTAAAATGGTATAGCCTGTCAAATAAGACTAAAATAGAAATCATAAGCATTATGGCTTGAGGTGACACCATTCAAGTTTAGATTCACACATAAAAATATAACATTCAATTGTGATAAGAAAACAAAAATTTAAATTCAATTTGATAAGAAAAGGTATGTTCTAAAATGTACATCTGCCAAAACTCTGCATACTAGATGTTCTCACATCCAAGATCAAGGTGAAACTGTGGGGAAGTACTGTTTCTTATGACAAGGAAATGAAGTTAAAGACATATATCAGTCAAATATCTGAATTGAAAAAAGAGCAAATGAAAAACCTTTCTAGAATTCATAGTGAAGAATTTGTAATGCTGGATAAATTACAAAATGAATGTAGAATGACTCATCTTGGAGGAAAAGCAAGAAAGAGGATATAGTAAAAAAGAAGAAAAAATATTCACTTTGTAAATCGACAATTTTTTTTCAAAGAAATGGTAGAAACTGGAAAACAAAATCATAAGCTAGGCGCTCTTCGGTAGGACTGTGGAAATTATAAAACTCCAAGCAAAACTTATAACATGCAACTTGAGGCCAAATGACAACCAACACAAAGAAGAAACAGAATAAGACTCAAATGAATGCTTCATAAAGAAACAAACTGCTACCATCTCCACCACAAAATTTAGAGGTAAGTTTTTAAAAAGACTTATTTTGAGAGCACATTACCTGACATTATTTTCTTGACTAAAATTCTTAACCCACCTGAGACAGCTGTCTCTAGGTTGAACAGCAATGGTGTTCTTTAGAAGGGTTACAAAAAAACTCTTAAAGTCTGGTTTTCAGGACTTGATACTATTCAAAGCAGGAAGATAACACCTGAGCACATTATCCACATTTTAATACTCAATATGAATGACTCTGACCTTACTACAGTTTATTCCATAATGTTTTAATATAAAAGACTCAGCTGTGGCCATTTGAAGATTTAAATGCAAGTAGATGTGAAAAAGACAGCAAGTATTATTACTTTCTTGAGAACAATAAATATGCCTTTAGAACTTGTTTCACATAGCAACTAGCAGGGTTCTGAACATTCATTTAATTATATAATATATATTATTTGATGATAGGTATATAAATGTTTATATATAAACATTTGCAAATAATAATGTAATTAATAGAAAAACATAAAAAGACACAAAATATTGTAGTGCTCTCTAACTAACACTTTTAAGCCAACAAGTTACATTTACTATTATAAAATGTAAACTTGAGTTAGGAAAAGCTTATGAGTGTTTTCCATATGGACAAGGAGTAACAAACATCCTATTTGATCTTTTTCTTTAAGCAACAGAACCATGAGTTTTCTTTACAATTCCTGCTTTGCTTTCATATCACCAGAAACTTTCCCACTGACTAAAGCCTTCTGATCTCTGGGCTACAGGAACAGAAAAGGAAAAGGAGAGGGAAATAAAAGATACCAAGTGAATCATGTGCTTTATTTGTATGTTTTAAGGTAATATTATATACCATGAGACAAAGAAAAAGGCAAATGACTCTTCTGACATCTTGCTGATCCATTAGAGACAAGAAAAGGTAAGAATAAAGATGCTTACCTGTTGTTTCTGCATTCTAGCAGCATTAAGTTCTGAGAGAGACATGGTGAGCTTCTCCTGCTGTTCTGATAGGTATTTCTGATATAGGCTTAAAAGTTCTTGGCATTCTCTATATTGCAGTTGAAGAGGTGAGATTGTAAATTAAGGAAAAAAAATATTAAGCTTATTTAAACTGCATTCATCAGTGGCACTTTTCAGATCCCAATAAACAAAAAATAGATAAAAATGTAATCACACTTGGTGAGAGTACAGGTAACTAGTTTTCAGATGAACATAGTACAAAAAAAACTCTAATTCACAGAGTATGGTCATCCCATTTGAAAAGAAATTTCTCAAAAATTTTTCAAAGGAATGAAACTGACCCTTACCCTTATACCACAAAGAAAAACTAACTGAAAATGTACCACTGACCTAAATGTAAGAACTAAAGCATAACATTGGTAAAAGTAAACCTTTGTGAACTTGAATTAAGCAATGGTCACCTAAAAGAACAGCAACCACATAATAAACAAAAAAATTAAAAGCTCTGCACTTCAAAGGACACCACTAAGAAATTGAAAAGACAACTTCCAGAATGAGAGAAATACTTGCAAGTTATATATGTATATATGATTTAGAACTATTATGGTATCCTAAATATATAAAAAACCTAATAGGGCTCAACAATAAAAGATGATTACCTTAATTAAATTAAAATTAAAAAGAGCAAAGAACTTACAAAGATATTTCCAAAAAGAAAATATATAAATGGCCAAGCATCAGAAGAAAAGATATTCAACCTCATTAGTCACAGGGGAAAAAATTAAAATAAAAACAATGAGATACCACTTGCATTCTACTAGGATGGTTAAAGTGAAAAAACCAACAATAAGAAATTAGTTACCTACCTTTGTAGCTGATAGGAATGTAGGAATGTTAGCAGTGCCTCAAAAACAAAAACAAATGAAACCAAAAAAAAGGCACAGACATATAACCCAGCAATTCCACTTCTAGATATACACCCAAGAGAACTGAACATATATGTCATATAAAAACTTGTACCAGCATTCAGAGCGAGTATAACAGTGAAAAGTAAAAAAATAAAAAAAAGTCCACCAAGTGATAAATAGATAAATAAATGTGGTATATATCTATATATTAGAATATTATTTGCCCATAAAAAGAAACAAAGTATTGTTACATGCTAAAATATGGATGAACTTTAAATACATGAAGCTAAGAAATCAGACACAGGCCACATATTGCATGATTTTATTTCTATGAAGCTGTTATTGTTTTTAAAAATACCACTTCCAACGAGCTAGCGGAAAAAATAGTCAGTTCTAGGTATACCAGATTACAATTAAGAGTTATATTCATCTATACCCACTTTCTACACTATTCTCCAATTTTTAAAAATACCTATTACAGGAGAAAAGTTGAAAATAAAAGGAAATGTTCAGAACAGGCAAATCCATAAAGACAAAAATTACATTTGTGGTTGCCAGGGAAATGCCAATGGTATCGGTCTTGGGGGTAGGTAATGAACATGTTCTGAAATTAGATAGGGATTATAATCAGATAGGGATTATAATCAGATAGGGATTATAATCAGATATTTGTCTTGTTTGATTTGTTTTGCATAATGTCAGCTAAGTCAATGTTTCATTAATAAAATGATCATTAGGACACTCTTTTTTAAAGGAAATTTTCTTTCTGTATACTATGCTCCCTTTCACATACTAATACAAAGAATATAAAAATCGAACTGGGCCACCATCCACCTATGTCCTCAAACTTATGAAGTGCTTAAGATGCAGAAACTACTTTAGAAGCATGACCTAATTGTGTAGGTTAAGTGTCCACCAGAAAGAGTTCTATCCAAGGGAGAGTTCTGTCCTTCTCATAGCAGTAATTTCTTCCCCAGGTCCATTTTTCACTCAGATTATTTCTGAATCTCCCCCTTATATTCATGAATGTATGTATGCTGTTGGTATAAAAATTACTGTGCAATGAGATCATTTTATATGCATACTTTTACAACAGGTCATTATGATTAAGGATGGAAATAGTGTTTCTTAAATGTCAAAAATGGTGACTGATTTCAGTATTCCTTAACATTTTCCTAACCTAATCTTTGCTTCTGGGCAGATTCCTGTTCTAATAACTTTTGCCAATCATGACTGCATAAATAGCCAACTGCTTCATTATTCTCATTATTAACCTTTAACAAAAAAAGGAGCCACAAATGGTTTGTAGAAGAGGAGCTGGTTTGTCAAGAAAGGATAGGTCACTAAGCTCAGAGAACATATGAATTAGAAGAGCTTGTTGAATATTTAGCATCTTACAACAATAACAATAGAATGAATAGTGGTCTGAACAAGCTTATAAGTTTTCAAAGTCTGTATCACAGACCATGCTGGTTTTACATTTCCATGCTTTTTGTCAGCAAACTCCAATAGACAGGAATGATTTGTGGTAGTCCCAAGAGTCTCTGCCAGCTATAATGTATATAAAAGCAATTTTTATTTCTAGCTTTACCATAGGCAGTAATGCTTTTAGTAATGCTTTTAGTGAACATATTAGCCTGGACTCAGAATATGAATTTTATTCTTGAAAAAGCCAGCACAATTATACAGTCTAAGAGTTAAACATGAGTATTTGAAGACAAATTATAGGTATAATTATTTGAATACATGCTACATGGCAGAATACAAAAACAGGTAGTCCCTATCTTTATCAATTTTTTATATCTGTTCTTGATTCACCAGATTTTGAAATGTCCCCCTTTTTCTTGAAAAGTGAAAATATATGTCCACACACAAACCTGTAATTTCCCTTCCTTTCTACACAGTGAGACTTCAAGCCTCCATTTGAGGAAAGAGATTTAGGTTAGGAAAATGCGGGTAAAATGCCCTCTTCACTGAAATGGCTGCTGAAATGGTTATTATGCAAGCTTAAAGCCTACATCCAAAGTGTATATATAAAAAATAAAAGTAACGATCAAAGCGGAATGAATAGGGAGATGGAAGAATGAAAACCAAGAAAAATCAGCAGTAGAGATGGACAGAGAAGGGAGGTATTACTATCAATAGTAGGCTGCCAATGAGAAAGAAACTGTCTGAAACTGGAAGAATACTTAGAACACAGCAAATAGTACTCACCTCACCCTGCCCCACCTTTGCCCCGAGACATCCGGGATATTCAGACCTAACAAGTCATCCTGATCTGAACCTAAACCAGTGAGAGGAGAGAAGGGAGACTCTACATTTAAAAGAATTCTTTTTTTTTGGAACCACAATTCCTTGGAGAAATAGCTGATTTGATTCTTGGGTAGAGAAAGTGTGGTCTGACCTAAACTAAGGATGTTGATAACGTCAGTGCCCGATGAACACCCTCTGGCCATTTTAAACTGATGCCACAGAAGACAGCAACTATTTCATTAGGATCTGTATAATCCTGTGCCCAACTGTTACAACCTCACAAGATTTTTCCACTTGAAGAAAATATGATTTCTGATCATGTCATATTTCTCATCTCACAATCATTTCCTTTTCTCCCCTTTCAAAACAGAAGACGTTTCCTGAGATAAAGACTTGAGTCCAAATTATATACCCAATTTGGTGCACAATGACAATATGCACAATTGAAAAAGAATTGTTGATAAAAGAGAAACTGATACCAAGATGAACCGATGGGCAGAGCTAGACAAGAATTTTCTATGAATGTTTATACCCTTTGTTAAGTTGCGATCTGTGCTGGAGAACAACTCGCTGATACAAGTCCGAAATTTTCCATTTAATTAAGAGAAATTTATGGCAAATTCAGTGCCAGGTCACAGTGTTTTCCAATTTCCTGATGATAGCAATCTGTTGGGAAAGGGAACGAAACTCCAAAACAAGCAGGGGAAAATGCAATGTTCTGAGACTCACAAAGGGAAAGACGAATCCAGTGCCTCACCCAGTTTCTTCTGGATTCTGGTCCTTGAACAACCGCAACAACTACCACCTGACCTAAGGAAAGATATCTAAGTAGAACATTTATGGTTTTTTAAAGCGCTTTCTTTCCATTTTTAGTCTCTACCTTGTTTCTTGTGGCTGCAAAACAAGATGGGGCAGAAAATAAGTTGAAACTGCGATGTTTGACATTTCTGTCTTTTGCTCAAGTCACTAGACCCTGAGGGTTTTTAGGAAATCAACTACACCAAGTTGATTTCTC
Organism: Talpa occidentalis; assembly: GCF_014898055.3. Lineage (NCBI taxonomy): Eukaryota > Metazoa > Chordata > Mammalia > Eulipotyphla > Talpidae > Talpa > Talpa occidentalis. The sequence continues at coordinate 28,594,911 of NW_023601322.1, forward strand.
TTACATTAAACATAGGATACTTCTTTAAAAGCTCATATGCAAATATCCTAAAAAGCAGGTTTTCAATGTGCCAGATTGATGAGAATGTTGATTTCTTCTTTATAGCTTCTTTTCACATAATACTCTAAGGATATATACTTTCAAACATTCATAGTGGACATTAAAGACAGGTACAAAACCATTTTTATTGAAAGTCATATATTTTCTCTTGCTATCCTATTGACAAAATTTATCTTTTGTTTAAAGGTTCCATGTTTTAGCTAGAACTGAAGGAGAAATATGTTCTGTATTTAGAAGGCTGTTTTAAATCAATTCAGCTTTTGTTGAATTATAGCAACTAGCCCAGAATTGAAGATAAGACTATTATCACACACACCCCCTCCCACCCACCAGAAGTTAGCAGGTGAACTGCAGTAACAATATTACACTTGAAAATTTCAAATTTCAAAAAGAGTTCATTCCTGACAATGCAGACCACTAGAACCAGTCTGCATACCAAGGTTTCTAGATTCTGAAAGATCAAGAAGTGAGGTTGTATATATAATACTTTGTGAAGCAGTGCTAAACATGGCAAGGTTGGGGCTCACTAGCCCCAGCCAAAGAAGCAGGGTAAGTCCTTAGATCAGGCATCATCTGGGGGAATTCTGTTTAAGGGGAAACTTAAAGCACACCCTCTATAGATCCAAAAAGGAGGACCACCATAGGGCACCCTGCCAGGATCTCCAAATTATAATACAGAACAATAACTAGTTTTTCCTAACCTTTTACAAGTTAAGATATGCATAGGAAATTAATCAATTTCGATGACACATGGGAAAATTAGCCAGAGCAACTGATCCAGAGGCTCTGATATCACAAGTAACACCTGGGGTTCTCTGAAGGGTGGAAATGGGGGGTGGGGAAGGCGATGAGGATCACAACTCCAACAACTGTCATCTATCACAACACACCAGTGAATAGCTGCCCACCCAGTGGAAAGAACTGCAATAACTTGTGTCAACAAGGAGTTCAACTATGTTTGGTCTACACTCCTTAAGAAGTTGGGAAAATAGATCACACATCAGAGCAATATTTTCATCAAAAGCAGCTAATGCTAAAACATTCTGATGTATAAAGGGCAAGCTTCAGTTATTAGAAAAACTAATTCTTGGAATGTCTTGCTCCTTGAGGATACAGAAATACAAGATGCAACTTCAGGTCTTTCTAGCAGATCATCCTACTATCTCAAGAATTGTTTTAATTGTTTAACTTTATCGACATGCATCATGGACTTCAAACATTAGAATGTATGACCATATGCTCTGATGCTTTGAAGGTAAAGTGAGTTCTATTAATAATTACACTGTAGTAACAGTAATAAGACAAGGCTAGTGCTAGGCAAACCAAAACATTTGGTCACCTTATATTAAACCATTCCCCACTTTGGTCTTAACCATTTTAGTATGAGGTAACCTGAGTTCATGCATCCTCTTCTATAAAAGCAAAATTTAAAACAGTACATGCCAACAGCAAGAAACTTAAAAATTGAAATATACAAAAAATAAAAATGGTAACCTTCTCCTTTATACACACACACACACACACACACACACACACACACACACGCAAATCTCTTTAGAAAGAATTCATCTCATTCTGCAAATATCTACAAAGAAAGGATATTTGTTCTTGTTATTTAAATTAAAAATTTCAGGCCTCCCGGGTGGCGCAAGGGGTTAAGACAAAACCTATGAAGCTGTCCACAGCCACTGCAGCACAAATTCGATCCACGGCCTGCCAGGGAACAACCCACATGGAGCAGCAGACCTCTCCTGACTCACCCGCTGCTCCCCTTGGCAGTGTATTTCAGTCAATCTGCCTGTTCTGTTCCCCGTTTTGTCTCTGGTGAATCCTCTCACTCCCCACATATACCTCTGGCCTGTACCCCAGTTTTTGTATGCATAATCTTTAAAAAATTAATTAATTAAAACTCTCCATGAAGTATCAATATATATGACATCTCCCTTCTCTTCTGTCTCCTATATTTGCCTGCTTGAGCTATTTATGCTGCTATGTAAGGCCATTCATCTCTGAGTGGAAGTGTAAATCAGGGTTAAGAGGTTCGTTAACCTCTTTTTCAAACTAAGTAATCCATTGGGATTATGCTTTCCTCAAACAACTAGTTCACTTCCAGTTCTTCTAGTTTTTGTGCTGTGATCACTCCAATTTTCAGATTTCTCAGGAGAGTTCTCTGTAAGAGTCAGATACCACCATTACCTGTCACACAATCAAATGCTTATCACCAGGAATAGGCATTAGAATTAGAATAGCTGAGGATGGCAAAGTCTATCATTTACTGGTGGTGGGGCACATCTAAGTGCTTCAAAGATACTACAGTATCTCTTTCTCATCAAATACATGTTACAAATAATTTAACACATTACCCTAGTTTACTCTGCCAGTGAGCAAGGATTTGGAGTCAAATCCTACAAACAATAGATCAGCATTCCTTAAAAAGTAATGTACACAGGGCCTCCCCCATGGCACAGTGGTTTGAGCGCTGTACTGTGCAGCTGTCCGCAGACTCTGCAGTGCGGGTTTGATTCCCGGCCGGCCAGGGAGAAACCCACATGGCGCCACAGACCTCTTCTGCCTCACCCACTACTCCCCTCAGCAGTGTCTTCGGTCCCTCTGCCTGTTCTGCTCCCTGCTCTGTCTCTGGTGAATTCTCTCACCCTCCCGCGCCTCTGACCTATACCCCAGTTCTTGCATAAATAAATAAAGCTTTAAAAAAAAGTAATGTACACAGGAGTCACCTGTGAATCTTGTTAGACAGCAGATACTGAGGCAATCTGAGGGAGGGCCTCAAAGAGTATTTCTAAGAGCATCTGAATGATGCTGACTGCTGGCTCAGGCATCACACTTTGTGTGCATCACTTCTGAATACCTTTCCTCTGCTTTATGGGGGGAAGAAGCCCATCCTCCTCTTCTCTGTTTGAAGTACAGTAAATTATTAGAATCCTTTGCCTTCTCCCTTTAATCTATCCTTAGAATATAAGTTGTTGCTTTTTTTTGCTTTGGTCAACTGTTTTTGCTTTGGAAAAAAGCATACAGAAAATAAAATACAAGATACAAGATGTGGAATAACCCATTTTCTTATTTAGAAGGAAGCAGTATTCTAGATTTTCAGAATAGTATAACATTTCTATTGTGGTTACTGCTGAAGTCATGACAATTAGCACACATTACCTGTAGGGTTTGAGAATTTATATTGGGGGAAGAGCCCCTGGAAAAACATATACACATTTTTTTCTCTGCCTTTTTTCAAATAGACATCCATTTTCTAATTTGCCCAAACTTACTTTTAAGCCTAAGTTGACAGTGTAATAATTTTTGAAATGTTTAATATTGCCAGATCAACAGCTATGGGCCCTACAGAACAGCACTCTTACCAGAGTTGCACACTTTTTAATGAAATAGGGAAATATGAACCAATATAAGAATTCCAAGTAAAAACCAAACCATTTCCATAAAACAGTATTTATAACTAGAGTGAAAAAAGGACAGTTCTCACAGAATGGAATCACATCTAATATTTTAAGGTTAAATTAGAAAAAGTAGTACGAATATCTCATTTCTTACCTCTTTCATTGACTGAGGCTACTGCTCACAAATGTAAATTATTGCTCAGAGAAAAATTAAGTAACTTCTATGTGCAGGTTTATTATCTAAACTCAGCAAATGCTGCAAAGACTGAAGGTAATAAAGCATTTTATGAACAACTTCACTTCAGTGGTTCCTAATATAATTGAGCTGATGTGGACTGTTTAACAGAATGATATTTAAAAACTGGTAAAGAACCAGATTATTTGCTTGACCCTCCACTCAAGAAATGTTGCAGAGAAATAGCTGAAAACACTCAGAGAAAAGTTTTACATTATAATTATAATCATGGAGTTAGGTTTTGCTTTACTATTTTAACACTCTTGACTATCAAATAAATTAATCCAAGAAGCCATATTTAAAAGAAAAATCCCCAAGGCCTCGGTTTTTACCTATACACATGCTTAATAGAGAATTGGAGCTACCATAAAATTCAAAAATAATAAGCAAAATAGTTAACACCATTGATTTCTATCTTTTTGTTGTTTTAAGCAATTTCACTATGAAGCAAAAATGTTCTCTAGTCTGTGTTTAGTGATGATTTTCCTTGAAAAGCCAGTCTTAGTTAAATTAATTCACCCATGACTGCAATGGTAGGAATGGAAATCTTCCCTTCTGGGCTAAAATAAAATATCTAAATACAATGGAATGAGTTTAGAAAATTGAGTTAGTGTTAGCTGCCAGAGAATATATTTAAAAGAAAAATGTTAAATAAGCACAGTGGGATTTCAGGTTCCAGACAAGAAGGCATAAACATAATTTTTCCAATTCCTCTCACTTAGTATAAAACCTGGATATCACATGGAAAACAAGAAGATTCTGAAGGATGGAGAAAAGGTAATCAATTGCTTACAGGGCCTCAGAATTTAGGGAACACACACTGGTGGTGAGTTGCCTAGCACTGTTTTTGTTTTTTTTTTAAAGATTTATTTACTTATTTATACAAGCACTGGGTACAGTCAGAAGGGCGGGAGGGTGAGAGAATTCACCAGAGCCAGAGCAGGGAGCAGAACAGGCAGAGGGACCGAGGAACGCTGCTGAGGGGAGCAGCGGGCGGCAGGAGAGGTCTGCGCACCATGTGGGACCCTCCTCTGGTGGCCAGGAGCAGCCGGGGATCGAACCAACACTGCAGAGGCTGCAGGCAGCGTCGCAACCCAGCGCTCCACCACTGTGCGACCGGGGAGGCCCCAGCCTAGCACTGTTTTTGCCTCCTGTATCCTACACTGGTTGGAGAAGGAAACAACCTAGAAAGGCCAATGGTCACAGAGAAAAGAAAAACCAGTAACAATCTACTCCCAAAGGAAGCCAGCCTTCATTAGCTGAAGAAAAGCAAAGGAAAGGGGAAACCTAGCAAGATAGACAAGAACTGCATTATTCTAGAGTCAAATACTAAGAAAACACTGCAAACCCAGTTCACCTCCATCAGCAAATGCTAAGTGAGAAGCCTACACTTCTAGGTGTCCCTCTATTTGCCCTCTCCCTGCTGACATGGCATCAGTAGAAACTGAATGGGGAGTTAGGAATTTATCTGCCATGTGAAGTTAAGGGCTCACTGCTCCACCTCTTTCACCCTCATGATTATCAGTCCAGGGAGCCTGGACTTTGATTCCCATTAGCTTTAATTAGGTGTTAGAGGAAGCAAGGTTTTCAAGACATACCAGCAATAACGAGTGGAGGCCATTTTGGAAGCCCCTGACCCTCGAAGTCAGTGTGGTATCAGCAGAGGTCTAGTAGGAAGTGTAAATTTTACAAAGCAGTTATTAGGTGCTCCCCACTTTGGGTGTCAAAAAAGGTGGCATATGTAGGTACCCTGCAATTCCATCCCCACCTAGAAGTAATGAGGTGGTGGCCCTTCTTTCTCCACTCATGTGATATCAGAAAAGGTCTGCTAAAAGAGATGATTAAATAAAACTATAACATAATACCCAAAATGTCTAGAATATAATTAAAAATCACTTGCCATACACCATACCAAGAGCCAGGATAATCCCATCTTAACTGAGAAAAGCCAGTCAACAGATGCCAATACTGAAATGACACAGATGTTAGAATTATATGACAAGGATTTTAAAGCAGCCATCATGAAATGCTTCAATAAGCACTTATAAACATGCTTGAAACAAATGAAAATCATCTCAGCAAAGAAATAGAAAATATAAAAATGTATCAAGTGGAATTTTAGAACTGAAAAATATAATAACCAAAATAAAAGGCTTCAGAGTGGGCTCAACAACAGAATGGAGAGGACATAGGGAAGAATTAATGAAGTTGAAGACAGAATAATACACATTCAATTGGAACAAAAGAGAGAAAATAGCCTGACAATGAAAATGAATAGAGCTTCAGGGATCTATGATACTCTAATTAAAGGTCCAACATTATTGTCAATGGAATTCCAGAAAGAGGGTGGAGCTGGAAAAATATATGAAGAGCTAACAACTGAAAATTTCCCAAATGTTGCAAGAAACATATATCTAGAGTCTAAAAGTTGAGCAGACCTCAAACAGGAGAAACGCAAAGAAGCCCGTGCACATAATAAACTACTGAAAATGAATTAGAGAGAGAGAAAATCTAAAAGCTAGAGTGAAGCAACAGCTTATTTAAAGGGATAGAAAAAAAGAATGACAGATTTTCATCACAAAACCTGGAAGCTAGATGGAAGTGACATTTTTTCAGATGCAGAAAGAAAACTGTCTTTCCCCTTTCCATCATTACCAACATTCTAAAAGATTAATTTATATTCATTATGGTCTCTACTTTCTCATTTCCAATTTAATTTTTGGCCCAATCCTATATTTTCCTGTCATGTTACTTTATTTACACTGTATTCTTGACAAATGTCCTCTAACCTATTAATTGTTAGATTAATTATAGATTTCTATATCCAGTAAAAACATCCTTTAGGAATGAAAGAGAAATAAATTCACAGATGAAGGACAAGCAAGAGAATTTAGATATAGTCTAATAGAAGGGCTAAAGATGGTCTAACGAGGAAGCAAATGTAACATCAGGAAAGAAGAATAGAGACAGTACAAATATGCATAATTCCCTTCCAAATTTTCTAAATTATATATGATAGCTGAAACAAAAATTATAATATTTTCTGAAGTGGATAAAGAAAAAACAATATGGAATAACTAAGGAGTAATAGCTTAAGCTACTGCATTTGGAAGCAAAAAAGATTTACTCATTTTTTAAGAACAGGGTAGATGGCCAACATGAATTTGTTAAATATCACCAACTTTCTTATAGCTCCCATCTCAACACATCATTCCCTCAGGTGTTGAAAATCAATACAGGTTGAATGAATGAATGAATGAATCCTTTCTAAGACAAACTTCTCCATCTGTGTTCCTGACTCCATACTCCTCTGTATTATTCAGGACGCTGTACTATAAATTATTCTGTCTTTCTCATTATATCAATAGTTTTTGGCTCCTTCCCATAAGCTTGCAAAGAAAAGTCATCCTCAAATAATTATTTTTCTCCTTAAGTTGCCAACATCCCCTTTCCATCATTACCAACATTCTAAAAGATTGATTCATATTCATTATGGTCTCTACTTTCTCATTTCCAATTTAATTTTTGGCCCAATCCAATATTTTCCTGTCGTGTCACTTTATTTACATTATATTCTTGACAAATGTCCTCTATCTATTAATTGTTAAATGTAACAATTCAATTTGGGGTTTTATCCTCCTTGTTGACCAGGTTCTCCTCTTCAAACGATCTCCTCTCTTGCTTTCCAAGTTACTGGCCCATTCAGCTTTTTCTTTACTGATTGATCCTTTTTACAAATCTCTTTCTCGGGCCTCCCTGGTGGTGCAAGGGGTTAAGACGCACCTAGGAAGCTGTCTGCAGCCACTGCAGCACGAGTTTGATCCCCTGGCCAGGGAGCTACCCACATGGCACAGCAGACCTCTCCTGTCTTGTCTGCTGCTCCCCTCAGCAGTGTATTTCAGTCAATCTGCCTGTTCTGCTCCCTACTCTGTCTCTGGTGAATCCTCTCACACCCCCCCCCCCACACCTCTGGCCTGTACCCCTGCATAAATAAATCTTTAAAAATATATAAAAGTCTCTTTCACCTACTAACTTCTTTTATCCACAATTAAATGCAGATAGTCCCTGAGAAAATGTCCTAGAACCATTTCTGTTGTCACTACCTTTTCCCATGACCTTTGCTATACCATAGGTTCAAATTCATTATATATGCCGGTGATCCTCAAATTTCGATTTTAGCTACTCAAGAGACTCAGTGTGACATGAAGTTCTGTAGCAGCCCCACATTACAAACAAGATTATTACCTAGTATAGAGTATGTGCACTATTTTGCATTATATGGGTAGTAAAATGCAGGTAAGACATTTGTTAACTCTCCAAGTTCTTCAATTTTTCAAAGTATGTTCAGCATATGATGTTGTATTTATATGTTTAAATAACAAAAGTCAATGCTTCCAAAAAGGTTCACCTACCTTTACTATTTAGAGCATCACTAGACTGTTGCTGAAAGATGTCACTTTATTATAAAGTGATAACAATAAATGCTATCTTCATTTGACGGAAACACGTAATTTACTTTACTACAGGATAATATAGCACAATTAATTCCTGACATTATTACTCTTTGAAGTGAATCCAAAATGACATATTAAGTTAGGGTTACCTACATGCAATAAAGTCACACTGAATAAAAAGCTTATGATCAAATAGGTTACACATCTTTTCCCATTTCAGGCAATGGCTCAGAAATATATAGACCATGTAGACAGATAGACTGTGCTTAAAGTTTAGTAAATCACCTTCTGAGCATCAAAAGGACTTAATGTTGAGCAATTGAAGGAAATATCTAAGGAAGATTTAATAATGAAAGTAACTGTGTGGTAACATAAACACTACAAACAAAATTTTAGTCCCTGTACTCAAAGAAAATCTTTATAATATGTATTAGTTGGATTAAAAATGACCTTCATATTGCATTAGGTGCCAAATTACTGTGGCTTCTTTTGAATCTACAAGCCCCAAATAAACCAGGCAGCCACACTGTACATCTCACAGCTAGCACATTGTTAGCTCCTTCAATTCAAAAGGGTTTTATGTAAGGATGCCAATAGGCCATGATCCCTGTAACCAGTGAGCCATCTGTGTAGCACTGTATCAAATCCTGATAGAGCTGAGGGAAGTAAATTTGCTTTTGCATCATTGCTAGGGATGCCTCTTGGAATAAAATTTGGGAATGTTCTATCTCTAGGAAATGGTAGAGAATTTAAAAATTTGTGTATTTGTCAAGCCAAGTGCCAGCAAAACCCCCCTTTTAATAAGTAACAGGAGTCATGATAATGTAGCAGAAAAAACTAACTCCCTATAATATAGACATAATCTGTCAGCTATGTGTTCCAATTTCTATCATACACAAGAGATCGATTAAAAATGAAATGCAGGCTCCACTGGGTGGCATAAGACTAAGCCACAGGAAGCGTTACTCCTACTACTAAAAATTATTCTGCATTTGTTTTCTCATTTTAAAAATATATATTTAGATTACAAAATTAAAACAAATAAAAGTAACACTGCATAACTTATCTATCGTTCTGTACCAAATTGCTTATAACTGTAACCATAAAATGATAATAATCTGCCATATGTGCAGCTGCAAAACTAAGAAAAGCACTGGTCAGTTTAAATGTGAAATGTGAACCTACTACTCCCCCTGGTGCCAGTGGAGATGAATTGCAATAAAATAAAAGTTACATTTCTCTAACAAAGTGTGAAGTTACACAGCCACTTTGGTTATCATGCTTGTTTTGGAAACACAAATGTGTTTTACTGCATTTGATGTATTTAGAAATCATTTGAGCATAATGTGAGTATCACCATGAGAAATATTAGGTAGAGGCCGAAAACAGCTCCCAGCTGATCCAAATCCAGGAGTACACAGAATACACACACATACCCATATGCCTCACAACCTCAAGCATCTACTAGGTAAGGTAAGTTCACACCAAACACATCTAGTGTTAAAAGTCTATAACCTTCCTTCTACCATTTTACAAGAAGTCACAAACTACAATCCTTCCAATGATGTCTTCCACAAGCATAAGTCAGGTTTTTTCCAAGGGAAAGTGCCATATTCATTGTAGTATTTCTGCAATTTTAATTATTTAATATGTGTCAAACTGTGCTATCATTTTTATTAGGTCCCCCATGTAAAAAGATGTGTCGGGCCTCCCTGCTGGCACAAGGGGTTAAGGCGCAACCTATAAGGCTATCTGCAGTCACTGCAACATGAGTTCGATCCCCGGGCAGGGAGCTACCCACATGGCACAGCAGACCTCTCCTGTCTCGCCCACTGCTCCCCTCAGCAGTGTATTTCAGTAGAGCTGCCTGTTCTGCTCCCCACTCTGTCTCTAGTGAATCCTCTCACCACCACCCCCCCATACCGCTGGCCTGTACCCCAGTTCTTGTATGCATAAATAAAAATAATTTAAAAAAAAAAACCTTCAGGAATTCATAATCGTTCACTTAGTCAGCACTGCTATTTCCTGGGAACTTATAAGAAATGCAAAATCCTTGAGCTCTCTCTGGATATGGGTCAGAGTCTGCATTTTTCTCAAGTTGCCCAGGTAGCTGATGTACACATTGAAATCCCCAGGCTTCATTTCTGCCCATGTTGCACAACTATAGAAGCAAAGAAAGCACCCTGCCAAATCAAGTGAGAGTTTTTTTTTATATTGAATTAAATTTGCTTCTGTTTTGTCAGACTTTCTAACCTCATTAGAACACAAAATTTTTGGATCACAATGAATAAGGATGGGTCACAACAGATATAAGGATAAAATTAATGAAATAAAACTACATACTAATTCCTATAAGCAAAGTTTCCTATATAAATACATATAAAACATATTTTTCTTTTTTTCTAAAGATTTATTTATTTATGCATACAAGAGCTGGGGTACAGGCCAGAAATGCGGAGGGTGAGAGGATTCAACAAAGACACAGTGGGGAGCAGAACAGGCAGACTGACTGAAATACAATGCTGAGGGGAGCAGCGGGCAAGTGAAGACAGGTCTGCTGCGCCATGTGGGTTTCTCCCTGGCCAGCCAGGGATCGAACTCATGCTGCAGGGGCTGTGGATTGCTTCATAATGTGGTGTTCAACTCCTTGCGCCACCAGGGAGGCCCTAAAACATATTTTTCATTCATAAACACAGAACAGAAAACATTTGTACAATAAAAACTAGCAACTCATGCTAATATTACATGCTGAGGATACATTTCATTAATTATAAAAACATTTAAAAAAACTAGAGAGTAAATGCTTTCTCCTCCAAAGTATATAAAAGCACCTAAGTGCCCTGTTTCCAGTGAATCAAAACCTACAGAAGAAAAGGTCTAGTAATTGAATGTTTATGCAATTTGTTGTGATAGGACTACTTAACACAGAATTTTACTGAAAACCTTTACACATTTCTTTCATATATGCATACTGTCATATACTTTTAAGTATCAAGCACCCAGGAATACTCTGGCAAGTGATCCCCATTCTGTTAAGCTATCTTCTCTGACTCTTAAGGTATGTACACACTGTATGTACATGACACAGACTACCCTGAGTGCTTCATTAAGAGGGATGCAATTTGCTGAGGGATATGGCTACCTGTCTCCTTATGTTTTGGTGCTTCAATTACTTGTCATTGAAATATATGATACACTTTTGATTGCTGAGTAATATTCCATTGTGTATATGTACCACATCTTCTTGATCCAGTCATCTATTTTTGGGCATTTGGGTTGTTTCCATTGCTTACCTATTGTAAATAGTGCTGCAATAAACATACAGGTGCAGGTGCCCTTTTGAATTAATGTTTCTGTGTCCTTTGGGTAAATACTTAGGAATGGAATTGCTGAATCATATGGAAGCTCCATCTTTAGCAGATTGAGGAATCTCCACAGCTCTCCACAGTGGTTGGACCAGTTTGCACTCCACCAGCTGAGCAGGTGAGTTCCTTTTTCTCCACATCCTTGCCAACATTTGTTGTTAGTTTTTTTAATATGTGCCATTCTCACTGGTGTAAGATGGTATCTCATTGTAGTTTTGATTTCCATTTCCCTGATTACAAAGATAAACTCATGATAAACTCATGCAATTTGCAGTAACATGGACGGAGCTAGAAGGGATCATGCTCAGTGAAATAAGCCAGAAGGAAAAAGAAAAATACCGTATGGTCTCACTCATAGCAGGAATTTAGAAAACCTAAATAAGGGACCAGGAAAAAGACTAATTATAATAAAGTAAAAATCAAAATCAACATGCAACTATAAACCAGAGGCACACTATAGGGGGGGTGGGGGGGGAAGGGAATAGGATCAAAACAAGGGTGGTGGGAATTGTATGGGGACTATAACCAAGATGAAAATGCATACATTGTGCAAAAATGAAAAATGATGTAAAAAATATATAAAACTAAAAAATTAAAAATAAATATATATGATACATTACACTGTAAATTTGAAGTATACAACATATTGACTTTATACATGTATATATTCTAATATGTTTGCCATTGTACTCATAACACCTCCATTACATCACATTGGTGAAAGAAATTTAAAAAGACACAAATGGAAAGATATTCTGTGCTTGTGGATTGAAAGAATTAATATTGTTAAAATTACACTACCCATAGCAAGCTGCAGATTCAGTGCTATCCCATCAAACTTCCAATGGCATATTTTCCCAAAGATAGAAAAAAAATCCTAAATTTATGGCACCATAAAAGACTCTGAATGGTCAAAGAATCTTGAGAAAGAACAACAAAATGGAGGCATCACACTTCCTGCTTTCAAACTATGTTACAAAGCTGTAGTAATCAAAATAGTATATAGTACTAACATAAAAGCAGATACATAGAGAACACAAAAATAAACCCATATATATGGTCAACAAATTTTTGACAAAGGAGTCAAGTATATAAGAGAGGGGAAGGACAGTGTTTTTAATAAGGTGCCAAGAAAACTTGAAAGCCATATATGCAAAAGAGTAAAACTGGACTCCTACTTATACTATACACAGAAAGCAACTTAAAATAAAGACTTGAATATAAGACCTGAAGTCACAAAACTCCTGTTAAAAAAACATAGGGGGTAAGTTTCCTGACAATGGCCTTGGCAATTATTTTTGGATTTGACACCAAAGTTCAGGCAACAAAAACAAAAATAAGTAAGTAGGACTATATCAAACAAACAACAAAGGAAACAACCAACAAAATGAAAGGCAACCTATGGAATGGGAGGAAAATATTTGCAAAACATATATTTAACAAGGGGTTAATACCCAAAATATACTACGTAAAGAACTCATGCAACTCAATAGCATATAATATTATTTATTCTTATGTCCTCACAAAGCATCTTGATGCACTACTAACTTCACTATCTAGCACACTTTATAGGACCTCTATATGGTACTCAAAATGCCTATCAAAGAATATCCTCCTATTTATTAATTTCAGCATTAGTACTATTATTTTTAAAAATTACCACTAAATTCAAAATTAGAAAAGACAGTTCTCTGAGAAATATTTCTTTATAGAACTTTTAAACTCAGATATAAAAGACACATCATGATCAGAAGGGAGGTTCACCCTGTTTAGAATGCAGAAAGTGTCTAGAAAATGTTGCTCCCACAACAAAGAGAATCAGATAATCTGTAAAATATAACTTTGGGCGGCCCATTAGAATTCAGGTTACAAGACAATCAGGTGAGATGAATTCCAAAGGTGACAAGCTTTAGTAAGGAGACATAGGACACAGAACCCAGAGGAAGAGCTGGTCATCATAAAAGGCAGATAAAAAGGAAACAGATGAAATTTCTAATAAATTGTTAAAGGCCGAGTGTGGGCAAATATGACAGCTTACACATCCCTGGGAGCACAGACACAGAAGAGCATGTACTCACTCATGAGATCTGTTTCACAGGCCCCTGTCAGGGGCTTGTCAGAAATAATGAGTACAAAGCAAGAGACCTTAGAGAGTCCCCTTCAGTGGTATAAAACTTTCCACTTCTTGGATCCTTCTCTCACGGTGAGTAAAAGCTGAAAGTTTCTATGAGAAGGTCAGAATGCCCCTGCCTTACCCCTCCTACCAGGGCACCAGGAACATTAGAAAAAAACTTGACAGGACTTCAGAACCCACATTAAGTATAAGACAGCAGCAACTCACCTCTAGAGAAAATACAAGTCTGGAGCACTGAAGAAAGCTAAAGTGAAAACAAAAGAGAATCCAATGCGACCATTGACTGGAATGAATCAGACTGCACAATGTCTGTATGCAGTGCTATATGAGCCCAACTGCTGTTTACCTCAGTCTCTACTGTTCTTTACCATCCAATGTCAGGTATTAAAATGAAACATACAAAATACAAAAACAGAGCACCCAAATCTGTGGTACATATAAAACATGTCTAGCCAGAATTCCAGAAAGACAAGAGAACACAGAAGGAGTATCTTAAGAGATGATGAAACACAACAAGCCACAGACCAAAGAAGCTCAAAGAACTCCAAGCTGAACACACACACACACACACACACACACACACACACACACATCAGTCAAATTACTAAAATCTGAAGTCAAAGAAAAGTCTTGAAGACAGTAGGAAAAAAACAGTAACTTTTAAAGTTTTGAAATACAAGAGTATCACAACAGAAACAATATTCCATACTTGGAACTTGATAATGGCAATTAATAAAAGCAACAGGTATAACTAAAACTTACATGTCAGATACCATTTTAAGTGTCACAAAATCTGATGAGATACAATTGATATCTTTGTTACAGATGAAAAAAAAACAAGATACAAAGAGGTTAAGTAAATTGCTCAGGAACCCAGGGTTAGAATCTGTGGAGCTGGAGTTGGCACCAGGGTCCATACTACAATCATCACACCATTCTTTTCTGGTCAAGACCTAGATATCCCCCGTTAGGATACCATAAACAGAAATAATTAAAACACCGCAACTACCACTATACATGTTCCACTTGTGCTTCTTAAAGGAAAAGCAATACTGATAATAAGGAAGAACAGTTTTCACAAATTTTCCTAAATTAGACAAACACTTAAAGGCAACAGAAAATCTGGATTTTAAATATATTTTAAAATCTGGATGTATATATGTATAAATATACATATACATATACATATATATGTATTTTCATGTATTTTTATGCTAAATTGTAGTACTTACAAGGGGATTTCCACCAGAGACTACATCTTTTTCCCTAGTTCTACACAGTGAAAATAATCATATCAAGGAAAAAGTTATTACTATTTCTTGTTTCTGCTCACAGCAGTCAATCTCCAGATAACAGTTTTGTCACAGTGTTATGATTAATTATTAATACATTTTTTATTTTAGAATAATTTTACAGAAAGGTATAAAAATACTACAGAGAATTCCCATATATTTCTCATCCAGGTCTCCCTATTTTAGTATCTTACATTGCCATAGTTTCTCATGATCTAAGAAACCAACATTGTTACATCACTATCAACTAACTTCCAGACTTTAGTCAGGTTTCACTATTTTTCCATTACTGTCCATATTTTGTTCCACAGTCTTACTGGGACATTTAATTGTCTTGTTTTCTTAGCCTCCTCTTGCCTGTGGCAGTTTCTTAGGCCTTCCCTTGCTGATGTTTTCCCTTGCTTGCCTGATGTTTTCTCATGGTTAGAGTAGAGTTAAGGAATTTTGGAAAGAGTACATCAGAGGTAAAGCATGCTGTTCATCCTATCATAGTGGGGTAAACCATATCTACAAGACACCAACAACAGCATTCTCTGCCGTGGCTAAAGTTGTATGAAAATCTGTTTTGAGTGGAGGAATATGGAACAGACTTGGTAGTCACAGCACTGCAACCAAAGAATCTTTCTCCTTTTGGGGTGGAGGAAAAGGAGGATGCAAAGAAACAAAAGAAAAGGTGAAACTGGCATTCTCATGTCCTACCAATAACAGACAGATGCCTAGTACTGCCATGTGCTATTAGAAATTATAACTTGGGAGGCCAGGGAAGGAATGATATCTAGAAATGTTAAAATAAAAATTTCTAATTGAGCGCCTCACTGTGAAGCTGTCCGCAGCCTCTGCAGCGTGGGTTCGATCCTGGCCAGCCAGTGAAAATCCCACATGGTGAAGCAGACCTCTCCTGTCTTGCCCTCTGCTCCCCTCAGCAGTGTATTTCGTCAGTCTGCCTGTTCTGTTCCCTGCTCTGTCTTTGGTGAATCCTCTCACCCTCCCGCACATCTGGCCTGTACCCCAGTTCTTATATGCATGAATGAATAAATCTTACCAAAAAAAAAAAAAGAATCCTTGATTAAAAAAAAAAATTCTAATTATTATGGGTTATTTGTAGATAATTTCTCAGATAATTTTGTCCTTCATTCCATCAGTCAGCACAGGAAGCTAAACCCTTTGAATAAGGCTCTTACCTCAAAGTAAAATGAATGTAAAAATGCCTAGGAAACCCTACACCCAGAAGACCTGCACTCAAGTTACAAAAAGTGAGACTTTTAGACAACAACAAAATAATAAGAGAAAAAAGTTCAGAGAACTTCCAAAGAAATAAATCAAGAGAAGGGGTGAATTAATAATCATACTAATAAAAAAAACACACACACACAGAGAAGGGGTAGAGAAAGAGATTAGGGTTACTAAATGAAATTAGAAAAAAATCAACTGCTCCAAAGAAATCATTTGTAAGAAATATTTTCAGAAAGGCTAAATTGTAACAGACATAATTAGTCTGAACATATGCTATGTAACAGTGATCTGTTTATAAAGTATAAAAGCCTTCTAATTTGTTTAGTATAGTCCTGATTTACCCAGAAAGAAGGTATTCAACAAATAGTGTGCAAGATACCAATATTCTATGTCTCTTCCTTCCTCCTCCTTTCTTGGCTCATGCCTCCACTGTTGATGTAATTCCAATGAGTCCTTTAGAATCCCTAATATTCTACCAAGTTATATTTTTCAATCTTCTCTTTATCTAAAATTCTCCCTTCCATTTTCTTAAATATACATTTTACCTAAAAGTAGCCATGATTCTATAAACTTAAAAAAAAAAAAAACTATAGAATTAACAAAATACTTTTTCTCTTATTCCCTCAGTTGATCTTTATAATAATAAAAACACTGTGGTGTATTAGCATCTAACAAATGAAGCAAGGGTAACTTACATGTCTGAAGGCCTTATCAGTTCTGATATTCCCAACAGCACTTTACAAATTACCTCAAATGAAGATCTGAATTCATCTGGAGATTCAGCATATTTGACTTACCTAAAGGTCCCCAATGACTTGCTGTTCAACAAATCCAATATATACTTTATGGTTTGCTTACATAACTTCTTAGACAGCTAACTTTCTCAAAGTGCTATCTTCTTCCTTAAACACTTTTTGACACCACTTTTTATTAATACTAGTCCATTTTTTTTCTAGTTACTCCTTTTCATTCTCATTCTAAGGCCTTATCTTTCTCTATGTAATAAATGCTAGGGTCAGTTCTTGGCTTTCAGCTCTCTTCATGCTATATGCTCTTCAGCAATCTCCCCCAAGATCTAAGCTTCAGAAGCTAATTATATTTTGCTAACTACCATAAGTACATATCTGATGTTGAGTTTTATTTTCAACTCTAGGCTTTTAATTAAATCAAGCAGATCTTTAACATTATGACCAACATTAAAGACATAACCTTTTTCGTTTCTTAAAACCTGCTTTCCCCCCATATATGTCCTAACCATTAACTTATATGACCAATCCAGTAATCAGTTATCTAGGTTGTTATTTCCCACAACAAATCCAAATATCTATTCTACTTCTAAATAACTGTCCAGTCTGTCACCTCATTTCTATCCTCACTGCCTCTGATTTAGCTTAGTCCTTAGTATTTCTCTCATCTAGGCTGATTTACTACACAGAGTTTCTGAATACTAATTTCATACTTTCCTAATGGAGGAGCTGGAGTGCTCTACACAGGCTATTTCCCAATAAGGAAAAGAACAGAGAAAGTGCTGCAAACTGCATGCACCCTCCCTCCTTGGAACTGGTATTAACCTCTTGATTGCACATTGACAAAAACAGATAGCTGAGTAACATATCTGGAATCCAAGAGAGCAGGAATACCGGCAGTGCCACAAATATGAACAAGGACCCCTTCCACCTAAGCACATTCACAATAACAGTTGAACCCTTTCAGGTCCCATTCATGCCTGCTGACTCAGCAACTGCAAAAGCAGGTTTCAGTTACCAATGGAAGCCAACAAAGGTCAAAAAAACAAATCAAATCACATTAAACTACTATCCACAGCATCAGCTTCAGGGAAAATAAAAATAGCTCAACTCTATGTTATTGTTACAAATATATATATTTTTAAATAGAGAAATTTAAAGTACCAAAATAAGCAAATAAAAACATAACAAATGGGAATTTTTGAACTGTTGAGATCTCAACAGAACATATCACAAGGAAGAGACTAACTTTCCAGAATCTAACCACAAACACATGGAAGGTTATATCTCCCTATTAAACAGAGAGTTCAAAATTGCAATAATAAAGAAACCCAAAGAGACAAGAGAAAACTATAAAAGGCAAGTCAAGTAATACAAGGATATGCAGAAAAGCTAATCAAATAGATAAAATAAAATTTAGGGAAAAATGAGCTCAGAAATAAAATTAACAAACATAAGATAGAAGTAGAAGCTTTAAATAGAAAATAACATAGATTCAGGATGTAAAGAGCTCAACAAACACCAAAGTGATCAAAAATTCCAAAGAAAGCCATGGAAACAGGATAGACCAAATTGAGGATTGAAAGTAGTGAACTCAATGAGAGTAACACACAAATGAAACTAGGTAGAAGAAGAGTGAGAAATAAGATTTAAAAAAAAGTATAACAAAGCAAAAAAGGACAATTATAAATCAGAGACATACTGCAGGGGAGGAAGAAGGAGAGGGATCAGAGGAAGGGAAGAAGGGAAGAACCCAGGGGACTGAGGTAATGATGTAAGGGTGCATTGGTGAAGGAAACTCTATGGTAACTACAACTGATGGGGTGGGGGAAAGCAAATATTGTTTAAAAATGAACAATGATGTAAAAAAATTAATATTAAAAATAAAATTATAATAAAAAAATTAAATGATCACTGATCTTAAAATGAAAAGGTATTTGGAGAACTATTCAACTCCATTAGGGAAGGTAACGCAAGGAAAATGTGTATCCTAGAAGGGGAAGAGAAGGCGGGGTGAGGAAATAATAAAGAAATAATAAAGCAAAACTTCGCCAACCTGGGAAATAAACATACAAGTCCATGAAGTTAAAAGAATACCTATACAAAGAATACAAAAACACTAATTTGAAGAGAAATATATACTTCTATGTTCAATGGAACACTATTTACAATAGCAAAGTTGTAAAAACAACCTACGTGCAAAATAAAAGAGGTGATTAAGATGTGTGGTATATATACATAATGGAATGCTACTCAGCTATTAAAAAAAAAAATCTTGCCCTTTGTGACAACAATGATGAAACTGGAGGGTATTATGCTAAGCAAAATAAGTCAGAAAGAGGACAACAAATACTGGATCATGTTACTTAGAGTGGAATATAAAGAAAACAAGGAAAAGACAAATCTAAATCAAAGTAAACTCAGAAATCTGTCTGCAGATGGAAGATAAAAGGAGGGTAAGGATAAGAGGTCGGTCCAGTGAACTATGATGGAGGATTAGTATTGAAGCTTTGGTAGTATGCATGGTGTGGTAACATACATCTGAAGAGGTATGAACTTACACGCTTAAATCATATACAGTAAACCAATGTTACCGCTATTAAAAAAAAGTAATACAATTAAAACAAAAAGATTAAGTATAAGTAGTTGAATCTTGAGTCTTGTTTATGAATTCTGAATAAACACCGATTGCTATAAAATAAAGATCATAATGCATTTAATTAATAAACAAATACAATTGAAATATAGACTCAAAAACTAAATTGGTATGCCTAAAAAAAGGTACCATTTACCATAATGTAGTAATTCTTTTTAGAAATATTAACTGTCTTGGCCCTCCCTGGTAGCACAAGGGATTAAAACGCAACCTATGAAGCTGTCCGCAGCTACCACAGCACGAGTACAATCCCTGGCCGGTCAGGGAGCTACCCAGATGGTGCAGCAGACCTCTCCTGACTTGCCTGCTGCTCCCCTCAGCAGTGTATTTCAGTCAATCTGCCTGTTCTGTTCCCCACTCTGTCTCTAGTGAATCCTCTCACCCCCCACACCTCTGGCCTATACCCCACTCTTGTATGTATAAATAAATAAATCTTTTTTAAAAAAGAAATATTTACTGTCTTTTTATGTACTAATTACTGTGATGTCACAAAAAAGTCACACTTTTGTAATAAGAAAGTTATTGTTTTTTTATTACAAAAGTATGTGGAAGGTACTATACAGGCAAATATCTGCCAATAATACTGTTGTCTGAATAATGCCATGCTCACTGATGTTTTTTTACATGCCTTTCCTTTAGTCTGGTATTCCCTCCTCTGCCTAATTTACTCAACAAATGCTTTTGTGATTTAAGATTCAGACCAAGAATCAATTCCTCTGGCAAGTTCTCCTTGATCTCTCCTCTGTTCTCTGAAATCTTACCCTGCAAATATCACTATCATAGGCTTATCACACTGCATACAAATATCTTGTTTGTTTCCATGATATAGATGCCTAGTACAGAAGGTAGCACTCAAAATCTGTAAAATGCCTACATTTTACAGAGATTAAAAATTAAGAGAGGTTAACATTAACATTATTCATACTTTCACTTCTGTTAATAACATATATACAACTCTGACTTTTTAACCTGTCATACAAGCAAATTTCCATTTACTTCTTTGGTAAATGGACATATTCTGAAATACCTAAATGCAAGTAAACTGAACATATCTAAAAGTTATTTTTCTTTTCCCAAAACTACCTGAATTTTGTCCTGAGTCCCTACAAGGAAAAAAAAAATGGTTTTCAGCATTTTAAAACTAAGTACAATAAATGTTAAATATACATGGTTAATTCATAACCTACAATTACCTATCACTATTTTAATTTTGGCTACCTCTCCTCTTATCCTCTTAAATCAAACTAAACAAACAAAAGAATCATGCAATGGTCATTTTATAATTTTGGTTATATATGCTCAGAAGACTCTTAAACCAAAAAGACATTAA
This sequence comes from Talpa occidentalis, assembly GCF_014898055.3. Classification (NCBI taxonomy): domain Eukaryota; kingdom Metazoa; phylum Chordata; class Mammalia; order Eulipotyphla; family Talpidae; genus Talpa; species Talpa occidentalis. The sequence continues at coordinate 28,615,823 of NW_023601322.1, forward strand.
TTAATCTTTCAAAGATTTTCAGAAAGCAGAATCAAATAATTCAAAAATTTCTAATATGTTACTTATTCTTATTGTATAACCCACAATTCCTATTTAAATATGAAATAAATGACAACATAAGTAACAAAAGTGGCCCACTCAAAAATGTATTTTTGCAATGAATTTTAAAGTTCTATACATACTTAAAAGAGTCATAAATCAAAATAATTTGGAGCTCTACCTGCAAATTCCAGTCTTGCTTCTAAACTTAGGTGCTTGCTTCTAAACTTAGGAAAAGTATAGAGGCATTCAAGTATGAGTGTAAATTTTTTGCAAATGTCCTATAATAGGTTGGGGAAATTCTTTTCTGTTTTTAGATGGCAAACATTCATAAGGAATGTTGGTTTTTGTTATAGTATTTTTTCCATCTTCGTCAACTGAGAAAACTATATAGTTTTTTTTGTTTTTGGATAATATGGTAAATTACACTGCTTAATTTTTTAATGTTAAAACAATCTTGCTTTCCAGAAAAAACTTTGGTCACGATATATCATAGATTTTTTATACTGTGGATTTTATTGCAAATACTGTTGATAATTATTGCATAGGTGACAGAATACTTGATTGCAATTGATTTTTCATGTAGTTTCTTTGTAGGTTTTGATATCAAATTGTGGGTAAGATCCTTTTCTCTTCAATTCTCAGAAATAGCTTTGCAGGGCTGAGGCCTATTGGGAACTGATCTCTTAGAATGTCTTGACAAAAGCTGCTTTGCATGTTTGGAGTCTTGAACTGTACTGTACTGGTTTGTCTATTTGTCTAGACAGTTTATGCAAACAATGTGATATAAAATCTGCTTTCTGTAATTATAGTTGGTCATGCAGTTACTGTGACTGACCCCCAACAAATACCCTAGATTATTAAGGTCAAGCAAGTTTCCTTGGCAGACAACACTTGTATGTAACTGTTGCTGGCAAAATTAAATGCATCTTGCCTGACTCAAGTTGGTAAGGGCTCTGAAGTTTTCACTTATTTTTTCTTTATCTGCCTGATAGATCTTTTTCTTTTGCAATTTTACTTTGTATCACTTTGCTGATTTAAAACAAAAACAAAAACAAAGTATGTTTCTATAAGGGTAATGAGTTCTGCATCCTGTAAGTCCTCTCAGAAAATTAATAACCTTCAATGTGGTTATCACATTGTGATGTTGGCGAAGGCCTCAGACACTAGTATTTATTTTTTTCCTAAGTCTGGCATCATTCACCAGTGAAGACATCTGGACTTGAAATCTTTGTGGGAAGTTTTTCTTCTCTTAATTAATAGATGTTATTTTTAAGAGCAATTTTAGGTTTACAGAAAAAGTGAGCAGAAAATATAGAGTTTCTGTGCAGCACTCCCTCCCCTACAAGTTTCCCCTATTATTAATACCCTCCTTAGTGTGGTATATTTGTTATAACTGATGAACAAATCTTGATATATTGTAACTAAAGTACTAGTTTACATCAGGGTTCACTCTCTGGGTTGCACTTTATATGCGTTTTGAAAAATGCATAATGCCATGTAGTCATGATTCAGAATCATACAGAATGGTTTCACTGCCCCCAAAACACTGTATACTTCATCTATTCATTCTATTCTCCTTCTCCTCTTCCTCCCACTACCCTGAGTCCCTAGTAACAACTGATCTTTTTGCTGTCTCTATAGTTTAGTCTTCTCTAGATGTCATATACTTGGCATCATATATAAATGGAAATTTTCATATTGGCTTCCTTAGTAAAATGGGTTATAGACTGGACATCAGACCTGAAACTGTAAATGCATACATAAAACACTCCACAACACATTCCAGTGATATCTTTGGGGACTTAATACAATGGCAAGACAAACAAAATAAAAAATAAACAAATAGGTTTACATCAAACAAAAACTTTTGCATAGCTAAAACAAGCAATCATTAAAACGGATACCTTACAGAATGTGAAAAAAATTATTTCCATATCATATAGTCAACAAGGGGCTAATATTTAAAATCTACAAAGAACTCATACAACTCAACAATAAGAAAACAAATAACCCAATTTAAAAAAATGGGCAGAAGACCGAAACAGACACTTTTGCAAAGAATGGCCAACAGGCACAGGAGAAAAGGCTCCATCACTTATCATCAGGGAAATGCAAATCAAAACCAGAACAAGATACCATTTCACATCTGTGCGGATAGCCCATATAAGAAAGACCAGAAACAACATTTAAGGGTTTACAGAAAAGGGAGCACTTCTACACTGTTGGTGGGAACGTAGACTGACCCAGTCCCAATGAAAAACAATATTTCAGAACAATTTCTCAAAACATTAAAAATAGACCTATCATATGATCCTACAATACCACTCATAGGTATCTACCAAAGAAGTACAAAGACACTAATTCGAGGCAACAAATACATTCCTATGTTCACTGCAGCACTACTTACAATAAAAGGTTATAAAAACAACCTAAGTGCCCAATGACAAATGAGTGAATTAGCATGATGTTGTATATATATATATATATATATATATATATATAGAGAGAGAGAGAGAGAGAGAGAGAGAGAGGGGGGGGAATACTACGCAGCTATAAAAAAGATAAACTCTTGCCATTTGTGACAACATGGACAGAAACGGAGGGGATTATGAAATAAGTCAGAAGGTGAAAGACAAATAACGGGATGATTTTCACTCAAATGAAAATTAAAAAAAAAAAAAAGCAAAGGAAAAGACAAAATCAAACCAAAACAAACTCTTGAAATCTGACTGCATAACTGAGGCTACCACAGAGGAAGAATGGGACCATAACAAAGTATATACTTATAACAAAGTATAAGAGGAAGCAAAGGGAGGAGGTGACCCGATGGACTAAGGTGGCAGATTATGTGTGCTTTAATGGTGGATGTGGTGTGATAACAAACAGTTGAAGAGATATGAGTCTATACCTCTAAGTCATATACAGTGCTGTAAACCAGCACTGTCAGTATAAAATGCAATTTAAAAAATGATCTTCAACAGTTTCCATCTCAAGATGCTCAAAAATAATGAGCAAATTAAGCCCAAATCAAGTAAAAGGATTAAATATAAAAGCAGAAATCAAGAAAGTAGAAAACATGAAGTAAAGAAGAATTAAGACTGCCAAAATTTGGCATTTTGAGTGATAATAAAATTGTATAATACTTTTGCAAGACTAATAGAAAAGAGAAAAAAAAACACTAAATACCAATGTAAGAAATAAAAGAGAAGGCACCAAAGTCAAAAGGAAAACTGTGACAATTCTACTTCTGTAATAGTGATGCAGTCTGGGGATAAACCTTCCACATGTAACAATTTACCATTCTAGATAACTAAATATAAAAAACCAACTATCTCAAGGTATTGGAGGTTAGCCAGAAGCAGAAAAAATGGGAAGGGTGTTGCAAGTTGGAAGAAGGGAACATGAATTTCTATTCTTATGGCTTAATAATGAAGTATAAGCCTCAGTGGATGCTAAGTAGAATGGCAAATTTTGGAGAGAAAACAGTCTTACCTACTGTTAATCAGAGAACAGAATTAAGGTGATAATGGCAGATGCAAACTAAGGAGGAATATTGCAGGAAGTAGGAAGTGCAAAAATTCATGTATTAAACTTTGCTTCAATTTCTATTTGTAAGCTACATGATTATTTAAGTAGAAATCTCCAAAGAACCAACAAAAAAAGACCCATTAGCACTATTAAATGAATTGAGGAATATCTTAGTATACAAAATCAATAGACAAATATAACTCATGTTGCTATATGCTAATAGCAAAATGGAAAATTAAAGTTTTCAAAACTTCCATGTGCAATAGTTCCAAAAAGTACTTAGGAAAACATTTAACAAAATGAATAAAAAACCTCTACATTGAAAAGTTTAAAACATTGCTGGAAAAAAATAAAACAACTAAATAAAAGGAGAGGAAACATTTTCAGAGATTGGAATATATGATACTATTAAGATGTCAATTTTCTGCCAATTAAAATTTATGGATTCAGTAGTCTGCTAATCATAATCCCAGTGTTAATTTTTTTATTAAACAGAAAGTAGCAAGCTGATTGTGAAATTTATATAGGAACACAAAGACCATGAATAAGCAAAACAATCCTGACAAAGAACTGTGATGGAGGATTTACACTTCCTGACTTAAATATATACTATAAAGCTACAGTAATTAAGACACCGCTGTACTGGCACAAAAACAGGGAAACAGATCACACTGAGTCCATTTAGTATCAACAAACATGACAAAGCAACAATGGGTAAAGTGTGTCAATAAATGGTACTGAAACAAATGGACAGCTATATGGGAAGAAGGGTGGGGGCGAAGGTGCCTCAACCCCTACCTTACAACATATAGAATTTTAAATCAAGGTAATTATTTTTAAAAAATATAAATATAAAAGCCAAAGTGTTAAAGTTTTGGGGGAAAACACAGAAGAATTAGTTACCTATAACTAATAGGTAGGTAAAGATATTTTTACAGTGATTCCAGATTGTACCAGTAGCAAGTATGGCTGGTCGATTTACCTAGTAAGACCCACAAAATAGAAATGTGATGCCTGAGGTTGCCTAATATAATTGATATAAACCATATCTATAGAGTCTATCTATTATATTGGGAGCATTTCACAAATAAGCTCCCTTCTTAAAGCTGTTTACATTTTTCTCTTTTGTTCTTTGCTAAAATGAAAGAAACTGAACCATCCCATACTCATTTTAAGACTTGTCTAAACTAATAATTCGCTTACAATGAGGAAGAACTTCATTGGATAACTCAAAATATCCAGGAAAATGCCATGTTCTTAAACTTTGGATCATGTAAATATCATGGATTAGTCCTACATTTGAAATTTATCAGTTGTTGTGTGTAATAATGGTTTGGTCCTTTCTATTGTTGACTAGTATTCCATCAAACAGAGCTACCAATTGTATATTCACTCATTGGACAATATTTGGGCTGTCTTTTAATTTTTGACAATTTTGTATAGTACCTCTATATTTATGTAAAGAAGTTTAAGTTTTCATCTCCCTAGAACGAATGCCTAGAAGTGGCACTGCTGACTCATACACTAAATTTATGTATATAAGAAACTGCCAAATGTTTTGTAAAGTTATTATGCTATTTGCATAACCACCAGCAACGCATGAGAATTCCAGTTCCTCTGTATCACTCATTTCAAGTAACTGGTTACTCTCGATGCATTTTTTTTTTAACTTGACCCATTCTAGTAGGTATAAAATTGTATCTCATTGTGGTTTGTTGTCTTTAAAGTGTATGACAGGATTCAGAGAAATTTCCCTATATGTGCACCTTGGCATACTAAATACTTCAAGCCAAAGGAATATAAGATAAGGAATGTACAAGACTCTGACCTTTTCCTGAAGCAAATCACAAAACCCTCAACAGAGAGGTCCCATTCCTATATGTGGAGGAAAGAACATTCTTATCAAAAGGCTATAGAAAAACTCTATAACTCAAACATGTTAACAACAACAAATAAACTAGAGAGTTCAGTAATAATAGAATTAATGTGTTCTATGGGTCAAGAAAAAAGATGTTAATTTTAGACTTTTGATAAGTCAAATATGTATGTGAAATATGTATTTTTTACTATTCGGTTAAAAAAAAACCTCAAATTTTTCTTAGGCAAAAATACTTAGAAGTGTACAGTGTACAGTATTTACAGATATTTAATAACAAACTTATAAATAAAGGCAATAAAACTTATAAATAAAGGCCTCCCCGGTGGCACAGCGGTTGAGCGCTGGGTTACGAAGCTGCCCTCAGTCTCTGCAGTGCTGGTTCGATCCCCGGCTGCTCCCGGCCACCGGAGGAGGGTCCTACATGGTGCGCAGACCTCTCCTGCCGCCAGCTGCTCTCCTCAGCAGTGTACTTTGGTCCTTCTGCCTGCTCTGCTCCCCGCTCTGGCTCTGGTGAATTCTCTCACCCTCCCACGCTTCTGACTCTACCCAGTGCTTGTATAAATAAAATAAATCTTTAAAAAAAAAATAAAGGCAAGAAATATCTGCCCATAGTGGAGTTAAGGAAGATTAATTTCCTTAGGTTGCGATGGACTTAGAGTGATAGAACATAAAAACTGCTGTAGCATGAAAAATAAACAAATAAAAGGAAAGAAAATGATTGAATTAAAAAGACTCGTTTTAGCATAAGATAGCTTTATAACATGGAGTCAATTAATGCAAAGACACATTTCCAGGCTGAGTATAAGTAAAAATAAACCAATAATGTATTTGGAACTGCATAACATGACTGTTGTGCTCTTAAGTGTACTAAACAACTATTTATATAGAATGGAAAGAGTCTAACCTGTGACTGTCAATCTGGCAAAGATCACCACTTAATTATTAATCTTTGCAATAATACTAGAAATTAGAAGAAACTATATTAGGCAGATGGAGGCATGAAAAAACATATATATGCAATTAGACCACCCTATTTCAATAAATAAGTAAACTTTTTGGTCTTCATTTCAAATTCAGCTGCTTCTTTATCTATGTTTCTAATAAACTATAAAGAATTTGAGCTTCAGGAACAGCAAGTGCTGGACACAAACCCAGCTAGACAACTTACTAATTGACTGACATTGGCAAATTACATTAAGCTCTGTTACTTTCAGTTTTCTGAGCTATAAACGTGAATATAACAAGGAGTCACTATTCCTTTTCACATAGCCCTTATTTATTCTATTCTTCTATTTCTCAAGGTAGTCACATCATAAAAATAATTAAATCAATGTTATCAGTCTACAGGGGTGGGAGGAAACTAAGAGGGGCCACAAAATGTTTAAAATTATAAAAATGATAAATTGTTTCTCAACTCAGTGGATTCAAAACTAAGAAACTACTCTTTTACTTTGTAGCACTAATGTATTATTATATAAAATAATAATACAGTCTTATTCCAGTAATAAAGCATCACAACTCCACCCCAAATCATTGCAGTGAACATTAAGTACTAATAATTTACAACTTCAAGTAAGATCAAAGGCTGAAAATATATTATATACTAAAAAGCAGTAAATGCTAAGATGTATTTCATTGTTGGTAAAACAATGAAAATAATTTCAAATTTCCCAGAATAACAAGTAATAAAGAATAAAAGTAAAAAAAAAAAAAAACCAAACTGCCAGAGGTTTACAAAGTAAGACTGATTTGAAAAGTCCAGTGGGAATCTTTAGAATATTGAGGAGATGTATTTTTGTATTATCTCATAAAATTTTGGAAAACAGTATTAGTTGAAGATTAGCTAAATTAAACCAGATTTCAAACAAGATATAAAAATGTGAGCCTATAAATGAGGATTTATTCAATTGAGTGCAGTACCATATAGAGGAAAAAGAAAATTAATTGAAACCTATTTAATGACATTTTAAATTCAATAGCCTAAAATCTAGTAAAATAAATTACATGTACCTTAAGTAACTTACAAAAATATTTAAAATCAGATAATACAAGCATGCATAATGCTGTAGTAAGAAATATGCCCATTACACATAGGTAGAGAATAATTTCATTTTCATTGTATTAAAAAAAACCCCACAAACAAATAAATAAATAAATGCAATTGGACAGAAGTCCAAGATAGTCTCTCTAAAATATATTTATTGTGCTACTGAATAAGTTACTGCAACATGATTTCATTTTATATATATATGACAAGTGTGTTTATGAATACATATTATTAGAAATGTACCTGAAATTTTAAGTGAAAACCAAACATAATACAAGGTAGACAAAATAATGCACCATATATATTTTCAGCCTTTAATCTTATTTGAAGCAGTAAATTATTAGTACTTAATGTTCACTGATGCCCATGTCCTAATCCCCCAAACCTATGAAGATACTGCATTAAAAAAATGAAGGGGACTTTGCCCAAAGACCTATCTGGGATACCATTTTGGTAGTGTCTTGGAAGGATCAAAAAGTGAGAGTACTGATCATACAGAGGGATCTTAGAAGAGATGAGATACATGACTTAGAGACTCCTTCAGTTATGCAATCCAGATATGAGATGGTATCATTCAGAAAATGGGGGAGTCTCTTACCTAACAGAATGAATCCCTAAGACATATGCAGGAAAACCACAAAGTTCTTGAGAATCTTACATGAGCAGAAATACTGCCAACTTGGACTAAAAGTAACAGAGGAAAAAATAAAAGTTTTTTGAATTCTCAAAATACCATAGGCTGGAAACAGGCAGATGAGGCTACTCAGTTACAAACCTGCACTGCCCTTGGTGAAAAAGGAAGGATGATCCCCGCAGAGCAGTGAGTTCACAAAGGTAGAGCAATCAAGAGGGTTTTTCCAGGCACTGAAGCCTACAGGATCTGGCTAGGCTGGATTTCAAAATGGCCTGGAACTGGTTATTCCATTTTTCCTTTCACTTCCTCCCTTTTAAATGAGAATGCCTATTCTTTTTTTTTTTTTTTTTTTTTTAGGTTCTGCTTCAGATTTATTTGTACAAATAGCACAGGAAGACACCAGTGCCCTGTAGACAGCAGCCTAGGGGTGACACCAGTCCTTCTGTCCTCACACGGGCAGACAGTGTTCTCTATTCTTAAGGCTTTGCGGGGGCCTGGGCACCTTTGGCAGCCTGGGTACCTTTGGCGGCCTGGGTACCTTTGGCAGCCTGTGTTCCTTTGGGGACCTGTGCTGCAGCCGCATCCTTGGCCTGGGTTTGAGCCTTGCCCTTTGGCCGCGAAAGCCTGAGACCCTTGGCGATGCGGGCACGTGCATGTTTCCCAAGCTTGGGGTGAGCGATGTAGGCAAGTCGGCTGAGCTTGCGGCTGCTGCCCTTTGGGATGTTAGCCCTGACCGTCTTGGTCTTTACAAGGGCCTTGATAGCCTCAGCACGTGCACTCATGGCCTTGGCATTGTTGGCCTGCATCTTCTTCAGGCCCTTCTTGTTATGCTTCTTGGCAAAGCGCATGTTCCTTAGGAACTTGGGATCTACCCCCTTAAGAGATTCGTATCTTTGGGATCGGGGTTTCTTGATGCCACTTCTGTGCCATTTTCGGGATTGGTTGTGTGTGGTGTGGTTCTTGGACTTGGCCATGTCTGCACCGAGGCCCGCGGCTCCCCAGGCGCCTTGAGCCGGAAGAGCGAGAATGCCTATTCTTTTATCTTATATCTGACCCAACATTGTCTTTTGGGGACAGGTAACTTGCTTCTTGAGTTTCACAAGTTGACAGATGGACAGGGATTGTGTCTCAGGATAAATTTTTCCTGGAGGTTCACCCATGCCTAATTTAGATGATTTAGATGATGAGATTTGAAATTCTGAACTGATGGTATTTAAAAGGATTTTGGACTTTGACTTGAAGCTATAATGGGCTTGAGACCTTGAGGGTGAATGTATTTTGGTTGTTGGACACACGCGAATCTCTGTGACCAAAGAGTAGACTCTGGTAAGCAGAATAATAGTAGACATAAACATATCCAGGTATGAATCCCCCCCAAAAAAATATGAAAATATTACATAATCTGGAAAAAGTGACTTGGTAGATATGATTAAGTTAAGGATCTTGAGATGGTAAGACTACTGTGGAGTATCTGGTTACATCCAGTATAATCACAGCGGTTCTTATAAAATGGAGGGGAAAAAAATCAGAACCAGAGAACAAGCTATAATGATAGAAAAAGAGGTTGGAATGATACATGGCCAAAAGCCAAGGAATACTGGCATACTCTAGAAGATGCAAAAGGTGTGAAAATGAGGATTCTCCTCCAGAGGCTCTGGTAGAATCTCAGTCATGCTAAGATCTTGATTTTAGGCCACTGAGACTGATTGTGAACTCTTAGCTTTAGGATTGTAAAATAATAAATTTGTGTTACATTACATCACTAAGTTCATGACAGTATGCTACAGCAGCAATAGAAAATATGAATATTTAGAAGAATTCATATAAACAGAAAAATTTAAAAAGTTAACAAAGATACGAAAGGGGGAAAAGTATTTCAAGGTTAAGGTAATCTACTACAATATATTAAATTCTAATATTTGTAAAGTAAAAGAAGAGAACTATTTCTTCTCAATGTTTTTCAAAAATTGTGTATATTTTCATATTCCTGGGGAAATATTTAAAAGTTGTTATTACTGCGCTGTTATTATAACATCAAGGAGATCTTTATGAGTGTATATTATGCACCAAGCACTGTGCTACACCTTTAAATGTGGGTTTTTTTTTTTTTATCATTTATAACCTCTTTAGTAGCTATATGGGGTAGAATCTGTTATGTAGTCACAGACTACAAAGAGGGAGATGAGGTTTAAAAGTTAAGTCAAATTTATGCAGCTAAGTAGGACTATATATCCTTATGTGGAACCCAAATATGTCTTGTATTTTTTTCAGCCACTATACTGCCTAGTTTAATACAATTTTATTCTTTGGGTCTGAATTTCTTTTTAAATTTTTATATTGTTTTATTTTTTAAATTGTATTATTTTTTATTGTGGTAATGTTGGTAGATGACTCAGTGGTAGAGGTTCACACTTCTTCAGATATATGAGATCCACACTACTGACCTATATTTCTTTTTGAGATGTTATAGAGAACAAACAACTTACTATGCAAGAAAACAAAGCAATTTTAACAAGCAGATAAAGTACTCTACAAGTAAAGTTTTTCTACAAGGTCTGATTAATACAGAGTCTACCTTAAAAAAAAAAAAAAAGAATTCTGGTTGACAAGAGACCACAGTCTATTTTTGTCTTAAACACTTTTTAACAGTTTTAATGTATTGATAAAGGGCCAAGTCTTCTCTGCTGTCTTTATAAGCTAAGCATTTTGAAAGAAGAATGTGATACCTACTTTCTGACTTAAAAGGATTCGTGCTCACAATTCTAATTCTTGATTAGAGTATTGTCATAGAAGAGGTAGCTTAACAGGCTATAAATGCCAAAAATCTTAGGACTTACACATTTGAATCTAGTAACTTTCATAATTTAAACTCTAGCATTAGTTTAATGTCATATAAAGTGTGACAAAACCAGAAAGCACTTAATAGATATAGGAACCCTCAAAACCATTGCAAATTTTCCCTTAGAATTTCTGCCAAACACTAGAAATATGCAATACAAAGGGTAAAGAGTAAATTTATGGTTTAGAAGTCAGGAAAGACCCAACTGGGAATGGTAATGATTGGAAGGAGCCACAGAGGGATCTTCTGAGGTCCTGATAAAATCTGACTCATCCACACTAGGAATGAATTAGTTCTAAAGACTTCATCCTCCTGAGTGTTATTTCTCATGATAATGACAGAAATTCAAGAGGGCAAGCAGAATCACTTAAGCCAAAGTCAACAGTAAGGCAAATATATGTAACTATTATGTCACATGGAAAGTGGATATAAGAAGGGATAAAGAACTAGTTTAATTCTGACTCTACTAAGTAAGTCTAGATAGAAATTAAAACCTATTTCAATTTGACTTTGGAAATAGGTATTCTTTTGTAAACTTTCACTAACAATAAAGCTCGTGTCACAATGCTATAATAATATAAAAAGGGAGCTACTAAATTTACATATACTATTACAAGTAACTGGCAGTGTTTATTTTTATATATAAATAATACTTGAAAAACATGCTGGATTCACACTACTACAAATTCTCTTCAATCCCAAGTAAATATATTCAGATTTAATGCTCCAAATTAGATTGCAATAATATGTTCAGAACTAGCTATAAAAAAATCTTTGTGTTCTGGACAGTCAGACTATTTTAAGTTTATAAAATAAATGAGAAGAAATTACTTTAGTGTCTTAACAACTGTCTCCCTCAAGTAAACTATGCAGCTTTCAAGCTTAAGAAATGGTTAACTGCAAAAGTTCCTCCATATGGAGGACACAACTTTATTCTACATGTTCCTTTTAAAGCACATTACACAAAAGAAGAAATAACTTTGTTTTTATTCAAAAATAGTTAAAATCAATATAATTTAAGAAAGTGGTTCCATTAATCTTCAAGGTACTGATTTCCCCAAGTTTTATAAGCATAAATTTGAAGACAGACAAGAGACGAATTCCTTGAAAGATACAAACTACCAAAGCATACTCAAGAAGAAACAGATAACCTAAATGGCTCTATACTGATTAAACTCGAATTCTTAGTTAAAAACATTCTCATCAGTAAGATAGGCGGGTGGGGTGGGGAGTGACAAGGGCAGAGAGAAGCAGTGAGAACAACACTCAGGGCTCAGATGGTTTAATTAATGAATTCTAATACAAATTTAAAGAAAAATGTTAAAACTCACTCTAAACACTCTTGCAGGAAATTGATAAGGAAAAATGTTCCCAACTCATTCTTTGAGGCCAGTATTATACATATAGAATATTACAGGCAAAATTCTCTCATTAAACAAAACTCTTTAACAAAATATTAAGTAATGATGTCTAGCAACATACGAAAATATAATATCACACTAAGTGCAGCACAGACCAAAATGTACAGTGATATTAACATTCAAAAGTCAATCAACGTAACATACCTAATACTAGACTAAGTATGAAACACTACATAATCATATCAATCAACTGACACAGAAAAAGCTCTCTTCAAAGTTCAACATTCATTTGTGATAAGAACTACCAGCAAACTAGGAATAGAAGAAAACTTCCTTAACCTAATGAAAGTTACTTATGTAAAACCTACAGTTGAAATAATAATTAATGATGAGACTAAATGTTTTCTCATTAAGTTCTAAAAAAAGGCAATAATATCCTCTAGCATTATTTTCAGACAACATGATTTTTTATGGAAAAAAATTTCAAAGATTCTACAAAAAATTCTTCATAAAACTAATAAATGAGTTTAGCGGTAACAGGACACAAGATCAATAAATAAAAGTCAATTGCAAACCTTTATATCAGCAATGAAAAATTAAAATGTAAAACTCTTTTCAAAGTTAGTACTACTGTTAGTAATCCAAAATATAATGTAGGTAAAATGTAACAAAATATGTGCAAGATCTGTAGGTGGAAAATTACAAAATGCTGATAGAAAAAAATTTTTTAAAGAATGATATAAAAGGGCCTCCCTGGTGGTGCAAGGGGTTAAGACACAACCTATGAAGATATCAGCAGCCACTGCACGGAGTCTATCCCCAGCCAGGAAGGAGACCCACATGGCGCAGCAGACCTCTCCTGACTCGCCCACTACTCTCCTTGGCAGTGTGTTTCAGTCAATCTGCCTGTTCTGTTCCCCACTCTGTCTCTGGTGAATTCTCTCACCCTTTACACCTCTGGCCTGTACCCCAGTTCTTGTATGCATAAATAAATAAAATCTTTAAAAAATAAAATTAAAAAAAGATATAAAGAATTGAGAGATGTACCATGTTCATGAACTAGAAATTTAATATTGTTAAGAAATAGATTCTCTCCAGTCTGATATATACATCTAATCTAATCCCAATCAAAATCCCATCAAGCTTTTTTTTATCTATCAAGCTCATTTTAAGTTGATATGGGAAAAAATATAGAACTAGAATAGCCTGTATTCTTTTCATTTCTGAAAAGAACAAAGTTGAAATAGTCATACTACATCAATACTTAGTGTCAAGCTATGGTACACAAGATAGTGTGAATGGTGAAAGAGATATAAATCAGCGGAATAGAAAAAGTGGATAGAAATAAACTGTCACAAATATAGCCAACAATCTTTTGATATAGAGGCAAAGGTAATTCACTATTAACAACACAGATTTCTCAACAAATGGTGCTGAAATCAGTGAAGAGCCAACATATGCAGAAAAATTGAGATTTTACACCACATAAAAATCAACTCAAAATGAAATGAATTATAAACCTAACTGTAAAACATAGTGACAAAACTTTTCATGTTCAGGTGTGAACATGAATGACAAAAAATTACTAAAAACTGGTTTTACCAAAGGTTAAAAATGAAAGACTGTTAAGGGAATAAAAAGACAAGACATAGACTAGGAAAAATATTTTCAAATCACTTATCTGATAAAGGATATATATTTATGTATGTATATTTAAAATTCTTAGAACTCAACAATAAAAAAACAAACATTCCAATTTAAAAATAGGTGAAAGATAACAGATCACTTCACCAAAGAAAATTGATAGGTGACATATTAACATATGAAAACATGATAAAAAAACAAGTGTCATTAGCAAAAGTCAAAAACCACAATGACAAAACACTACATACCTATTAGAAAGACTTATGTCCAAAAGTATGAACATAACAACTGCTGGTTGGATTGCAGAGTAGGAAGGTCATTCATTGCTTGTGGGAATATAAAATGGTGCGGTCACTTTAGGATCTAATTTGATATCTTACAAACATAGTTTAAACATACAATCCAGCAATCAAACTCCTGAGTATTTAACAACTTGACCTGAAAACTTAAGCCCATGCAAAAATGTACAAGTAAATGTTTATAGTAGTTTTTTTTCTACTCACTAAAAAACAAAAGTAACAGATATCTTTTAAAAAAAAGAGTAAATTAACAAAGTGTGGTACACTCATACAATGGAATAGTAAAGTGATAAAAAGCAATTATTAGGCCCTGCAAATATATAAGTGAGTACTTAGCAAAAATGATATATTTTTCAAAACTTTCTATATAAGGGAAATAGTAACAGGCTGTGCCTAGAGGCAAAAAGAAAAGTGGTCAGTAAGACAAAGGGTAAACTAATCATTGCTCACTGGCAAAAACAACAGTGTGATGGCAGTGGAGCAACATTTTTAAAGTTGTGAGATTATAAAGTAGTGGAAGGGAAAAATAAAAATGAAGACAAATAAAGGCTTTTTCATAGAAATTCATAAGAAAAGAATCCATAACAACAACTGCTATGAAATCTGTCAGGCAGAGGAAATGGCTATAGAAAGTTGGACTATCAAGAGCACTGGAAGTTTTAACTACACGGGTAAATACATAATATTTCTAATATTATTTAAATGTCCTTATAGATAATTATTTAGCATAAATAATAATGTGGGAATGAAATTAACATGTATCTTAACAATAGCACAAAGATCATAAATAGAATAAACTCCTCTCGTTTATACATTCCCTCATAGCCAAAGCTACAAATTGGGAAATGGAAACTTTGAAAAGAGAACAAAAGTTTTTATTTCTCCACTGCTCCTATCTCTTACACAAAACATTCTTTATTGAGGAAATTAGTATAAATAGTACTTTAATATACAGATCACCTGGGGAGCTTGTGAAAAGGCAGGATGTCAAAAATAAATTCTGGAATGAAGCCTATAATTCTGCATTTCTAACAAGCTCCCGGGTGTTGCTAGTATGCTGACATTACAAGTCCATAGGAGGTACATGGAGACGATAAGGAACTAAAGATGAAAGTGTGTAAAGGAAGCTACCACTGAGTGACTCTAATGTGGGTAGTCATATCAATATTACAAATCCCTTGATATTCATGATTTCATTTAAGTTTTAAAAACTCTTCAAAGTATAACAATTATTATCCTCATCTCTCAGAAAAGGAACCTGAAGTTTAAGAGAGGTCAGTTATTTGCACACATCACAGAGTTTAAGAGAGGTCAGTTGTGATTTACACACATCACACAGTTTAAGAGAGGTCAGTTATTTACACACATCACAGAGCTACCTAACTACTTGGTTTAGCAGATCACAGGCATTCCGATGACTCAGTGAGCACCCTAGAAACTCTTTACCAACATGTTCCCCTCCCTCTCATCACAGGGAAGACCTAAGCATAAACACAAAACTGTCCAGAGAAATTTTGAAATACAATTATACAACTGAACTAGCAAGTATTATTATAAAATTAGGTCATTACACATTTATGGCTGACTTGTACTGCATTTAAGAGATGTTTAATATTTTACCTTAAATAAAATATAATTAATTGATATAAAAGACAAGACATGAGAAATTCTAAATTGTACTGTGATGTCAAATTAGACTTACTTGCATCATTTACCTATTCATGTGATGATTAAATGATTCATGCTTACCTGGTAAGCATGAATATGCTACACACTAATGATTTCAAGAAAAAGTAATATTCTGTATTACTCCAAAATATTCTACAATGTACAGTTCATAAAATCAGGAGAAAATTAAGTTAAAATTTTTAAGTAAATATGGCATTATTAATATTTCCTAGGCCCCTTCAATGTCCTTCACTAACTACTAGCCTGAGTCACAGAGTTGAGGAAAGATTGACTGGTACATATTTGCAAACATCTCCAGAGACTCTAGAAGTCTAAGAATAATTACTGTCCTAAATACCAATGGAAAAATAAAGAAAATATGTGTAGTGAAAAATCAAATACCCTCCTTTAAAGTTTCCTCAAACAGGTGAAACACAGTGGTTGCTAAGAGTCCCTGCAGCTTTGCAGAACAGGTGACACTCAGGTATCTCAGAAAGCTCAAGGTTTATTTCTTAGTACTTTCATCATCTCTCAAAGAGAGGTGGGTATTGTGTATCCCATAAAAGCAAAAATAAGTATAACCAAACAGGTAAAATCTTCCTAACTGGTTGCCACTTTATGGGCAATACCTGACTTTTTCTAGAATTTTAAAGTCTCTATCACATCTACAAAGTAATTGTCGCAAAACATAATTTAGAATTATTCTATCCTCTGAAGTCAAGACTTAAATCCCAGTCACACAGCTCTTCAAACATACCTCCTCTGCTGCCTCGAAGGCAGTTATGTTCTACAGCAACAGAGATATTCAAAGAGAAGTTCTTGGGTTAAATATCACAGCCCTTTAAAAGTGCATAAGGAGATAAAATTTTCATTCCAATTTTAATTCTTTCTAGAAATGAAGAAATGTGTGGAGGCAGGATAAAAATAAATAGTACCTTTTGGTGACAAAGGAATGTTTTTCTGTAAATTTGTGGCAAGCTGCACCCCGCGAAAAACAATTTTGTTGCTGAAGAATGTAATCACGGATAGTTTTATAAATAACTGAAAATATTGCCTTACTTATAATAAGTAAGATAGATTTTCAGAATTTTAAAAACATTTTCATATACAGTGACTATCTGGCAACAAGAAAGGCTACAAAATTTTCCCTGTAGAAAAGAGCATGATCAACGTTTTCAATAGGATAGTTCAGAGATCCCATCATTGCAAGAGGTAATAACCTCAGACTATTTTAAGAGATCATAAGGAAAATTTATGAAAAAGTTAGGGCAAAAATGAAAGCTACGAAACTCCACCTCTATCATAGTTTCTTCCCAACATTCATATGTTTTCTCTGGCAATTTTTTCAAAGAACAGAAAGTCCTAGCAAAATTTTCAGTTGCCTTTTGACCTGTTAAGCCAAATAACATTTCTATCCAAATAATCCTTGTATGCTGTATTAGATTTATGCTATATCAGTTCTAATATATTTTTAGCAAGTAATTTGGGGCAAAAATTCCTCTTAAAGCTGCGTCTTTGCTCTATCTTGCCAGACAGCCAACCTTGCACTTTGAACTTTGCAGAGTCAGCTCTGGCTCTGCAGGTCCATTAAGAGTCAACAGTAAAGTGTTGCCCTGAGCTGTCGGAACACAAGAAGAGGAGGGCCCAAAAGACCAAAAGTAGTGGCTTCTTGATGGGCACCAAAAAGACGTAAATCAACTCTCAAAACAATTCTTTAGTTGGTTGCTTTTGTTTAAATTTTTTCCAGCCATCTGATTGGCAGCATTCACAAAAGCATCCACATATGGTAGAGAAAAAATGGTGATAGTACACATAAACATCCAAAAGGCAAGGAGTTATTCCATAAACTTGTCCTTCCAGATTAGTTCTGACACCTAAATTGACATGCTCTGGGCTGCCCATCCTGCAGCCCTCTCTCACCAAGTGACTCATTTTTTCCACAATGAATATGTTCTAAATACATACAAAAAACGTAGATGCCAGGAGTATTAACATAACAGCTTCTAGCATGATGTACTATAATTTATGTTAAGAAAACTAAAGGGAGGGCCTCCCTGGGGCGCAGTGGGTTGAGTGCAGCACTGTGAAGCTGTCTGCACCCTCTGCAGCATGGGTTCGATTTCCGGCTGGCCAGGGAGATTTCCACATGGCGCAACAGACCTCTCCTGTCTTGCCCGCTGCTCCCCTCTGCAGTGTATTTCGGTCCTTCTGCCTGTTCTGTTCCCTGCTCTGTCTCTGGTGAATTCTCTCACCCTCCCATGCGTTTGGCCTGTACCCCAGTTCTTGCATAAAAATAAATAAGTCTTAAAAAAAAAAAAAAGAAAACTAAAGGGACCAAAATACAGAGAACAAGTTAACCAAAAAACTTGCATCAAGATTTCAGAAGTAGAACTCTAAATATTCATAAGTAGCAAAATCTTTACTAAGACTCATCCAATTCAAGACAATAAAACTAACCTTAGTCAGGTACATAGTTATTCATAATGAAGTATTTTGAAGAGAAAACCAGATTATAACATTTAACCCTGAAAGTTTTATTTCATAAGCTTCTGTATATGAAGACAGATTCAATAAGTGAAGATTTTTTTTTTCTCTTATTTCCTTTGCTATTTGGGGGATGGAAAAGCATCCCTGATTTGTATATTAAAGCACAAGCATCTGTCCTACTGATGATATTCTAGGGAAGCACATTAGCATAAAATTTAACGATGTCAAATAAGTGGATGTGAAATAGGGACTGCGTAAAGACACTATTTCCAAGGCTGACAGAAACATCACTGTTTAGAAATGCAAATGAAACCATTATGTTCAATAATTATATGAAAATATGAACAGTTCAGCATGTTTTCCAGCCCTGATGGCGGTTAATGGGATGTACGCTTATGTAAATAACTACTATTAAAGCTAATGCTGAAAAAAACTAATAAATTCATACTAAAGCAACTGATTTAGTATGCTTTTAAACCCCAGCAGTGCTCACTTATTAGAAAAGAGTGCATTATTATGTTTAGAACTCATTACTGCTACAAGTCACTGCAACTCCATCAATTACCATGCATTAATGAAAATGGGACACATACAAAAAAAATTATTGCCTCTCAGCAGTTTTCTTTAAAGACAAAATCTAGGGGTATTACCATCATGGGGCCTTGTAGGGAACTTATCCACACTATAATCTTTATTACTAAAACAGTACTCCCAATACTATCACCCTAGGATAATTGGGTATGAGATGGGCTAACCTTTATGTAAAAATATCAACATTTTAAGATTGACCATTTAACAGAAATAAGAAATTTTTAAAATTTTAATTGCATTTTTAAAACTTTTATTAACATATATGCAGCGCATTGTCTTTTTTTTTAAGGAAGGCTAAGAAATGAAAATTCATAGTAATAATCATACCAGTAGTATAGAAAATAGATGGTTTCATTCCAAGATGCTGCCTGATATGCTGCTCGGTTCTACATTTATGTCTCAGCTAATTCTGTAGAACTAAGGAAGAGGATTTTTAAGAATAAACATAAACTCTCCTTTTTAGCTACAAGATGAACTTTCTTGCAATATATTAAATATTTAGTATAAGATATTAGAAGCTGCCTTGTTGTTTAAAATTCAAATTTAGCTAGCACCTAATGGCAAGGAAATGCTGACAAGGTAGGAATGCAAATATAGAAAAGCTTTTGCTCTCACCCTACTTGTGTCAACTTTCACAATTTATTCTGTTTCTCTAACATATGTAATTAAACTGATCCTTCATCCTTTCCTAGCATCCAGGAAAACAGAAAACACTTCAGCACCTACTAAATATGAAAAATATCTGATAAATGTCAAACACAGTTTCATAATATATAATGAGTACATGTTTATTTTGAAATTATAACTGTCACATGAGACCAACCATTTGCAGTTTTAGCACTTACATGTACATTCTCCTTCCAAGAAGCTTTCCCTGCAATTTAGATATACTATCACCAGGTGGTGGTAAAGTGTTATGGCAATGTAGCTTTGATAATCAACTCAAGTTTGACCATTCATTCATGTAACTTTGCATCTTTTGACTACACATAAAATGCCTGGTATTTTGTACTAGATTTACAGCATACAACACTGCACCAAACAGAAATGGTATTCCATGAGGGAAATAGGTTCTATATAATAAAATGTTGAGTGCTTTGAATAACTAATGCCCACTCATAACCTAAAAGAGAAAAAAACAATCTCTTAGTGAATTAGTAATAAAACAATCATTCCTCAGTGTGATAAAAAGCACCTATCAAAAACTTCTGGCTAGCATCAATCATAATGATGAAAAACATTTCGTCCTAAGAAACAGAACAAGACAAGGATGCTTTTGCTCGTGATTCCTATTCAATACATAACTGGAGGTTATGAAAAAAATAAAAGCTATACATAAAGATAAAAAGAAACTGCTAAAGTTGTAAAAAGAGTCTAGCCTCTTTATTGTCAAACTTTCTGTAGTGCAAATTTCTCACAAAGGCAATTACTATTTCTAACCTTTGCTCCTATTGGTTGCATTTATCTTATTTTCTCCTTTGCCTCTTTTCCTGTGTATATCAGATTTGATATAGAAAAAGGTTTTAAAGGTATGGTCAAAAATTAAACATCCATAGAATAACAACTATTTGAAAAATTACGAACTGGAACACAACGAGCATTATCTTTAGATGCTTGCATTTTCTAGGCTACATTTATTTAGAAATTCAAGAAGGCTTTAAGATTGTTTTGATAGGAAGGACTCTTATTTTTTCTCTTTGGCTCTGTCCTTCATAAGACTGAGGATTCAGGAAAACAAGATGCTCAGCAACCTAGATTTCTGCAGTAACATGCTAATAAAATTGATGAGATGATGACAATCCTTACCATCTTTTCTAAAAGGAAATCCATTTCAGATACTCAGTTACTTCCGATCATTATATAACAATACCACAACTAGATATACTACTTCTGAAAAATTATAGGACTTGGTCATGCAAAATCTTGGGCATAACTACAAAAGCAACAACAAAAGAAATTCTATTGCATAAATCTCTGACAAAAGGGAGAATATGGCCATATGAATCATTTATTCATAAGTGAAGGCCATACTAAGGTTGCCACTGGTAAATAATAAAGTCATTCATTATATTCTTCAAATCTAAAGCAATTACAAGCTGTGGCATGGCAAATGGATTTATCTAAAGAGATTACATCAGAATAGCTGCTGAAAAAAGATCAGCAATGTAAAAGGATAAACAGAATAATGAACTCTCCTGAACAATAATTATGAGATTGATTTATTGAAAATCTATTTCTTCATGAAAGAGATGTTGAAACTTTCCAAAGTAATTTGAAATTATACTAAACATATTTAGTACTGTTTACTCAGTGCAGAATTATCACTGAACTTTTAAAAATTAAACAAAGATCTAGAAAATCAATTTCTTAATATTTCAGACTGCTGAGCTTATTTACATGTGGGCATCAAAACCAAATGAATTGCTTAACCACTAGGGCTAGTTTAGAAGCCCCAACCTGCATCCATCTGAATACTAGCATCACTCACTATAAAGAAGTTGCTCTCTGAGGAGGCTAAGGCACAGGAGCCTGTGGCAAAACAAAGTTTGTAAACCAAAACACTATCAAAATCAAACCTGGAAAATCAAACTATTTGTTTTATTATAAAATGGGTGTACCACAGATATTAAAAGGATCTGAGACAATAAGGCAGAGAAATCCCTAAAAGGAAATCTCATCAAAAAACAATACTAAAATATTATTGTTCAAAATGCATTAGCACCCACCCAGAAAAATAGAAGGGAAACTGATGAAAGAATGATAACAGAAGTCACACTAATGTGTAAAATACTACCCTTCTACAGATACAGTGAAAGGCCTTCTCACTTAGATTTAAAATGTCAAAGAACTAAATACATGTTAAGCACTTTCTAAATATGCTCAGGCTGCTGTAACAAAATGCCATAGGCCAAGTGACTTAAACAAAAGAACGTTATTTTCTCACAGTTTTAGAGCCTGGAAAGTCAGACATCAAGGTGGTGCAAGGTTTGATTTCTGTGGAGAACTCCCTTCTGTCTTTCAAACGGCTATCTTCTTGCTGAGCCTCTCTCAAAGTGGTGGAAAGGAAGAGAGGGAAAGAGAAAGGGTAAGGAAAGGAAGTAGGGAGGAGGTGGAGGGAGAGGTGAAGAGAGAGAAAGAATGTGCATTTGATGACTTACATAATGTCACAATACTAAAAAGTAGCTAAGCTGATCCAAGACTCTGATCTCAAGCTTTCTTTTTTTTTTTTAAGATTTATTTATTTATTTATGCATACAAGAGCTGGGGTACAGGCCAGAGGTGCAGGAGGTGAGAGGAGTCACCAGAGACAGAGTGGGGAGCAGAACAGGCAGACCAATGGAAATACACTGCTGAGGGGAGCAGCAGGTGAGACAGGAGAGGTCTGCTGTGCCATGTGGGTTAGCTTGAACTCATGCTGCAGTGGCTGCTGATAGCTTTGTAGTGCTGGGACTTAACCCCCTGTGCCACCAGGAAGGCTCCCCATGTAAGCTTTCTTAGTCAAAATTTAGTATTGTTGCAAGAACAACACAGTTGCCCAAAGAACCTTAAGATACACAAATTAAGGCAGTTGGTATAGGTATGAATGTTTGAAGAATTCTAAGAGTCAAATATTGTTTAAAAAATCTTTTATCAAAGAAAATGTTTTAAAGAAGTCTTGAAAAAGAAACTAGTAAAAGGAACAATGTTCAAGTGTAATAAGTAAAAAAACCAGTGGTAGTATCTAGGGAGTACTCAAGGAAGTCATAAAAAATAAAGGTCATATATGAATGTGATACCAGTAATGGAAGCCTTGATGTCAAAATTAAAAATATGCATTTGAACCATTAGACCAAAGAAGCCATAGAGAGGTAATAAAAAGCTAAAAGTAAGGTAATAAAAATGGACCTTAAGAAAGATTAATCTGGCAGCAGTGATGGAATGAAGTCAATCAAAAAACAGCTGGAAAAAGTGGATATGACACAATAAAGCAGTAACATTTCAGTGAGGGGTGCAAAAGTCAATGGGCTCAAAATACAGTTTCAGAAGGAAAAATGATAAAAACTTGATGAATGAATAGAAAAGTCAAATACAAGAAAATCTCTGGAACATTCACCATATCTGGATTTCTGGGTAACTTAGGTTTTACTTTTTGAGTACCAAGATCTTTTTCAGTCAACTTTGGATAAAATCCATTGTAAAGCACATTATAAATTTTTATAAAATTGTGCGTTAGCTGTAAAGCAAGCTAGAAAATAAGACATCATCAGTCACTGTTGCAGAAATAATTTAGTATAATGGGAAAATATTTGGAGCCAAAGATACCACTCTTAGCTTTACAATGGGCTATCTCAGTTCCCTCTCCAGACCTGTACTTTTATCTATAAAGTTAGGGAAAGAATACTATCTCACTTAACCAGGTTATTGTGAAGATAGAAAAGTATAAGTGAAAATGCCTAGCAAGTAGATAACCAATATATAAATGTATGGTGGCTTACTAAGTACTATGAGTACTACAAAATGAGATAAAAAATGATTTAATATTATTCTGATGACTCAGAATCATTATGAATGTTAAGTACTATATTTAATATATAAAGTCCTTGAGATATAATTAGTGGACAGAATTCTAGACTGCAGTGGATTTTTAGTTCTTATGTGATTTTTAATAGTTTTCCTGTGTACTCTCCTTTCAACTTCAATATTCTCACAGTAACTCCATTCCCTATTTCTAATTTTCTCTTCTAATCTGCAATGGACTTATAAAGTAGACACCAGATAATGAGTCTGTTATTAATCCTTAGAACAGCTTCAGGAATTCTCACATAAGTATATACATAAGGGACTGGAGCAGGTGAAGAGTACTTCTTTTCATTCTTATACATGAATGAGTTCCAGAAATGCAAAATGTAAATGTAATTCACTATACCACAAAGTAACTTAACCCCTAAAGGCTTGCTAGAATTAAATTAAGCATATGGATAAAAGTTTATAATTTTTTTACTCTCTGCAAACATTTACTATTAATGCCTCTCTGTAATGACCATTAATATTTAAGTATTTTTACAAAAGCAAAACAATCTAAAAATAGTTTAGACAACAACAAAAAACTAGTAACAAATAGTTCTTTCTTCAAGCATACTTATTTCTCTGTAATATAAGAGTTAGTTAACCTTTTCTTATGATTCAAAGTGATACTCCAGGACACTACAATAACCAGGGTTGAAAACCTGCTAAAGATATACAGCATCACAACAAATAAAATGGCCTCAAGTGATACAGCTTTTACAGTATTAAAGATCATTATTAGATTGATGAAACAATATTGTCTAAGGCTTGGAAAATGAAATACACTGATTTCACCTAAGTATACAAAATATATTCTATCACCATATAATTCAATTTATAAACACAAAAACAAAACTCCCCAATATTTATTCAAAACAAAAGGCTAAGAATCATCAGAGCTGATAAAGTGTTCAGCAACATACTTCATTATTTTAGTGTATCACACTGCCAACAAAAAACATCTCCTCTGCCCTTGTCTTAATTTTAAATTAAATTTTTAATTCTTCTGCAATCATTTTCAAAACAAGAGCATTCCCTGCCTTCTCTCTTAGAAAGGGCCAGAAAGATTAAATAGAAAGAGACTTAGCTTTTCTTTTGAAATTAATTTCCTTTCGTATGAAATTTATTTCTACCCTCTCCTCTTACCCGTACCAATCACCCAGGTCTATGATAGAGCTTCCTAAAGTATGGCTTCTATCCTTGGCAAAAGTCTAACAGAATATGGTGGCAATCTGGCTCCTGTAGCAGAGATGTATAGTTAAATGGAAAGGTTTGAATACCTCTGAAGTATTACTGTAACAGAAACAGAGTAGAAGGGGAAAATCACAAACGATCTGTCATTCCGCTTTCTGGGAAAGGAAAGTTAAGACTTGGTTTCCTCTTAATGGACACCCAACAGGTACAAATGGTACTGAGAAGTGTTTCCTCTTTCACAGAAATTAGAAGTAGATTAATTTACTCTCCTACTAGGCCTCAAAATCTAAGCACTTGCATAACCTAAAGAAAACCATCAAGGGCCTCCCTGGTGGCCTAGGGGTTAAGTCTCAGCACCATCACTCCTAAGGCCTGAGTTTGATCCCTGCCCTCACCAGGGACCTAACCCACATATGGCACAGCAGGCCCCTGTCTCACTTGCTGCTCCTCTCAGCAGTGTATTTTGGTAGATCTGCCTGTTCTGCTCCCCACTCTATCTCTGGTGAATCCTCTCACCCCCCACACCTCTGGCCTCTGGTTCTTATATGCATAAATAAATAAAATCTTAAAAAAAAAAAAAAAACCCTAGTGAAGGCACAGAAATGAGAGAAATGAGAAATAGGGGCCACTCATTCCATCCCTCTTCCATATAAATAGTAGTCATAACAAGAATTGCTATCTTTTATCAGTGCCTTCTAAGTATGCAAAACTGCAAGGTTCTTTACACACATAATGTAAAGAATCTATCAAATTTCAACAGGTCTGCAAAGAAGGCATTATTAGCTTTTCATATATTATAGATGAAAAAAGAGACTCCGACAAATTCAGTAGCTATCCCAAGGTCAGACAGCTAGTCGGTGCTAAAACTAGGATTGGACTCTAGTTCATTGTGCTGTCTTTACTGTCACTTCCCTTGCCTGCCAGTTAAAATAATGAAGTCAGCAAACATCAGACTTTATTTTCCTTCAGCAAGCTTTGATGCCACTGTGTCCTGAGGCATATGTTCTGGAAATACAATTAGTTCAAATATTAATCAACTTCGGTGTCTTATACTATTACAAACTAACATGAACTATTCCTATTGAACATATTTCACGCTAAGTTTCAGATTTATCTCTGCTTTCATTCTCATTTAGCTAGTCAAAAATATACTAAGTTCGTTATCACCCAAAGCAGTGATAGTGAAGGCAAAGATAAACACCTGGGATTACATCAAACTGAAAAGGTTCTGTACAGTAAAAGAGACATTACCAGGGCCTCCCCGGTGGCGCAGCGGTTGAGCGCTGGGTTGTGAAGCTGCGCGCGGCCTCTGCGGCGCCGGTTCGATCCCCGGCTGCTCCCCGGCCACCAGAGGAGGGTCCCACATGGCGCGCAGACCTCTCCTGCCGCCCGCTGCTCCCCTCAGCAGTGTGCTTCGGTCCTTCTGCCTGCTCTGCTCCCCGCTCTGGCTCTGGTGAATTCTCTCGCCCTCCCGCGCTTCTGACTGTACCCAGTGCATGTATAAACAAAAAACAAAACAAAACAAAACCAGCAAAAACAAATAAATAAAGCATGCCTCTATAAAAAAAAAAAAAAAAAAAAAAAGAGACATTACCAAAACAGAGACACCCCACTGATTGGGAAAAAAATCTTTGACTCCATTTAACTGATAAGGGGCTGATCACAAAGATATACAAAGAACTCACAAGGCTCAACAAAAACAAAATAAATAATCCAGTCAGAAAACTTAAATAAGGGACCAGGAAAATGAATAACTATAAGAAAGTGAAAATCAAAATCAACAAAAAACTATGAACCAGAGACACTTTATGGGGGGTGGGGGGTGGGGAGGGGAGGGATTGGGGTCAAAATAAGGGGGTTGCAATTGTATGGGGAATATAAAAATAAAATTTATTAAAAAAAAAAAAAAAAGAAATGGGCAGAAGAACTCAAAGACATTTCTCCAAAGAGGAAATTCAAATGGCCAACAGGCATATGAAAAAATGTTCAACATCCCTTATAATCAGGGAACTGCAAATCAAAACCACACTGAGATACCACCTTACACCAGTAAGAATGGCACATATCAAAAAAACAAGCAACAACAAATGTTGGCGAGGATGTGGTGAAAAAGGAACTCTTCTACATTGCTGGTGGGAGTGCAAACTGGTCCAACCACTATGGAAAGCTGTCTGGAGGTTCCTCAGTCTACTAAAAATGGAGCTACCATACGACCCGGCAATTCCACTACTAGGGATCTACCCAAAGGACACAAAAACATTGATTCAAAAGAGCACCTGTACACCTATGTTTACTGCAGCACTATTTACAATAGGTAATACCTGGAAACAACCCAAATGGCCAAAAATAGATGACTGGATCAAGAAGATGTGGTATATATACACAATGGAATATTATTCAACAATCAGAAAAGATAAACTTATGCCATTCACGCAATGTGGATGGAGTTAGAAGGAATTATACTCAGTGAAATAAGCCTGAAGGAAAAAGAAAAATAGCAGATGGTTTCACTTAAAACAGGAATATAGGGGAACCAAATAAGACATCATTGTAAAAAAAAATAATAACAGTACAATACATAACAAAGCAAAAACAGACAATTACAAATCAGAGACATACTGCAGGGGAGGAGGAGGAAGAGGGATCAGAGGGAGGGAGGGAGGAGCACAGGGGACTGTGGTGCACGGGTGCCTTGGGGAAGGAAATCACATGGGGACTCAATCTTAGGGTGTGGGGGAAGCAAATATTGTTTAAAAACAAAAAAAAATTCAAATAAAAAAAAAAACTAATAAAAATAAGTCAACCCCTACCCCCACCAAAAAAAATATACTAAGTTCACCAGGTTGCCTGACTTTGTAAATGGCATATTCATTAACATAGATTAGGTCTCAGGAAATAAATTATTTAAAGATAAAAATTACCAAAATTTTTAGTTTCGGTAATAAATTCTATCTACTATAAGAACAAATTCTTCAAAAGCCTGACCTACACACAAACATGTAAAACAGTTTTTCTCTTTTTCACTAAGGGACTGTTTAATTGAGCAGTAAATCAAATTATTAGAGTTTTTAAAACAAAACCACCATAAATTTAGTATGACGCATTTGTAAAATGCTAAAAATCAAAATTCATACATTTCTTTACATAGAAACAGACTTAAAAATGATCTGAAATTATCTGATCATTCATGTGTGTTAGATAAATGTATATTTGATTAAAATCTTTTGTTTTAAATTATAATTTTATGTTTCTGAGTTTTATACGGTTTTATGTGCGGTAAAATTATATTAATGTTGGATAGGTTTATGCAGGAAAATTATCACTATGAACCTTTGACAGGTTTATGCAGGTAAAGGAAATTTGTACCTAAGCAATCTACTTTGAATAAAAAACCAAAGATGTCACTTTCTCCCTTTGACAAGTTCCATAAATACCACTGATCTTTTGGTGATTCAAAAAATATTAAACCAATTTATTGATTAAACCACTTTACTTTATTCATAATGGTTTAACATTTACCTCAGTCTTCATTCACAGTAATAATAAATGCTCAAGTCAAATCTTTTCACACATAGAGAAAAAAGTCTAGCTATGCTACATATCTGACTTTATTTCCTTTCCTTTTTTGTCTTTTAAGATAGACGAGGGGTTAGGGGAAATGCAAATCATTTTTTGTAGAGGGCCAGATAGTAAATTTCTTAGACTATCCAGGTTACAGGGTCTTTGTTGCAACTATTCAACTAGAAGCTAGAGCGGAAAAGCAGTCATAGACATAAATGAATGTGTGTGGCTGGAGTTAACAGGTATCCTACTGAATTTGGTTGACGGCAGTAATTTGCTGACCCTGAACTAAGTGATCGGGAAAACAGGAAAAAGTGTTATCGCTACAATCACCCACGGGGTATCCTTCCTATGAGAGGAGAAGCCTCTCATAGTCATGGCGAATTCAGGCCACACTACAATCAATTCAATACTGTATACAATCAATCTAGCCCAGAGAATGCTAAATACACAGTTCACTGAAATTAGATTCTCCTTTTCCAGATAGTCACCATTTTTGTTAAAACAGATCACCAGATAGGGCCTCCCCTGGTGGTGCAGGCAGTTGAGTGCTGTGCTGTGAAGCTGTCTGCAGCCTCTGCAGTGCAGATTCAATCCCAGCCAGCCGGCGAGGGTCCCACAAGGTGCGGCACACCTCTCCTGTCTCGCCCGCTGCTGCCCTCAGCAGTGTATTTCATCAGTCTGCCTGTTCTGTTCCCCACTCTGGTGAGTCCTCTCACCCTCCCTCGAACCTGGCCTGTACCCTGGTTCTCTATAAAATAAATAAATCTTTAAAAAAAAACAAAAACAAAACAGATCACCAGATAAATAAGGCTCCACTTTAACTGTGGCCAGGCTTTTAAAATTACCTCCCTTTCTCATCTTATTTCCCCCAACTCATCTAAACTCCACTAGACATAATACAAGCAGGTCCTCAAATGATATCATGTTGTGTCCCTATTTTTCTATAACATTAATAAGAAAAAAGAATCTCAGTCCATGGTGAACAACACCACTTTTCTAGCACTTGCTTTTGTTATACCTCTTTCATGTAAAGCCACAATTTCAAAGAATCCACTTAACACGGATTATGTTAAATGAGGACTTGCCATACTTATTTTTTTGTCCCAGGAAGGTCAAGGTATCACCACTTCCTCCCTCTGTTAAAAAGCAATTCCCATTTCCCTACTTCTGCTACCATACATAGTGAGACTAACTTTATCCTCTTCTCCCTTGCTGCCTTCCATAATGAAAGTCAGACAAGCTCATGCCCACTTTATCAGGCTCTCTGGCAGCTTCTCATGGCTATGCAATTAAGTTCTGGACAATGAATATCTTGTGAAACCTGCTGGGAATAGGGGTGCCTTGAGAAAGATTGTGTGTTTTTAAAAAGAAGCGGGAGTTACAAGTGGTAGGAACTCTTCCTCTCCCTTCTTCCTGCCTTTGTGCAAATGTGATGACTGGGATTGGAGTAACCATTTTGCACCCTAGATTTCGCTAACCACTAGAAAAAGTTGAGAATTCTAGAGATGT
Organism: Talpa occidentalis; assembly: GCF_014898055.3. Taxonomy (NCBI): domain Eukaryota; kingdom Metazoa; phylum Chordata; class Mammalia; order Eulipotyphla; family Talpidae; genus Talpa; species Talpa occidentalis. The sequence continues at coordinate 28,645,654 of NW_023601322.1, forward strand.
CAGCACCAAAAACCTGAAGCTACTGAACTAATGTCAGAGGCCACTTATCCCCAGAGTTCTTGGTACATGCAGAACTTCTAAAGGGAATTTATGTTACCAATAAAAGCATTCCAAATCTAACTTTTTAAGTGCTAGAATCCCAAACCACTAATATTTGTGAGAAGTAAAGACAAAAATTGGGGGAGCAAGTTTGTTGTGAATTCTGACTAAACAGCACTACTTCATCCTAGAGAGAAGATTAGTAGGAAGAAAATCACAAAAGAGGGTCTAGGCTGAAAGCTGACAACCTGGGGCACTAAAGGCAAACAGGTAAAGAAAAGAGAAATCCCAAGACCATTCAAATGCTAAAAAGATATAGAAAAACTACTTCTTTAGAATGGTGGGGTCATATGCCTTATGAATGTTCTGCTCAGCAAATCAAGTCTAAGAGTTTTAATTACATTAATTTCCAATAAAGTACTTCCACTGTTTCAAAAACTGAAATTCAGAATTTGCTTTTTATAGTTGTATTACTGTGCTTTCTTTCAAGCCAATCAACTTATCTCATATGTCTATTTCCATGTTATTCACAAAGATCATTTTGACACTTGAACAATCTTTGAAATAATTATTCAACAATCAAGTTAATGATGTTATTGACAATAAGGACAACGATTCCTTGGGCAACAATTCCTTGTGGTGCAAGAGGTTAAGTACAGCACTGTGAAGCTGTCTGCAGCCTCTACAACAAGAGTTCGATCCCCTGACGGGCAGGGAGCTACCCACATGGTGCAGCAGACCTCTCCTGTCTCGCTCACTGCTCCCCTCAGCATTGTATTTCAGTCAATCCATCTGTTCTGTTTCCTACTCTATCACTGGAGAATCCTCTTATCTCCTGCACTTCTGGCCTTTACCCCAGGTCTTACATGCATAAATAAATCTTTATATAAAAAAAAAGGACAATTCCTTCAAGGCATTTACATACTAGTTTCGCTGGCAGATCCATCACTCTAACAATCACTTCTCTTTTTCATATCAATGCCATTGCAAAAGTACCCACGGTAAGTAATCTTACACATTTAAAAGAAACTTCAGTAATATGCTCATTTTAACTTCATGTCCCCTATAGTACAATCACACACACTCTCTCTCTCAAATACACACACACACACACACACACACACACACACACACACACACCCCTAATTCTAAGCTCAGTAGTACTCTCCTCCATGAGAATGGCTTAGTGGTTTTAAGCTGCAGTGTGAACACTTAATCAGTTACAACAGGTACAAATCATAATGTTGTTTTTTTTTCTTTTTATGACTTTCAAAACTTTAGCTAGAAAGAATACCATAAAAAGAGGTTTTAAGCTCAATTACAATAGTGGAACAGAATTTAATACAGTTTCAACACTATATTTTAATGCCCAAATTTCTTTTTGTCTCTTTTAGTTGACAAATATGCGCTCCACAGTGTAAGAGCAGCATCAGAACAGCTGGATGGCCGTATCAAGCACAAAGGAAGCAACAGCACATGCTGTTAAGTGTCATTCTGATTGCCTACAAATTGCAGCCCATGCAGATTTATTCCCTGTTATAAATTAGAACAATTATTTCTGGAGTTTACATTTTCTTAATGAAAAATCAAACTTTCTGAACATTAAGAGGATTTTCAAAAAGGATATCTTCCCTTTCTTTGATGATCAGTTCATTCTGTTCTTCCAACTGCCTGATCTTCTTCTCAAATGATTGCTGCTCAGCTTTGAGTCTTTCTTCTGTAACTTCCTTTTCCTCACTTACTCTGGAAGAAGCACAAAAATGAAAAAGAAAATGCCTATGAGAATAAAATAAAATATGTGCCTACAGCTAGTTTACCAAAACTAGATTTCTCCAGAGTTATCAGAGTTATGCAGGTTCTTCAGTGATACCCTATGTTTCATTTTTAAATTAACCTTTTATAAGATAATCTTCACACCTTTGTAATAAAATATGCACGTAACTTCTACATTAAAATACTTCCAATCACCAGAAGTATCTTAACTACACACAGTCCTACACAAGACATAGGTTCCCATTGTAATCTTGGACAGAAAAATTAAAAATCAGGATGTTAAAACAGGTATCATTTTTTCATTATCACAATTGATTAACACAATCAATTTATGTTGATTTAGATCATCTTCATACTTTTTTAAAAATCCTGTCAATAAAATAAATAACATATCTCTCACAAATATGTCATTAAATATGATAAGTAGGAAATTTTATCACTCTTTTTCCTGATATTGATATTCTATACTACTTAGTAGTAAATAACTGAATTTGAACAGAAAGATGATGTTAACATAATACAATGTTTGTGCAACAATTATTCTCAGTCCAAAAACATAAAGTTAACACTGACCAAAAATAGTTACATCATTAATGTTTAACTATGCAAAGTATACAAGAGTCTTTAAAAACCCCAAAATTAAACAACATTAAAACTTGTCTTAAAATGAAAACCCTTATATTCTTGTTACTCTATGTGCAGAAAAGTTAGCTCTGAATTTCTCTATTACTGGTGCTTATTTCTCTAATGAGAGTATAATATATTGATCCTACAAGGTCACACAGATATGATGTATATAAATGAAATCCATAGGGAAATCAAATCATTTTTCTTGAGCTCTTAAATTTACTTCTTCCCAGACTCATACGCTACCAGAGATATTTCTGAGTAACATTAACTTCATAGTCTTTCTTTCATTGCTAGTCTTCTAGTAGACATATTAAAATCAGTAAAATAACAAAATGAAAATTAGAATTTTTAATGTTCAAAAGTCAATTGTAAATTGAATTTAAAATAATTTAAGAGAACGAGCATAGCACACAGTAGTGTACTTCTTGCTCATAATGACATTCAAATCATTTTCCCCAGTTCCTACTATTATATTTGGCATACTACTAGGCCCTAAATGGGAATTAGGCCCTTCTTTTTAAGAGAGTAATCTCTAAACATGATACAATCACATGGAATCCCAACAACTAAACAATGAACAAATATATAAAAAAGATTCAGACTTTGGCATTAGGTTATCTAAGTCCAAATCTTCCCTTACCCTGTCATTACTTTCAAGCACACTTACACTAACATCTATCATGGTAATTCCCCTACAGCCTTCGAGTTTTTCAAAAGTTATCAAGCATTTGAACTATTAATTGTTTATACCATTTAAAATACTGGGTTTTGATCTATCAACCAGTTTCTGAAATATCTTTGTCAAAATCTGTTCCTGACCAAGAAAATCCCCAAAGAGTAAATCAAACCATGTGTGCTGGGGACTTTGGCAAAGTCTGCTTATTTGTCTGGTCATCATTTCTCTTACTCGTACAGAAAGGGTAGACTAGACAAATTTAAAAACTCTTTTCAGCTCAAGTTCTTAAATTTCCTTCACCATACTATAAATATAATATTGTGTTATGTATATATTATGTAGATTTATATATCCTTTATAAATATGGAGAATATTTGTAAAGAAATAAGAAGTTATGGGGTACTGGGCCTCCCTGGTGGCGAAGGTGGTTGAGAGCCGCACTGTGAAGCTGTCCGCAGCCTCTGCAGCACAGGTTTGATCCTGGTCAGCGAGAATCCCACATGGTGAAGCAGACCTCTCCTGTCTTGCTTGCTGCTCCCCTCAGCAGTGTATTTCTTCAGTCTGCCTGTTCTGCTCCCCACTCTGTCTCTGGTGAATCCTCTCACCTTCCCGTGCATCTGGCCTGTACCCCAGTTCTTGTATAAAAACAAATAAAATCTTAAAAAAAAAGAAGTTATGGGGTATCCAAAAGGAACCTAAGCTCTCTGTAGTTTCAATTACATTCACAAAAATCACACACGCATACACACACACACACACACACACACACACACACACACACACAGATAGAGGGAATGGTCCAAAGATTTGTTTCTTTTTAACAAATAATGCTCCAGGGTCCTCATAATAATGGCAACAAAAAAATAGGTTGTTAAATTTACCCTAACTGTAAAGTAAATACAGAGACTATTTCCAGAGCCTGCCAAGGTTAGTACATCTAGACATACCCCAATAACTACCTTTGCTGGACTTAAAGATCCCTGAAAACTCTAGGGATCATTAAAAGCAAACCAGAGTCTACCATGAGCTTTCTCCCAAACGTAAATTGTTCTATCCAGAAAAATAACCACTCTTCTAAATCTAATTTGTGGGATATGTTTGAAAAATTTGTTGCTAAATTATTTAAATAGGTTTTTTAAAAAATCCTTTCTGTTATGCCGCTGCGATTAGACTACCCTTTAGCAATTATTATACTCTGGAAGGCTATAAAATTAACAAGCTGTGTTAAGCACAAAGGGCAACACTTCTTCTATAGGCTTATCTGAAGATATGCATGGCTTCTTTGTGGCCTATTAGCATAGTTAATATGAGCAAGTATATTAATACAGCCATTAAATGCAGAGGACCTCCAATAAAACCACATCAAGATTAGATATTCCCTCTAAAATCTGTCTTCTTGTTTAATTTATATTCAATAATATTTCCCATAAGGCATATGTATGAGAAAAGATCTGATATCATGATCTACATTTTTCATCAAAGCATTCTCAGACCACAAAGCAACATAAAAATACCTAATTCTCTCTCATTTAGAATATAGCAAATTAAAAAAACGAGAATCTAAATACAGGAAAGGGAAATATTTGACAAGGATAAAAAGATTAAAACTCTGCATAAGAAGATATTCCCAGTGTTGGCTCGTTAGTCATCTAAAAGGAGGGCAATAACCTGTTTTAACATAAAAAATTACCAATGTCAGCATTTACTTAAAGCCTCAGAACATTTTCCAAAAACTTCCACTAAATGTAATCTTTGTAACAAGACAATTCAAACCCTCAAACTTAGGTGGTCGGACTAAAAATTGTGCAGAAAGAATTGCATATTTTGAAGTCTTTTATTTTAAACATCCCTATACATTTTGTATTTTTCTCCATAAAACAATCATCTTTGTTTTAATATCAGAGTTTCCCCACACCCATCTACTGTAAATTTTTAAGTAAGATTAAGACTTATGATTTTGCATAACACTTGTTCTTCCAGGCACTATAGGAATAGGTACGTTTATACAAATGTGAAAGACCAGTGAAGTCAGCAAAGCTTCTATTCCAAAGAGGATTATAAATTACAGTTCACCCAGTGGTCAACCAGATAAATTTCTTCCCCCACTTACTATGTCATGTTTGGAAGCTGCGTATGCTGGTTGCTTTTTATATTAACAACTTTCAGGTTAAGATTTAGAGAAGGAAAGAACAGGTTTCACAATACATCTAGCAAACAGAAAGGAACATGTTATTTTTCAAGCAAACGTAAATGTCTGGTAAAAAAAGTAGGGTTTTCATCATTACAAATATTATAGTGAAATCATCCTAATGCCCTCTCTATAAATTTTAACATTAGGTTATTTAAAAAAAAACTGCCTAAAGTAAAAGTCTAAAGGAACGGTATCATCTAAAGGAACACAGGTGCTTTAAGAAATCAGACACAGTAATCTGTCAAAAGGACTTGAAGAACTACCAGAGTAACATCTAATGAATGACACAAAAATCCTCAACAAAATACCAGCAATCTGAATCCAGAAACATTAAAAAAAAAAAAAAAATTATATATCACTAGAATTTGTCCCAGGGAAGAAAAGTTGGCTTAACACTCAAAAAACAATTAGTGTAATATACCATATGAATTAAATAAAGGACAAATACCACGTGCTCTAAATAGAAACAAAAAAAGAGTATGAAAAGATTCAGCAATGATTCATGATTAAAAAAAAAAAAAAAAAGACAGTAAACCTGAAAAGATCATCTCTGAAAAACCCACACTGAATATAATTTTTAAAGGTAAAACACCAAATGTAATCATGAAGTAGTCATGATAATCATGAAGGAGTCAAGGATATGTGTTCTCTGTACTTCAACATTTTACTGGAGGTTACAATTAAGTTGATTATACAGGAGAAATAAAGATTCTAAACGAAGACGTGAAATCACCTCTATTTCATTTGACATGATTTCATATAGAGAGAATCTATGATATCCACTAAAAAAATCTATTAAAACTAATAAGAGACGAGAGCAAGGTTAAAAGATACATGATCAATGTACAAAAGTCATATTCTAGCAATGAACAACTCCCCAAAAATTAACGAAAGATTCATTTACAATTGCATCAAGAAAAATAAAATACAAAGGAATAAATTCAACAGAAAAAGCAACATTTAGATAGTGGAAACTACAAAACACTGTTGAAAGAAAGAAAAGACTTTAATACATGTAAATAAATTCCATTTTCACAAGTGGAAGGCAATATAGATAAGATGGCAGTAGTTCCTGCACAGACTTAAGAGATTCAAATCAACCTCTATCAAAATCTCAGCTGATGGGCCTCCCTGGTGGCGCAAGGGGTTAAGACACAACCTATGAAGCTATCTGAAGCCATTGCAGCACGAGTTCAATCCCCAGCCAGGGAGATACCCACATGGAGCAGCAGACATCTCCTGTCTCACCCACTGCTCCCCTCAGCAGTGTATTTCAGTCAATCTGCCTGTTCTGTTCCCCACTCTGTCTCTGGTGAATCCTCTCACCCCCCACATCTCTGGCCTGTACCCCAGTTCTTATATGCATAAATAAATAAATCTTTTAAAAAAACTTCTCAGCTGGTTTATTTGCAGAAATTGAAAAGTTGATTCAATCCTAAAATTCATATTGAAATGAAAGAAACACAGAATGCCTAAAATAATTTTGAAAAAGGAAATAAAGGTAGAACACACACACTTTCCAATTTCTAAATTACAAAATCACCGCAATCCAGAGTATAATACTGTCATCTGACTAGATGAATATAGTCAAAAGGAGCATAAACAAACACCTACATTTACAGTAAATCAAATTTTCTACCAAGGCACTAAGAAAACCAAAGGGAAAGAATCGTTTTTAACAAATAGTGCTGGGACAACTGGCTATTCACACACAGAAGAACAAAGTTGGGCCCTTACTTCATATAAAACACAAAATTAACTCCAAATGAATCAAAGACCAAAACATAAGAGCTAAAACTATAAAATTTTGGAAGAAAACATAGGCATAGATCTTGACCTTGGACTAAGCAATGGTTTCTTAGATATGATACCAGAAACACAAGTAACATGAGAAAAATAGAAAGATTGGACTTCCTGAAAATTAAAAATGTCTGTACTTTTTTCACCAACAAGAAAGTAAAAAAAAGTGCAAGAATGGAATAAAATTTTTGCAAATAATATAAATATATTAAAATTTTATATATAAATAGAAAACTTTTACAAATAATATAAAGGACTGAGACATCGAATATACAAAGAACTTTGAAAAACCAATTCGGTAGCACATACTCTAAAATTGGAATAATACAGAGATCAGCATAGCCTTTGAATGAGGAGAACAAGCACATTTGTGAATGTTTCATATTTAAAAATAAAATAAATAAAAAGACAAATGATACAATTTAAAAGGATCTGAATAGTCCTTCAAAGAAAATACACAAATGTACAAAACACATAAAAAGATGTTAATATCATTAGCCATTAGGTAAATGCAAATCAAAACCACAGTTAGATACCACTTCATACCCACTTGAATGATATAACAAAAAAGATGGATAATAACAAATGTTGGCAAAGGTGTGTAAAAATCGGAGGCATCACAGATTGCTAATGGGAATGTAAAATGGCACGGCCATTCTAGAAAACAATATGACAGTTCCCAAAACTTTAAACACAGATGTGCATATGACCCTGCAATTCCATTATATCTTCAAGAGAAATAAAAACACATGTCCACATAAAAAGTTAGACAAAAAAATTGAAAAAAGAAAAACTTGTATGTTCATAGCTGCATTATTAATCATAATACCTAAAAAGTGAAAACAACCCAAATGTGCATCAATAGAAAATATGAGGTATTGTTCATACAGTAGAAAATTATTTGACAATAAATAGAAATGAGGTACTAACATTACAACTTCATTTACATAAAATTTTCAGATCATACAACCAGCAGACGCCAATCCTTGCCTCTCTGGATTTATGAAAATCCTAAGGGATTAAAAAAATCAAGTATTTCTTCTCCTCACTATACCAGTAGTCAAAATTTCTTTTTTCTGTTGTTATAATATCGATATTATTTCTATTATTTTTCCAGGCCTTACTAATAATAATTGATACAGAACATTATAAAAGTTTAAGGTGTACGGTGTCTTGATTTGATATACTTATAAAATACAAAATGATTACCACCATAATATTAGCTATCACTTCCATCTCATCACAAATAACCTTTCTTTTTTTTGTTGTAAGATTGAAGACTTACTTTCTTAACAGCATTCAACTTACTGGCAATAATGGCCAAATTATACATTAGAGCAAACCTGTTAATCTTATAACTGGAAGTGCATACCTTTTGAACAATATCTCATTACTTTCTATTATTAATAAAGAATATATTCAGAATATAATGAAGAATATGTTCAGAATAGGCATATTTGCTAAAGCAAAAAATAAAGTATTGCTTGTCTAGGGCTAAGAAGATTGGTAGAAATTGAGCAGTGATTTCTAACGGTTTTACTTTTTGTGTAATGAAAATGTCCTAAAATTGATTGTGGTGCTGACTGCACAATTTTGTGAATAAACAAAACCCTCCAAATTTGAACTATGTACTCTATTTCTACTAAGGAATAAGTTTTTTCCCTTTAAGTCTAACCAGTTAAAAATTCTTGGTGAAATAAGAAATCTGAGATGAAGGGTGGAATGCATGATTTCCTCTATAATTAAACCAGTAGTTTAGACATCAGAAATGAAAATTTAAAAAAAAAGTGAATTTCAATATAGTAAGGAAGATTAGATATAGAGAAAACTGACAAAAAGATGTATTTTTTTAAAACCCTAAGATTAAAACACATTTTCAAAACATAAAGCATAATTGTCAAAGCTGCAAGATAGCTGATTGTTTAAATCCATGTTTAAGTTGGTGCCCCATAAAACTCTACTATTCACTGGTTACTTCTTTTAGTGATTTTTCCTTTCTCCTGTTGAACTCAGGTCTAACATAATCTGAATGCATTACAATAAGTATGTAAAAAATCAAACTGTAAAAGAAAATAATCAACATATATTAAAATCCATGGATTAAAAAAAAAAAGGAAAGCTGTCTGAGAAAAAGTTGACAAGTCATAGCATATAGTTGCACAGCAAATGTACCTACAGTTCAACTTTTCATTGCCAAAATGTGGTCCAAGCACAACTCTGGTAAATCCAGCAAGGTCACAGAAGATTATTACATCTACATGGCACTGTACATGTTTCCAGAGACCACATGGAGGTGGAAATATTGATATAGAAAAGCTACCCTCTTTTAGGAGGTAGGATCTGGTCAGAACCAAGAGAATGACTATTGAGTAGATGCTAGTCACATACAAAAATACTCTTTTTAATTGTAGTGTTCAGAACAGACCATCTGAAAATGAGTTTTGGTAAACTAACTGTTCCATGTTACCAAACTTACATTAAGGCTCAGAGAATTCCTTTCTACCTAAACCAAGTTACAAATTCCTTTTATTTTCTTAAAATTTATAAAGACTATTACATTATAAAGATTATTTATACCCTCTCCTCCAAAAAAAAATCCACAAAGGTTTCAAATGGAAAGACAAAAGATAGAGTCACTAAAAAAAGTTTAACTTTTCTTACTCACTGCAATACACATTTAATTGTGAAAAAAGTTATGATTAATTTAAAAAATAAAGGACCAGAATAAATATAAAATAATAATGATCTACTTATTTTACAGTGGGAAACCAGTGGTATGCACTTTCTATTTTTCTTCTGAGAAATGTCAAGTAGAAATAGCAAACTGTCCTCTGGGAAAAATCAAAGTATGTGTGCCTAGAAAAGAACCCTGTCCTCAAATGAATTAGTACATAAATATTCACTGGGGAAATATGCATTATGTGACAGTATGGTTATAGGACATAAAATAGTAGAGATTTTTTTCAGGTTACATAGAACATGGTTCATATACATCAAAAACTGCAATTGTGGCCCAAATTATTTTTAGCCTCTTTTCCTTTCAGGACTAAACTATAGCATAGTTTGTGTATTAGTCTATAGTACTCCTCCCTAATTTAAAGTCTTAGGGGGAAAAAAATACAAATGCATATATTAAAGAACTGACACTATCTGTCAGCAAAAACTACAATACTTTGTAAAGTCATTCATTTTTCAAGTCCCTATAAATGACAAAGCTTCTCCCATCTACATAAACAATTCATTTATTTTACTGTGAAAGACTTTCTGAGGTCACTTAATTCAGCAATCTCGAACAAAAAAATTCTCTATCCTAATACCTCCTAGAAAGATCGATCCATATTCCACTTATCCTTCTGCAAATGTAAATTAATGCTGGAAACCTCAGGGAAACTACTTTATATACTTGAAACCCATACATCAAGTCATTTCTTAGCACTCTCTTCCATAACCTAAATAATTCATAATACTCCAAGTTTATTTGTGTGGTATCTATTCTCCATTAGCCTGTATATTTTGATTTGTATCTGTATTCAATTCCTCTATTAGTGTAGTTAACAGAAGTGGTAAAGTTCCCTGTGCATCTAGAGATTATTAAGAAGGCATCTACAGCTATTAAAATCTCATACCAAGTGTTTATTTTTCTTTGTTTTCTTGTCAAGGAGCACAAAACTGCTTTTTCACAATCAGGTTATATTTACCTATGAACCATGAATATATTTTTTTGATGAACTAGGTCTAAATAATGAGTCTTTCTCCGATGGAAAAATTCTGACAGTGGTTGGTAGAAAATGGCTGCATAGTAACATGAATGTATTTAATACAAGTGAACTGTATACTTAAAAATGGTTAAGATGGTGAACAATGTTATTTACATTTTACCACACATATGAAAAGTCATTACACTGAAGGAAAAAAGCCACACAGAAGTATGTACATATAGCCATTTATATTGCATGTCAAAACATGTAAAATTAAACTATAGTGACAGAAATCACATGGTTGTCTAGGATGGGGGAAAGAGGAGGAACTAACTGTAAAAGGTCTCAAGATAACTTTGTGGAGTGACCTTACATTTGTCAAAATTCAATGAAATATATTCTTAAAATGGGTACATATTGTATGCAAACTGTACTCAATATATTTAAAAATATTGATAAATAAGTTTTAGGAGAGAATGAATGCAAGAGAATAGAAAATAATATTACAGACTCTTCTTTCTAGGAAAGAGATGATGTTGTGGAGCACATAGAAGGTGGTAGCTAGAGGAAAATAGATGCTCAAAGGAGTATTTTATTTCTCAAGATGAGAGAAAAAGAAATGAATTTAATGCCAATGGGAAATCAATTATTTGAAAATTCAGGAGCATAAGAACAAAGGCTAGGAATTTTTTTGGTCGTTGTTTGAGACATATGAAATTTTGTTTTCAAATTCCTCAGTTCAATGAAACTGCATCTCAGTAAACCAAAGAAAAAGGGGGAAAAGGGCCACCCTGGTGGCGCCAGGGGTTAAGCACTATGAAGCTGTCCACAGCCTCTGCAGCATGAGTTCAATCCCCAGCTGGCCAGGGAGCTACCCACTGGTGCAGCAGACCTCTCCTGTCTTGCCCGCTGCTACCCTCAGCAGTATTTCAGTAGATCCACCTGTCTCTGGTGAATCCTATCACCCCCCACCCCCACACCTCTGGCCTATACTCCAGTTCTTGTATGCATAAATAAATCAATCTTTAAAAAAAAAAGAAAAAGGGTGGGGGGGGAAGCCTTCGCAAGATTAGAAATATGCATCAGACTGAAATATGCATCACAAAAATTTTAGTGAAATCTACAAACCAAGAATATGTCATTGCCATATACATGTGTATTAGTAGTAAATATAACAATAATGGGTTTTTTTTTGGTGGTATAAGCAAAATCTGTACTAATAAAAACCTTGTACTAAGAGGTTGACCCTTTAGCAAGAAATTACAAGGAACTAGCATTTTGTTAGAAAGCAGAAAATTACTGAAACCAAACAATATGCTCTAATATTTCAGGTATTCTTTAAGCCTGGCCTCAGAAATAAAAAAGATTAGTGAGGGCAATAAAGACTAATATAAGGAATAACATAACAGTTTTGTAATGCTATCAAACATGTGAGAAGGACATCCATAGCCATCTTTGTTAGTAAACAGCCTTGTGAGATTATATTTTCAAATACCGAGTATAACCGCTAAATTTTAAAATTAGTAAGAACTTTATTTCAGGAACTAGAAGAGCCAAAGTCCCCCCAAAAAAGGTTACTGCTGGTCTTAGGTGATATATAAGTCAGGTTAAGGAATGTAGTACTTTGAATTCTCATACCCCATATGCCAGCTCTCAAAACATTACTGCTTTATGCCATCTTTTATATCTGTGAATCTGTGACTTAGCAAGGTAATTTTTAAATTTTATAAAAGCCTTTACAAATATTTTAAGGCCTGAACATAAAATATATTTGAAACACACTTTATATAGTTATCTTTAATTGGATTTTAAAAAAAAGCTTTATTTCCCAATATGTAATTCAATGATTAAAAACTAATATTTTTAAACAATTAGCTATGACCTGTCACTAAATTTAACTTTTACAATGTATATTAATACATTCTCTATAAACATCTTTAATTACCAAGTATTTTTACAATCTCAAAACTGGATGTGTATATTGACAAAGAAATCATACATACAAAACAGTTATGTATAATATATATGTTATACATAATATATAATGGTTATGTATATATACCATTAATAAACTGTAATAGTACATACAAACAGGTAACAGCTATTGTTTTCAAAATTCAAAATGATTAATTTGAAAGCACCAGGAATTTGCAAAATGACAACAGACATTCTTGTTATATACTAAATAAAATCAGTGTTCTTTTCTGTTCAGATTTTAAAGCAAAAACAAAAGTAATTGGTCTGACTCTTTATAACAATATCAGCCAATTGAGCTAAGTTTCAAAATTTTCTCTCTTGTTAGAACACTGTCACAAATAGTTGCACTAAACAATTTTGGAAATCAAGTAAATAAGAAAATGGTTTTCTTACAAACAGAATGGTTTGTTCAGGTGTTTATTCTTTTTTAACTTTTATTTCTACTTTTCTTTCTTTGTTTTGGTGTCACAGAATATCTTTTTTCTAAAAGTCTTATTTTAAAAGTCTTTGCCCCATAAGACCAATAACATCAAAATATATTTATTATTTTCTATTTATAATTTTCTATTTTCAAAAACCGTTGCCTCTCTTACAAAATAATGCATTTCATAGAAGCTCTTGTCTCACCTGGCCAGTTCTTTAATTAAGTTTGCAATGCGTCTTTTGTCTTCCAGACATAAATCCTTCAGTGATGCACTCTTTATTCCACCTGTGCAGAAATTCTATTAAAAAAAAAAATCTTAAGAAAACGTTTAATACTTTTGGAGAAACCTCTTAAAATAAGGTGAAATGTCTTAGTTATTTTTTATTGTGGTGGAGCACTAACCTGTGCTATTTAACCTACTGTGAATTCAGAACAGACTAAGAGCAGCTCCCCTTCCTGTCTGTGACTATGCAGATGCCTCTCTTTTTCTTCCTCTTTTTCCTAATAAACCTGTCCTTTTAAAGTGGTGTTTTTTTTTTTTAAACAAAACAAAACAAACAAACAAGCGAAAAAACAGACTACGAAACTGATTCTCCACCATGGATACATTGTGAAATTTACATTGAAAAGCAGTCACTAAGAAGACACTGAGAAACTACCGGATAACATGAAAGTTTTCAGGGTGCAAGGTTGGAGACCCAGATGGAGTCCAGAGACCCAGAGGGAGCCCAGCGACCCAAACTGAGATGATAAATCTGCGAGTCCAGAAAAGCCAAGGTTTAGAGCTTGTAGGGCAGAGAATGGAGATAATAGAGCTGCACATAGAAAAAGTTCTAGAGATCTACAGAAGGTCTCCCTGCAAGTCAACAAGTCACAATGATCAGCATGTGTTTATGAAGAAACATAAGTGAAAAAAGAACTGCACAAAATCCCAAAATGAACTCTGGAAATATTCTCTGTAGCTAAATGCCATGAATGGTCTGTGTATTCCCACTAGTCAGAATGGAAAACCTTGCAATTCAAGGTGCATCAGGCAGATTATTCAAAAGAATACTGCCTATGGTGGGCAAAACTAACCCTGTAATAAAAGCTGCTCTACCAAGCTTTAAAAGAATCACACTTGGGCCTCCCCTGGTGGCGCAGCGGTTGAGTGCTGGGCTGCGAAGCTGCTCACAGCCTCTTCAGTGCCAGTCTGATCCCTGGCCTCCGGGGAGGGTCCCACATGGCACGACAGACCTCTCCTGCTGTGCCCGCTGCTCCCCTCAGCAGTGTATTTCTTTGTCAGTCTGTCTGTTCTGTTCCCTGCTCTGGCTCTGGTGAATTCTCTCACCCTCCCGCGTTTCTGACTGTACCCAGTGTTTGTATAAATAAATAAATCTTTAAAACAAACAAAAAAGGATCAAACTCTTCCACATAACTCAATGATATCCCAGGGAAAAAACCCCCAATTTCTAGAAATTAAAAAATATCCAACATTCACAAGAGATTAAAATTCATACTACCTGTAGCATCCAATAAAAAACAAGCAGGCAGACAGGCAAAGAAGTAGGAAAATATAATCCATAGCTTGGAGAAAAATTACACAATCAAAATCTACCCATAAATGACTCAGCTGATAGAATTATAAACAAAAACATTAAAATAGCTTTTAAAACTATATTCCATATGTTCATGAAGCTAGAAGAAAGGTTGAGTATGTTTATTATAGATTTGGAATATGTAAATAAAAACAAAAGACCCAAAATGAACTTGTAGAGAAAATTATATCGTATTACATGAACAATATACTGGAAGAGGTTAGTGGCAGATCACGCATAGCAGATCATTAATGAATTTGAAGACACAGCAATGCAAACTATCTATAGACAAATACAGGCCACAAACAACAAAAAAATTACACAGTATCAGAGAAATGTGTGTTCAAGTCACCTAATATTTGTGTAATTGGAGTCCTCAAAAGAGAAGAGCGGGAAGACACAAAAATATCTGAAGACATGATGACATAGTGGCTTCAAAATTTCCCAATGTGATGAAAATTATAAACCCAGAGATGCAGAAAGCTCAGCAAATCCTAACCAAGAAACATTTAGAAAACTAGTCCAAGGCATACTATAATTAAAACTAGTGATAAAAAGAAAATTTGAAAAGTAGCCAGTTTAAACTCACACATATTAAATATAAAGGAATAAAAATAAGGGATGGCATTACATTTCTTTTCAAAAACAATGCAAGCCAGGTGCTACACAACAATATCAGAGTACTGAAAGAAAATTTATCAACTTAGAATTTTATAACCAGTAAAAATACATTCAAAAAATGAAAGTGAAATAAATATTCTTCAGTCATCAGAAGCAAAAAAAAAAGATTATTCCCAATATAACTGAAATATAAAAGTTAAAGGAAATATATTAAGCAAAAGGAAAATATTTAAAATGCAATGGTCTTTAGACAATTGAAATAAAAGGAATTCAACTGAAAAACAACTGAAATAAAAGGAATCCAAATTGGAAATAGTAATGTAAAATTATCTCTACTTTGAGATGGAATGATCCTATGTATATAGAGTTATAAGGAGTTTACACACACACACACACACACACACACACACACACACACACACAACTATTAGAATTCATAAATGAATCCAGAAAGATTACAGGATACAAGCTCAAATGACAAAAATCAACTGCCTACACTACACTACACTACACTAGCCGTGAACAAACCAAAAGCAAAATTAATGGGAAAATCTATTTACAATTTTCTTTTTATCACTAAAAGTACTTAGTGGTTGCTAGGAGATGAGATGATTGCAGAATGGGCGTGATTCCCAATATATAGAGTTTCCAACAAAATTTTATTTACAAAACAGGCAGCAAGCATATTTGACCCACAGGTGACAGATTGTCAAAACCTGACTAGAACTCTGATGGAGAAAACAAAATATAATAAAAGTAAAGTGAAATAGCTGTTAAACTAGGATTCAGTCAAAGGACTATATAGATGCTAATGTTACAAAGTAACTACGAATTACTACTAACTTTACAAAATATTAGAGTTAAAGGCAAGGGAGAAAGAAATCAATGACTGGTTTATAAAAACAGTCTTTATATGATAAATTCCAAATGAAGGAAAAACAATAATAATCCAGGCTAAATTTACTTTTAAAACATCTTTCTTACACATAAGGAAATTTCACATGAACAAAAATCATAAACAACTGCTGTAAATTTGATTTACTAACTCTACACAGATTAGGATATATCTATATCCTAATATCCTTTTTTGGAACCAAGTCAGTAACTTTTCTTAGCACTTTAAACTACCATAGATGTTTTGGAGCAAATTTTGTTAGTCATCCAAATATTTTATATTTATAGCAAGTATTATTCAAAGAATCCTAGACTCCTCTATATTTTTATCATCCTTGCAGATCATCTAATATTAGTTCAAGGGCCCTTATTGAAGAGCTACAGAAAATCATCTACTGGTAAGAATTTAAAAAGATTGTAAATTCAGAAAGAAAATTAAAGAAATTACTGACCTGTTCATCTATTGCATCTCCTGCACCTTTTAAAGATTCCATGGACACTGAGGCAGCATTCACCTTGGAAGTCTTAAGTTTAAGATTAGCTTTTGGACTCAGCAACTTGTGTCTTGATCTGATATTTTCTTCTGTAGACGTTCCTAAGGATTTTCATCAAAGATGATATCAAAATTATAACTTCTCATTCTCTTAATTCCACCCCTCCATACTTGATAAACTTCATTTAAAGTTCTCAATAAGTAATGAATCATGAAGAAATGATGTTTTGAATAAACTAAGGATCTCATTAAAATATTTTTAAAAGGTGTTGTGAACATTCATGAGTCACATTAAAACCAATAAATTATAGCATGTGATACATACTTTAATTTAGGGGAAATTAATCTGATGGTCACATCATTAGGGTACTTACAATTTCTCAGTTTTACTATTCATCTAAGTAATAACCAGTAAACTTTAAGGAGTCTATTATATCAACCCTAAATCAAGAAATTTTTACTTTTCTTTGAAATATTAAATTTCGGCTATTATTCATAACACAAAAAATAAGAATCTCTTGCTTCTTAATATGTAAGTGAGGGCCTCCTTGGTAGTGCAAGTCAAGTGCAGCGCTCTGAAGCTGTCTGCAGCCTCTGCATCGCAGGTTCGATTCCTGGCCTGCCAGGGAGATTCCCACATGGCAGACCTCTCCTGCCACTCCTGCTGCTCCCCTCAGCAGTGTATTTCGGTAGTCTGCCTATCCGCTCTGTCTCTGGTGAATCGTCTCACCCTCCCATGCCTCTGGCCTATACCCCAGCTCTTGTATAAAAATAAATAAATCTTTAAAAAAATAAAAATAAAAAATAAAAAATTAGGTTCTCTGATTAACTATCCTCTATCCAGTTCTACCTGCAAAGTTGTCCTAAGGTTTCATTTTCTCCTAACATTTAAGAAGCAAAGGAAAGTTAAAAATTAACATAGAAAATCATACCTGGAACATATACTACTGATTGTTCTTCATCAGAAACTTTGCAGAAGGACATGAAGGAAAACAATATAAAAGATAATCCAATATCCAACTACATGCTTTGTCAAATGTTGTAAGACTTTGTTCCATAAAACTTTTATCCATGTTAATTCCCAAGTGAGGTACTGTACTATTAGGGTCCTTTCATTTACTTTCCTTTTGCAAACAGAGAGTTAAGTGTTCTAGTTTGCTCATTATTGGAGAAATGACAAGTTATTTTAGGCTTGAATAAATAATTTCAAAAAAGCGTCAGCTTTCAAGAACAAACACTGTTTGAGGGCAAGTCAATCATGCAGACACAAAGACAATTTCTATCCTTCTGCAGTGCATTCATGAAATGTCCCAAGAAGCCCTACTATTTAACAAATGGAGGAAATTTAAGACAAAAAGAACTATTTTGAATTTGAAAAGGAGAAATTTAGAAAGGCTAAGTTCTTATCACTACTATAGAAAGACAACCAATAAGAAACCTTTCCTTCCAGAAACAAAATTTTATTCAGAACTATATCTAAATCTGGGTATGTCCATAATAACCTCCTATTACACTTTCAGAAAGAAGTATCTAAACTATTTTGTCCAAATGACCTAGAAAAATTCCAGTTTTCTGGTATTCTTTTTATTGAGGTAGCATTGGTTTATAACAATATTTATAATTCAGAGGAGTTTTCTGTTCTTTTATATAAAATGTGTTGTTTCCAAAATTTCTAGGCAAATTAATTATTAACAATTTCCCTCCTGGAAATAGCTGAAGTAAAATGGTGAATTTAATAACATGTTCAAAAAATTCACTATATTTCAGTGCAAGATTAACCCTTGTAATGGAGTCTTTTTAGGGAATGCTGATCCGAAATGCCTAGAATCCCTATGAGAATTGAGAAGACAACTGCAGTGCCAACTGTTGAAGCTGTCAGGTGGTCTCTAACAGCTCTCTATACTAGACCATGCACAATCACAGCTTCAAAATTTTGGCTAATAAATAATGCCCTAAACTTTAAATTCCCTCAAATATCAAAGATGGAGATTAGAAAAAATTTAAAGGCATATAATACAAATAAAGCATTAGATTCCACAATGCCACGGAAACTTGATAGAAGCTAACACTGGAGCAGAGAAATTCCAAATTTCCTGACACTTAATCTATCAGCCTAAGAACACAAAACATTAAAATCCCCTAAAATGAAATTAAGCAGGCTCCTTAACAACAAAAACTGATTCAACTTTTCTTACCTACTGGTACTAACAAAGGGCACTGCAAACACAGTAGATGCCCAATAAATGTTGTGCTATTTGAAAATACATAAAGAAAAAAGTATCTGGAGGGAAGAAAAGAAGGCAGGAGCTCAAGATTCAAAAAAGTTCCATATGGCCATGTATTCAATTAGAAAATATATAATTAACTTACAGAATATTCTACAAGGATGAGCTGTGGAAAAACTAACAACTTAGGTCTTGGAAAACATAGGACACTTCCCTAGACCATTCACAAAGGAGCCTAGACAACAGACCAACCACTGGGGCCTCTACTCAGTTCCCTCGAAGATGAACTTGGAAGTTCAGGTATTTCATACTTTCTTTTCTCAAACTTGACACTACTTACCCCATCCTTACTCTTTGCTAATAACTTGGTCTCCCTTTTTCATTTAAGACAAACAAATTGTAGAGACCTTCCACAAGCTTCCACCAACATATCTAATTGACTGTCTTATATTCATGTCCATAAACTCTATGTTCCCTCTTTTTACTATAGATGAACTGTCCCTGCTCCTATCTAAAGTCAATGTAGGCCTTATGCAAAAAAATACCATCCCTTCTTCTACATGATATTTTCTCCCCTCTTTCATGAATCATTTTTCCTATTAAACTTTTTCCAGCGTCCAAATATATAATAATTTTCTTTCTCCTGAAAACAAAACTCTGTTGAGCCTATGTCTTTCTCACTAACTACTGTGCCATTTTTGCTCCCTTTACAGCAAAACTCCTCAAAGGAGTAATCTATTGATACATTCACTACCTTCAATTTCTCTCCTCTCATTCATTCTTGAACCTATCCCAAAAAGCTTTCCACCCCATCACTTTAGAACAACTACTTTTAACAAGGTTACCATGGTCTCTACATTATTAAATCCACCAGTCAATTCTCAGGCCTGACTGTATACGATCAATAGCATTTGCTATAGATAGCTACACTCCTCCTTAAACCACATTTCCCCTTAGCTTCAAAGATACTATACACTCAATTTGATCCCGACCTTCTAATTTTAACTCTTACGCATCTCAGTCTCCTTAGATTCTTCCCAGCCTCTTAATCTTAGAGTGCCTCCAAAGTCCATTCCTTGGACATTTTTCCCTGTTCATTTCCTTGGTGATCTCATTCAGTCTCAGGCCTTTAAATATTATCAATATGCTACTGTCTGCCAAATTAATCTCTAGCAGAAGCCCATCCCCTACATTTAACATTGCCACTTAGATGTATAAAAGATAACTAAAACACACACACACACACAAGATACCTCAAATTCAACATCAAACACTGAAGACCAAAAAAATTACAACATAATAAAGTCAACAACCCTGAAAGAAACAAATGACCACTGCATTTCACCTCAGAAACAACAGTACTGTGGAAAGGGTAGGGAAAATTGTAATTAAACTGGGTTTAGAGTAATACCTAGGCAGTACAATCCAACACAGAAGAGCAGCTATTGTACAGAGCTCCTCTGTTGTTAACTCAAAAACTGGCATTACACTGGAAAAGGAGGTACAAGGAGTTGGCATGGAGGACAGAGGGTGTACCACTGGAAAACCATACCATACTGGCGCAAAATGACTACTGCCTTGAGCCTAACTCTCCCAAACTAGAACAACTGGAGCCCAAACCAGAGGGGAGAGCCAAGTAGTGTCAGCTATTTGGTGATCAAGCATAGTGAAACAGTGTCTCCTCATAGAGGCAACTACTATTTATATCTTGAAGCAGTGATATACCAGACACCTGTCTTGCCACCACTAAGAGCCAAAATCAAGACAATAACCAGAGTTTGAAGCATATGGATCTTCATAACAGGAGTAAGCACCCAAGAGTAAGACTCCATGTTCTAAAAGCAAAGAGAAAAATTCCCAGCTGTGGCTATGTCTTAACTTTAGTCCTCACCCAGCACTGCATCAATTGCCTAACCATAGCCTAAAGGTTGAGACTGGCATAAGACTTGGAGACATTTTGGCCAAGGAGGTGAGTACAATGGACCCCCCACACACAACTTAGGCAACTAGCACTGTAGAACCTTGAACACTTGATGATGAATGGAGGTGACCTTTCAGTGCCCTAGTGCCCCAGTCCTCACCAGCACCAGGTCTATAAAATAATAGATACCTAAGGTTCCTGGATAAAAAAAAGTAGGATTATATTCAGCCTCTTTTAGGAGAGGTATAAAGCCAATTTAAATTTATTAAGATAAGGAAACTCCCTTTTCAAAACAATAAAAATTAAAAATGAAGAGACAGAAGAACATCATTCACAAATGTTGGCGCGAAAAAACCATAAGGGAAGCGTCAATCCAGCACTGCCATAGAATATGTCTGAGAAGGAGTTTAAGGAAAGAGTTATAACCATGCTTGCTGAGTTAAGAAAAACAATGAAGAAAAACAGGATCACAATAAAGACTGAGAAAAAATGTGACTGTTACAACAAGAACTAATGTATCTAAAATATACTGTAACTGAATTAAAAATTAGAATACAGGTCCTCAACATAGACAAATGCAAGTAATGGAGAGAATTAGTGAGTCTGAAAGTACAATGGCAGAGAACAAAGAGAACTAGCATCCATATCATCCATATCATTAGAGATGGAAAAGAAAAAGGCATAGAAAATTAAAAAAAAATTGCTGAAAACCATATCAACCTGTTTCAAAAGGACTAAAATGTTCCAAACAAAATAGTATTAGACTGACATACACCAGGACATATTAGTATTAAACCACTGAAGGGCAATGCCAAGGATAGAATATTAAAAGTATCAAGAGAAAGAAGAGTAACCTACAGGGAAGACCTATTAGACTGTGAATTTTTCAGTGGAAACTTAATAGGCAAAAAGAAAATGACAGGATATATTTAAAGTCAGAAAAAGATTTCCAATCTAGAATACTTTCTTATGTAAGACTATCATTCAGGAATTAAGGAAGGGTAAGGAGCTTCACTGAAAAATAAAAAATTAAGTGCATATAGCAACACGAAGATAGACATGAAAGAAATGTTAAAGGAGTTAATATAAAGCAACAATATAGAAATAACAAATGCTTAACTTATACAATGAGGAAGAGGAGGAGAGTAAAAATGTGGCCCATTAGAATGCATTTGATATCAACCCATCCAACAGGATCCAAAAATAGTCCATCATACTTTTCAGCAGAACCTTCAGACAAAAATCAACAGAAAAAGAGAGAATAAAAAATAATAATCAATAAATAATAATCAAAAAATAATAATCAATACAAGTAATATAAGACAAAGGAAATGGAAACTAAATATAAAAGAAGGGTGTCAATAAGTAGACACACTAAAAAAAAAATCAAAACGATAATAATCATTTATGTCTCTTATATTACATAGAAACAATCTAAGTGCCCAGTGATTAAAGGACTGGATGCAGAAGATGAAATATGCAATTTATTGCAAAATGGAAGGAACTTGACAGAATTATGTGTAGTAAAGCCAAGGCAGACTGAAAAAGACACACATAACCCAAGGATACCAAGCCCCACACCTTATGTCATCTCACTAAAATGTAAGCACTGAGAGAGGATTTTGTTTCACTTTGGTCAATGTTGGTATCTCCAAACATCAAAGAATGCCTCCTTGTAAGCCACCTATGAAAGAATGAGTTTGATATTCATTTACTTTTAAAGTCACTGTCCAACAACTTTCAAAGTCACCTTTCTCTATTTTAATCAAACGAAACTGGCAAAACTTGTTAGCTACACCATGCTACATTTCTTTTTAAATATAAAAATAACCAGTAAACCTCAACAAAGTCTTGAAAAGATTTGACTTTGCCTCCATCCATTCCTTTCTAATCCTTGTAATCTGTCTTCATCATATTGTCATGAGAATCCAAATATTTATCTTCTTCAAATACAGAGATGCCCACAAAACATACATACTTTATGGGAGAACAAGAGAATGCTCATACCAATCTATCCAAATGCCCAGAATTAAAACATCAAAGGCAGAAACAGTAGAGAGAAGCATGTCTAGATTACTGGAATCTGAAAGAAACTTAGTACTGACAACTGTAATCTTATGAGTTTCATTCAGTTACCATTAACACATGAATATGTAATGATTAGTGACCACAACTACTTTGCTGGATTGCTGGATAGTATATTAATGTAACATCCACATAAATTCTTTGTCTATTTTTAATTGAAAACTCAATGGCAGAGATGATAGCTATAGCAATGTTTTCACCAGGTCCAGTATTTCTTAATATCAACTTACTAATACTGTTAATACACTTGAGTACATTTACATTCACATTTAGATGCTGAAGAACACTAATTTCTGATATTACTGAGAACAATAATGAAGGGGAAAGGTGGCTTATTGCTTGCACTTTTTTTTTTTTTGTAGATTTAACCCAAAATGACAATATGGCTTATATATTGTTTACACATTAGGTACAAAGATGTAACCTGTGCAAAACAGCACTGCTGAACCACACTGTGCAGGTGATGCATAAA
The DNA here is from genome assembly GCF_014898055.3 of Talpa occidentalis. Classification (NCBI taxonomy): domain Eukaryota; kingdom Metazoa; phylum Chordata; class Mammalia; order Eulipotyphla; family Talpidae; genus Talpa; species Talpa occidentalis. Next base: position 28,669,150 of record NW_023601322.1, read on the forward strand.
ACATAAGAACAACAGCAAAAACAAAAAAAAGGTGACATTCAGTCACAGATGATCCGTCCTCACATGAAGGAAACATAGGACTGGGAACTTTCTCAATCACATTTTTCTAACTGTTCAATAAAGGTGAAGATGGAAAATCTTTGAAGAATGTGAAAATACCAAATTATAGGGACATACTTTTTTCTGATGAAAGTTAAACCATAAAGACTTTGGGGTGACTTGGGAAATCATTAATATGACAAGAAAATAAATCAAGACCCAAAACACATGACTAAACCAAGTGACTAATAACTATGGATATGCTTTTTAGCAAAGATTCAGTAACAAATTTGCATTTGATTTAAAATGAAAGTATCTTATGCAGGATGTTAATTGATCATTTTGTGAAATAGGTTGGGGAAACAGGCGCTAGTAGAACCCTTTTAATTCCATTCAAGCAACTGAATTTCTATAGGATGTAGTCACAACCATTTTTCGTATACAATTTCAACTCTTCACTTTCAATAGAAAGACGGTATTTACAGTAATTTTAAGAGTAAGGGAGAATGTAGAAGAGAAGGGAGGATATGACTTCTAGGTGAAATAGTAACAGGACAAATAAGTGAGTACAGACAACTAAGACCAAGAGCATAGGTTAACATACCTGTTAATTTATTCAGTTCCAACCCAACAGACTGCTTCCCCCATACACCATTTATTCTATATCAGAGCAATATCATTGGTCATAAAATTAAGTAATAATAACCAAAACCACATGGTTATGAAAATGTACTAAAGAAGCTTGTTACAAGCTAATAACCTACTTGTACCTCCTCTATCACAAACTTCTCTCAATGCAGTGGCAGTGTTTCAGGACAACAAACTCATTGGCAATTCCTGACTTCCTGATTCAACCCAGTTGTTCCCAATGAATATATTCTTTTTGCAGCCCTACTGACAGGTAAAAGAAAAAGTACTTAATTTGCATGGTGCATTAGTGTGCTTTCATCCAGTATGCGAAATTGATTTCACTTGATTCTCACCAACTTAACAGAGAAAAGTGGTACTTCTATTTAGAAAGTGCATAAGACAAACACTGAGCAGCATGAAGTGCAAAAATATACCTCTCTCCAAATTATGACACTTCAATTCCAGTAACTCAATAAAGGAAAATGATAAAAAAAATTGTGTAAGTTTCACAGGGAGTTTAGTAGAATCTGCAAACAATGATTCTGCCTCTAACTCTGCTATCACCAATCCCAGTAAAGATACAAAAAGACTAGCCTCTGCAGCACCCAACAATAATTGCCTTCCTTTCAGTAACACTCCTCCAATTAACATGACGTAAACCATCATCAGGACCAAAGATCAGGTAGGAACAGTTTACCAAACCCAGGGAAACGCACTTGACATCTCATCAGACAATGAACCACCGAATACAACAACATGGTAAAAGTTCCACTGCTGCTCCACCTCCAAACAATCCAAGAATGTCAATATTGCCAGTGGACACCCATAATCTATATCTTCAATCGACGGTACTTCCCAGCAGGATGATTCGGATCCTACTCAGCAACAAGCACCACCAGATCACGTCCCAGGATAAGGAGACCCAAGACCCGCACCCCTTCTAAAATCCCACTACGAAAATAAATTCTCACTGACAAGCCTTCGAAGTCCCACAAGGTCCTGACATTCCTAAATCAAAACAAAAAGGAACCTGGTCCAGCTGAAACGGGACAAACCCAACACGCTTCCCTTCTCCTCACAAGGACACAGCGAGCCCGAGGTGACCCAGGGCGGGGGGGCCCTGGAGCCCCAGATCGGGCCACAATTCCAGGCCATCTTCCAGATCTCAGGGACCGCGAGGGCTGGGAAACATCTACGCTGAGCCCCACCCCTGAGCTCCAAACGGGACTTGTCGCCGGCTGGCCGGCCATCTGATTCCCGGCACCTGGACCACGGCCGGACGGGCGGCCGCGCCCCCGGGGTTCGCACAGAGCTTCCCCTCCACCGTGAGACCCACGCGATCGCCCGCAGGAGGGCGGCGGAGCCCCCTGCCAGCCCCGCAAAGGATACAGTCCCGGCTCCAGAACGCCGCGGCGCCCGGGCGGGAGGGGCCCGCCACGTCCGCCATCTTGAAACAACCGCCACTCGGGGCGCCGCGCCCGGCCGGCTCCGCCCCGGCCCGCAGGCCCAGAGCCCATTGGCCGCACGGCGCCCAGGCCCGCCCTCGCCTGCGCGGCCGGCCCCGGCGGGGTGGGGCGGGCGGGCCCGAGGAGTCGCTGTGTACCCGCGGCGAGGGGTGGAGCGCCCGCCCGGCCCGCGGAAAGGGTCGCCCCGCGGAGCTGCTGCTCCCAGACCGGCCCGGGCCCCGCATCTCTGCGCCGCCGAGAGCTCAGGCGCCGCGCACTACAAGTCCCGGCATGCCGTGAACGCCACGGCCCCGCTGCGGCGGCCCCCGGCCCGCCCTCCCGCCCGCCGCGCCCGCCGGCCCCCCGGCCCCCCGGCGCCGCACTGGCCGCGCGCGGAGCCGCGACGCGAGCCATGGAGGACGCGCAGTCCCCGCTGCCGGGGGCAGCAAGCCGCACCTGGAGAAGCTGACCCTCGGGATCACCCACATCCTAGGTGAGGGGCGGGGGCCGTGGGGGCGACCGGGGGACGAGGGCGTGTGCGCTAGGAGCCCCGAGGAGCGACGGGGCGCCGAGCCCGGGCTGCCCGTGGGCACCGCGGCTTGGACTTGCGTGGCCACGGGGGGAAGAGGGGGTGCCGGTGTGGCTAGGCCGGGGAAGGCGCGCCGGGAGTGTTTGGAGGCTGTGCTGGGAAACCCTACGGCCCCGAGGAGGTGCCGCCCCGGGGCTCAGGAAGGACGGGGAAAACGGGCAAAGGGGGACAGCGGACTCCTGACAGTTGAAATGTGGGTCTCCCCAGAGGCATTCTTGTGGCCAAGGGATAAGTATCCTTGAAACTGAAGCCCTTCCTCTGGGAGCAGAGAGAGCTGGGGAAGTGCTGCAGCCATATCCTCCCGGGACAGCTCCCTCCGAAGAGGTTGAGAGCTCGCCCCCCTGGATGGAGAGTGATGTCCTTTATTGAACCTTTACTTAGCATCTCCCGCTGTGTTAGACTCCAGGGCTACAAAGAGGAAAAAGCAAAAACACAGTTCGGGGGTGGGGGGATCAACAGACCAGGTCTGTAAAAAGTGGGAGAGGTCAGTAATCGGTTATTGTGCAGATGCGGCCCACAGGAGGAGGTTATTGACCTTATCTTGGGAGTTAAAGGGCATGTCCCACAGGAGATGATGGTAGATGTTGCAAGGTAAATGAGAATTATCCAGATAACCAAGAAGGAAAAATGCAGTCTCAGCAGGCCGAATAGCATGCTTCCCTGCTTTCCCATCACATAATGAAATCCAAATTCTATCCCACGACCCACAAGTCCCTTGTGATCCACCCTCATCCGTCTGTCTGACCTTATTTTCACTCTCCTTCGACCACTGTAACCTCCTCGTACCACAAATACACTAAGTTCCTTCGGTCTCTAAGACCTTTGCAATTTGCTGAGACCCTCCTCCTGAAATTATCTTCCTCATAATGTCTTTCCCACACGTTATTAAAATCTGTGCTTTAATATGACCTTACATAAACCTTTCTGAATAAAATTCTAATAACATCTCTATCATCTCCCTCCCTTTATCTTATATTTTATCCTCATGGCATTTATCACTACTTGAAGTTAGGTATTTATTTGGCTGCTTTTTAAATTTGTCTCTTTTCAGTAATTAAAGTCCATGAATATAGCAACTCTATGTTGTGCTTCCCTGTACAGCAGGTGGTCCAATAAGTCCTTTAATAACGCTATTTAGTCCTATTCAACATCACTTGGTGGTAACACTGGTTAAGGGGGAAAAAAGTTGATTCCCAGCTGGAGCCACTTCTGCCTGAAGCTGGCACATTCTTCCCAGGTCTGCATGGGTTTTCTTTGGCTACTCTGCTTTCCTCCCACATTCCAAAGAGGTGCCTGTAGGGTTGACAGGTGTGTCTAAATTGTTCCTGTGGGAGTAAGTTGGTGGAGGGTGGGGGGCAGGCATTGTGAGTGTTCCCTGTGAGGGAAGCATGGCCTGTGGTTTGGATCCCACCATGTTCCTTGAGCTGTTGGGATAGGATCCAGCCACCTGTGACTCTGACCTGGACTAAGGGTATTGGAGAATGAATGAATACAAATAACTGTGTAATAGTACAAATGCTTTTGGCTTTTTATTTAGAAGCTTAGTGATGTGACCAGAACTACACCATAGGAACTTACCTCTTGTTGGTATCAATTAGTCTATGGTTTAATTGTTCCTTATATGTCACTTTGTGTAAAGTCACAGTTTCCAAGAACCTATATGTGACGTTATGGGAGAACATACAGTGTTCCCCAGTGCCAAAACAGTGAGTGAAACATGAAATCATGATGTGTTTGGGAAAGTAATAAGTTTTAGAAATGAAATTATAGAGTTGAACAAGGAGAGAGCTAATCATCAAGACCACCCATAACCTAGCTCGTTATTTTTATCCAAACTTCTGCCCTGTTGTGTTTACGGATTTAGTCAAGCAGGTCTTGCTATTGTCCCATTATTCCCTTTATAAATCTTCATTACTCCCTTCATAAATCTGAGTTTTCTGTAAATAAGAAGTTAATTTCTTTTGTTTAATGTTTAGTCTACTCAAGCCAACCAAATTTCTCTTATGTTGTTTCATATAAAAACCTTGTAGGGTAAGTGAATTGGTTAGGCTTTTACACCACTGGCTATCACCTGCAGCCTTGATTGTGCTAAGGCAGGAGGCGCTTGGGAGTGTGGACTCAGGGCACACATGCCTGATGGTGGACACCTGGAGCATGGTGTGAGCATGCGCAAGTGTGCACACCTGAGCCTGGAGGCTGAGGGTATAAGTGCGGCGTCACTCAGAGACAAAAATGGCTGCAGCAGAATGGCTAGGAGAGGACAAGCGATGGCTATGAGTGGAAGAAACCAGAACGCCAGAGAGAGCCTAAAGAGAAAGAGTAAAGACTCACCAGGGACTGCCAGCCTCCAGGCCCCTAGCCTCCCTGCCTTGCCTACCTGTGTGCAGCCTTGCCTCACAACAATTGGTATAGAAAGAGCAGAAAAGCCTGAAAAAGACATTGAGGGCTCCAGGATTCTCCTTTATCCATCTGCCTGAATCGATTGAGAACCTGCCCCGTGCTTTGTTCCACTACAGACCTAAACAATTAAAAACTATTAAAAATTTTACTTAAACACTTAATATATCTATTATTAAGTAGTTCAGATATCAGATAAACTGCTAACCCAACCCTATAAGGCAAAACCTACTAAGGAATTAAACAAGTCTGTAATCAAATAGAGTTAAGCTAGCTTTCCATAAACATTCTAAAGTGTTTATAAGGTTCATCAAAACTTCATAATTTATTATTTAATTAGTTTTATTGAGATGTTGGTTTACATGTATATGTTAATATATATATGTGTTTAGGTTCATACCTCTTCATAGTAGCAGTCAAAAGTGGAAACAATCCAAATATTCATCAACTGAATAATGGATATACAAAATGTGGTATAGCCATACAATAGAAAATTATTTAGTTAGAAAAAGAAATGAAGTACTGATATATGCTGCAGTAGGGATGAACCTTGAAAACTAAATGAAAGAAGTCAGGTACAAAGACCACATGCATGATTTCCTTTACATGAAATGTCTAGAACAGACAAATCTATAGAGACTGAAAGGTTAGTAGTGCTGGGGAAGGGGAGTAGGAAACACTGCAAAAGGTACAGGGTTACTTTTGGGGGTAAGGATGCGTAATACTGAATATACTAAAAAACATCAACCACACATTAAAAGGGTGAACTTGAGACTGTGAATTATACCTCAAAGCTATTTTTTAAAAGGAATTCTAAAACCAGCCCTCCAAGGTTTCCTATCCTAATCCTCAAGACTATGAAACTGATGAAATGTCACCCCATGATGATATTATATTAAATGACAAAAGGGAGATTTTCCAGGCGAACCTGATCTAATTATATAAGCCCCTTAAAAGAAGCTGTTAATAGAAGAGGAAGTTGAAGAGACCTGAAGCAATAAAAGGATTTGTTATGCTGTTGCTGGCTTGAAGATGGATGGGAACACTTGACAAGGACTAAAAGACGCTTCTGGAAGCTGAAAGTGACCCCAGCTGACAGCAAGCAAGGAATGGAGAATTCAGTTCTACAACCACAAGGAATTAAATTCTGTCAACAACAGAACTGATCTTGGAAGATGACCTGAACTCTGAATGAAAACAATTATCACCTGTTACACCTGGCATAAAAATAGGACTGTAGAGCAATGATTTTAACATTAGCAGAGAATCCAGTCATGCTGTTCCAGACTTCTGAACTACAGAACACTGACCTAAATTGCATGTTATTTAAAGCTGCTAATTTTATGATTATCCATGCCATTATCCATAATAGAAAACTTAACACCTTCCACATTTTAAAGAGCACGCTTCAAAAAGAAACATAAGTGTAATGTGATCACAAAATTATAAATTATACTGATAATATCAAATCTCTCATACCAAAAAATATGAACCATCTATTAGTAGAAAAAGATTTTAAATCTAGATCACATAATCAACTATTTGTTGTTTCCAAAAGTCTACCTAAAAGCAAATTTATTAAAAATGCTAAAAATAAAGGGATGGCTATGTGTTTCTGGTTACCCACAACACCCACACCTTCAATGATTCGCTGGAAGAACTCACAAATATTCCAGCTATAGTTTCTTGTATCGGTCAACAAGGGACACAGACATGACAGGTGGAGTCTTGAAGCATCCATAAGCATCTCAAGGTTTCATTTCTGAGAGTGGTCACGTGAAATATACTTTTTTTTTTTTAAGTAGTGAAATGTAAATATGTGTGAAGTGTTTCTTACCAGGAAAGCCTGTTTAAGACTCAAATTCAGAGGCTTTATTTATTCTAGTCACATAGGGAGAACAACTTGCCATTATTATCAAGGTTTTGGACTTGAAGGATAGTGTGTCAAGAAATTTAGTGGGTTAATGCAGAGGTGGGTAGAACATCCTTATAAATATGAAACATATCCAAAGGCCACAGTCCCAGGCACCAGTCAGAGGTGAACCCTACAGCAGGTCATTCTAAAGGTGTTAACCTGGGTTGGCTTTGTTTTTTCTGTGCAGTCCACCCTACCTCCCAGCTCTCCAAATGCCTCACCTTCAAAACCCTGACTTTATAGCATTTCCTAATTCTTTGATTTGTTAATAGACTACTAATGTCTTTAAATTATTCTCTTTGAATAGTCTTATTTAATCAGAGGTTCTAAGTTGTCTTTTCTCAAGAGTTTTAATGTCATATCTTAGATTCCAAGATCTCTCATACTTTGATCTGTGGCCATAATTTTTCAGTAATGTAGATGACCATTTTTTCCAACCTGTGCACATTTGCCTGTCCCAAAAAGTCACCTCTGAGCACACAAACATAAATTTCTGTCTTTCAAGCTTCTTAATTGCAGACTATGGAATACACTCTGGCTAGTTGAGGCTAAAGATATACTTTTGCTAGTTAAGGCAGAAAAGGGTCAATTAAGAAACATTAATCTACAGATTCATAGGGAGAACTAAAGAGCCATTGCTAGGTTGAAAGTCATACTTCAAAAAATGGATGCTAAGTAGGATATATCTGCAAGATAAGGAATCTGCTGACACTCAACCCAAACTCCTTCACTGTGCTTGTGAGATGATCCAGTATCTTCATTTGCCCATTACTTCACTTGCTCATTCTCTTCCAGATTTTATGAGTGAATTGCCATGCAGGAATCGTGGTTTCCTATTTGCAATGGAATCTGAGAAATGTCTTTACCTGCTCAGTCTAAAAAACAGGGCTGCACACATTGGAGGGAACAAAAGTGTTCATTGAAGCATTCTGCAGGAAAGGCCACATCACTCTTCAAAACCCAAATCAACTATGCATGGCTTGTGGCATTTTCTATCACTCTCAGTCATCTGCCTTCCTCTACCATTAGCCTGTGTCCCCGTGGGGCCAGTATTGCCCAATTTAACACCAAATTATTGACTATTTGAAGTTTTTACTTTTGTTTCATGCTTATCTTGTTTTTCTAACAAGGCCATAAAATTCTTCAGACAGTGTTTCCTACTTAAATTCCTGATCTCTGGCAGTGATTTGATTCCCTTGGTCTGTGTGTGTGTTTTGTTCCAGTTCCATGCTATCTTTGGTATGGCTTTAAAGTATAGTTTGAAGTCTTGGAGTATAACACCTCTACTTCCCCTTTTTAGTCAGGAGGGCTTTGGCTATTTTTGGTATGTGTTCTTTTGTTGGTTTGTGATCCCCTGTGAATTTCAGAAATACTTGTACCATTTCTTTGAAAAATGTCATTGAAATTTTTAATGGAATTGTATTGAACCTATAAATTGCTTGGTAGAATGCCTATTTTGATAATGTTGATTCTTCTGATCCATGAGCAGGGAATGTCTTTCCAATTTCTTTGAGTTGTCTTCTTTTTCTTTTAACAATGTTTTATAATTTCCTTGTATAGGTCTTTCACCTCCTTTGTTAGGTTTATTCCCAGGTATTTAATTTTTTTTACAACTGTAAATCAGATGGTCTTTTTAATTTCTTCCTTTTCAGACTGATTGCATATAGGAAGGCTGCTGATTTTTGTGTATTGACTATATAACCTGCTACTTTACTGAACTGATTTATTGTGTTAATTATTTTTTTCCATAGATTTTTGAGGGTTCTCAATATATATCATCATCGGCAAATAAAAACAGCTTTAATCTTTCCCAATTTGGATTCCTTTTATGTCTTTCTCTTGCCTAATTACTCTAGCTATGGAGTCCAGTGTTATATTGAAAAGCAGTGGTGAGAGTGGACATCTTTGTCTTGTTCCATTTTAGTGGAAAGGCTGTCAGTTTTCACTGGTGAGAATGATGTTAGCTGTGGGTTTGGCATAGATGGTTTTTATTATGTTAAGATATGTTTCTTTTATCCCAAGTTACATCATAAATTGATGTTAAACTTTATTAAATGCTTTCTCATCTACTGATATGATCGTATGGTTTGTATTTCTCTTTTTGTTGATGTGGTGAAATATGTTAATTGATTTTCAGATGTTGAACCATCCTTGTGTCCCTTGAATAAATCCCCCTTGGTCGTGGTGTATAATCCTTTTGATGCATGTGTTGTTGGATTTGGTTTGCTAAGGTTTTATTGAGGATTTTAGCATCCATGCTCACTAGGGAGCTTGGTCTGTAGAGTGTGTGTGTGTGCGTGTGTGCGCGTGCGTCTTTCCTCGCTTTGGTATTAGTCTGATATATTGGTAGTATTCCTTCTTTCCCAACGTTTTGGAAGAGTTTTAGCAGTGTAAGCATTAGTTCATCTTTGAATGTTTGGTAGGACTCACTTGTGAAACTGTTGTAGAGCAGCCCCGATACAAAACGGGGTGCCTGACTGTGGGTCCTCACCCGCGCGCTTAAAAGGACTTATTAATGCTCTACTGCAGGCACACGTGAAAGGTTAATAAAAGGTTTATTTACAAGGGAAAGGGAAATGAGGAAATGTACAGCTCTGGGAGAAAAGTGGGAGACAAAGTTTTAAATGAGTCCTACCCGATCCGCCGATCAGGAATCCCAAAATGGCGCTCTGAGAGCTGGCCGCCAGCCAGGAGCGGTGAAGCCAGGAGGCGAGCGATCGCGAGCCAGAGAGAGAGCAAGGCCCACGTGTTTGGTTTTTATATCCAACCTGGCTGCCCAACTCCACCCTCAGGTCCCAGCCACCCTCCCCTTGGTGGTGATGGGATTTGTCTTTCCCAATGTCCTGATGGCTTTAGTCTGGAGTGGGGGTGGAGTCCACAAAGCCTGACAAATATTATACTGCTAGTCCTGCAGAACTAGTGCGCTTATGGTGACCAACGCAAGGAATGTTACTTTGGGCTGGTCAACCGCGGGTGTAACTTGGAAACCACGCTGGGCGCCAAACTGTTGTAGAGCAGCCCCGATACAAAACGGGGTGCCTGACTGTGGGTCCTCACCCGCGCGCTTAAAAGGACTTATTAATGCTCTACTGCAGGCACACGTGAAAGGTTAATAAAAGGTTTATTTACAAGGGAAAGGGAAATGAGGAAATGTACAGCTCTGGGAGAAAAGTGGGAGACAAAGTTTTAAATGAGTCCTACCCGATCCGCCGATCAGGAATCCCAAAATGGCGCTCTGAGAGCTGGCCGCCAGCCAGGAGCGGTGAAGCCAGGAGGCGAGCGATCGCGAGCCAGAGAGAGAGCAAGGCCCACGTGTTTGGTTTTTATATCCAACCTGGCTGCCCAACTCCACCCTCAGGTCCCAGCCACCCTCCCCTTGGTGGTGATGGGATTTGTCTTTCCCAATGTCCTGATGGCTTTAGTCTGGAGTGGGGGTGGAGTCCACAAAGCCTGTATGAGATTATCTTAGGACATCCTTTCCCCCTAACAAAACCATGTGGTCCTGGGCTTTCAGTTTTTTGGGAGGGTTTTGATTACAGTGTCAAATTCCTTGTTTGTGATTGGTTTGTTCAAGTTTTCTATTTTTTTTCTTTGTTCAGCCTTGGATGATTGTATAATTCTAAGAATTTGTTCATGTCATCTAGATTGTTGAACTTGTTTGCATATAAATGTTCGTAATAATCTCTATTTTCTGCATTTCTGCTGTGTTGTAATTTCTCCTCTCATTTTTGATCCTATTGGAGTTTTCTCCCTCTTTTTCTTTGTGAGCCTGGTTAGAATTTTGTCTATTTTGTTTATTTTTTTCAAAGAACCAACTTTTGGTTTCATTGCTCTTTTGGGCTGTCTTTTTTATTGCTATTTCATTTAGTTCTGCTTTAAAACCTTTTGTTTCCTTCTACTTGCTTTTGTTTTGTTGTTGTTTCTCTAGTTCCTCAAGATGGGAGATTAGATTGTTTCCTGATTGGGCCTGTATTGCTATGTACTTTTCTCTTAGGCTTTTGTTATGTCCCATGGCTGTGTCCTCATTATCATTTGCCTCAAGGTTTTTTTTTTTTAAGTTTTTTTTTTTTTTTAATAGAGGCATGTTTTATTTATTTGTTTGTTTGTTTGTTTTGTTTATACAAGCACTGGGTACAGTCAGAAGCTCAGGAGGGTGAGAGAATTCACCAGAGCCAGAGCTGGGGGCAGAGCAGGCAGAAGGACCGAAGTACACTGCTGAGGGGAGCAGCGGGCGGCAGGAGAGGTCTGCGCGCCATGTGGGACCCTCCTCTGGTGGCCGGGGAGCAGCCGGGGATCGAACTGGCGCCGCAGAGGCTGCGGGCAGCTTCGCAACCCAGCGCTCAACCGCTGCAACACTGGGGAGGCCCTCAAGGTTTTTTTTTTTTTAATTCTTTGATTTTCTCATTAACCCAGTGGTCTTTCAGTAGCATGTTGTTTAGTCGCCATGTAATGGGGGGGGGGGTTCCAGTTTATTTCTATGATCTCAGTCTTCATATGCTTGTTGAACTTTGTCTCATGCCCTAGTATGTGGTTGATCCTAAAGAATAATCCGTGTGCACTTGAGAAAAAGTTTGTTCAGTTTTAGGAGGGTCTGTTAGGCCCATGTGGTCTAGACCTTTTATTAGGGCTATTGTGCCCTTGTATATTTTCTGTCTTGTTGATCTGTCCATTGCTAAGAGTGGGGTGTTGGGGTCTCCTGTCACATACATATTTGCTCAAGTGTCTCTTTTCAGAAACAATAGTAATTTTCTAATGTTTTTTGGTGCTCTCACGTTGGGTGAGAATATTTTGATGAATGTTATGTCATCTTAGTGTATTGCCCCTTTGTTCATAATATACTGTCCATCCACGTCTCTTGTCACCTCTTTTAGCTGAAAGTTTGTTTTATCTGATGAAATATGACTGCCTCCTTTGGGGGGCCATTAGCTTGTAGAATTGTTTTTAACTCTTTACTTTGAAACTGTGTTTATCTCTGGAATTTAGGTTTATTTCCTGGAGGCAATAGAAGGTTGGATTCTGTTTTCCAATCCAACATGCTACACTGTATCTTTTTATTGGTGAGTTTAGTCCAATAAAGTTTAGGGTAATTATTGATATGTGGAAGTCTGTTACTGCTGTTTTGTTCGTCTTTTTGTGGTTCTATTTAATTCCTTATTCAGTTTTTTTGTGGTCATTCCTCTATTGATTTAGATAATAAGGCTGCTTGTAATATTACTTGGGGTGGGGATTTAGTTGTAGGAAATTTCCAAAGGTTTTGTTTGTCTGAAAGGTCCTTATTGTTCCTTCATATAGAAAGGAGAGCTTTAACCAGATAAAGTATTCTTAGCTGGCTTATATTTGAGTATGACTTAATCTTAACTAAGTACATCTGAATCACAGGTTATTTTCTGGGGTTCTGGGCAATTTAACTTACATATTTTATGTCTTAGATTAAGGACTTTAAGATCTTGATTCTGGGTGAACACGGACAAGTGGAGAATGTGGGAAGAGTTATTAAAATCCATTGTATCTCCACTTAGGTGGCTTCTCTTTTACGTCAGCATGAATACTAGAACTGGAGAGAGGAGATTATTTGGAGACCTTTTTCTGCTTTGAAGATTTTGAAATGACTTTGTTTTCAGTATATTTCTGCACAGAACCCATTTTATATCATATTGTCTTGGCTTCTAAATCCTAGAGCTCAAAGAATAGAAGGTGGGTTTTATTTAGAAGAAAAATTGGCAAGCAGGTTTTATATCTTATAAAAGTTGTTGAGGTACTATTATTTTTTTTAAAGATTTATTTATACAAGCACTGGGGTACAGTCAGAAATGCAGGAGGGTGAGAGAATTCACCAGAGCCAGAGCGGAGAGCAGAACAGGCAGACTGATGAAGTACCCTGCTGAGGGGAGCAGCGGGTGGCAGGAGAGGTCTGCACACCATGTGGGACCCTCACCCTGGGGCTGGGGATCGAACTGGCGCCTCAGAGGCCACGGGCAGCTTCGCAACCCAGCACTCAACCGCTGCGCCACCGGGGAGTCCCCTATTATTATTTCTTTTGAAGAATCATAAGAATATGTGGACTTGCAGAAATCTAGACTCTCTGGTCTTTGTTCAGCAAGCAGAATGGTGAGTGTAGGGCACATTCCAAAAATGTAAATTGCATGGTCCAAGGTTAGGAGACTGAGTGCCTTTGAGAGACTGATTGGGTCTTTCCTGCTTTTACTAGAGCAATAATGAACAGATTGTTTATGTCTAGTGTAGAAATGTGTAAGAGTGGACCAATTGCAACTCTATGTATATTCTTTTTCCCTTTCCAGAATCTTCCCCAGGGGTGACAGAGGTGACCATAATAGAAAAAGCACCTGCTGAACGTCATATGATTTCTTCATGGGAACAAGTAAGTATTGTCTTGTCAGATCCTTCTCAACAAAGAAAGATGCAACTTAAATGCTCCTGAGAAGGAAAGATTAGGGCATGAAACCTATTTTCAAATCATGGCTGCCTTCAAATTAGTGTTCACCATTCTCTCTGTTTCTATTCAGGTTTCTTAATACTCTACATTTCATGCCATTTTTTCTAAGTGGAGCATCGCCACTTAGCCACTATCACATGGAGGCAGTGAAACATTGGAGACTGTATATAGAAAGCTAAAAATTCAGCAAGGAAAGGAAAAATCAAATAATAAGCACACATCACAGAATGTGGTTAAGTGATGCAGAGAAGTACTGTCCAGATCAATAATTAGTACTTCCCAGTCGTCTTCTGAACTTTGATACATTTACTCGGTAAAAGTTTTAAGCTTCTAAACTGGGTCAGGCATTTTGCTTGGCATTGAGTCCTGGGAATTCACTAGTAATCAAAGGGAACAGTTTTTGCCTCTTACTGTGCGAGATATAGTGTAAATCAGCACAAATATCATTACAAGGCAGACACAGAGGTAAAAGAAGCATTGTCAGAAGACCTGACGCAGTCAGTAGGATGGAAAAAGTTTTTTGCCAAAGAAGTTAGATGTTGTTAACTAGGTAGAGAAGATTTGGAAGAAGGAAGAGGCCTTCAGCCTGTGTGAAGGCTTTGAGATGGGAAGGATTACATTTTCTGACAGCATAAAGAATGTTCATGTGCAGCACAGGAGAGTAAAGAAAAGAGTATGGCAAGGGCCTGGACTTGCAGGGTTTATCATAAAGAATTTGCTCATTCTTCTTGGAGCAAATGGAAACCACCTAAATATTTTAAGTTCTGAACTAGGAAGATCATTTTTCTGCTTCGGAAAAATTACTGTGGCTGAGCAGTAGCAAATGGGTTTTACTAGAGGCATGAAATTGCCTGGCTATTGAATGAGCGCCAGGTAACACATAACATAATTATTTCATTTAATCTTTATAATAATCCTGCAAAGTGGTGTTGATATCTCTTGTGTTATAGATTAAGAAGTTAAAGGATTTTTCCTTGGCCACGTATTACTAAGTGGCAAAGCCTGAAATTTCTTGTTCTGTTAGCTTTTGGATTTGTTTGTTCTTTTTCTGGTTCCTTGAGAGGAGAGAAAATGTTGTTTATTTTAGCTCTTGTCTTGTTTCTTGATGTGGGCTTGTAGTGTTCCTCTTAGTACTGTTTTTTGCCATATCCTATAACTTTTATACAGTTGCGCCTTTGTTGTTATTTTTCTCAAGCTTTTTTTGATTTCTTTGATTTCCTCTTTAACCTAGTAGTCTTTCTGTATTGTGTTGTTCAGTCTCTGCTTGTTAGAGGATTTCTCTACTTTCTTTTTGTAGTTGATTTCTGGTTTTATACTATAAGGTGCTTGGTATATCAGTCTTCATGAATTTGTTGCTTCTTGTCTGGCAACCCAGTATGCAGTCAGTCCTGTAGAATGTCACATGTGCACTTGAGAAAAATGTGTATTCTGCTTTCGTAGGGCCCAGGGCCCTATTGATGTCTGTTAAGTCCACTTGGTCTCATTCTTAGTTTGGGGTTATTGTGTCCTATTCATTTTCTTGTTGACCATTGGTGAGAGTAAGTTACTGAAGTCTCCTACCACAAAGGTGTTTTTTCCCATTGTTTTGTTTTCAGAGTTGAAAGTAGTTGACAAATATATTTTGGTGCTCCTTCATTTGGTAAGTATACCTTAGTGAGTGTTATGTCTTCTTGATGTATTACTCACTTTTCATTATATAGTGTCCTTCCCTATCTCATTACCTTTTTCTTTTAACTGGAAATCTCTTTTGTCTGTTTTAAGTATGGCTGTCCCCATCTTTTTTTGTGTCACATTTGCTTGTAGGATTGTTCTCCACCCTTTAATTTGAGTCTGTGTTTATCTTTATAGCTTAGGTGTGTCTCCTGGAGGCACCAGAAATTTGGATTCTGTTTCCTAATCCAACCAGATACTTCGTGTGTTTTAATTGGTGTGTTTAGTCCATTTACATTTGGATTGTTGATAAATAAAAATCTGTTGCTACCATTTATCCTTAATTTTATTGTTATATTTCCTTGTTCCATTATTTGTGGGTGTTCCTCTTTTTGGCTTAGGTATAGAGCTCCCTTTTAATATTTTTTGAATGTGGTAGGGTTCAGTTTTTACTAACTCCTTCAGTTTCTATTTATATGAGGCCTTTACTTCTCCTTCATATCTGAAGAGCCTTTCAGGAAAGAGTATTCTTAGTTGGCAGGTTTTTAAGTTTTTCGATCACATCATCCCATTCTCTCCTTGCCTGCAGTGTTTGTTCAAAGAAATCTGGTATTAGCCTAATCGGGTTTCCTTTATTTATTATCTGCCTTTTCTCCCTCATAGGCTTCAATATGCTTTGTGTTGAACTCTTGGAAGCTTCAATATTTTATATCTTGGTGTAGGTCTCTTTTTGTTTAGGTACCTACGTGTTCTTTTAATCTCATAGAGTTATGTATTTATTTCCTACTCCAAATTCAGGATTTTTCTTCTATTATTACTTCAAATAAATTCTCTGTTCCTTTCTCTCTTACCCCTCTAGGATATCCTTTATTCTTATATTACCTTTATTACGGAGTTAGATAATTCTTGAAGTATATCTTCTTTTTTGGGGGGTTTGTTTTCTTCTGCCTTTCATTCTTTTACCTTTCATCTTTATATTCTCATTTTCAGGTTCACTGATTCTCTCTCCCATTTAGTTTATTCTGTTTTCATAGCTTCCTGCAATATTTTTCAATCCCTCTATTGATCTTTTTATATACTGCAATTGTGTTTTCTTAGAATATAATTTTTATTCTTTTCATTAATTTACTTAGGACATTCATTTGTTTTTCTGAATTTTCTTCTGTATCTTTGATCTACTTTTCTATGTTTTTTTCTGTGTTCTTCGAAATTCTTTATCATGGCAAGTTTAAATTCTGTATCTGATAGGGAGAATAGATCATCCATGTCTTTGTGATTGGGTTTTGTAGATTTGCTCTCTCTCTTTGCTATAGTATTCCCAAGAATATTCATGTGGCTATTTTTTGTGCTTTACCATCTCCCTATTGTTTGCTTTCAGTGCCACACTGCTGTGGGTGTGGCTTTCACCAGGCCTAGTTCTGCCCTTGCACTGGACCAAGATTCTTACCGACTGTTCTTGGAGTTGCTGGTGCCAGAGAGCACCTTAGGGTACTTGTGCCACTTTCCACACCGAGCCAGGGGTTCAGGGTTCTTACTGGTGAGTCTGGAGGTCACTGATGCCTAGTTGGGGCCTAGAGACCTTAGCTGGGGACCTGCTCCACTTCCTGTATGCTGGGCCAGGGGTCCAGGTTCTCTTCCATTTTTTGTTTTTCAGGAAACATTTTAAACCCATCTGTGTAGGTTTTGTGCAGTTACATGATTCATGTGTTCACTGTGCCTGATACCTGCTTTCTATAAAGATAACCTGCTTTCTATAAACATTTCATAGTTGCAGAATGATGCACAATTCTTGATTGGTTAGTTTTTCCTGTTTCCAGATAAATATTCACTTTACTGGTGGTGAAACTGTGGCCCACAGAGTCCAAATGTCAAAATATCCCCTCTCAATTTAACCTCATTTTTTCTACGGTGTACAAAGAGTGGGTTCTGAGTATCTTATAGATCTTCCCTCATATGCTCCTGCTGTAAATTTATTATAAGCATCCCTGGTCAGACAGGTCAGCCTGCAACTCCGTGTCTCTAGTGAACCTCTCTCCAGTGTTTCACTTCCTTCCTATATATTGACAGCTCCCTTAGAGAGTCTTCCCCATCTCTGTAAAACCTTCAGTTTTATATCTCTTTCTAGCTACTTGACCATTTGTTCCTTTGCACAGTCACACATTTAGAAAAACGGTTTAAATCAGAGATCAGCAAATTATTTCTTTGAATGACCACAGAATAAATATTTTATATTCTGCGGACTGTACAGTATCTGTCTCGTGTTCATTTCAACCATTTTAGCACTAAATGCAGCTATAATCCATATTGAAATGCATGGGGATGGCTGGGTTTCAATAACACATTATTTACAAAACTAGGTGGTAAGGCAGGTATGTCCAGTGGGCCATAGTTTGCTAACCCTTCATCAAAGTTATTCTCTCCTTTCTTCATTTCCCAGTTAATCTTCATCCTTCTACAGTCTCTCTCCACTGCTATACCATAGATACTGCTCTGTCAAAAAATCACCTTGGACCTCCTCATTGCAAAAGCTATTTTTATTTCACTAGCTCTCTCCTGCCTTGTATTTCATAATACCACCCTCTCTGATTCTTTCCCTATCTCTGACTTTCCCTTCCTCCTTATCTCTGCTCCTGCAGCTCCACAATACTTATCTGTTGCATATTTGTCTCTCTATAAAGTAGGAATATGTTTGGCTTGAAGAAATGTGATACTAAACTGAGATGAGCTTAAGCAAATGAAAATTAATATTGCTCACATAACAAGACCTGTAATATACAGTTGCAATTGGTGCATCAGACCAGTGTTAAACTATTATCTCTGTAATTCTTTAATCTTTTTTTCTTTATGGTGGCCAGTCCCATGTAACACCTCTCACCTCAAGACAGGATGATAGAGGATGTTGCCAGGGATATGTCACCTTTTAATAGGGACATGAAAATTTTCTTAGAAACTCCCTCACTGGTGTTGGTTTTACATTTTTATATCAAACACTGCTTGCAGAGGAGAGTCTGATAACAAGTATCTAACTGGGCACATCGCCTTTTCAAGCAAAGGTTGGATCTGCCAAGGAGGAAGGAGAGGAAGAATAGGCAGGTTTCCACCACATACTCCTCTGTACCGTACTCATTCCTTACTGTTTCTGTGCTCACCACAGTGTTTATTCCTTAACAGTCACAATTAATGTTGGAAGAATGAAGAATTTAGAGAAAATGCAAGGTCAGAAAGAGTGTAGACATTTTAAGGTCACCTGACTTCTCCAAGCAGTCTCCAGTTTATAGAAGTGAGGCTACAATAACTCCCATCTTTGAAACAAGGGGGCTGCAGATACAACGACTTCTCCAATTCTAGGCTCCTAATGGTGGCTGAGTAAGCTGGGGGAGGCTTGCAATGTCTGCATGTTCACACTTCATCAAGATACGTGTTGTCCAGACAGGTCAATATATTGTTTTTCATTGTGTATTTTTACAGGAAGACTGACATGTGGAGAAATGACTTGGGGAAGAATATGATGCCTTTCCTCTGAATCTTAAGCAGTTCCGTTCTTGCCCCAAATCATGCCTTGCCTGTTAAAGCAAGAGGTTCCAGTTCACCAGACTCTCTACCCCCTTAGGAGGGATTTGTAGAAGATGATAGAAAATTATCCTGGGATCTCATATCATCCCACCACAGCCACTGTAGGTTGTCTTCCCACTACATGGGTTGTCCTGCCCATTCAGGAAATGCATTGTTCCTTGTTGCCTCAGTGATCCTCCTTGATGTGTTTCCTGGGCAACCCTTCTTTCGCTGTGATAACAAATGGGCTCTGCCTGCCTGGCATGGACAGGCACCTACAGAAACATTACTTTCCATGCGCAGCTCTTTCCTACTCTAATCCTGCATCTTGCTGCCCAGACTCCATCCCTGATAAAGTGGTCTCTGAAAGGGAGAAAACAATAGAATACAGTATTCCCAGAAGTAGGGGTGGAAAGGAGGCAGTAAATGGCCCTTGGCCCTTTCCTCACGACTTAGGTAGTGCTGGGCCTCACTGGTGGCATAGGGGTTAAGTCTCAGTGCTATCACTGCAAAGGCCTAAGTTCAGAACCCACATATGGCACTGCAGACCTCCTGTCTTGCCTGCTGCTCCCTTCAACAGCGCGTTTCCGTACATCTACTTGTTCTGTTCCCCACCCTGTCTCTGGTGAATCCTCTCACCCCCTGCACCTCACCCCTACACCCCAGTTCTTGTATGCATAAATAAAAATAAATCTTAAAAAAAAAAAACCTTAGGTAGTGCTGATGAAGATTTTCTCGGAAGCAAACTGATAGGTTAGGTCCTTCAGGTGATGAAGTAGCAGTACAGCTTGTAGTAGCCTCTTTCTAGCATAGCTTAAAGTCACTGTGATTAATAACTGTAGAAGGAAAAAAGACTGAGAATTGGGAGCTTTTGTGACAGAATCATTGTTGCTCCACACAGAGATCACAGTAACATGTGAGGCAACATTATTATTTCAGATACTGATCAGCAGTGTTATTCTCCCATCTTGACTTTCTCACCAAATCCTCCATCCTGATACACACCCCCCTTCCTTTTATTTCTACCACTCTTCCTCCGCCTCTTTCCCACCCTTAAAAAAAACAAAAACCAACCCATGAATCTGGCAAGGAAAAGCCTTCTGAAATGGCAGCTTGCTTCCTGTGGATGAACTGTCTGTTTCCAGACTGCCCATAAGACAAAACATCTATAGCTCTGAGTCTTTGGGCAGACCAGAGGAGCCACCTTAAAGTGGTCCCCTAAAATCCCACTCAGAAGGAACACACTGCATTGAGGGCCTAGCCACTCTCAAGTGCCAGGCAGGTAAGGTTTGCAGCAAGGAAGCAGCAAAGCCCGGTCACTAGTGATTTATATGAGAATGAAATTGCACACTTAAGTTTTTTATGAACTTGACTTATTGACATTTTGTATGTCTATATTAGAATTTTATGTGTATTAAATATTTCACTGGACTTTTTCCATTTTTATGAACTCTGAATAATGTTTTAAAATATCGGTATAAAATAATATCAAAATTTCATTCAAATCTACCATAGTAAATGTTACAATCACTAATGCTGAAATTCTGCTGCTGCCTATCTTATAGATGATTTATGGCCACTACCCTTCCCCAGCTGGGATCTCAAGGAATCCTGATTAAGAAAGGATGAAAGAGGGCCTCCCCGGTGGCGCAGCGGTTGAGCGCTGGGTTGCGAAGCTGCCGCGACCTCTGCGGCGCTGGTTCGATCCCCAGCTGCTCCCCGGCCACTGGAGGAGGGTCCCACATGGCGCCCAGACCTCTCCTGCCGCCCGCTGCTCCCCTTAGCAGTGTACTTTGGTCCTTCTGCCTGCTCTGCTCCCCGCTCTGGCTCTGGTGAATTCAGTGTACTTTGGTCCTTCTGCCTGCTCTGCTCCCCGCTCTGGCTCTGGTGAATTCTCTCACCCTCCCGTGCTTCTGACTGTATCCAGTGCATGTATAAACAAACAAACAAACAAATAAATAAATAAAACATGCCTCTATTTAAAAAAAAAAAAAAAAGGATGAAAGAGAGTAGTTTCTTTGTCTCCACCACTAGATGGCACTATAGTGACCAAAATATCAGAGAGCCTGCTGACCTTTTTGAGTAACAGGAGAGAGAACTTCATCCATAATTGTATAATAACTATAAGCTTTCAGTGCTAGGGTCCTGGTGATAGGAGAAAGACAGCATGTGTGCACACATTTCCTCTCTGAAAGCACAGAGGATTGCTACACAGGAGGTACTGGGAATAAGCCCTAAACTCCAAATAACTTACTAAGTAGGAAAATAAATGTGAAGTAAAGGAATTAGAGAATGCTTTAGGTTACAACATCTCTGAGACTAGGAACTAGGTGGTGAAGAGAGGGAAAAAACTGATCAGAATGCGTATTTGTTAGGACAGGAAATGAAATACCTGCTTCATTAAAATGACAGTTGTCCATTTAGTCATCTAAAAACACTATTTAAAATCACCTGCAAACTTGAAACTTGTTTTTCACCTACCATTCTTAAAGATGCTAAGCCCTAAAATTGTTATAGCCAGTCTTTTCCTGACAAGCTCACACTCCCTCCTACTTCCAGTGTTTTACAAACTCAGTCTTGGAGATTATTCATAAACTTGGGTTCACGGGGTTTGAGTAATAGGGTCAAGGTCACTCAGTGCACAGTTGGGAAGTAAACTCAGATTGTTCTCCTACATTTCAAATTTCCTCATACATTGGGTACTTGGAACTAACAGTGTGACCTAAAGCAAACTTGACCTAAGCAGTGTTTGGTGGCACATGTCAAGGGTTTAACAAACCAAGATTTGGACAGAGTAGCTAATATATCACTCCTCTGTCTGTGTAACCATGTCAAGAAGTAACTGTAAGTAGTCCAAGAAAGGAATTGGAGAACTCATTCTTCTGTATACTCCAGGGGTTTGAGTTGACTAGAGATGACTGTTCAAGCAAGTGCACATGTGAGTTAATTTATAGTTTGAGACAGTCTCCTAGTACTTCTTGAAAAAACACTTAGCTGTTCCTTTCTTCTTTCCATCACCAGTTTGGAGGATTTATTATCCATGTGAACTATTTGTTTATATCCTATAGTACTTTACTTTCTTAGAATTTTCAGAGCTAGTAGGTTCATTGCATTAAATATTCTAGAAGTATATCCTCTTCACTTTTCAGATATTCTCATTTATTCACTAATTTGTTTCAGAAGACCATTTATGAGCATGGATCTGAAATTGATGACAGTGATTGCTTTTTTTTTTTTCCATCATCAAAATTTTACCTCAGGACCTCTTCTTTTACCATTTTCTTCTAAGTATCCTCCTTAGTTTGTGTCCTTGAACCTCTTCCCAGCTACTGAGTCATTGTTACAGCAGAGCAAACACCTCCTCTGCCAGTTCAGGTGAAGCGAAAAGAAATTTGGTGACTTCTGCTAAAAACTGCTTTGCAAACCTAGTGCCACTCTGAAGAATTTTTGCTTAGTTCTTGGTTTAGTTTTATTGAGATGCAATCAACATATAATTTTTTTAGTTTTGAGTGTACAACATAATGGTTTCATATATGTATATATTGGGAAGTGATCACCACAATAAATTTAGTTAACATCACCACACAGTTAAAATTATTCTCTTGTGATGAAAGTTTTAAAGATTTATATCGGATGGTTTCACTTATCTGTGGAATATAAATACTCAAAAAACATTTATATGCAAAGAATAGCAGGGATAAATCTTGAACTCAGCAAAAGGGATATGATGGTTGCCAGAGAAAGGAGGGGGAAGGGGGAAGGTAAATGTGGTAGGGCACAGATGGTTTGGTGGAGGGTGATAAATTTAAAAAAAAAATTATGCTCTCTCAGCAAACTTCGAATATACATTACAGAGCTGTTAATTATAGCCACCTTGCTGTACATTACATCTCCCGGGACTGACTGACTTTACAGCTGTAAGTTAGCACCTTTTGGCCATCTTACCCATTTCAGCCACCCCTCACCCCACCTCTGGCACGTGCCCGAATCTCTACTGTGTATCTCGAGTTTTTTGATTTTCACATAAAAATAAGATTATGTAATTATTCTCTTTTTGTGTCTGACATATTTTACTTAATCTTTAGGTTGCTTCCATGGCCCAGCTATTGTAAATAGTTCTTCAGTAAGCACTGTAGAGCATACAGTTCCCATCTTAAGTTGACTGTTTCGTGTTCTTTACATGAATGCCCGGGAGTGGGATTGCAGGGTCATGTCATATTTCCATTTTAGCTTAAGGTAAATCCAGGTTGCTTTCCAAGATGGTGGGCCAGTTTATAGTCCCTCCAGCAGTAATAGAGTTCTTTCTCCACATCCTCTCCAGCATTCTTTTGGGTTATTTTTTTAAATATGTGCCATTCTCTCAACCTGATAATGTGATTTTAACTGTCATCTCCCATGTTAAAAGCAATGATGAACGTTTTTCTGTGTATCTATTGGGTTTGTGCACATCCTCTTCAGCGAATTGTCTGTTCAGATCTGCTGCCCATTTATTGGATTTTTTAAATTGCTAAATTGTGCGAGCTTTTTATCTTGGATGTTAACTCCTTGTCAATTATATATTATGACTGCTTTCTCTCCTTCAGTAAGATGTCTCTTTAATCTACTTGTATTTACTTTCACTGAGTAAAAACCTTTGCAATTTGAGATAATACCGATTATTTTTGCTTTCATTTTTTTTATTTTTGCTTTCCTTGGCTATAGGGGTTGAATCTCCCAAACCATCTTTCTAATTGATGTTATGAACCGTATTATCAATGTTTTCTTCTGTATATTTTTGCAGATCTTATGTCTAAATATTTAATCCAATTGGAATTTATTTTTAGTGCTTGGAGTTAGAATGATTCAACTTCATTCTTTTACGTGTGGCTGTCCAGTTTTCCAAGCATTATTTGTTAGACTTTCCTTTCCCCATTGTATAGTTGTGATTCCTTTATCATAAATTCAGTATTGCTGTGTTATGTGAATACATTTCTGGACTTTTGATTATTTCCATTGATGTGTCTATTTTTTGCTCCAATACCATGTTTTAATTACTGTTGCCTTATGGTATAAAGCCAGATGATGTGTTTTTTTGCCTAAGGTTAGCTTTTGCTATTAAGGCCTTTTATGCTTCCATGTAAATTTTGATATTTTTGTTGTTTCTTGGAAAATATTTTCATGGGCATTGTGTTAAATTTATATATTGGTTTAAGTATAATAGTCATTTTGATTATATTGATGCTCCCCACCCATCAGCATAGAATGTCTTTCCAAATCCTATGTAACATACAAGAACTTTAATAAGATTTATAGGTCATTTACCTTCTTAATTAATACCACGATACTTGATTCTTTTTGAAGTGATTATTGTTTTTGGATTTTTTTGCTTGCTTGTTTGCTCTTTTTTGCATAGAAGAATGTGGGTGTAGGCCAGAGGTGAGGTAGTGAGAGGATTCACCAGAGATAGAGTGGAGAGCAGAATGGGCAGATCTACTGAAATACACTGCTGAGTGGAGCAGCAGGTGAAACAGGAGAGGTCTGCTGAGCCATATGTGGGTCAGCAACCTGGCAAACTGAGGCTATAGTAGTGATAGCACTGAATCTTAATCCCTAGGCCACCAGGGAGTCCCCATGAAGATTGTGAATGGAATCATTAAAGATTTCTTTTTTCATTCATTGGTTGAAAAATGTAGTGGATTATTGTATACTGACTTTGTAACCCTGCCATTATGCTGTATTCATTTATAAGCTTTTTGGTGGGGTCTCTAAGTTTTCTATATATTGTGTCATATCTGAAAATCAGTTTCATTTCTTTTCCAACATGGATACCTTTTATTCCCTATTGGTATCTAATTGCTCTAGCTAAAGTCTCTAACACTCAAGAGAATTGTCAGTGAACATCCTTGTTCTGATCTTGAAGGTAAACTTTCGATTTTTCACCATTAAGTAATACATTGACAGTAGGTTTGTCGGTCAGTTTAAGTTTGGCCTTTACTCTGTCGAGATAGGTTGCTTCTGTTCCCATCTTGTTTAGAGTTTTTATTATAAATAGGTGCTGAATTTTGTCAAACTCTTTCTCTGAACCTGTTGATGTTATAATTTTTATCTTCACTGTTACTATTACATTGCTTGATTTACGTATAATAAACCATCCTTATATACCTGGGGTAAATCCCACTTGATCATGATATATATTGTTGGGTTATATTTTCTAGAATTTTGTTGGGGATACAACGTTCATCAGGGATATTGGTCTGTAATTTTCCTGTACTGTCTCTCTCACTTTGGTGTTAAGGTAATTTTGGCATCATAAAATTAGGAAAATGTTCTCTCTCCTTGGATTTTTTTAAAAATATCTTGAGCAAGATGAGAATACATATCTTGCTCAGGTTATTTTTAAATATATATATGTGTGTGTGTATACACACACACATATAAAGGTTTGATAGAATTCACTTGTAAGGCTGTCTGAGCCTTGTCTTCTATTTTGGGGGAGATTTTTTAATTACGTTTTGAATTTCCATGATTGTGATTTGTTTGTTTAGCTCCTCCTGGTTTAGTCTTGGTAAATTATATTAATCTAGAATTTATTTCTACAAAGTTGTCAAATTTATTGGCATATAAGTCAGAGATATATCTACTTTATTTATATGCATTGAAGAACTTTTGGTTTCGTTGATCCTTTGTATAGCTTTTTCGGTCTCTATTTTTTCATGCTCTGTATTATTTTTTCTACTAATCTGAGTGGTCTTTGTTACTCTTTTACAAGTTGCTTTAGGAGTATTAAATTGATTTGGGGGATTTTTCTTGCTGCTTAATGTGGACCAATATTGCAATTCTTGCCTCTTACGTGTTTTTGCTACCAGAATCCCATAGATTCTGGTAATTATTGCCTCATTATTATTCTCAAGGTATTTTTTAGGTTCTGCTTTAATTTATTCTCTGGCTATTAAATAGCATATTTAGTCTCCATGTTTTTATGGTTTTTCTGAGGTTTCTTGTATTTGTTTTTATGGAAGATGGTCAGAAGGAGTACTTGGTATTATTTTAATCTCTGTACTTTGCTGACTTATGTCCCATCATATTATCTATTCAAAATGTTGCATGTGCACTTGAAAGAAATAGCTATGTGCTAATTTGGGGTTTAAGTGTTCTGATATTCTGTTAAAATTACTTGGTCTAGCTCTTCACTTTTAGGTTATTTCCTTTTTAATCCTGTCTTTTTAGTCTGCCCATAGTTGTAAATGAGTATTAAAAACCTCTAGTGTTACTGTGTTGTCAGTCTCTCTCTAGTTGGTAGTAATTGTCTTATGTATCTTTGTGCTTTGTCATTGTATATACATTCATGAGTATTTTATTGTTTTATTAGCCCTTAATTATAATTTGATATCTACCTTTATTGTTAGCTTTTTTACTTGAAAGTTAATCTATCAGATATAGCTGTTCTTGACTTTTTGGTTGTCATTTGCTTGTAGGATTGTCTTCTAGTCTTTAATTCTAAAGTCTCCTTTGTTGATTAGATGGGTTTCCTGAAAACACTGGAAGGTTAGATTTTGTTTTGAAATGAATTCAGCCACTGTATATCCTTTAGTGAATTTGGGCTATTTATGTTTAAGGTAATTATGACACATAAGTGCTCATTGTCCTTTTTTTTCTTTTTTGGTTTGGCTTTTTATTTTTTGATATCATCCTCTTATGTTTTGTTTAGGTTCCATTTCCTTCATTTCTCTTAGTTTATAGTTTTGAGTTCTCTCTAACCTTGTGGATCTCATGGACCCAAGCCTCATTGGCATTTAGAGCTAGATGGTTTGGGGCCCCATCTCTTAGATGGAAATCTTCTAAGTTGGGGTCCCAGATAAGGGGCCCAAATCTTTCACTCCTCAGGGAGAAGCTAAGTATGAGAGTTCCCTCCCAGTTGTGAGTGCACCAAGGTGAGTTTTATGGCAAGATTGTGTGTCAGCCTCTCTTAATTACTTCAGTGTTCAGTTGTCATTCCTCTAGTTTCTAACTTCAGAGTGAATTATTCCATTTGTATCTATAAATCCAGTGTGTCTACAGGGAGCGGGGGAGACAGTGAGTTTAGGAGTTCCCTCTGTCTCCTAAACTCACTACCAGAGTTTTGTAGATAATTATCAGTTTTTTCATTGGGGGAATCTGAAAAATGGTAAATAGTGCCTCTGAGATGCTTTGATATCCCTCTGCTCTCTCCCTATCCCTGACCTAATACTAAGCTGCTTTGTGATTCTAGAAAAATAACTGTGTGCTTCCTGAGGATGTGAAGAATTTTTACCTGATGACCAATGGCTTCCAGATGACATGGAGTGTAAAGCTAGATGGTGAGTCAGTCTCCATGCTTTAAGGGAATGCTTTCTTGCCTGTAAGATTAGGTGAACAATTTTGAGAGGCTTTACACTTTTGCCTCTGCCTCTTGGGGTCCCTTTTTTTGTTTATTTGCAGAGCTTTTCTCCTCTCACACTGACCAGAGTTATTTTTCCATATCTTACTACTGCACTTTTAGCATGAACTTTTAGGTTAGAATTACTTCTGCTAATGACTTTGGAGCCATTATTGTCACCAGAATCACATCCCTCCTTATGTAATATGGCCTTTGGAATCAGGAGTAGACAGATTAAACTGGTAATCATGGAGACAGGCTAGCCCTTTCACAAGCCTGCATCAGAGAAGAGACATTTCATGAAAGTATTATAGATGAAGAATGTTCATTATTTTAATACTTTCTCTAATATAGTCCTCCCAACTCATTTTCTTACCCATATTACCATACCCATTCATGAGTGCATTGCTAACAGTAATTGAAAAGTCAGTAACAGAAAAGACAACAGAGGAGGTTCTCTTTAGCAGTCATTTCTTCTTAGATACCAACTGTTTATTGTCTTCTGACATCCCAGTTTTTTCAACAGTCAGTTACAAGGATGCAATATAACAGATAAAGAAAATATGTAGTCTGCTTGTTTTCTACCCTACTTACTAAAGACTAGAATCAAGCAAAAAGGATGACAAGTAGATATTTTCCATCATAGAAGTTTATAAACAGAATAATATATAATTATTATATAGTATATCACTTCTAATCAAAGCTGGGACTCCCTTGGAGTGCATGACTCTTCATATGAGGGGAAGAACATGTGAAAGCATTTTTTAAATCTTTTACTCTTCAAACAGGGTACTGTAGTTTAAATTTTCCACTTCTTTTTGAGCATCCCCTTTTGAAGTTTTCTTTAATACTCCACCAAAACACATGCATGAGGAATTCTTCACCCCAGTTGGTTTTCTTCACATGAAAATGTTGCTTTGGGCTATAGAATATATGGATCCTCTTCATTCCACTTTTCATCACATTCCTCAACCCTGGAATGAAACAATAGCTCGGTCTAGGTTACTCAAGCAGAAGCCATTGTGACCATGATAGCTAGACATTACTCAACGTAATTCTTTTTAATGTTCCCATAGAGCACATTGTTCCATTGGGCAGCATGGCAATTAACAGCATCTCAAAGCTGACACAACTCAACCAATCTTCTATGTATTCACTTCCTAATGCACCAACTCTGGCAGATCTGGAGGATGACACACAAGAAGGTACCTGAGAAATTTCTGCTTTGTGTTTAAAATCAGTCTTTTTCATAATGTTGAAAACCATGGGAAGTCATTCTGGCATTGTAATCTTTTCCCCCAAATCCCTCCTATTCATGACTTCTTAGGACCATTAAAGTTGAAACAGCCTGTATCAACAAAAGAAATTTTCATGAAGATAATTCCAGGCTTAATTCTAGCACCTACTTCACTGCCTTGCACATAAGTGAATGCATGCTGTAGATTAATCTTTATTCAACATTTTCAGTATCAAAAGGTTTTATGGAACATGATAATCTAAATGCAACTGACTGTAAGAAAGTGCTTCTTTGATCAGAATTGTGCTTGGCATCATATGAGACTCAATTACAGAGTCTAAACTAGGTTGTTTGAGAAAATCAATTATAAAGCTGTGGTTTCTTAGTGCATCAGCCTTTAAGTATGGTTTTTATCCTCAAGAGGTCTTTACATCCAAGCTTCAGGTATATGTTTCAGACAGGAAGAAATAGTATAAACGGTAAAGGGCCAAAATAAAACCTGTCTTTTGGCAGGATTTCTTCCTTTTTATCAGAATAATAGTTTTCTCAAAAGCCCTCCCAAGTGGCCTTTGACCAGAGTCAGTGGCTCACTCATAGCTACAAAGAAGTATGAAGAGGTGAGAATTTTAACTGTGCAATATTGCCTTCTCAAACAGTGTTGGGGTTTTTAAGAAAGAAGAAAATGGGGAATGAATATTGAATAGGCAACTAGCATCTTCAGTGCTAAGGCCTTGGGGTACAACACAGGCTAAATGCTGCCCTAGTTCTACCTAACAGATGTTAAGTGCAAGATCTTAAAGGTATGTCTTCAAGTAATATAACTGTGGCTCAGAACAAAATCAATATTTGCAGATATGGAAAAATATCCAGCTCTCAAACAATGCAAACTTAACAATTTTGCATTAACAAGATAGCAAAAAACACAGAAAATAATCAACACAATTTAGAATCAGCAGATAAAGACAGTGAAACACGTAGATTACTAGATTTTGTGTAAAAGTAAATTAGTGCAGGCATGAAAATGGGGATAGGTCCACATTTAATTTCTACTAGAGATGAAAAATACACTAAGTGGGGATTAATAGTGACCTAATGCTAAAGAAAAGTATGGTGACATAATAGATAACTATCCAAAATAACAAAGAAAAAAATACCTTTACACCATTTGTTGCCCTTCAGTTCATTAATTTATGTGTATCCATGGAAACTTGACCATATCCAAGAAGTTTAGCGATTCTTTAAAAAATTGCTCAAAATCAGGAGAAAATCTTATAAGTAGTGAATAGATACAGTATATTTCTCATTGGGAACAATTTAAGCAAAATAAATTATGCAAAAAGCCATCAACTTAGAATTCTGTATTCACGATAGCACTTTTCAAAAACACTGACACATACAAGGAATCTGTCCATATAATGAAGGCACCAGGACATAAGAACGTGTTCAGAAATGGTTATTGTGGCATTGACGGCAGAATAAATTAGGGTACATCCCTTCCCACAGACTATCAGGCAGCCATTAAAAAAAATTTTAATTACAAATTAAAATTTAATGTGTAATATTCCATTTTTACACAATAAAACAATCTTAAGACAAAATTTAAATGTATACCTGTATGTCTGCCTAGGACCAATGAAAAAAGAATATGAATGTGTAGCCTCCAAGAGGTTTTTAAATCAGAAATATTAATGCATTTTTATAAAATTATATAAGTCATTTACCTTGTTGTATCCAGTCTTTCATAGGCTTATAAACTTTCTTCACCTCAGTCAACTAATAGTTTTTATTGCAGAATAGCTGAAATGAAAGAGGTTTCTGATGTTTGCATTTCAAAGAACTTATTTCTCCGTGATGTTAGGTTTCTAGGTTGGTATTTTTAGCTGAGCCAGATTTGGCATTAATTATAATTAGTAATATTATAGTTAAATATTTTATACATTTTAGACAGGAAGAAAGATTCTAATCAAAAAATCATAATACTATTAAAAAAGGGAAAGCAACTGCCTGGGAAAAAGGTTATGTCAACATCAGCCCTTCAGATTACTCTATGTAGACCCACTCCCGAGAAGTTCAGTTTGTTTTCCTCATGTCACCTTTCATTTGGTTCACATTTTAAAGTGATTGAGAATATGTGAGATATCTTTCCATCCCAGCAAAGCCCAGTGAACATGTATGTGTTTGAATCGAATATGTTTAAACATTACCTCTGGGTTTGCAGCCAGTGAGAACCAACCAGAGAAGCCTCACTTTGATTCTCGCAGTGTGATATTTGAGCTGGATCCTTGCAATGGAAATGGGAAGGTTTGCCTTGTCTACAAAAGAGGAAAACCAGGTAAGCATCATTGACAAGCATAGTCCTACAGTATGGCCTGTGTTGATCTTGCTTTCTAGCAATTATACAAAAGGTACAATCCTACATGGCCTCCTGAGATGCCACCAGTCCTCTTATAGGTACCACTCTAAGCATCCCCTTCTAGACCAATCAGTAGAGTCTTTCTGAGCTGTCATCACTTGTAAGTTACTGTAAAATAGTCAGTGGTATTAGGGTAAGTGAGTAAAAACTGAAAGCCATTCTATTTTTGGACTCATCCAGCAGGATCATGCATTTGAAAAGCATCCAAGAAAATCATTATCTTCTATGCTTCTCCAAGTAGGTCTGTTAACAGCAATAAATTCCTGAATTACTAGACCTCAATACCAGACCCCAGATGGAAATGAAGACAAAAAGGCTCTGGCCCCCTAACAGCAGTTCAGATTTTAGCCTAGGGACTGTGGAGAACTGGAGAAGACGTAGCCCTCTTCAAGTGGTTCTCTGGTAGCAGTAAGATCATCTCCAGCAGAAGGAATCTTAGTGAGGTAGCCTATTAGTTGCATCTTAAACATAGGTAGGAATAGATGTTGGGGGGGTGGGTAGGGGAGGAGAATTACAAGGGGCATCCAGACAGAGTCAAGGATAAAAACCACGCAGGGAAGTGCAACTGATTTGACGGGAATGGCAATTCCAATTCATTGGGCCTCGTGGCTGTAGATGAGAGGCCAGAATGCCAGTTGTTCTCCTTTCTGCAGAGTTTTGAGAGCCAGGAGGAGGAGTTTGCACTTAGAGTGGAAGACAGTGGAGAGTCAAGGTTGTTTAGCAGATGACAGAATTAAAATGGAAATATATGTACAAGCAGTTCTGGAAAAGTAAGAGACTGAAAACTGAAAGTCACTTAGGGGAGATGTCCCAGCCATTAAACAGGAGAAAACCTAGGAGAGTTCTACTGTGGTGAACTGGAAAGTCAGACGTGTAAGTCTGAGTTAGAAGCTGGTATGACAGTGTCTGCTTCAGCTCAGCAAGGTCATAACATAGCAGCATAGTCAGGATTCCTTGGAGAGGGAGTTGATCTGGGCTCCTCCAGGTTGATTTCTGACTGCTCTTTCCTGGCTGAGTCCTCTTTAGAAAACTGGAGCCATTCAGAGCTGCTCTCTGTCAAGAAAGCTGAAACTACAGTATGTCCCCACTTGGGTGAGGGGAATGCTGATTGTACACAAAAGGAAGAGCTGTTTAGGTCACTTGAATGCACGCATCAGTTGACTAATGAAGAACTTGTAAATCAACCGAAGAAACAGTAGCCATTGGAGAATGGGGCAGGGAGGTTAGAGGGAACTTTATATTTTACATTCTCTCCAGTATTAGAATTTTTTTTGACCATTAGTATATATGGACTTTAAAAGTAGAAAAGGTGTCATTATCTCTTCATTTATTTGCTTTATCTGCTATTTCAGCATTAGCACAGGACACAGAGATCTGGTTCCTGGACAGAGCATTATACTGGCATTTTCTGACAGACACCTTTACTGCCTATTATCGCATGCTCCTCACCCACCTAGGCCTGCCCCAGTGGCAGTATGCCTTCACCAGCTATGGAGTTAGTCCACAGGCCAAGGTAAGGGAGAAATACTTACTGTCTCAAATTCAGATTCGTCTGAAAATGCTCAAGTTGTACATCCCCAGCTTTTCCAATCCGATTCAGGAGATCTGGGATGGAGCCCGGGAACCTGCATTTTCAGTAAGGAAGGCAGGAATTCCAATATATGTAGATAAGTTCACTTTATACTGATCTAGTTAATTGGTTCTCAAACTTGGATGGTCCTCAGATTTACCTGGGAGTTTTATGTCCAAGTTTATTGGGTTCTTAGGCATACATACACATGAGTAGAGCAGAAAATCAGCCTCTTTCCTGGTAGCCTCCCAGTACACTTCACCACAGGCAGCCTCTGATATTTCTTGTGTGCCCTTCACAAGATAAAGCATGCATGTGTATGGTTATGGGTTGCATTTTCTAAAGCACAAACAATATAATTCACATTGTTCTGCACCTTGTACTTTACGCTAACGCTCCACCTTGGAACTCTTTCCCTGTGAGTACATATGGAGCTATTCTCTTATTCCACTGTAAGGATATACTCACTTTATATTACAGGTCAAGGCAACATTTCAAAAATATAGATGTCAGGTAATGCTGAGAGATTTCCTGGTCTGACAACTGGTGTGTTTGGAAGAACTTTTGATTGGGTGGCAGTAAAGGTAGGGACTAGCTCCATGTGGACCTCACTTTCTTCAAATGTTACTTAACGGTAACATCCACTCACATTGTGAGATGACTATGATCAATGAAAGATGATACTCTTTTCCCTTTCTGGGCAACTAAAGGCAGAGACTCCCCAATACCGGCAGCTACCGGCAGCTTTCCTCAGCAGAGGCCTGCGCTGGCCTCTGTCATGCCCCCTTCCCTATGCGCAGGAGCTAATTTGAGGGCAGAACCAATGGAACACTGTCCCCTGATGGTTAGGGGTTTAGGGCTCTCTAGATAAGGAAGGAACTTTATTCATTGCATTTAATTTAAATGAGACTTAACAGAACAATGAGTATGTCTTCACTTGAACAAATTGACTTTCAAGGTGGTTGTTCATAACCTTTTTCTGCGCAGCTCTCAACCTCTGTATCTCCAGTATAGATCATAAACCATGGAATTTCTCATTTAAACTGTGACCCTCTCAATTCTGCCTTACAGCAGTGGTTCAACATGTATAAACCCATCACCTACAACACTGACCTTCTCACCGAAGAGACTGACTCCTTTGTCAACAAGCTGGATCCCAGCAAAGTATTCAAGAGCAAGAACAAGATCTTAATTCCAAAAAAGAAAGGACCTGTTCAGCCTCCTGTTGGTAGCCAGAAAGTGCCCTCAGCACCTTCTTCTACCACCAAACCATCCTCAGCCTCTGGAAACCCAGTCCGGAAATGAGTGCCCCACCTACCTGCCTAGCACCACAGTTATGACTTCCATGCACTGTGCCCAGGGGTGGTCCCAGCCTCAGAGCCTGTGTGAGGAGCCAGAGGCCTCTACTCATAGGAATAACAAAAATCCTGCACCTTTTATTCCCATTGGCTTTAGCCAGGAGTTGAAAGGAACTATTTGGGTCTCCCCAAGGTCCTTTCTGATAACCCGAGTAGCATGTGATGCTACCCCTGCCTCTAGAGGCTGGGCAGGATCTCACATGGTATTTGAGTGGCTAAATATGTTTTTTTTTTTTTTTTTTTACCTCTAATTCCCTACCCCTCATCAGTGATTTAGAAAACTCCCTCAAAGAAACCACTGAAGCATTAGAATTGCACTCACTGTTCATTTGGTAGCCACTAGCCATATGTGGCTATTTAGATTTATATTAAAAATTCAGTTCCTCAAATGCATTAGCCACATTTCAAGCATTCATGTGGCTAGTGGATTCTGTTAGTATAGAGATACTAGAACATTTCCATAATCAGAGGAGGTTATACTGGACACTACTGCATTTGAATATTTTCATATTGCTCTCTCTCAGATCAGTTCAGTTTTTAAGAGAATGTTGACACCTTTGGTGAGTCACAATGTTCCATGAAAATTCTTGACACGATTGTATGTTCTTTATATCTTTCAACACAAATCTCACTCTGCCAGTTTATCAGTTTCTTATAAAGTTTCTTGCTTCCAATTTTGTGTTGTGATATTGACATATCTGCCAAAAGTTATGAGATGATTCTGCTGTACTTTAAACACATAAAACAAAAAAACTCCCAAATACTGCTTTCAAGAGTTTTGATGAAATTAGTCACTGTTGACAAGAGCTTTCCACCTCTTCAACAAAAAAATTAACATGCACTTACCTTGATTCAGAACTCTGATGGAGCATGTACCCACTGGAATTCTGTGCTCCCGGGGCAGCATGAAGGCTATAAGCAAATGGAGAGTTAAGGATAAAAAAATTAACA
Organism: Talpa occidentalis; assembly: GCF_014898055.3. Lineage (NCBI taxonomy): Eukaryota > Metazoa > Chordata > Mammalia > Eulipotyphla > Talpidae > Talpa > Talpa occidentalis. Next base: position 28,703,724 of record NW_023601322.1, read on the forward strand.
GGGTAGCAGAAAAGGATGGCGAGGAACTGAGTTGTTAAGGATAATAGCTGAAATTTAGTCTCCAGAATTACTCTCTCAGAACTGATCAAAGGAAGCAGCACCAGAGAGGAGAGTTCAGCACACAGGTGCTTCTCCAAGACAAGTGACAGAAAGGGACTGAGCAGTCATGTCATCTCCCACTGTGGAAGGTACCCTTCCTCTCGTACTTGTAAAGCCCCTGGATTACTTCTAAATCAGTCCAGGTTCAGGTCACAGTGAACTAGATTTCACAAATGAAGAGGGAACTAGGAGGGCAAAGGTGCTTTTGAAGTCAGTCTTAGTTCTCAAAGGGCTGCAGATGGAAGGGGTTCTGGTGAGGAAAGACTCAAGACTGTGCAGAAGGCAGAGCAGCAGAGGATAGCACTGACTACCTCACAGGTAGGACACAGTGAAAAATGATGTGGGATCCTTGTCCAAAAATCAGAACAAAGGTACTAGGGTGTATTTCCATTTTTCCATAGTCTCACAGCTTAAAATGGTATTTTATTTGCTACCTAATGCTGTTCTGAGAATTATTAAAATGTTAAATTATTAGCATTAACTTTATCATGCATCTTTATATGGTGCTACTCTAGATTAAAATGCAGAGTATTTACCTCATATGCAGAATCACCAAAATTGCATTTTGTATTCAATAGCTTATGTAAACATACTGTATGCTTACTATAACAGTGGAGACCACACACAAAACTAGCTTAACATTTCACTTCTTCATATGTACACATTCTGTCAAAACTCTTGCAGCTTAGTGATGAGTAAGAAAGGACTTGGATAGAAAAACAGATTCTCTGTCTTCGCTTCCCTTTTGTCATTTTCAACACAATGATGGCTAATGCAGAAAAGTAATTTAAGTAAAAAAGGATATGATAGGAGTCTGTGATGCCATCACTACCTTTCTGCATCCAATCAACTCTGATTCCAATGAAAAGCATGGCCTCTTGGAGCTCTCGGTGCTCCCACTACTCAGTGGTAGGCATAACATGCGTTCTGTGTAACTTACCTTGAGTCTGAATGCTGATAGGTCATGGATCCACTGGAACTCCGTGTCCATGGGGCATCACAAAGGCTATAAGCAAAGGTAGAGGTAAGAACAGGTACACATATTGCAGGTATTTCCTCTGCTGTTTGTATGCTCTGTCTTAGCAGATTTCAAGACAGTAACAGAAGAGCATTAAGCCAGTTGTGAGACCTTTCTGAGTGTGGGCCCTGTGTGACTGTGCAGATCACCCACCCATGAAACGGGCCCTGGTGATAGAGGGAACACTCCCAGCAAAATATTTGGCAACATGTGGGCTGAATGGGTTACATGAGGAGAAAACTCGCCCATGAGATTTATGTTTATACAGTTAAAATGGCAACAGGCTCTACTACAAATCAACTGTCCAAGGTAAAAAACAACACTGGAATCACAAAATAAGAATGGCAGGATGCCTCGTGATGCACTGACATTCAAGATGGTGCCAAGAGAGTGCACATCATCGGGCTGCTTGTGTCCTACAACAGGGAAGCACCCAAACATGGGGGGAAACAGCAAGGGGCTTTAAGCACATGGTGATCCCATGAAACTGTGCTTCCCAAACTCAGTGTCACCAGAATGTGTGTAGAAAAGTAGATGCCCATATCCCTATCCAGACCTACAAATTACTAGGAAAAAATTCCAGGCATCAGGACTGTTAACCAACTGAAATGGTGACACTAATGCTTACCAAGTACAAAATTTTTAGTTAGCAGATATGGTAGTTTTGCTTTCATGGATAACTCAAACTCTATTTTTAATCCAGTAAAGCATGCCCACTGACTGGCACAGAAGAACCAAGTGACCATTTTAGTTTTGTGTAGATTCCATGTCTTTTAAAAACATTTTACTATGGAGAATCAAACATTTACAATGTTTAAAAGAATAGTGTAATGAACCCCTGTGTTTGACTCCTAACCAATCTACCTGTTTTTTATTCCAACTAATTTTTTTAGTAGTTCCATTTTAAATTATTGTTATACCTTTTTGCATTGTATTTTAACAGTTGCTCCCAAGTTTACAATGTATTTCTCATCAGTAGAGTAACTTACTCATACATGGGGTCCTTAGTACCTTAGAGCCTAGGCAGGGCAGGGACACAAACATATTTGGGTAGATTAACTCTGGCCCCTTGACTCTAGTCCAAATTGGCTGCACTTTTATTCTTGGGATCTTGTATAACTGTCCTTAGGCATAAGCCAGCCCATACTGGGTTGTTTTTCCAGGCAAGCATTCTGTGCTTAACACACAGTCTCCGTTATGGAGGTTATTGTGAGCTAATACATGGGTGAGAATTCAGAAAAGCTTGTCCCTTCAGCCATCAGCCTTTCTTTCTAGCTATGAACTTTCTAAACAACCCATTGAATCTGCCTCCTCCACTCACTTCTTGCTGTACACCAGTGTGGTTTTGTTTTCACTTAGTTTCCTGCCTACCATTACCCATCAGATGTTCTTCCTCTTCTTCCCAGGGTTCAGCTCCAGTCTACTTATGAGCCCCAGTTCACAAGAAGAGCTCTCTTTGGGATGGAGAGCTTCATATCAGTACCATTTGGTTAAATTTTGGTCATCTTACCTCGTTCCTCACCTTCAGAGATTCCTGCGACAGGGCTTTGTGTTACTCTGGCAAGCCATTCTGCATGGTGTGGAACCCCAAGCACTATTAACAAATAAAACTTAGAATAAATTAATACATCATGGTGTGCTAAATCAAGAGTTGCCTCATACTTAAGTCCTGATTAGGCCAATAGATAAAGATAACAAGCAGAATCATTGAGCAAAAAAGATGTAAAAAAAGATGCTACACATTTACACGACTTGTACAAAGGGCAAGTAAATTTGGGAGGTAGGACATTAGTACAGTTCACAGACCACCTCTGACAGGAGACCCTGCCATAATGAAATACATGGTCAACATTCTAATGTTTTGGCAACCAAAAATTATCTCCCAGATTCTCTCTTGCCACTCATGGCTGTGGCTAAAGGTCTTTTCAGACCATGAACCTTGATTTGTGGTTTCAGAAATGGAATCTTTGTGATTACACATCCTATATTTCCTACAGCACCTAGGCCTTACCCAGTACCCCCTCTTGGTAAACAATGCAGCATGTGAAATGAATGTAACCTTCTACCTGGGCATTTTCAATAGCTGCCCGATTTGTGTCACATGGATCATCTGTTGTGAGCAGGCCTTCCAGATGGTAAGGGTGAAATGCAGTAGCGAGGACCAGATAAGAGAAAAGCATGGTAAAAACACCACAGGAACTGAAGTGGTGCTTTATAAAGCTTTGCTGTGAGGTGGATTAGCAGCTGGAGACGCGCTCTTTGCTGTGGTGGCTATCACAGGGCTGTGCACACAGGCCTGATGTGGCCTCTGCTGAGGAGAGCGCACATCTGGAGATGGAGTGTTTGTGGGGAAGAGTGTGTCTCTGAGAGCGCTGATTATCAATCACACAGAACTCCCTCATTTAAGGACAAGAATTCCCAAGGCTCAGAACACATTGTATGGGAGAGGAGAGACATTTCTTCTTGATGAAGTGAAGAGCAGTCCAAAGCAATTTTACATGCAAATTTCACATAATAAAACATTTGAGTAAACAAAGTACATACAATGTGTATTCTTTCAGACCTGTGTTAGCAAGTCCTCTAGCAACTAACCACTGCTGCCACTTAAAATCAAGATTTTAAAATCTGTTGGACAGTCTGTATACAACCACATTTCAAGTGTTGATTTATGTCTAGTGGCTGCCATATTGAAGAGTGCATACACAGAACATTTCTATCACAGAAATTTCTATTGAGCAGCCCTATTGTATGGCCTGTCTACATTACAATTCTCAGTCTGCCCTTTTCTGACACACAGCCTGTACGTATTCTGCAACTCCTGGCTCACCAGGAAAGCTAAGGAGGAGTCAGCTGCCATGGCACAGCTCGGAAAAGGGGCGGCAGTCATGGCAACTGAGTGGGCACTACTGCCTCTGGCTTTGCCCCACAGTAGTCACAGGCCAAAGCTGCTCAGCCCTTAGGCTGCTGCAGTCTCCAGGGTCAGAACATGATAAAGGAACAAGTTTTCTGCATCTTAAAGCAGCTAGCCTTATCTCTGCTTTCTCAGGGAGCAGGAGGCCTGGCTTTGGAAACACCCTCCTGAGCTCAGAAATAATCACTCAAGAAATGACATTTCTCAAAGTACCTGCTATTTCTCTGGAGATCAGTTACATTTTTCTTTTTTCACAAACATCAGACAAAGAATACTTGAGAGACCAATGAGGACAGAGACACTATCAGCTCCCAAAATAATTCAAGGCCGACATAAGGGAGAGAGATCTCACCCATCAAAACTGAAAATGAGGAAAAAACTAAAGGACAAGATTAAACCTCTGGAGAACAGCTTACCTTTAACTTTTGCACCAGTTCCCAACCATAGAGATGGAGGTAGAGACTGCACTTCAGAGTCTGCTTTTTAAATGCCTGGTTAATAAGGCACATTTCCCACACGTGACTTTAGCCATATGGCCACACAGACTCTGGGACAGTGTTGGGCTCTAGAATATAGGTGTCCTGAAAAATAACAAGAAAAAACTTTGCCTTTAAGATTTTGATTCTAAAACAGACTGCTGTGGCCTCAGTTACTAAAATCACAAATCATGTTTTTAGGCCATTACAAAATAGGCCTTCAATGTTATATCAATTTAGAGCAGGAAGAATTCAGTCAAGCATAAATTCAAAAATTTGTTCTGCAACGTTTTTTCATAAACATAAGCTTACAAAGTTTAACAACAGTGAATTCATATATACATATGTTGATTTAAGAAGTTGTCTAAATTTATACAGCCTTTACAATTTCAAGATAATTTTGCTGCCAAAAAGAGACAAGTTCTTTTTCCATACCCCCTGCAGAGAGAGACGGCTGGTTTAGAACCCATCTTTTTTCATTGAGACTGCATTTCTGAGGATGGCTGAGCTAGAAACAACCTCCTTTATTCCTTTGTCCTTCCAATCTTCTGCTTAACCTAAGCCAAGAAGGACTCTGACATTGATTGAATTGCTCTAATTATATAGCCAGGTCTACTACCAGCTGCTGTGTGCTGAGTTCCAGTCAATGACCCGCCTAAATCAGCATTATCAGCAAGCACACCTTCTTTCAGGGACTGCATAAAGCAGCTACCAAAGCTTCCCCAGGTTGCTAGCTCTGCATAGATATATAGCTACCACATCTTTTCTTATTTGAAAATTGGGGGTTACAAAAATCTATTGCATGGGGCATGTAAATCGAATGCCGTTGGGGAAGGGTGACTGCTTCCATCTCCGAACCTGCTGCACTGCCCAAAAGAGACTGGCTGGCCCTCAGCAGAGCCTGTCCCAGAGCGGGGGAGGTTCAGAAGCACTGCTAGGCAGGTGCTCTTAAGGGGCAGGGGTTCTCTCAGAGAAAATGAACTTAAAATTGACTTTCTGAAAGAACAAAAAAAACAAGGCCTCTTCTTAGCTGGGCCAACTGAATACTCCAAGTGCAGTTATCTATTCTAGCCCAGAAAAAGCCACTGCTGACCCAGAGCAACTGAATGCTTCCCGCTTACCTTGTGGTTGATTTAAGGCCTTACCTGTAACGCACTGTGCAGGTTCTCTGGGGAACGTATTTTGTATTTGACAAGACCCATTTCTTCCTGTTTCCACCTAACTCAGATAACTTGTAGTATATCAAAATAGAAGAAAATGCATTAAATAGAAACCAACTGATGAACCCTTGTAAGTGGGAGATGAGGAGGTGTGCTTGACTCTCTGCAGACATGGGGACTGGCACATGCAAGCCACTTCCTGCCCCACCAGCCACCAACCTGCACCATCGAGCCCTGGAGGCACAGCAAGTCCGACAAGTGGTCCTACAGGCCGTGGGTTGTAGTGTCCCAGCCCCTCCTCAGGGAGGGTCAGAATGTGCTGTTTTCATCATCAGGTGGTGCTTCTGCTTACCCAGCCTATTTAATTTTTCTGTGCATGGAACATCCTACTTTTAAATTACAAAACATTCCGGAAGAAAATCATTGTCACTAATCTAGTAGTTAGGAACAATTTCCACGATGTCAGCAGCTGAAATAGTGTTTGAACTACAAATTCCCAAACTCATAAATCTGTACTTTTTCAGGTGGATCTTAAATTTTTTTAATTAACAGTGCTTGGTAAGAAAATATAAATGAGTGAGCCCTCCTTTGGCTGAGTATAATATTGGAATGACCTGTCATCTAATCTTTCCACATAAAGTCACAAAAGATGCCTTTGAGCTTCTGAACCTTTGCTACTTGTGTTGGGAGTGGATAACAGTTAATGTGAAATTTATGCATGCTTTTCAGTCCTTATCAAAAGTTCAGATAGTGCTGCCACCTTGTAACAACTAGGACTCTGGGATTTCAGTTTGGTCAAGGTGGGACTAACTGGCTCCCCACCTGGGCCCCTGGTTCAGTCTGTGCTGTGTTCGACCCAGTCACAGCTGACTGCTGATATCCAACTAATAGGCTGTCATAAGAATTTTTAAAAGGCAAAAATATAACCAGGAACTAGTATGACAAGCCAGGACCTATCAGTTCCTATCTTCTGCCCCGGGGAAAGTTATTCAGCCGCTCTCAGCCTCAATTTCTTCATCTATAAAATGAAAATGCAGAATGGTTATAAAGCTTATATAAAATAGATAACAAGTGTCCACACAGAGATGCCTCCAATAAATAGCTTAACTATCTTAGAAAATCTATTTCCCTGCCTGAATTGTCTAGAAAGTAGAACTGATTTTCTACCAAGTTTTATACTACCTTTTTTGGAAAAAGTTGTACTACATTTTAATATCATATACTTTTACTGCAGTTGCAAAGACATCCCTTTTCCTAGGCAGTTTGTGTTTTTATTTTAGTTCTCTCTGATGAAATGTATATCAGAGAACTGCAAAGTGGCTTATTAAACTTTAATAATCATTGATGACTGCCTCTCTTGGTCCCAGCACCCCAAGGTGAAGGAGCATGACTCTTTTTCCCAGCTGAATCCCCAACCTGGAACAGGGTCACCCCATAGTATGTCCTTGATCCAGATTTGTGATTGGTGACTATAATTCTTAGGGCTGCCATGACTGATGATCACAAACCTGGTGACTTAAAAACAACAGAAATTTATTCTAGTTTCACTGGCCAGAATCTAGGTACCTGTGGATCCATGCTCTCTCCAAGGCTCCAGGGAGTAATTTGGTCCTTGTCTCTTTCAGTGTCTGGAGGCTGCTGGCATGCCTTGGTTTATGGCCACACTATCTCAATCTCTGCCTCTGTCTTTAAAAAACCTCTTCTTTTGTGTCTATCAAATCTGCCTTTCTAAGGACATTCACAATTGGATTTAGGACACACATAAGTAATCCAAGTAATCTCCCCATGTGTACATCTATAACTTATTTTCATCTACAAAGGCCCTGCCTTATAAACAGTTACAGTGTCCAGCAACTCGAACTTGGATATTTTGTGTGGTCATTATTCAGTCTACTACTACAGTGGTATTTGGTGAAACACTATCTCAGGGGCATGAACATGTGGTGGTTTGGGAGCTGTGGATGATACGGGCCACTCACAAACCAGGAGTCTGGACACCAGAGCTCCTGGCCTAGTGACTCCAAGCCCCTGCTCTTCCTCCCCACACTGTGTTCAGTGATGGACCTGGAAGAAACAAAACTGGGTCGTCAGCCTTCTAAGTCCCTCCTTCACCCTCCCACCCTCTCCGACTTTGTTTTTAAAAAGTTATTTTTTCAATAGAAGCAACCTTCAGACTCCTAAGAAACCAAAACCTAGCAATCTTTGATAGTAAAGCATTTGCTTTTCTTTACCATCAATTTTGTAATTGGAACCCAAAATAAGAAATAAGCACAACCATGGTGATGGCCAGCAATATTAGTGATCATACTCTCCTTAATGCTTCCATTAATGCTTCCAAAGGCCTTATAGCAAAATTTAACCTCATAAATCAAAACTCTAATAATGGCAGCCAGAATGAGTGGCAACAGAGAGGAAATAAGAACAGAAAAAAATTCCTTCAATTTCACAAAAAACTGTTAACCCAATTTCCCAATAAAAGGAGGTCCTCTTTACCTAGCTATAACCAAAAAATCAGTTTTACTTGTTTGCTGCTTTGCAGTTTAACCCCCAAAATTAACATTAGATCCATTTAGTCACTTCCTTCCAAATGTGACCTTTTATTTTAAGCAGTAACTGTCAACAGAACAGCAAAGGCCTCTGAAAGGGCATCATAGTATTTGTTCACTAAACAGTGCAACAAAAATACATCTTGCTTTTGTTTGCACATCACAATCCCAAGTGATACAGATATTCCATGTCTGCATTCAGCACCAGTGCAACAGGCAAATGTTCTCCCAAACCACTAAACCACATGCAGAACATTACAGTTATTTAGAACCAGAAGGAAATGAACATTAAAACCCTATGTATCCTTTGCAATAAAGTAACCTGACCCTTCCAGGTGCCAAGCCCTCCATCCCGTGTTATATGACACAAGCCTGCTTGCAAGAGCTCCTGGTCTCTCAGTGAGTGGGGATACAAAAGAGGGGATACTTAGCCACAGAAGCTTATGGGGTAAATGTGTGGCCTGTGGTTCTTCAGACAGCACGATTATAGAGTCTATAAATCAGCCTCACCCAGATTTAGGATTGCAGAGTCACAGAGGTTTTGAAAGTGAAGCAAAGATGGACATAGTAACCCCTCCCCATGAAAAGCAAAGTACCTGCTGCAGTAGTTCCCCTCTCCCTGCTTTCGGAGGCAGAGGATCTTCGTGGGAGCCATGGGAGGTGCTGGGGGCCAGGAGGTGTCTGTGGAGAGCTCGGGCACCACCTCCTCAGAGAGGCTCTGCAGTTGCCCAGAGAGCCTCAGTGCCTGCTCTGGACACTCGTTTCTGGTGGCCTGCCCTTGGCCAAGCACTACGTATGTCATTCTGAGGTTCTCTGTAGACAAAGCTATAAATTTCCATATGGTGACTCAGTAAATTCATTGAAAAAATGAATTTTCACATACGAGGTAAATATGTGAGTTGCAGGATAGTTTTAAAATGCTACTCTGATGCTGCGTCCACATCACCATGGCCAAAGCAAAGCACACAGTAAGGTGGCAGAAGTGACTGCTGACATCCTGCAGAAGGACTTAGGCCTCACAAATCAGGAGCTAAAACAAGCACATTCTTAGTGTCACTCACTCTCTTCACAAACAACAAAACCCAAAGGGCCTGAAGATGGCCTGAGTCCTCGGAGCTTCTGCTGGACCTGAGAAGACTTGCTGATTCGGGAGGAGGTGAGGCCGTGCAGCTGTTTAAGCTCCTGCACTCGGGAGAATAAACATTTCCAGTTACAACATTAAACTCTATTTATTTAGTGTTTGAAACATGGTGTACACTTATGAATTTGTATAAACATTTAGTTCATTTAAAATCCACAACCGGTAAACAACCTGTGCTTGCTTGTGTACAATTTGGAGTTTACACCTCAACACTTTGATGTCAGTGAATCTAATCAAATTGCCTCATGACTGTAGGAACTGACAGAAGTGATTTGTTCTTTCAAAGGACTGTTCCTCGCACAGAAAAGGTGTTACGCCTCGGAACACCTAAACCGGGTGTGAAGGAAACGAGAAGCAAAACTGACACAATGAAGAAAGTGTGTGAGGGGGCCCATGTCAGTGCACAGTGGGCGACACAGCGCATGGGGACACCTAGAGATGGGTGCTCCCTTTCAGAATGTTGCGATGCTCATGGAGAATCCCTCTTGCCTCCCACTGGAGGGGTTCTGTCCTGCAGGAGCTTGTACTCTGCTTGGGCACACTTCTTAGGGCACCCACAGGTGTCACAGCTGCAACTCTGAGGTGCCGACCAGGCCCAGGGCTCTGGCTTCTTCTGGAGTCAGGCCGCTCTTGAGGGTCCTTCGCACTGCAGGTCCATCAAAGGGATGACAAGAGAGGGAAGTTTTTAGCAGCCAGGCAGATACAGTCAGTCCACCAGACCCTCCCCGAGACATCCTGGGTGGTGATGGGGTCACCACGCTCACAGACGCTCTACCCCTCCTGTCCTGAAGTGCCCAGGCCATCATCTGCCAGGGCAGGGCAGGAAAAGTCTTCAGGCTGCAAGAAGCTGCCCTGTAGATGGCTGACACCCCCTGCAACAAGAACACGGGAGTTGCAAAGACAGAAGGGAAGTGAGGCCCATCCTTACAGAGGTTCTGAGAAATGGGTGCAAATTGCAAAAGTATAGATTGAGAGCTCAGCTCTGACCAGAATAAGGAGTGGATCAGAGCTGGAAAAGTAATGACAGAATACCGGACAATGTGAGTTCAGTGGTATCAAATCCGGTAAAGTAACCCCACAAATCTTCAGGGGGAGCAAAAATGCTGGGGGGCACAATGAAGAAACCACTGCCCCACAGAGCCAGGTGTTCATGGAACCCAGGACAAGGGGAGCTGTGGGGATGTTTCCCTTGCAAATGAGGGGGAAGGGGGAAGGTCTTCATCTCAACTCATCAAGGGCTGCTGAAGAGAATGACCAGTGAGTCCCTGAGGACTGGAGGCCAAGGAGCAAACTGTCAAACACTCCTGGGTGCATTTGGTGGCTGTGCTCTGTGAAACACACAAGGCTCCAGAAAGACCATGACCCCAGCCATGGCGGCTTACAACTGGCAGGTGGAGGAACACTCACATTTAACTGCCTTAGAATTGCTTTGTGTTTAGGTTGGCACTAATATGGGTTTATCCCATTGTTTAGTGTTGATCAATTTTAATGTCAAAATAAAGGCTGGATAAGGGTGAAAGAGGAGGCAGCTGCTTTTTCCAAGACAAGTCCTTTCATTTGAAAGGTTGCCTAGCGATATTTTCCCCTAATTTACAAATTATATTTGGCCTACTCTGTATGTAAGGTCGTACAGAGTTTGGGGCATTTGATTTGTTTTCAGAAGAGCTGTTAGCCTAAATCAGAAATCACAGAGTCCCTAAGATGATCAGGGCAGACCCTTGATCAGAATGAGGAGAAAGTAAGACACCCTCAGAGTCTTCACACCCCAAGTCCCCTTACTGCCCTCTCCCTTCTGTGACCTGGGGACCTGTATCCACCGGGGCCTCCAGCAGCCAGGGCCCCCACCTTGAGTGTCAATCTCAGTTTTGTAAGGGCAACACTCTAGTGACCTCATTCCCCTTTCTGCTTTTTTATTCCCTCTCCCATTGGCTACTTCCCTCACTGCCCGATTACTGTCCATGTCCATTCTTCCTGGCCATGTAGTTTCTCTTCCCAGAACCTTCCCAGAACCTCACATATAGCCCACTGAGCCTGCAGGCACAGGATCTGAAAAAGCCATGTCCATGCAGAACATACAAGGGAAAGACCTATAAGTAATGACTTCTGTCCTTGGTATTAACACTTTGAATAGAAGCTAACACCTAATCCTTTAACTAGTCAGTCAACAACACTTTATAGAAAATTATCATGTGCTCAGCACTTAAAGAGTTGAAACGTGTATGGAAAACTGACAGCAAAGAGGATGGATTTTTACAGAGACACAGAGATCTATGGAGAGAGCGACGCTCAGATCTAGCCCCCACACACCACTGTGATCCAAGCCTAGCTCTAGGGCCCAGAGCCATCACGTACAGCTGCTGCTGCACGAGTTCCCCCCCCCCCACCTCCTTGGGCTCCAGACTGAGTGTCTAACTCGTCCAGACAAAACGTTTGGCTCCAGAGCCTTGGCTGGAGGCAGACTTCAGTTAACTGAGTAATGGAACTCATTCTATGGGGCAGCAATAAAAACACTAGTTTGTAATAAACTTTTATGTCCTTTAAACACCCCTTCAAGTGTTTGTTAAAGAAAGATAAGAATTTTAATGGCTGAAACAAAGATAAAATATTTCTCATTCTTGACAAGAACTGCTAAGATCTCTAAGATCCCAAATTCTGCCTGAGCAAGTCCATACTGAACTAGGACTGCAGGGACTACAGACTGCAGGGACTCGCTCATTCAGTTTCATGAACCATAGAGGTAGCATGGACATGTGTCTGTGAACCAGTTTTTGTGTCTTTAGGTACACATGCTTGGCCAAATGACAAGAGAAGACTGTGAACTGGTAGCCATTTTACCCATGAGGGCACTTAAAGATGCACTGTAACACTTTGATCTGCACATTTGCTGAAATCTTTTTTTTTTTTTAAGATTTATTTATTTATTTATACAAGCACTGTGTAGAAACAGAAGCACAGGAAGGTGAGAGAATCCACCAGAGCCAGAGCAGAGAGCAGAACAGGCAGACTGATGAAATACACTGCTGAGGGGAGCAGCGGGCGGCAGGAGAGGTCTGCGCACCATGTGGGACCCTCGCCTGGTAGCCGGGGATCGAACCGGCGCTGCAAAGGCTGCGGGCAGCTTCGCATCCCAGTGCTCAACCGCTATGCCACCGGGGAGGCCCTTGCTGAAATCTTTTAACTGTAGTGTTCAGTTCATGCAAATACTTGAGTCAGGACCCAGATACTTAATAGCAATGTGCAATCATCTCCTAATAGACACAAGCATTGGGTCAGCCTATCTGGGACTGGCTCAGAGATTAGAACAAAAGCTTAATGGCTCTGCACTGGCCTTTCTGCTGGTCTGCAAGGAGGCTGTGCCCTCAACCTCATGGTCTACTAGCAATTGTGATGCACCAGAGCCTTTGGGACTCTCCCTAAGCCCTTCTGTCTGGGCTCATGCATTCTCTGCTGTGGGGAAAAGCCAGAATAGGCTAATGTCTCTTTGCTGGCCAAGATGATTCTCTGAAAAGCATACACAGAAAAATCCAGCCCATTTGTGGTGTCCTACTTCCTGTGGAACTTCATGACAATTCACAAAAATACCCATCTTACCCCCCACCCCAAGACCTTAAGAAGGTAAGTCTTACCTTTGCTAAAGATTCTAAGTTAACCATGTACCCTTTGAAAGAAGGTGTGAATGAAGGAAATCAGCTGAAATCGGCTTTATGCCCCCATTCAAGTCATGCATGGACAGGGCCCTTTGGGTGTCCATTTGTTCATTAGTCTGCCTGTCAGCTCATTCAGCAAATGTTGCCTGATCTTCCATCCTGACCCAGTGCTGCAGTCAGGGAGGCAGAGGCCTATAGGCACACAGCGTGTGAAAAAAAGCTCAGGGCAGCAGACCCTGTCAGAGACAGGGAGTTGGCTCTCACTCAGAAACTTTCCAGAAAATGGAAAAGGGCTGAGCATATAAGAGAATTAGGGGACCAGCAGTGGGCTGGCAGGACATGGCACTTGTACAATAGAAACAAGTCTTCCATCAAATAGGGGTTTCTCAAGTGCTGGGTAAGGGGGGTGGCGATGAGGGGTGGCGGTGGGGGCTGACCCACAGGCTGTAAGACTCGTCTGGGCCCCTCTCCACTCCCCGCTCCTGCTTCCTGCTTGAATGCTCTGGCTACAGCCTCACTGCTCCCCAGCCTGTCCCATGTGACTGCCTCCCCTCCCCAAGGCTGCTTAACAGAGAACAGACCGTGGAAATGTTTATCCCTGTCTGCCTCCCGCTCTTCCATAGACGGTGTGGGTCACTTTGCTGGCACCAGCAGCTACTTGAGGCCCCAGGCACTTGTGACAGCTCTCACGATGCTGCCTGACAGCAGCGGGTTCTGACGCAGGGCGTCCCTGCTATCAACATGCTGCTCAGGGGTGTCTGGGGTCTCTGGATAAAAACATGTGTTCTTTTTCTTATTTTTTATTCTCCCTCTTAAAATTGAACACAATTTTTATGCTACAGAGTACTCTCAGGTGACTCTTGGCTAAGAGGAATTGAATCTGAGCATAGTGGTGATGACATCCTCCATCTATTGAGTGTTTACTTGGATCATTTCATTTAAGCTTTGTGGAAACCCTACGAGATAGGTACTGTTATTATCTCAGAAGTGATCAAGTGGTGCTATCGAGAGATCAAGTTAGGAGCCTAAGAACACACTGTAAGTGTTAGAGAAAGGATCTGAAATAAGGATTTGAATCATAGCCTACCCTGCAAACAGGACTGAAGTTGGCAGAATATGTTCTGACCACCTACCACACTAATGGGTGATCCACCAACTTTACTTCCATGTGGCTGAAGTGCATTTGTGTTCATTCACCTTGAATCACTGACAGATTCCCCCACCTCCTTTTTTTTTTTTTTTTTTTTTGCATATATCATCAAACAATTTGGAAATTGAGTGTTTTTTTTTTTGTTTGTTTGTTTTATCATCCCTGAGACTGTAGAGATTTTCTACCAGGTATACTAAGAGCAGTGTGCCTAGGGCTGCAGGGACACTCAGAATGTCAAGATGTCTTAAATGGTCTGTCTCACGGCTAGGAGGTACTTGGCTGCTCAGCTGTTCTTTTTGTTATTTGGGGGACCTGTTTGCTATGAGGGACCAAAATGGCAGGTCCAGTCATGCGTCTTTGGACTTAAATATAGGGAATTGTTGTTTTAAGGTATATAGTTCTTAGTGCATCAATGTCAGGCTATCTATGGATTGTTCACTTTGGATTGGTTTGGCTCATGTCAATTATCTAGGCATCGGAGTGATGTTTATTGTTTCCATATCTTTTTTTCATGTAAAAGCAAGGATTCCCATATTGACAGGTATTTTACAAATTAACTGATCAGTACTTTTCAAATGTGTCAGGTCATGAAATGTCCTCCACAGATCAAGATGGACTAAGAAGACAGGATGACTCAGGGCAAGGTAGGGTCCAGGGTAGGATGGTGGAGTAGAAAGAGAACATCAGTGGAAGAACTGGTGAAACTGAATCAAGCATATAGTTCAGTTAACAGTATTGTACCAGTGTTAATTTCTAGTTTTGGCAAATTGCCTTATGCCATATGAGGTGTTAAGATTAGGGGAAGTAGGGTAAAGGTATAAGGCAACTCTGTACAATTTTTATGACTTTTCTGGAACTCTAAGCCTAAAATTTATTCAAAATAAATTTTTTTAAAATTTCAGCCTGCAGGGCCTCCCCTGGTGGTGCAGCAGTTGAGCACTGGGCTGCGAAGCTGCCCGTAGCCTCTGCAACGCCGGTTCGATCCCCGGCCGCCGGCGAGGGTCCCACATGGCGCGACAGACCTCTCCTACTGTGCCCACTGCTCCCCTCAGCAGTGTATTTCGTCGTTCTGCCTGTTCTGTTCCCCACTCTGGCTCTGGTGAATTCTCTTACCCTCCCGTGCTTCTGACTGTACCCAATGCTTGTATAAATACATAAATAATTCTTAAAAAAGATTAAAAAATTCAGCCTGCAACAACAAAAAGTTGAGGTGCCCAATCTGGCTGATTTAAATTCAACTTCTTAGACACAGCCCAGACACAGCAACAGAGTCTCAGGGAGGGGCCCACACTTGTACTTGCAAGTTTTGTCACTGTCAGCTTACCCTGTAAAATAACATAAAACTGGTTCAAATAGATAAGGAAGAATGATTTAAATAAAATGCAAAGATATTTTTCTTAATAAAATTAGTGAGAAAATTGCTGGATACTTTCAAATACCACTTTGGAAAAGAAAAGAAACTGAATTAAGTGGTACTGATCAGATCCAGGACTGAAAATCTAATATTTTGTGAGACATGACTGCTGTGTTCCCTAAAAGAGATTCAAGAATTTTTTCAAACTTGATAATTTTCTTTCTCCATGAAATTCTACTTCAAAGACAACATGTATCAGTGTTCTATAAAAGAAACAAAACTTTGCTACATGATATCAGCATGCACAGTGGTCCATGCCCTTGGCACAAATGCTGAAGCTCCATGAAACAGGATGAGGGGGGCGTCACTGTGTGAGGGGCTGACAATCAAGGCATGAAATCAAAGCAGAGCTCTGCAGTCCTTTTCAGCAACCCCTGGAATCAGGCTCCTGGTTCTTCCCACTGAGAAACTGTTCTTGTGTGACCATCCCTAAGTTCTTAACTAGCTAAGTACTTGGTTGCTTATTCCTAAGAATACACTATCAAGCTATCACCACCCACTGTAGCACGAGTTCGATCCCCGGCCAGGGAGCTAACCCACAAGGCGCAGCAGACCTCTCCTTTTTCACCTGCTGTTCCCCTCAGCAGTGTATTTCAGTCAGTCTGCCTGTTCTGTTCCCCACTCTGTCTCTGGTGAATCCTATCACCCCCCACACCTCTGGCCTGTACCCCAGCTCTTGTATGCATAAATAAAATATAAAAATATTTAAAAAAAAGAATACTTCAAATGCTGGTCAGCTTCAGGGTTTTCTAGGAAAGGCCAACACTGAGGAGGCCTAAGAGAACACACAGCCCTGGCACAATACACCTGTCCCAATAGGATGGAAAGAGAAACAAACAAACAAAAAAATTAAAAAAAAAAACCAAAAACCCAAGATCTTGGTGAATGGTCCATTATGGTCACATCCACTAATCAATTGGAGAGCTTTGGCTAGAATCTGGGGTGCAATGAGATGAACTGGTGCAGCCATTTCACAGGCTATAAATCAACTGGATAATTTGGAGCATTTAATTAATGAGACCCAGCATATTGGAGGCCTAGGAACATGTGAACTGAGTAAGATGCCCTCAGAGTGTCCCTATGGGCCATAGATTTCAGGCTTTGGCAGGGCAATGGATCTGAGAGGCCTAATCACCAGCATCAAACATGACAGCAGACATTTCATTATCTCTGAGGATTCTCAAGGGACTTGCAGGTCATTAATAAATAAGTTATGGGATGGATTTTGTTTGGGTTTCTGCAATAGCTGGATTGTCATTGTCTGTAGTCAGTTACTACCCAAATATGTTGATTATTCATTATCTACTTGCCTCATTGCCACCATTAAACAATCAAATCAAATACAGCATTGTTTCAGGGGGATTTTGCCAACTCGCTTGTTCTTATTCCTTTAATTTCTTGTGAAAAGCTAGAGTTTATCATCCCTTTATAACTGAAATCAAAGTTAACTTCCCCTAGCTTAAATTTCTGGTGTTGGTACCATTACTAATAAATTAAACTTGTTACAGATAAACACTCATATTCATGCAGTGTTGTATTTGTTGTAGTAACTGCATCACAAGAGAAAATGTGTTTGGCTAAATAAAAAGTATATATGGCTGTTTTGCATAAGATTGGAATGGAAATGATACCACAGGAAATTATTTTACGTCAACCACAAAAACATACAAAGTCTTTCTCTGGCCAGATTGAAGAGGAAAATTAATTATGTCTGTGTTATTGTTCCAGTGACATTATGTCTCTAAGAATCTGGTTCTTTCCAGACCAGAGGGCAGGACCCCATATGCTTTGCCAACACAGATAAGTTACCTGTAGGAGAAGCCCATACCCTGCGCCTCCCAGAATAAAGAAGATACTACATATAACACTATGAAATAATACTCAGGCTAGACTGAAAGATGAAATCTTGCCACCTGCGACAATATAGATGGAACTAAGCTAAGCAAAGTATGCTAAACAAATCAGAAGGAAGAAGACAAATACCAGATTATTTCACTCATATGTGGAATATAAAGAAAGCAAAGGAACAGACAAAACTAAATAAAAATAAACCCTAGCAATATGACTGCAGAATTAGGACTACTAGAGGGGAAGAATGTTGGGTGGGAGAAAAGGGGAAGGGGACCAATGGCCTACAGTAGAGGATTATGGGTGCATTGGTGTGATAACATTCATCTAGGAGGTATGAACCGCAACCCCTAAAATCATGTACAGTGCTGTAACCCAATGCTTCCTCAAAAACAACAACAAATCCTTTTCTCTTTGTGAGGCAACTAATCATTACCAGATGTTCAACAGGAATGGCCATCCTATTAGCCAATTAAATAATCATTATTCCACCAAAAAAAAATTAAAATAAGCATCTTTCAGACCTTTCTGGGGACAAAGTTTGTAATAGGAAATGGCGGGTACACTGGACAGATGTGGCTGCCACTGCCCTATTCCACAATGGCCAACTTGATTGTCAAGCATGAAACCTTTGGTTGATAAGCACAGATGGGCCCTCCAGGCATCACTAACAATTCACTGGAGATGGCCTCTGAGTCTCTACCTTTCATGGATCATGTAGAATGGGGAGGCAGATCCTGTGTGGTGACCCCCACCACCCTACCCAACTCCAAGGCACTTACAAGATTTCCGGTTGGCCCGTGAGCGCTTCCTCTCCCGAGGCACCACTCGCTGGCTGGGCACTTGGGTGGCTGATTTGACGATGCGGTCCATGATCTCATCAGCTGCATCATCTGTGATGTTAGGTGAGTCATCAGTTCCCATTGTCCATGAACTAGAGGATCCTGAAGAATTAACCAGAGAGCACAGTGTACTCAGAAAGAAGGAAAATTCCACTGCTCCTCCAGTAGCTAAACTTGGTCAGCAATGGATCACAGCAGGGCCCAGTTAGAACCTGGGCCAGACAGAGGCAGCTCACTGTCCCCCTCACCCCTCAGAGGTACCAGTATGACCTGTGACTCCAGGCTTTGACCACTAACCTCGAACTCAGAATTCCCACAAACTTGAGTTTGAGGCACTTGGGCCACACAACCCTATAATATAGCAGTGTTCTTGTCTCTCACTGTGTCTTAATTTTTGACCCCTAGTTGTGTTGTCTCTCTGTGTCAGATCCCGTGATCACGAGAGGCAGACTCCCACATTGCCTGCTGCCCTGCACCTCACAGATACGCAGTGGTGTTCATCCAGTAATAGCCAGAGACAGCTGTCCACGCCACTCTGTAAAAGGTGCACTACTAACTTTTTCTTTCTAACTCCAACTAACTTCTCCTTCAGTTAAATAGAACCAACGAATTTTGAAAAATGTAGTTTATCTTTGCATTACTTAACCTTTAAAATCATAATAAGATTGCCCTCTTCAACTACCAAAGGGAGAAGTGACATAATTTTTTCTTTGCTACATTTATCTGCTCTCTGACCAGAAAAATGCATTCACAAGTAACTCCCTGTAAAGAGAGAGAGTACAATTTCAAGTCTGGCATAAAAACTTCTGCCTTTAGATAGGTAAGTTGAAAGCACCATGAAAACAATCCCCAAATCATGATCAGTAGCTAGAAATGAATACTATTTTAATATATCAAGAACTGTGCCTTTATGGTCAATTTCCTTATTAAAATCTATAAAATGAGGAATATGCTCTTGCAAGAAGAAAAATGTACAGTGTGCTCACAATTATGAATTTCCTCTACCTATACTTCCTGTTGTAATAAACATGCAATTTACAAAGCCCATAGGTGAATTTTCTCAAACTCTAAGTAACCCAGGTGCCCTGAGTTCGATTACGGTCCAGTTGAAGAATAGCCAGCTTTTCCAAGATCACAGGGGAAAAAATTGTTAATGTATATCTTAAAATTTTTAGTTCTCTTCTCATACTCTTTATTTAAACTTTTGGTGTTTGGCTTAATGATGAAATAGTCGGGAATAGCTAGCTAGACACAGTCCAGTTCATGGACACCTGCTTGTATTTGAAATTTTACTGGAAGTATGTGATGTGCTATAATTTAGTCATAATTTCTGCTATAAAATTCGTACAACTAAGTTAAATACACAAATAACTCACACTTCTCAAAAGGAGTACCAAAATTCTAGATGCTCCATCACCTGCATATGTTTGAGCCAGTGGTCAGAAGACAAGGTTTTCCAATGACAAAATCTTTTATTGTTATCTTGACAATTTTTTTTTGTTTTATTAATGTGAGTGTACCAACAACACTGGCATGTACTGGAAGAGCACATTGTACTTTTTCTGCTTTTACCCAAGGGAAATTGATCTACTTGTTTCTACGAGAAGACTAGTTTTTCCAGCATCATAAAATCCTTTAAAAATTGATTTTCCCAGAAATGAATATTTGAAATTGCTACCGAATTTTTCTGCATTCTCAGGAAGACCCAGGTATTCTCATTAGAGGCAAGTGGCTGCAGGGCATACAGCTTCCAGGAGGGACTGCAGTCTCGGAACAATGGCCCTCCTGAGAGGAGAGCAATCAATACTGCAATTGTGTTTTGCCCAGCAATTTCTTGTTTTCCCCTTTTCCTATTGATTTGTCATTCTGTGTCTCACTTTGTATCACCAAACAACCCTTCTCAAAACAGACAAACCTAAATAAATTGCATTTGCTCATAATATGCTTTCAGAACACTGGGTCAGAAATGAGGGCATCATCTGATCTTCCCACTGAGCCTGACTGATATTTTACTTCCCTGGGAATCTGCTTGCACTGTGCGGTATCAGGGAACACTTAAAAGGACCAGCTTGTCACAAGTCCAGGATTGTCGATCTCAGCTTTGTGAGGGTGACACTCCCACACGACCTCATTCTTAATTCTGTGCTTTTTTTTTCTTAATCACCCCTTCTCCTGTGGGTTACTGAACTTGCTGCCTGATTACCATTTATGCCCATTCTTCCTGGTCATGTACATTTCTCTTCCCAGAATCACTGGGTCACATATCAAGAAAATTATACCCATGTCTTTTACATACCTCAAGGGGCCATTTGGCTCACAGTCTTCAAAGCGTTGACAAGATATTTATATATAATGCAATGAGGTTAGGAGACAAAGCCTTAAAGACCGGGGCAGCAACCTATCATCCAGAAGCCACCAGCAAAGATGGGCCCCACCCCATTTACCTCTGCTGGCTCGGCTGCGCATGCGCACACCCAGCACTGGGGTGGTGTCCTCCACGGCAGGGGAAGAGGTTTTCAGCACAGCCTTCATGTTCTCATGCTCTGCGGCGTCCTCAGCATAGCTCAGGCCCTGCGGCTGGCTGGGGGGCGCTGGAGAACTGCCAGAGAACTTACCGGACTGCAAGACAAAACAGAGTTAGGATGTGAGGTGACTCCCCAAAAAGCCAACTCAAGCTTACAGGATGTTCAATTAGGGAAAACCTCCTTAACTTATGTCTTCCTTGTGTGCATTCGTTAAGGCAGGAACTGAGATTGTCAATGAACTAATGACAGAACATCCCTGTGGTCAGGAAGTTCTCTTGTCAGAAAGAAAAGCCTAGGTCCCAGAAGGTCCACACCCATCCCCAGGAGTGTTCACTGCTGATGCCTTTGTCAGGGGTGGGGTGGGGCTAGGGGCTGCTGATGGTGACTGTCCTTGAGCTTGGGAAGAACTCAGGAACCAAATCTGTTTCTAACACCAAAACTCCCTATATGAGATTTGAAATATGCCCCATCTAACAAATGTTTCATTTTTTTTTCAATGTCAAAAAGCAGTTACATTTTTCTTATAGATCACATATAGCAGAGTTTTAAGAAAATTTTAAAAAGTGGAATTGGTCACAGATTCACTCAACATTAAGAAACTGGAGATGAATTTTCCAAATCTAGTGCTATGCTGACAGAGAAGGAAACGGAACCCTCCGAGATGAAATAACTTGGTGAAGATCCCAAGGCGGATAGCTTCAGGGTGCAGATCAGAGAATGACACAGAAATTCCCACTGAAACTGAGTTTGGCAATGCTTACTACTTCTGGTTGTGTCAAAAGTTTAGTTGTTTTAATAAGCATTACATGCACATGAGGGTATTCTCTAATGCTAGCTGTACAGAGTCAGGGCAGAGATGTTTTACAAGAGCTATGCTATAACATCAGACCATATGAACAGAACACCAGACATCTGGGTGAAAAATAAAAAGCCCATCAGATTAACATTTGCAAAGAGCAATCATAGGGTCCTGGCTTCCTGTTTTCATGCAGTGTCCCAGTGGGTGACAGAGGCCAAGACACCATCTGCATTAGTCTCTGCTTATCCAAGGCCATTTAGCCTTGACTTGGTCTCTGGTCTGGCATCTGCACAGGGTCAGAAGGAAAAGTCCTGCCATTCCATCCCATCAACACACACTGATGCCAATGGATCCAACAGATGCCAGTCAAAAAAATGAGCTCAAATCAGAGGCTACCAATATCGGGTGACCGTCGCTCTTAGTCACTGCCCACATCCTCTTTGGCTTTAGGGTTCTTTATGTGGTTATTCTAAAATCCAGTTCTCATGCTTGAGTTGCCAGAAGGTTCATGTGGAGGCTAGAAGGAAAATCCTCTGTCTTTTTTTCCATTTGATCCTGCCACTGTTGACAGGGCTGGGAATCAGGGACAACTTGGGAAACGCAGTCAGCCCTTTGGTCCCTGGCACACCCAGATAATGAGAACTTGGGTAAGGAGGTTAGTGATCACACACAGAAACCAACCAGAAAATATCCATGCATGGTTTAAAGCACTGAATGGTGCTGACACTTCATGCTGCTTGTTAGTTAGACTGTATAGCACGCCTGGGAGGATCAAATGTGACTTTTTTTTTATGTTTATAAATAGTCATACCTCAACTTCATCCTCTTCATCAGTCTACCAGAGGACAGGACAGGATAGAAAAGACAGAAGGGATTCTTAGAAGGCACAAAGTCAGCACAGATGAGATCATCTCAATGCCACATCAAATTCCAAATATAGAATTTGGTGGCCGCAACTGGAACATACCCTCTCAGGCCCTGCCTGTATACACTCATTACCCTCATCTGGGTATTTCCTCTGGGAGACTCAAGACCAGTCCTGACCAGTCAGGAGGGACTGATGGGAGCTCTAGGTCCATCTCCTGAGGTTGCTCAGAATGCGGTTAACCAGGTGGTTCCATGACCACGACAGCCCCACTCGCAGTTCTGTGCCCCACCCCTCATGTGTCTTGCAGAATCCGCCACCAGCTGCCCATCCCCTGAGCCTCAGGAAGCAGATCGGTCTCTATCTGCCTACTTCTGCCTGTCATCCCCACTCTCATCCCAAGTGCTGGCCCTCCCCTGCCCAGGCTGCCAGGTCTGGGCCTCATGAATCCCTCCACACAGACCAAACAGGACAAGTGTAACCACTGACCCAGCAAAATGTGCCTATTACTGCCTCCTCAAAAACATGAAAGTAGGTTCCCTTTAAAATCTTACCTCATGGCAGCTGTCTGAGCTGATATGCATACTTTAAATTATTGCCAGATAAAGTTCTTGAAGTAACTTTGAATAAAATATCCCTTTTCTAAAAATAAATGGAGGGTGACAGTCAAGTCAACCTCTTGATTATAAATTAAACACACCCTCCATTTACGTGCTTCCACTGAGGTTACCGGGCAGGCCAGCAAATCAGACACAGGTTTTTGAGAGCTGACTAAACTTTTGGGAGCTGAAATGACCAAATGCTTCTAGTTCATCATGTTCCTGTCAAAAAGTAACAAGACATGAGATGACAGTTCTGCTCTACTATATATTTTCAAATCCTTGAGCTTATTTCTTTAACCAGGATAGTTGGCATTTTTTCAGCAATTAGCACCTGTGCAAGGTGCTACATATAGAATCTCTAGTCCTCTCAACTCCCCCCCAGAGTAACCATTATTTCCTTTTTCTAGCAGAGGAAGTGAGGAGCTCAGAGAGATAAAGGGTCTCACCAGTGATTACCACAGCCTTGTAGGTGGGGCCTAGGGATTGATTGACAGCCTGAGTCCTCACAGGATTCCCAGTCTGATCAGCAAGAAGGGCCACTACTGCCTGTGGTCTATGTTGTAAGTCTAGAACTAGTTTATTTCTTTCTTTCTTCCTTTTGTGTTTTTTGTTTTGCTCTGTATTTTTTTATTTTAATTTTACATTGAAAATTATTTTTTGAAAAATTAATCTTTCCCTGATGAGTAGATATGAGCAAAGTTAGAGTAAAAAATGCAAAATATTGACTGTTATAGCAATCTTAGATGTGCATGTAACTAAAAACAAAACTTTAAAATACATAAAATAGGGCCTCCCTGGTGGCACAAGGGATTAGGCAACGCACTATGAGGCAATCCATAGCCTCTGCAGCATGAGTTCTATCCCCGGTCAGCCAGGGAGCAACCCACATGGCGTGGTAGACCTCTCCTGTCTGCTCCCCTCAGCAGTGTGTTTCAGTCAGTCTGCTTGTTCTGTTCCCCACTCTGTCTCTGGTGAATCCTCTCACACCCCGCATCTCTGGCCTGTACCCCAGCTCTTGTGTGCCTAAGTAAATAAATCTTTAAAAAATAAAATACATAAAAACTGACATAACTGACAAATCCAAAATTACAGATACTTATTATAACAATCTTAATAGCATAAGTAGACAAAAATCAGAAGGCTATAGAAGATCTGAGCAACACTACCAAGCAACTTAATCTAACATTAAGTTGTCATATTAAAAACACTGCACTCAACAATTGCAAAATACCTGTTACTTAGAACCAGTTTCTGATATAAAGATCAGAAATTACTTGGCTTCTCACTGACTTTTTCCTGGAGGGGTCTCCTGGTACAAGAAAGGAGACCTTTTGCATATTCAGCAGCAAAGAAAGAGGGGGAGGGAGAAGCACAACCAGCAGATAGGAGACTGCCCCTAAATATGGAGTCTTCAGATTTACTCAGATTTCTCTCTTAGAAAATAAGTTTTCTTCCTAAAATCATCTCTGTTTTAATTGCTACCATGTCCATCTTAATTTTTCCCCACATGTAAATTAAAAAATACACATTTTTTTCTCTAACAGCTGCTTTCAGAGCTAATGTAATCTACCGCCAGTTTTTGTGCCCAATGGTTTAAGTTGTGTATATGTTGTTTTTCTAAGTAGATCGTGATATCCTGGGGCTATAAGTGCTCAGTGCAGTGCTGGGCATACAATGGGAGTTGAGGTTTGGGGAAACTTGAAGTTGTGCTGACTTAAGTGACCATAGTCTGGCTGTCCAGCAGATGGCGATCTTTCCACATGAATTATGCCACTTGACTCACTAAAAACAGGGACTCATGTTAGAGGATGAACCCAAAAGCCTGTACTGTCCAGAATTTAATGGGAATTTAAATACTTTTGAATCAAACTCTAGACACATTTATCCATGTTTATAAATAGGAAAGCTGAATGCTTTCAGAGGACAGAATTTTAAAATTAGTGGGATCTGAAAAAATCTCAGGAATTTGGCAAGAAATTTTGATGTGTTTTCATAATTATAAGCATATTGGGCTTGTATTCTTCACTCTCCAATGTGTCTCATTTCCATGAAAATAAGCAATTCCCTTTTAAAACTTTTAAAAATAACATTTTGGTATAAAATGTGGGCCATAGTCGTGCAAGTGGATTCAGTTAGCTTCCTGAGCTGCCTCCTGGAGGCTCACAGGCTTCAGGAAAGGTAATGGCAAGACCCAGCAGATGTCACTGGCACTTAGAACTGCCAGGAGGCTGTAGAAAAGGCCCTTGCTACAGAAGGGTGAGCTGATCCCCCCTTAAGGGTCCTGGAAATTCCAAAGAAACAAGGGGTCTGAGTGGAGTGAGTGGTGAGGGGCTCAAGTCCCTGATTCCCATAATTGCCTTTAATTACAATAAAATTTATAAGATAATGCATCTAGTCTCCATGAAGGTCAACCCCTAGGAAATACAGAAGCAGTTGGGACTCTGTTTCTCCTACAATATGGATACCCATCTGGGTACAGAAGCAGCCCGACTGAGGTCTTCTTAATGGACTTTATTCTCCCCCAGTGAAATCCTCCTGACTTGAATCCAGTCAAGGCTTGTGACCCTCAGAGGAAGACAGCATTCCCTGTGTCTTAATCCTTTACTTAGTACATTACCTGTGTCACTGAGAGCCAATACACTTCTCAAATATCTATATACAGAAGGGATAAGTTTCATGAAGGCACATCAGAAAAAGGCACCTTTGTGGTGTGTCCATGTCTCCGCATTTTCCACACATTCCTTCCCCATCCACTTAAGCACCTCCCATCTGAATGCCCACTGCACCTGAGGCCCAGGTGGGCTCAGAGCTGATGAAGGAGAGATGGGGGAAGCGCTCAGGAGAAGCAGAGGCATGCAAGTTGAGCATGGTCCCACAGGGACTGTAGGGAACTGCTGCTAACTCACTGTCCTCTGGGATCCCTTTCCATCTTGATATTGTGTGACTCAAGGGATTGCCAGAGCCCATCTGTTATGTCTTTGAGCAATCACATCCATTATTTCTCTATCCAAATGCCTAGAAGGATGGTCTATGTGTCAACAGACAGGTCACACAGCATTGTTATGATGATTCAAATCCTAAGCCAATTCCTAAATTAATAATTTTTCTTCTATGCTAAGTGGCATTGTTTTAACATTTTTTCCTTCTCTTCCAATTTTCCCCACATCACAGAGGCTGAAAATGGAATCAAGCATTCACTATCTTCAGCATCATATAATACAGCAACATAGATTACAAGTTCTTCCATCAGCCACATGTCCTTAATTTTACATGCCCTGCTTCCTAGTTCATTATGCAGCAGATTTTCACAGAAATGTAGGCACTTTTTGAAAAAGGAAACTTTTTTTCAGTTAAAAAAAGAAGCACAACCCCCAAACTGTGGGGAGGGTTTATGGCTGCCCATATTTTCAAAATAAAAGACAAAAGAGATTGATCTTATGACACTTACATCGGTGATCATCTTCCCTCTGGTCTTATTTCTCTCTCTGTGGTTGGCCCGTTTCTGCTTCTGCTGCAAAACCCTTTCCCTGGTGGTGCGATACTCCAGTGCAAACTCACTAATGATCCTGCAGAACTTGTTTATGTTCACTTCCCGAATTGCATATGGTGGATGGCCCATAAAGAGCAAAAACGAATGGAACCTGCAATGGAAAACAACAGTTTTTAAGGAAAAACAACAATTTTAAGGAACAAAAATCAACTATCAAGAAAAATAGTCTGGAAATACATAAAACTGAGACTAAGAACTTGCAGATTATATGAAAAAAATAGGGAAATATTTTTATAATTTGGACTCTGAACTCTGAAGGACTATATTTAGGTGCCTTGGTGATATGGTAATATATACCTGAAGAGATAGGAGAGCTTTTATTTCTGAACCTGTAACATTATAAAACAATGTTATCTTAATAAAAATAATAATTAAAAAAAAAAAACAGTAAAAAACCAATCAGTCAACAATATTGTTCTTCATTCTGGGCTTTGAGGTTGAAGAGTTTTCTCAAGTGAATATGCAAGCAGGAGTCAAATTCAAGTCACTTTCTCATTGATGGAAGTTATATCCGTGTGGTAGAATTTCAAATTAATTAGTGATTCCTTTTTGTCTATCTGTCTTTTAATGTTTTTCTAAAATGGACATATAAAAGTTTTGTAAGAAAAATGAGAAATTGTTATTGTCAGGAAAATATCGCACACTTTCTAGGTTATATAAGAACTAAATAAGGAATAAAGAAATGTTGCCTAGCAATTCCACAGGAACCTGCTTTAGTGAATATTTAGAATAGACATAAATGTGTTGCATCATGTTAAAGGATGGTCCATAAAAATAATTATAAGGTTACTTACAGAGCCTTCACAGAAAACTTTTTCACTAAGAAAAAATATTTTCTTGAATATCATAATTAAATTAGTACACACCAAACTACACAAGTAGATTTCTTTCTCAATCTTTCCTAGCTATTTAATTTATATATTAAACTTTATTGGGCTCCACTTATTTTTTTTTAAATAAACGAAATAAGTAAACAAGTCTCCAATTTTAAGTTGCCAGATAATGAAAAAATGTTACAAGGAGACAGAGGGAAATTTTACAAAGAATTAACAATATTATATAAATGATACCACTATTTGTAGGTAAAAACTTTTGGTTCTGGTCACTCTAATTTGTATGGTTTGAATAGGGGTCAGATTGTTTCCCAAATGAGGAACTTATTCTTTCTGTGAAGAGTAATAAAGTGAAGCATAAAACATGTCTTTAAGGGGTCTGAAAAATGCTGTTTATTTATTAATTTTTAAAGATTTATTTATTTATTTATACAAGCACTAGGTACAGTCAGAAGCGCGGGAGGGTGAGAGAATTCACCAGAGCCAGAGCGGGGAACAGAATAGACAGACTGATGAAGCACAATGCTGAGGGGAGCAGCGGGCGCGGCAGGAGGGGTCTGTGCGCCATGTGGGATCCTTGCCAGTGGCCAGGGATCGAACTGGCGTTGCAGAGGCTGCGGGCAATTTCGCAACCCAGTGCTCAACTGCTGCGCCACCGGGGAGGCCCTGAAAAATGCTGTTTAAAGCCAAACATGCTAGCTGAAACTGCCAAGAGAACACATAATGCATAAATGTTCATGACTTTGAATTAGGCAATGATTTCTTAGATATATATCAAAAGAAGCATAAGAAACAAAGAAAACAGATAAATTGAAATTTCATCAAAATGAAAATCTTTTGTGCATCAAAGGACATCAAGAGAAAAATATAACCTGCAGAATGGGAGAATATATTTGTAAGTTATATGTTTGATAAGGGATTTGTACCCAGAACATATAGAGAAATCTTGCATCCCCCCTACACTTAAAGAGATGAAAAATGGACAATGGATTTAATGAGCTACTTCTCAAAAAAAAATGCAGATAAGCAATAAGCACATGAAAAGATGCTTAACATCTTAAGCCATTAGAGGACCACAAGTCAATGCCCATTTCACACTCACAAGGATAGCTAAAATACAGACAGACAATGACAGGTGCTGGTAAGGTAGTAGAAAATAGTGGGAACATGAAACAGTTCAGCTGCTGTGGAGGTCTAGGTGTTCTGAGAATCCATATGCCACTTTGTCACCTGTGGAGGTTTGAGACCTTACACCTCGAGTGTCATGGAGCAACATCTGTGTAACCACTGCTGCTTTTAAAAAAGTGCCCTGTTAAGTGGATCCCTGATTACACAGTTGCATGGGGTGAAAAAAAAAAGATAAAAGTTTACCTATTTGCGACTTTCTGATGTGAAGTCCTATATTTAGGTTTATCTGCTAGGCATCGCCTGTCATCCAGTGAATGATTACAAACTAAGGTTTTTCTCCTTTCTGGGTCTCAGTCTCTCACTGTGAAATGGGAACAAGTTAGATCTCAGCAGTCCTAGGCTCCTGGGAATCTTGGTAGCAAAGGAGGGAAAGACAAACCACTGAGGCTCTGAGTCTCTCATGTCCCTTTCATGGTTAATCCTGCTTTAATCAGTTCTAGGTATGGGGCGAGATGGGGCTCCTGCTCATGACTTCATTTGAACCCAGGGTTGTGTGGTTTAAATACTTCGGCTGGGCCACTACCTGGAGCTTCCCTGCCTCTGCACCATGACCCTTTCACTACCCACCATGATGTCAATGAATTCTTGGCTCACTGTGGTCATCCCCACTGGGTGGCCAATAGGGAGTGTAGGCTGGGATTCGGGTCACCTAAGAGCAATCGTCATTTGACCAGCTTACCAAGGAGAATGCACATATGCATATATATATATATATATATATATACACACACACACACATGTACACATACACACACACATACACACACACACACACACACACACGCATTATACCCTAAGGAACAGAGGTATCCACAGAATGAATTTTTATCTGTCTGGGATTAAGTGGTTACTGTGACCAGGCATAATAGCTTTACAAGACTTTTGTAAAACTGCTCAAGTTTCAAGACATTTCAAATGGAAACTATTTGTTTATTTGAGTAGTTTTTTAAGTTGGAAATCGCTTGTATCATACAAAGCATGGAGGGCCAAAGCAGCTCACATTCCCTGCCGTCCCTCTTTAACCATGTTAAAAGCACAGTGTACTTTAGTTCAGTAAGAAATTTGACAAAAATCTCTGAGATCTTCTTACCCAGAGGGCAGATGTGAGGTCTAGATGAAGCACAGGGAGGCAGGTTTAAGGTTTAGGTCAAGCAACCAAATTCCAAAAGTGCTAATGAATGGATAGTTGTCAACCTAGAGGCAAGATTCTGTTCTTTATTCCTCTAAAGACCACCCCCCCCCTTCTCAGTCTGCATCAAGACCCAGGAGGTATATTTACCAAAAGCAGGAAATGACATAGGGGAGAGAGGGTACATACGTGTACACACATACACACACAAACACACACACACATCAGGTTCCTAAAAGGTCTGAGTTCAGGGAAGGCAAAGGAAGGAAAGAAGATGAAAGGAGCGAGGGGAAAGGAAGGCAAGAGAGATGAAAAGAATAAAAAATAAATGTACAGGGATAAATGAAAATACCACCCCTTTGTTAAAAATTAATGATAAAGGTTCCAAGCGCAGGAATGGGAATTGCTGGAGGAGCAGATCTCTGGAACAGCCTGTGGCTGAGATGGCCCCAGCTCAGTCTGAGATTGCTGGGAAGACTACCTGAACAGAACTGCAGGGAGGCCTGTTTCCGAAGGGCTGGCATCAGCCACCTGCTCCAAGTAGACCACAGCCTATAGACCTGCACATGTGCTCACCAAGCTAATAGCCCAGGATTGAGCACACAGACCCTAGAGGCCAGAATGAGGGACCTAAAACCATACTCTGTGACAAGCAAAGGAAAAGAAAGCGTTGGTGGATGGGAGGAAATATCTTTGCTTAGGAAGCTGGAAGAGCCAAGGTTCTAGTCCCAGTATTGCCGCCACTTACAGATGAAAGAAGCCCAGATATTCCTGCTTTCATCAGGTTTACATAGAGGGCTCACAGGTGTAGGCAAGTAGGTCTGACATATCTGTCCTGTGTTTCCCACATTCTGTGACTCTGTGGATGGTCCAATGGACAGCACCTGGGGTGGGACCTCAGCCTCTTCCAGGCAGGGTGCTGCACAGAGCCACCATCAGAGAAACAATGAATGAGAGGCCTCAGAGGCAGACTACAGATGATATAGAGGAGAAACATTTCTAATAAGTTGAGCTGTATGCAGGGAAGAGCACTCTTGTAGCTCCCTGTAGAAGCAGGCTCAAGAGATTCAGGGCTCCATTTGTCTGATGCAATTTCCGACTAAGTAGGATTTGGGGATGACATTTTCTCTGAGATTCTTTCCAATCTCAAGAGTCAATGGCATTATATTACTGTCATGTGCATAAGAAAAATGAAGCTTGTGCGTCAAAGGTGTACTTACCACGTATCCCGAATTTACAGAACAACTTTTGTCCCTTTAACCTTCAGGTGCAAAGTATTTTCAACATGCCATTTAATGGATATTTCTATAAGTTCCTCCACCCACTGACCTGTTGATTATTCTTCTATGGACAATCTTTAAGATGATAATTCGTTCTGCACAGTCTTTTAGGAACTCGGACATTCGTTGTTTTAAAACTGGTTTCATTTCATGTTTTGCAATTGCCTTAAGGTGATCCCATGAAGCCTTGCATCTTCTCTCCATCTGACATAAATTATCCTGAAGTTGATCAAAGTCAACCTGAAAATCAGAGAGAGAACATTGCAAATGCACTGAAATAACCGGACACCAACCTGAACCAGGAAACCAAACTGCCTCTGGGAAGAAATAAACATCAAAACCAAATTTACATCTTGAAATACAAACATATTTATGGCCCAAAAATTATTCACATGTGTATTTGTCATTATCTTGACATCAAATTATTATTGAAACTGTTCTCCAAATGAACCCAACACAAGTATCACCTCTTTTTTATTATTTGGAAAGAAATCTTAGAAAAGTCTTCGGGAACTGTAAATTAAAACATGATATCAAGGAAGCCTAGTACAAGATGAACTGAGCAGATGTCTCATAAATTTTTTCAGAGTGCTCTCTTTCTCAGAGATGATATTTCATGTAAGGTTGGAGGAACTCACCACAGCCATACATGGATGGCTCCGATATGCCAGGGCCAGCTAAGGGGCAGCCAGTTTCTCTTCCCCATCATCTCTTTTAAACTGTGTGACAAATTATATTATTTATCTACCCACTTACTCATTCAACCAACCCCAATGGAGAAGCTAGTGCTCGCCAGTTTTCAGTCCAGGTTCTAAGGACAAATGTTGAGCAACCTGCGATTCTCAAGGGGGATCATCATATAAACAGGTGAGTACCAAGCACTAAGGACACACAGGACCCACCAGGTGAGTGCAAATGTGGATGTGTGTCTAGGTATATATGTATGTGCTGTGGGGGCATGTGGTCCTGCCAGCAGATGTAAACCATGAGCACAAAGAATCAATGTGACCTTCAGGGAACTGGGAATAGTTTGGGTTGATTTGAAGTAGCCTGAGATGTGACTTTTTAATATAATGCTTTTGTAAAGTTTCTAGACTAAAATTTGTGTGAGCCAGAGGATCAGTGTGGAAAAGATACACTTGAAGGTATTTAATGAAGGGAGATGTAGGATCAGCAGCAGAAGAGGTGGAGGAAGAAACCGAGAAAGCTAGGAGGGAGGGAAGAGACAAATAAACAATGAGCTGAAGGGAGGCAGCAGAGATGGTGGGAG
This sequence comes from Talpa occidentalis, assembly GCF_014898055.3. NCBI lineage: Eukaryota > Metazoa > Chordata > Mammalia > Eulipotyphla > Talpidae > Talpa > Talpa occidentalis. The sequence continues at coordinate 28,736,017 of NW_023601322.1, forward strand.
AGAAGAGCCAGTCTGAAGAGGTAAGAGAAAATGTGTGGGAGTGAGTTGCCATTGCTTAGATGCCACTGACTGTGGTTACAAGGTTACAAGTGACCGGATATGAGCCCAAGGAGACTTGCTGAGGTGGCTCAGACTTCCAGTCAGAAAGAGAATGGAATGGTCAAATTAAAAACAGGTCAATTCTGTGAGAGGATCTGTCACCAGACAGGATGAAGATATGCTGAGCCTTAAAGAGAATACCCAGCATTCCAGGCAAGACATCACATGTCCTGAATTTCATGGGTGCTAAAGAGCCAAAAAAGAGAAGACAAGATTACGCAGAATGCTGAGATTCAGGCAAGCAAGGAGTTCATGGGTCTTTGAACAAAATGGTTTGTCTACAACTAAGAGAATCCTCTGTCCAGATTAAAAAAGGCTTCACTTTCCAAAGAGACAATGGAGTTGAGGGGGAAATCTGGCATTCAGCTGAGGGGATAACACATGTAAATTTAGAAAAGGATAAAATAGTTCAAAGAATAAGTTCAGAAAAGGATCCAGATGACTGGGGATTGACAAGTAATGTCTAGGAGGTCCAGGAGATTTAAAGCCAGTTGTAATAGGTCTAACTACAACTCTCTGAATCTGTCCTCACTGGCATCTGGCAGTGACCTTGATCCACAATAATTTTAAACACTTTAATACATCTAATGACTTCAGTTCATCTTAAACACATGTACCCCATAGCTTTGTGTAGTCTAACCAGATGATGCTGGTTCAGCACTGCAGTGAGCATGGCGTGGGTAGGCAGATATGATAGGAGAGATGGTCTTTCAGAGAAGAGAGAAATCTGAGCTTCTAAGGTAGGAGTAGAAGTAACCTCACTGCCAAACAGGTGGGGAACTTTTAATGAAAAGCAGTTGAGCGTTTGACTTAATGCTGCATCATTTGAGAGGGTTGGAAGACTGTCTCAGCTGGTGCACATGAGCGGAGTCTTCACATCCTCAGATTCTGTCACTAGTTCCACTTCAGAGGGGAGAAACTGATGGCCTAGTGAGGTTAAGTAACCTATGAGATGCCCAATGGGAAGTGGTGGAACTGGGACTTGAAACCAAAGCTCTATTTGCTTCAGTTCCTAACCATTACGACTTAAGCCTAGGCTTGGTCCTAACAAATTCCATCTCAGGGAGAGAGCTGGCCTGGTCTGCTCTCACCAGAAAGTTCTCTCCCGAGAACTGCTCCACATGGGCCACCTTCTGTGTGTAGGGAGACATAAAGGCTGTAACGTCTTGCCTTATCAAGGTAGTCTGGGATGCTGTGGGACAACTCAGGCAGGGAGGAGAGGGTTGTGGTGGGGAAACACACAGAATGAGTGTCACAAATTCTTTGACATGTATCCCTTCAAAATGTAAATACTGACTGCACTTTGAATGTGAGACAGCTTAAGTAACGTGGTTCTAATTAATGGAGCATAAATACTAGGTCATAAAAAGGACAGAGCTTCTGCCCTGGTTCTTTCTCTCTCATCAACTAGTAGGGGAGGCCATCTACTATATAATGAGAAACTCAAGGAGCTGTGGAAGTGGCCCAAAGGGGAAGGAACCTCAGTTAACAGCCAGCAGGTGAGTAAAAACACCATGAGAGTAAATTCTTCAGGTCCACTCAAGCCTTCTGGTGACTGCAGCCTTAAAAACATCTTGACTGAAATCTCATGAAAGATGCTGAGGCAGAACCATTCATGAAATAACATTTCTTATTGTCTTTTACGGGTTGAATTTTATCACTCAAAAATTCACATATTGAAGTCAAACTTCCTGCCTCCCAGTATATTATATCAGAATGTGACAATATTTAGAAATTAGGTTGTTGCAGATATAATTAGTTATATTAGAATGATCATACTGGAGGAGGGTGGACTTCTAGTTCAATATAATAGGTGTCATTATAAGAAGGGGAAATTTGGACACAGACACTCAGGAAGAATGCCACATTAAGATGAAGGCAGAATAATTGCCAGCAAACCACCAGGACCTAGGAGAGAACTATGGAACAGACTTCGCCTTCAAAAGGAAGTAACCCAGGGGCTTCCCTGGTGGCCAAGGGGTTAAGCACAGCATTATGAAGCAATCCGCAGCCTCTGCAGCACGAGTTCGATCCCTGGCTGGCTAGGGAGTTACCCACATGGTGCAGCAGACCTCTCCTGTCTCACCTGCTGCTCCCCTCAGCAGTGTATTTCAGTCAATCTGCCTGTTCTGTTCCTCACTTTGTCTCTGGTGAATCCTCTCACCCCCTACCCCTGTACCTCTGTACAGGGCCTGTATCCCAGCTCTTATATGCATAAATAAATAAATCTTAAAAAAAAAAAAAGGAATTAACCCTGCCAATATCTTGATCTCAGACTATTGGCTTCCATAACAGTGAGACAAAAAAAAAATCTCGTTTTTCTAGGCTAATGAGTTTGGGATACTTTGTTACATCAGCCTTAGGAAACTAATACATTGCTAAATGGCTAATTTTTGGGGTGATTTGTTACACAAGCAGGTAATACAAGCAGGTACAATGTGAGGAATGAGCACCTGTGTTACTACCCGCCTGTATTCCCTGGAGCCATGGAGTGAGGCCAGTGATCACTTGTCACTTTGTTCTTCCCCTAGGAGTAGCCAGGCAGTTGGTCCCCACCTCCATCCATTTCCACAAACATCTGGTGGGACAGTTTCCTTCCAATGCCAGAGCAACCTGCTCCTAGGAGGTGACAGGGGTGATGCCCAAAGTGTGACAGCCCAGGGCATGAGTGCAGTTGGACTGTGGGCTCCTGCAGTTTAGTTTGTACTAAACTGCACAGAAGGGCCCCTTAATTAAGCCCCAAAATGGCTTTGGGAGTAAAGGCTGAGAAGAGCTGGTAGATGCCCTCTTGGCCTCTTGCTGCAAGTTTTGGGGTCAATATTCATCATCAGGGCCTCCCCTGGTGGCGCAGGCGGTTGAGCACAGTGCTGTGAAACTGTCTGCAGCCTTTTCAGTGTTGGTTTGATCCCGGCTGGCCAGCGAGGGTCCCACATGGCGTGACAGACCTTTCCTGTTGCTCCCGCTGCTCCCCTCAGTAGTGTATTTCGTCAGTCTGCCTGTTCTGTTCCCCACTCTGTCTCTGGTGAATCCTCTCACCTCCCATGCATCTGGCCTGTACCCCGTTTCTTGTATAAAATAAATAAATCTTTAAAAAATAAATTCATCATTAATAATTGCCAAGGTTAATAGGTAGAAGCTACCTGCAGTTTTGCTTGCGCAGCCAATCTTTAGGACAAGATCAGCCATTTAATGACCAGCTCACTAGTAACCAAACATCTTTTGGGAAAGACCTAGGTCAGACTTTGGGGCCCAGCTGCTGTCAGGACTCCTAAGCCAGGGCAACTTTTGTCACAAGCAGGCTCTCTCTAGGGGAAGGCACTAGGAAAGAACAAAAACCACATGTAAAAAGGGAACCTATTTGTTCTGGATGGTTTTAGAAACAGGACCAAGATGAAGAGGCTCCAGACAGCCAGGCAGACTTTGTCTCCTATAGAGTTATTCCTAACAAAGCTGCCCTCTGAGAAGGTGCTGGTGGGGCTGTCAGAGCAGCAACTGGAGGACCTCCTTTTGGGTGGGGGGGAGACTCAGAGGGGCCTTTTGTGTTGGTTAGGATATTGAAGTAATATTTGTGAAGACTTCAAAACAGTGCCTGGCACAGTCAATACTTAAGAGAGTCTGTGAAACTGGCAGCGGCGGCAGTGGTGGGGGGTGTTCTAAAAGCCCCTTTGTCAGCTCACAGAGCTTGGGGTTGCTGGCTGTGCCTATTTCTGCCTCAAGACAGGTCCATTGTAAGGCTGGCTCTACCTGCCACCCTGTCCTTCCTGAGGCAGGCAAGGAGGGTCTCAGTTCCAGGTCCCCGCAAGCCAGAAAGAGGAAGCACTACTTGAAGGAAACCTTACCAAAGCCCCTTCCCCACCCCTTGCCCTCCCCCTGCTACTCTTCTCATACTAGACTCCAATACCCAACATGTCTCAGTGCAAAAGGTCCTTCTGCTGTTCCCTCTGCCACCTGGGCTGTGATTCCAGAAGTTTTCTCCATGCTGGTCTGGCTGCTGGGCCCTATTCATGCCCTCTCCCTAAGTTTCCTGTTGCTCCCAAGACCCTCACATCACCTCCCAGTTCTGGTGTATTTGGGATTCCTCTGAGCTTACTGAGGCCCAGCAATGCTCCTGTGGTGAGTTCAGCTGGGTCCCCAGCTATTAAGACTGTCTCTTTTCTGGGGGGTGGGAGGCAGGGAGGGGAGGGATTGGGGTCAAAATAAGGGGGTCGCAATTGTATGGGGAATATAAAAATAAAATTTATAATAAAAAAAAAGACTGTCTCTTTTCTAATAAACCATAAGTTCATGAAGATTTTAACTCTGCACTAAATTTAAGGGCTCACAGCAGAGGGGCCAATTCCATGTACTGTTTAGAGTCCTATAAAACTGCCCCCTCCGTGTAAAATCATGGTGATGGCCAATGTTGGGGAGCATGGGCCAGGGTGCCCTGTGTGCTTGTTCCACACCTCCCTGCAAGGGAGTCATAGGAGGAGTCACAGCATGTCTTTTTTTTTTTTAATAATAAATTTTATTTTTATATTCCCCATACAATTGCAACCCCCTTAGTTTGACCCCAATCCCTCCCCTCCCGCCCCCTACCCCCCATAGAGTGTTTCTGGTTCATAGTTTTTTATTGATTTTGATTTTAACTTTCTTATAGTTACAGCATGTCTTTTTAACATGGGCTGGGGATTTTTAATGCGCTGGAGAGTGCAGCTTGATGCTTAGCCCCACTCAGCAGTGGCCGGGGGTTAGTACTGGGGTAATAGGCTTGCCTCATATTTCTCAGTAGGAAAGAATCTGATGGCAAACCTGAGAGGGGAAAACCATCTTAAAAGTCCATTAGAAATGGCATACAACAAGTCAAATTCATAAGCTCCAGGGCAGGGGATGCCAGCAGCACTTGGGCGTTTTCCTTCACAGAGCCTGTGCCTCAGAGATGACCCGCAAAGAGCGAGCATGGGAGGGGAAGGCACAGCCCGCTCCCCTGTCCACACACATACCTTGGCTGACCTGGTGACGGCCCCAATCTCCGAGTACAGATCAGAGCTGTCTGGGAAGTTTTCCACCACCATGGTGCACACATGGTGGAGAAGTGACTGCTTGTGCACGGTGTCTTTGACTTCTGGAACCTTCTCGAGGTAGCTTAATTCAAATGCTTTGGCCTGTTTGGTGAACATTAAGTAAAAGAACAAGTTTCATGCAGATTCTTAGAGAAGCACAAATGGTTAGAATCAACACCCTACTGGGTAGCCCACCATAGTTTCCTCTGTGAGGGAAGCTGCTCAGGCACAGTCCATCATCTGCGGCTGATCACACACGGACCAGGTACACAGAAATGACGTGAGCCTCCAGCCCATTCCCATCAGGGTCTGATATGGACTGCCCCCGGGCTCCACCTGCCAATCAGCATGCCATGGGGCTGAGACTCTGCCATCTGGGTGTATACAGGTACTTCTTTCCCTTGCCCTGTTACTTTTGACTACTTGGCCCAAATAAATTAAATTAAGTACAAGTAGTTGAGTAATAAATTCAGAGGGAAAAAAAAAACAGAAGAAAATATCTTCAATGTCAGGTTTGAGAATAGCAGAGCTTCCTAAGGAACAGTGTGCTTATTTTTCTAAGTTTTCTTATTTATAGTAAGATACAGGTTGCCATAAATAGGCCCAGATAGATTAGGGACACAATTCTGCCTAGATTTTCAGCACAAAAATGTGAAAGTTGTTTTTTCATTTGTACACTGGGGGGCCAGAGACACAATCTCCACAGCAAATGAGGGTCAGGAATTTCATGACAAGGAAAGGTGGGAGGATGAGGGATAGGAAAGACTTACATTAGTTCCATTTAGAAAGTTCCCGATGGCTAAGAGAGTAGACAGGATGAAGCCCAAGGTTTTATTGTTCTCCAATTGGTCTATTCCTTCCTTCAGGTCCAAAAGAGGTTCTGCCACTTCCTTTCAGTTAAAAAAACATTAGGAGGAGATGATAAAGAACGTATATCTTGGCTTCACTTTGTCTTTATTCATATTTGTACAAGGGAAGGAGTGGATTTCTCCCCAGCACAAGGCAATCCCATGGGTGGAGACATGCTCCTAGTTATGGAAAAGGGTCAAAAGGATCAGGGAGAAAGTCTGGTCCCCAAAAACTTGCCGGTGGAGACCTGTGGCTACAGACACTTGTGCTGGGGTGACAAACGGGGTCTTCCCTTGTTCCTGCTTATCTACCAAGCTCAAGAAGGATGCTTGGGTCACACCCTCTTCACTTCTCCTCAACCATAGCTCACTTCCGCGACACTCTTCCTTTGCAGTTTCCTTCAGTATCTGGCCTACAGTGTTCCTCTTTGCCTCTCTCTTTCCAGGTAGATGCTAGAAAATGTGGCCTCCCTGGCCCTGTCTTCTAGCTCCCCTCTAGGCACTCTGTGGCAAGCCACCTCTTATCTGGTTACTTTCTAGAAAGACACCATCCTCACTACTCCCACGGCCTTCGTAACACCCACTCTGACCTCTAGCATTTTCTGTGGCCTCACAGCCTCAGTCTCCCCTTCCCTATCTACTGTTGCTTGATGAACCCCACTGCCATGCCTTTACTAGTCCTCTCCCATAGCTTATACCCAAAAGTCAGAAGGTTCAGCTTCATTCTCTCCAGCAGACCTTCTACCAGGCTAGCCCTGCCAATCCCCAAACAAGCTGATCTGATAAGTCCATGACATGACCTTACTTTGCTTGAGAAGGTCACCTAAACATTCTGACCAGCTTAGAGACCAAGTCATGCCAGGTAGGTCACCTTAGCAGTCCTAGGGCTCCATTCCTGCCCTATTCCTGAATGAACGCAAATACCCACTGCCAACTCTCTGCCCTTCACAGGAGGATGGAGGCCACACAGCCACTCCACCTGTGCTTGGAGTCTGTCTCCTCCAGGCACTTCCTATCAGTACAGCTCACCTTCCATTCTCTGTCCTATCCACTGGTTCCTTCAGCCCAGCCTGCAAAAATACTCACATTATCCGAGGCCAGAGGAAGCTTGCTTCTATGCCCTGCTCCAGCCGAGTCCCCAATGTCTTCACTGTCAAGGTCCCTTTCTTTGTATTCTCCTCTCACCCTCATGTGATCTCTTCTATTTTCAACTTTCTACCAAGATACTCTTTTAAAGGGACCCAATGACCTGCTGATTGCCACAGGCAGTGGCAGTTTAGTTGATTATCATCAGGTGGGAGACACAGGTCATTTTCTAGGGAGTGCTTCTATTTTCCAAATTTTTTACTATGAGCATATGAAGTCAGAAAACTTTAATTGATATCTTTCTTTAACATGTCACCTAGTACCCACAATCAAGAGTGTGAAGCTGGTGCCAGGCAGACACTTTAGAATTACCCCTCATGAGTAGACAGCTGAGCTCTTAGGATGGACACACCATTCCCGTCAACCCTATCTTAGGAATGGTACTTCACTACTTTCTCATAAAAAACTGACTCTCTCTACAGTGGGCTGCAGGAATGGCTGCCTCTATTCCTAATTGTTTACCTTTTCTGTAGTTTCATAATCCATTTTGAATGCCCAGAGGTGGAGTCGAGCTGAGAGCTCGCTGATGGAGGAGAGTGTGAGGAGGAACTGCTCGGCACTGCCCAGGGGCACGTCAGGGTTGGCCAGCTGAGCTTCCTGGATTTTCTGCTTCTCTTCTTCAGTGGGAATCATAGTTAGAATTTTCTGGAAAGAAGGGATGATACAGTAATATTCTTATTCATCTCAGTCACCTCATTCATCTCAGTGATGAAAGATACCCAACCCCTTCAATGTTTTCAAATTCATATTGCAATTTTCCAACCAGGTAGTGGGTATTGTGTTGTCAGCATTTATATATACACACACACACATATACATAATCATTATAATAAATACATTATAAATACAAAATAAATAAATACATTATAAATACATTTCAGAGATTATATGTACCTGGTAGCATCTAAAAGGCTACTGACTGGAGGGCCATAAAAGAAGTCTTAGGGAACTAGAGGAAAGGCAAAGTAAGTGTATCAAGTTATTTAAGAATGTTCTGAGCTCACCCCTGAGCTGTTCATGTGTGAGTCTGACCTTAAATACAACATCAAAGGCTTTGAGACCTGAACTAGCGTTCTCACATAGCTACCATCCACTTTGAAAACAGCTGACGCTGGAATCTCGGTCCCCAGAAGGCAGGCCAAAACCTGTGGCCTGAACCCCAACAGGTAAAGGAATAATTTCCAATTTGCTTTGAACTCCCTGATATAAAACGTAGGCAATGATAGGACAAGGAAAGCAAGTTTCAGGCCACTATCCCTAATGAATGCAGATGGAAAAATCCTTCACAAAAGGCTTTTAAAGTATAAACATCAATATATTAAGATGTGGAAACATAAGCAACCTAAATGCCCATTAGTAGAAGACTAGATCAAGAAGATGTAGTGGACCCACACTATGGAGTGTGGGAGACCCACACTGTAGAACACTATTCAGCTATAAGAAAAATGCTGCCCAAGGTTTCCATTACAGCAAAATGGAAAGTGCCTGAGAGAATTACATGGAGTAAAGCAAGTCAAAATGACAAAGATAAAAATTGGACATTTACAAAGCAGACAGTTTGACAAAGTAAAATACTTACAAAACCACTGTCACTAATAAATGAAATGAAGTTCCTGAGATTAAGAGGCAGGGAGAAAGGGTGAAGGAGATATAAGGGATGGTGGTGGGAAAAATAAAAGGAGTACAATAAGTACATCTGTGTGCTAAAGATAATGAATCACGGGGCCTCCCCGGTGGCGCAGCGGTTGAGCGCTGGGTTGCGAAGCTGCCTGCAGCCTCCGCGTCGCCAGTTCGATCCCCGGCTGCTCCCCGGCCACCGGAGGAGGGTCCCACATGGCGTGCAGACCTCTCCTGCCGCCCGCTGCTCCCCTCAGCAGTGTACTTCGGTCCTTCTGCCTGCTCTGCTTCCCGCTCTAGCTCTGGTGAATTCTCTCACCCTCCCGCGCTTCTGACTGTACCCAGTGCGTGTATAAATAAATAAATAAATCTTTAAAAATAAATAACCTTAAAAAAAAAAAAAGATAATGAATCACTTCGCATTTGTTTATCACTAGAAAAGGCCAAATAATCATGGCCTTTGGTAGTAACTAATGGTCTAAGAACAGGGTTTGACAAGTAAGTATTTTATTGCTTGGTGGACTTTTTGAATGCAGAATAGTTAATTTAAGTATTTAAATTTAAGGTAGTTAAATGTTATCTACCATGAAATTAAACAACTGGGTTTATATTAAAATACTGTAAAAAATGGGAAAATAATTGATTTAGAGAGTTAATGGATGAGCACTTCCCTTTTTTGTTAATGTTGCTATGTATATTAGATAAGCAATACAAAAGAATTAACTTTTCCTTATACAAGTAACATATGATCTAAACAGAAAAAACAAAATAAAAAGAAAAGATGTAAATATGCTATCTTTTATAGTGCAATATGAAAATATAGTAAGATTACTTCAATATGCAAGAATCAATGCAATTAATCTACCATATTAAAAAATCTGAAGAAAAACAGTGAGTTTACCAATGTTGTAAGATATAATGTTAATACATACAAGAGTCCATTTAATACCTAGATATTTATAATGAACAAATAGAAACCAAAAGTTAAAAATAAAGCATTTATAATAAAATACTTCATATATATCTAGGAAGACATGTGAGGGATCTAGATATGGTAAAATAGAAAACGCTGATGAAAACAATCAAAGAAGATTTAAACAAATGGGGAGATACTCTGTTTATAGACTGACTCAACAGGATCAAGATGTTAATTTTCCCAAAACTGATCTGTAAATTTGACTCAAAGAAAATGAAAATACTAGCATGATTTTTTTTTCGTGGGTATAGACACTCTAAAACAAGGTAGAGGGGACCAGAACCACCAAAACAATGTTGAAAAAAGGATAATCTTGGAGGAATCATATCACTTGTCTTTAAAATCTACTATAGGGCCTCCCTGGTGGTGTCAGGGGTTAAGACGCAACCTATGAGGCTGCCCGCAGCCACTGCAGCACAAGTTTGATCCACGGCCTGCCAGGGAGCAACCCACATGGCACAGGAGACCTCTCCTGACTCGCCTGCTGCTCCCCTCAGCAGTGTACTTCGGTCAATCAGCCTGTTCTGTTCCCCACTCTGTCTCTGGTGAATCCTCTCACTCCCCACACCTCTGGCCTGTACCCCAATTCTTGTATACATAAATAAATCTTCAAAAAATTAAAGTAAAATCTACTATAAAGCTATACTAACAAGGCAATGGGGGATGGAATACTAATCCACTAGTAAGACACGGGCACCAGGATAGATACATGAATCAATGGGACAAAATACGGAATCCAGAAACAGACTACATAACTATGACCCCATTGATTTGAAGAAGATGCGAAGACAATTCAGTGGAGAAAAGATAATGTTTTCAACAAATGGTATTGGAAAAACTGGAATCCACATGTACAAAAATAAAAACAAATATTACACCTATCATAAGTTAACTCAAAATGGCTCAAAGATCTAAAAGTAAAAGGTAACACAACAGAATTTTTAGGGGGAAATATAGGGAAAAAATCTTTCTGACCCACAGCAGGTAATGACTTCTTAGATGATCCAAAAAAATGAATGAGTTGATCAAGCAAACATCCTCCAGATTAAAACCTTTTTCTCTGTGCAAGAAATGCCTCAAGCTACAATTCTCCACAATTTTAAAAAGAGCTACCATCTGACTCTATGGTAGGGAAGGGATGGCATGGTACAAAGGGCAAGTCTATGGTAGGTCTGTACCCTAAAAATAATGAAACTTAGGTTCATACAAAGACTTTTGCATTAATATGTACAGTTGTTTTATTCAGAGTTGCCAAAAACTGGACCAAGCTATATATTCTTCAATAGGTAAAAAGACCAACTGTGGTGCACCCCGATGGTGCATTAGTCCTCAGCAACAAAATGGGACAAAGCATAGCCTTGTACCAGCACTTGCAGGCTCTCAAGTGAGTCATGCTGAGTGAATGAAGCTAGTCTTAAAAAGATACAGCCTGTATGATTCCAGTTATCTGATATTCTCAGACAAAACTGTGAAGAGAACAGATTGGGGGTTACCAGGGCAACAGGTCAGTTGAAGATGTGACTGGATGGGACCATTTTGGGGTTTTTTTTGTCATTGTTAAAGATTTATTTATTTACACAAGCACTGGGTACAGTCAGAAGCGTGGGGAGGGTAAGAGAATTCACCAGAGCGGGGAACAGAACAGGCAGACTGATGAAATACACTGCTGAGGGGAGCAGCGGGCGTGGCAGGAGAGGTCTGTGCACCACGTGGGACCCTCACCAGCGGCTGGGGATGGAACCGGTGCTGCAGAGGCTGTGGGCAGCTTTGCAGCCCAGCGCTAAACCGCTGAGCCACCAGGGACCATTTTGAGTTCTGACTGTGGCAGGTATTCCTTGGATTTACACATATTTTAAAACATAGACTGTAATACCAAAAAATCCAATCACACTCTGGTTTAATGCAAAAAAATAACAAAATCAAAGACTGGACATTTGACAGCAAGATGAGTAAGCATGCAGCTGTTTACATGATGCTGCTTCAGGATGTATCCTGGTCGGGTAAGAGCTGTCCTGAGCCAGTGAGTATGAGCAGAATTAGTCATGTGTCCAAAGACAGTGACACCAAATTGCATGGAAAGCTCTCACTGTACGTAGCCAGAGTGAGGCTGCAGAAGGTGAGTCTTAGCTACCTCTTCCTCTAGCATCCTCTTCATTATGTACCTGAAGCCAGAGATTATGTGGACTTCATAACTTGAGCATCATGGGGGATACTCAGCTACAGGGGCTCCCTGCTTTCCTGCAGGTTTACATTACTGACCCCACCTGTCACATAGAGGGTATTAATAGCCGAAATAATCTGAGCAGATGCTATTTTCTTTCATGACATCCAGGATTTGAACTCAGTTTCAAAATGAAAAATTGTATTTCAAGTTGCTTAAATGCTTACTAATTCTAAGCATATACAAGAAGGTCAAAATAAAAAGTGTCAGTAACTTCTTCAGAAATCATTTTCCTGTGATGATTTTAGTCGCTTTTCTTTCTTTGGGAAAGTAATCAAACAATGTTACTTTTGTTTTTCATTTCTGACTAAGCTAAACCATTTATTCATTGTTGAAGATTTATGAAGTTACCATCTGCCATTTTATTTTATTTTTTACACATTAACTGACAATAAAAATGGTCATAAGATAGTGGAATGGCAGGTCAACACCGCCTCCTATAAGATGATGGCCCTTTCTTCTCCATGAACAGAGGAGATGAGAATGAGGAGGTGCCTTTAATTTGCCCTTCTCCCATGTCAGTAGATATATAATGATTTTATGATCATACAATTTCACAGAAAAACATCAAACATGACCACCATGTAATAATCACTGTTTTTTTTTTCCACTTTCCCCTAGTGTCTTTCAGCAATGCTTTAAGCATATTTGCTTTTGTATCTGAGAACTGTATGTTAGAAAAAAACACATCAGTCTCATTTTAACAGACATAGCTCTGGATGAGAATTTAGTACAAAGATTTTGGTGATAATAGCAGAGAGGTAGAACCTTAGAGCTGACGTTAATGTGGATGCAACTTGCACATTGACACTCATGTGACAATGGTTTTCTCCTTGTGTACTTATCTGTATGGAGGGATATTTTATACATATGCATATAAACACATATAAGCATATGCATATATACACAAATGTGTATATATGCACAGTATACATGCATATATATGTATATATGCATATACATACTTTTTTTTCACTTGTCAAGTTGTCTTTATAGTATCTTCTTTTGTTCTTCTGACTATTCAGTGAGGTACATAGGGCAGAAATTATTGCCCCAAACTTGCAGAGGAAGTGAGTCACCTGAGTCACCTGCAGTGAGGTTAGGTACATCAAGGCAGAGCTGAGGAACCACTTTGGGGCTCCCCCTACTTTTTTAGCACCTGCTCCCTAATTCATGGTGATTCAACCAGAAACACACATCTACCAGTGCAGCCAAGGTGCCCACTCACCAGGGAGTTCTGTTCCCTGGCACTGTTGAGTGACTGGCTCTGTACTCTGGCCCCCAAATGGACACTCATGGGTGGGATTAGTGCCACACAAAAGCTAGAGAAGAGTCTGTTCTTTTGTACTTGTGGCCAAAGGGAACTTATGTTTCTGGGATGCTGACAGGACTGATAGCCAACAGGGGCAGGTCAAATGTCACTTGGGACTGTTCGATTGTATTACCCTCTGAGTAGGCAAACACCCTAAAAATTAGAAAAGCAAGAGAGAAAAAAGTAAACCTTCAACCTTCCATTTGTGCTTGATAGTTTACCTGGGGAAGTATCAGTATTACCACATAGAGAGGGCCCTAGAATATTGTTCTGAAATTTAATTTTCCTATGAAAAATGACTTAAATTGGTTTAGTTAACTACCTCTTAGATTTTCATGACAAACCCAGAAACAGACTAATGAGTGGCTCAGCTAAGCCACAGGACAGCACTGTCTGTATCTTAATCACATTTAGGCACACGGAGGTTTCCAATGGCCCCATTAAGCCATGATGCCATGCTACAGAGCCTGCTTCCAAGAAGCAGACAGTTTGGCAAAGGGCCCTCTGGACAACAGCTGGAAATCTTATTAGTAAAGATCTGTAATACAAAACTTCCACCCCTTCTCAGTCCTGGTTTAACTCTTGAACAGTAAGCCTGGAGCAGCAGCTTGGGTAACTGGCTCAGCACATGACGAGACCCTCCATGTCACTCAGGTCCCTAGGTCAGTGACCACAGACTGCTGCACATGAGGCATGCTTTGTTCTTTTCCATCTGGAAGCTTCCATAATGTTCCTCTCTGTATTTGTCTGCTGTCATCTGACTTTTCTTTATATTCTGTGTCCCAGTTGGCTACCTACCCACTTGGCTGCCCACCAGGATATTCTGACCTGCTTTGAGGCCTGACCACAAAGGGGCTCAACCGCCTCTCCATGCACTTCCCTTCTTGCACCTTCTCCCAGAAGAGCACATGTACAGGGTTCTCTGAGGAGAGCTATTTGGGCCTGTACTGAAGTCCTTGGACTGCCCTAACAAAGTGCTGCAAACTGGTACCTTATCACACCTGAAGTTTATTCTCTCCCAGTGTGAGCAACTAGAGTCTGATATCCAGATGTCAGCTGTGCCATGCTCTCTGCAGGCTCCAGGTAAGGATCTTCTCATGCCTCTTTGCAGCTTCTGGTGGTTGCAGGCAACCTGTGGGGTTCCTTGGCTTGCAAAGGCATCACCCCAATCTGTCCCCATTGTCATCTGGCCTTCTGTTATCTCCCTGTGTGTTCTCTGTCTTCACATGGCATTCTCCTCTCTGGGTCTATGTCCAAAACTCCCTCTTCTTATAAGGACACCAGTCACTGGAGTAGGACCCATTCCAGTATGACCTCATCTTTACTTGATTACATCTGCAAAGACCCTACTTCCAAATAAGGTCACATTCTGAAGTTCTGGGTGGATAGAAGTTTGAGAGAGACTCTATTCAACTCAGTACAGATCTCTAAGAAGACAATTTTTCCTGCAGGGCCTCTTTTCTTTCTCCCATAAAGCACAAAGGCACACCTGTCTGGCTTGGTTGAGAGACCACCTTGCCCCAGCTCCCCCATAGCCCCCTCCTACAGTCAGGGCCATGGTGAGTCCAACACAGCAGCCTGAGCGCTTCCTCCACAGTTTGTCTTCATTGGGTCTCTTTTGAGTTTTTCAAATAAAGGTGCATTTGAGTGAACCCCAGCTATGGAAAAGCTTTAAAGAAATCCAGACTAGAGGTTGGGTTGGGTGTTACCCAATGCCACAGTGAGTGTCCTCAGATCCCCACTCTGACCCAGTAGGACCCCAGGACACAATGTCCTTTGGTAGGAATCTGTGACGGGGCCACTACTCACTCTTTATCTGTTATTGGCACATTAGAATTAATTTGTCACAAACCAGTCCATGGTAAAGGGACCAGCACCAGACCATGGTGAAGGGAAAACAGGGCTTGGGGAAGGACACTGAACTCTGGCAGAGCAGGCAAGCAGTGGTCCAGCTGGGCTACCTCCAGCTGTGCAGTGGGACCCATGTCACCTGCCTCTCTCCACACAACATTCATATCAGCAAATGCAAGGACTCAGTTCACTATAAGTTACCACATCATCTTTCATCTCCAACTTATCACATCAAACATCTCTCTCCGTACCCCAATGAATGCCAGAAGAGAAGCAAAGTCATTCACCAGGAGGTGAGTCCACCCAGAAAACTCTACTTTTGAAACTGTTCAGTAAATATATTTTACTTAAAAGAACCAGCAAGGAGACTGTCCCAATCTCCTAGAAGGTTCTTCTTCTTCTTCCACATTGAGGTAGGTGGACATTGGATAGCCAAAGTCAGTACATGAGCCAGAGATTGAAGATATCTGAACTTCATAGGCCAAGGGAGGCTCCCCTCCTCCCAGAAGTTGAAAAAAATGTGAGAATTATTAACATTATTCAGAGTCTGGCTGAGAGAAAAATAGCAAGCCACCCTGCAGAGAAAGTCATATTGGATACAGTAATGCTTTACATATGGGACATATTACAGAACACAAATAATGCTTGATAGAACTTCTCTTACCTCAATTCCTTCTTTGTTTAAGGCATATTCATCAAAATTCAAAATGGCTATCTTAATGGTTCTTGGAGGGGGGAGTACCGTCAGGCCAATATTAATAGCATTGCTCCTCTTGGAATCCAGGACGATGATCTCCTGTCTTTTTCCATCTGCAGCAGTTTTCTTGGTGACAAAATAAGGAGAACTCAAGATTAATGCATCACCTTTGGTCCTTGCTGTGTTTCATTATTGAAAGCAAGCTCACTACTTATTTAGAGATGAAAACAAATGGCCCCGACTCAGCTCAGGGAAGGACTGGCTACTGCTCAACAAAGAAAGAGATCAGGGATTAGCTCTGAGATGCCGCCAAGCTTGGGTCAGCCATGAACTTCACGAGTCAGACACATTACAAAAGAAAATTGATTTTCCTTCAATTGGGAAAAATGTGATATTCACAAGAAAAAAACACTTTTTTTTTCCATAAAAGCAGTAGAAACAAAACTAAAACTTCTCAGAGTTCCCTTCCTGTGGTTTGAAAGGGTAGGATGTGCCTTGGTTGGCCCTGGTGCCCGTGGTATGCCTGGGGAAGGATGAGCCATTACATGTGCTGAGAACACAGGAGTGATGTGAAGAATCTAGTAACACAGGCCGGGGCTGGTCAGCACTTCTGGATCCCCTCATAATGCACGCCTCCTCTGGCCCTCACACCAGAGCACCCGCCACATTTAAAATCTACAGGGCTGCCCAATGGGTTCCTGAGAAGGGGCCTTCCAACAAAGGGCAATGAAAGGCCACGCATGGTGAGGAGGAATAGAGTATGAATAAGCATAGAAAGCTGAGGAGGGGACAGGGAACAAGAAATATCCAATGTCATCGCACAGCCCTTGTGTGTGTGGCCTTCCTGCTGGCCTGGTGCTCCTTGGGGGAAGTAATGGGCAAAGCCCAGTAAGTGTGTGAGGTGCTGAGCCAACACTTGTCTTTGCCCAGAACTGAGAAGGCCCTTAGCTTCCGTTTTTAGCTCCCAGGAAGCTATGGGTAGGGGTTCTGGGGGGGGGGGGGAGCAAGTGGGGAGACCTGGCAAACTCTTTGTGTGTGCTCAGGTTTCCCTTGAGCCTAACAGAGCTGGGAGGATGATTATTTTGATTTATGTAACAAGCCCAGAACGACAAAGATGAATGCAGTGGATAGGGGATGTCCTGCCGGAAAAGACACGCTCAGCACAGAAATGGGCGAGCTCCCTGGGGCCACTAACTCTCCTGGTGGTGGAAGGGTCAGGGTCTAGAGGAGCTGACACTTAAGTGGGGACCTGGAGGATCTAAGAGCTAGCCTGGGGTTGGAAGGAAGACAAGGAGATTAATGGTGCCTTTGTCTAGGGTACTGGGAATGGCCAAAGACAAGCTGGCATCATGGAGGAGCCACATTTGGGGGACTGCATGAGTCAGTCCGGGGTTCTGACTACACTGTGCAGACGGGCCCCAGCCAAGCAGCGGACTGTCAATCACCATCTGGCTCCTGCGTGAGGACTTACCCTCTCCTCTGAAGAAGGGAACTTGGTGGGCAGAAGCAGCTGAGCTGTCTGGAGAAGCTGCCAGGAGAAATGGGCTGTGGCCCCTTGAGTCCTACATGGTCTTTCCAGACTCAACTGCTAAAATTCTATTTTAGATACTTAAGTATGCCTTTGGGAATTAAAATTTTGTTGTGAACAAATTCACTGAAGGCATCCCAACTATTTGGGGACATGGTGGCCAGGAGGAGTAATTCCTGTGGGTGTGGCCATCAGCTTTAAGCAGTGGGTTCTCAGGGACATGTGGTGTTGATACACCCGTGATCTGCCCAGCAAGCTTGCCTTCCATGTACTTAATCAAATAAGCTTATTAGGAGCCCCTGAAATTTAGCTTTTTAATCTAATTTAATATATTATTTTACATATGAAATGTTAAAGAGGAATGAGAAAAGGTTGGCAAAATGTTGAACACAGGCAATGAAGAGGGATATTACAATTTGCAAAGTCAACATAGGGATCCTGGGTGTCCACTCCCCCGGACACAGCAGGGCATATAACCAACATCCATTCCCTCTGTCCTGCTCACCTAGTAGACAATGATTTTTTCAGGCTGGCAATGTGTCTGTTAAATCAGTTACCTCCCTGGACCCCTTGCAGCTAAAGTTGGCCCTCTCACTCAGTTTTGACTTTTGTTTTCCCAATTAATCCAATGGACCATGCCTTTTACCCTTCTCCTTTCTTCTTGCCTAGAATGTGGACTGAGTCTTGGAGGTGCAGTAGAAGACACTCGTGAGCATAAAGAATGAGCAACTTAAGGATGGTCATGTGGAGACAGGGGGAGCCTGGGACCTGGCACTGAAGCGGCAACTACCCACAGACAGGCTCCAGCAGAGGAGGCGAGTATCAGAAGTGGGAGTTCCCTGGAATCATTAGTTCTTAACTCATCTATCTAGGCCCCCTCAGTCCAGGAGCCAGGAGAGATGCCTGAGCAGGCCCAGCCCAACTGCAGCCTTTGTGCAAATGAGAAAAGAGGGTGTCCATGGTAAATAGCTTGAAGGAGAACACAATTCAGACTGTAGCCCTTCCTCCTTAGTCAGCATCCATGGGCGGCAAATGACCTACTCATGTGGTGATTAAGTCTCCATGTCCTTGTCCCCATTCCCAACTCATTTGGCACCAGTGGACAACACTCCTCCCCATATGGAGAAGCAAGCTACCAAGCATCCTGAAGAAATGGGGAGAGCTATTCTGATAGATGACTCTACATGTTTTCAGAGATTCCAACCACCTTGGGAAGGAAAGAATAAGAATTAAAGTCAAATCTAAAACAGAATGATCCAATTTCTGGATTTTATCCAAGAGATGTTTTAAATGTTCTTCTTTATGATTAAAACAGATTTCCCACTGGGTGCTACTGAGCACTCAAGAGCTTTGGGGTCATTCTGCCCCAGGGGAGGGAGTGGGTGACGTGCCCATCTCTCTCTCCTCCCTATAATAACTGGAGCAGCATCTGCAAGGGCTTGTCCAGGAATAACATGTTTCTCGGTAGGAAGTCTAGAATTTAAATGAAGTCTACTGCCTCTCATCTAATATATATTTAAAATAACTAATCAAAAGTCCAACTAGATTTGTTTTTGAAATTAGAAAAAAATCCCAAATTGAATATAAAGTATATGCATAAAAAAGTCAAAAATATTCTAAAAAGTATGTTATATATAAAATCTATCAACCATAAAAACATCAAAAAAATTGATCGATAAATCTTCCTTGATTTAGGGTGATACTCTAAGCTAAAAATACCATAAGTCAAAATGCATATAATATACCTAATATACCAATCATCTCATCTCATCCTAACCTATCTGAAATATGCTTAAAACATTTATATTAGAGATCAGTTGGGGAAAATCATCTAATGCAAAATCCATTTTATAATAAAGTGTTGACAATCATGGATTTTATTGAACATATACCAAAAGTGAAAAACAAAATGCCCTAATTCAAAATTCAACTACATTTTCTAGTGAATGCATATCACTTTTTGTACAATCATAAAGTCAAAAAATCATAAGCTGAACCATTGTAAGAGTAGTGTTGGCACTAGTGTAGCTGGAATGATAGAATTGAATGATAGTGCAGAAAAAGCTCTCACACCATGGTTCAAGGTGTTCCAACAAAGACACCAAGGTATCAATCAGAATCCATATGAAAGTCCATTTTCTATACAGAACCAAATAAAGTAACTTAAAAAAAAGTATGGTGGTCAACACCATGACACACCAGATTAATGGACATTTTCCACAATAGAAAGAGAAAACTCCAAGACAAAGCAGAAACACAGGCTTGCATGGGAATAGCCCAGCATAATAGGACAGACTCAGGAGCTCTGAAGGGTATCTGAAAATCTTCAGAGCAGCAATGCATCTGGGGGTTCAGTTGGGGTCTACCCACCCAGATCTGTATGACCTTGGTCAGTCATTGACCTTCTCTATGCCTTAGTTTCCCTTCTGGAATCTACCTCACAGGGTTTTTTGGGAGGATGAAATGAGATAATGGAACTAATCCAGTGAGAACAATGTCTGGCCCAGGAGAAGCACTGCAGAAGTGTCTTCTAGGCTTGAGAAAACAGCGTTAGTGGTACTAAAATAAGTAAAGCGCTTAGGGTAATGTGACATAGCAAGTACTTCCTAACATAAGCTCTTAGTTATTTTTACCTCCATGACTCCTTCTTAATTTTAATTTATTGACACTGTATTTTAAAACACATGGTTGACAATGTATGTATTTCATAGTTAATGTAGTTACCTTGTTCCCTGATGAAAGGTATACATAAATAGGAATGTTGGATCAGATCAGAGTCACCACTTTGAATAAATGAGAGCTCCAGGGAAAGTGTAGACTTGATACTCAATTTAGACTGCAGACCTGCTTCCAATGGGCCTGGATATCTCATAAGGAAGTTTGTGAATGACTGATAATATACATGGATGCTCATGAGTGTCTTTGCAGATCCTCAGGCACATGGAAACCCAGGTGGGACTAGATCTAGAAAATGAGCATGTCCTGGGTGGTACTGAACATCTCCTTGCAACAACGATGGTTGAGAATGTCTTATAAGGAGAATATTATGGTGATGTCACAAGCCAAAAAACAGACTAGACTCCAGGACTAACAGAAAGGGGAATTTTGGGGAACAATCAGGAGTGTTAAAAAGAAAACTTGTACACAATGGAAGTGCTTATGTTAATTCCACCAAGACTTAATACCTAATTTAAGTGCAGCTTCATACTCCTCCTGGAATGTAGTCCTAATTGGTCAGTATTGAACTTCTTGGCCAGCACCAATATGGCTCTTTTCCATTTCCCAAATAAGATAATCTGCCATAAGACCTTTTCCCACACGCACAGGCAGGTTACCTAAGCCTGCAGTAATTCCCTCTTCCTTTCTCTTGCCTTCTTTCTGCCTAAAAAGCCTTCCAGTTTGTATAGCTTTTCAGAGAACCTTGCTAAATGGGCTGCTGCCCAATTCATGAATTCCTTAATAAAACCAATTAGGTCTTTAATATAATTGGGTTGGATTTTGGTTTCTGAACAGGAGTTTCTCCTCATCTGCCAAAGACATGGCCATCTCCATAACTCAAGGCAGACTAGGCAAACATTAATTTGCTACCATTAATTAGGAGAAGCTCAACATCATTCATCTAAGCAGGAAACAGTTCTGATCAATCAAAACCCAAAAGTCATATTTAGATCAGTGCTTTACAACTGGAGTGTACAAGAGAATTCCCAACAGTGATTTCTGGGTCTCATCCTTAGAAGTCCTGAGCAGCTTGGTCTGGGCTCAAATTACCATGTTTAAAAGATCTCTGATGCAACTAAGGTCACTGGTTTGGACTTGCAAAAGGTGTAAAGGCTTTTGAGATGGGATTGTTGGGTGGGTAGAAAATTTTCTTTCAAGAACAGAAATGCAAATAGGAAAAGAAATAAAGGAGAATAATTCTTAGCATACAAAAACCTAGTTAACTCCCCTCTCTGTTCCAAGATGCAGCAGACTGGTCCTGCCATTTTTATAAATAGTATAGAATAACATCCCCACAACTGTAAACAATGCAGGAAGCTTTTGTCCATGTTAAAATCAGCTTGATGTGCCCAACAAATGCCAAGTTCATCCCAGTTCTAGGGGTTTAAGTTGTCAGTTACTAAGAAACATCCCTTCCACACTCAGGGTTTGGGAGGCTCTGAGTGTAGGCACCTCTGGAAGACATGGCCACATGTTCTGCTGCAGCGAACACCATGAAACACAGGTGTGGTTCTTGGAATCCCTGTTCTACCTCCCCACAAAGGTATGGGGGCTTCTGTCTATGGTACTCCATGACCAGAAGGTCAAGTCCCAAGAAGGACTGCTGTGGAGGCAAAGAAGTCCATGTGAGGGAAAAGTAGGGAAAAAAAGTGCATGCATGTGTGAGGGAGTCTGATCATAACTGAGGAGGTACGAGGTCTGGTCAGGTGATTGTGGCTTGTTTTCCACGGTTTCCTGAAATGCTGCCACAAAGGATCACCCTTTGAGGTTTTGAAGAATAATTTTATAGAAATAAAGGATGTAACCTTTAAAACAGTTGTTGTCACCCCAGAGGGTGCTGGGACTGAAAATAGAAACTGGGCTAAGGACGTGATTTATTATGAGAACTCTGTGAGTCTGGGAGAATACCACTAAGAGGAGAGCACTTCCATGAAAGGCGAGCTACTGCTCAAGACTCTCAGCATCCTGCCACAGACCTTGTGTCTGGCTGGGTAAGCCACGAGTTCTAGAAATGGTAAATCACTCCCTGCTAACTGCCAGGATACTAATGCCACAGACTTTCAAAGCTATGCATTGAGAAAGTAACAATGATGCCACAATATAATGTCATAAAGATTGTGACAACTATGGCATTTTTCTCAGTCCTATAACAAGACAACAATATATATATGGGAAAGTATTAGGCAAACAACAACAAAAACCATGTAAGTCTAAAATAAAGGCTGGAAAACAGTTAGGAATAAAGTTACTGAGGAACTTACCAGAATAGGCTTGCCTTATTGTTAAGTTTAGGAAAAAAGTATTCCTTTCCCCTATTTGTTGTTTTGATCTTCAGTAGCAGAGGCCCACTGGACACAGTTTCAGTTTCAGGATAAATCTATTTTATCTATGACCCTAACCAGGAGACTTCTGAGAGGGAAAGGGAACATATTCTAGTTATTACAGTGGGACTCCCGGCACATACCAGGACCATCCTGGATACACTAGGATGTAGGGTCACCCCTCTGACGTTCCAAAGTTGGGTTTGGAATTTCCAGGTAGAACTCAGGCTTCCTGAGTGATGGCAAAGGAAATCACATAGCTCTTAAGTCCTGAACTTGAATGAATACAGAATAGGGAAATTGAATGAATACAGAGTAGAGTCTTTTCTCAGGAAATAAAACCAAGGGGGAGGAGAGTGATAGAGAGTGGAGAGTGGTAGCAGGGAAAAGTGGTCCCCTGGCGCCTCAATTTTCACTTTAACTCAGTGGCTCACAATCTGGGTTGTGACCCTGGGGAATTTTTAAAAATACTCACATTGGGGTTCACCCCCAGATCAAATAAATCATCCATCATGGGTGCTATGGTGATAAAAGAATTACAGAGACTACACTCGAGGGGAGAAACTAAATACTATCCAAAAATTAACAACAATGTAAGAAATTAAGTATCAAAAAATTAAAAATGAAAAAACACATTCCAGATAAAAAAAATGCTAATAGTTTCTGGTCTGCTTTGAAATATCAGCATAAAGTTGACCAAATTTCTACAAATCCACTCTGGAGTCCTCCCCTCATGTTAAACATAATGAACCCAAGGGAGTCAGACAGCACCCAAAGGAAGTTAGGGTCCCTTTCTTTTTGCTGGTCTCCCACTCCCCACACCTCCCAGTTTGACTGTAACTTGGGTGGTAGAAGCTGCCCTTTGGGAGCAAGAGAGACTTAACACCTTTGATTAGGCAAGTGGGTTGGGGCCAGTTTTTTGGGGCTCCTCAAGGTGACAACACATCTGTGGAGGGCACATTTCTATACCCCCAAGGATCCTTCCTGGACAACTTGCTTTGGGACCACTAAAACAATCTCCCATGGGATTCACCACATTTCAGACCAGCAGTAGAAATACTACATGAAGAAATTCAACACAGGGTTTCTGTTTTCATCACAAGCCATATTTAAAGTCATCTTACTGAAGATATGTATGTATTTTTCTGCTGAGTGAGAAAAGTAGATCTAGTTGCAGAAATTATTCGGAAAGGAAACCAACAAGCACATTATTCTGTCTTATCATCTGAAATTTGATTTGGGGGATGACTTGGTTGGCCATGATTCTGCCCTATAACTCTGGTCTGGGTAAAGTTTTTGTTTGTTTTATGGAAACAAAAACCATTTTCCTTTGCTCTGTGCTGTCTTGTGGAGTTAATTTCATTTTAGCTTTGCTGTGCTTTCTTGTATCTAATGAAAAACTCAGGGGACTGGATGTGGAAGTAGCTGTTTACAGCTGTATTTTATGAAAATCATATTCAAGGGTTAGAAGCAGAAGTAAAATCGGTGATACCTGTACCGGTACCATTTTCACAAGAGTCAACTTTCCAATACGATGTGTTCTAATCCTAATTAGCATTCTCAACTTTTTTTAACATTTGCGAATTAGCCACTGTTCACATTTCCTATCTAGCCCCTCACCACAAAACAATATAAGCTCCTGAGTCTTATGGTAGAATAATTTGGAGTGAGTTTAGTAAATTTTTCACTATAATCCTTTCCTCTTATGCTCCGACTTAGTACCAACTAGGATGACATTTGTCCTTCGGCAATGAACTATTTTAATCAAGGAAGAAACTTGGCTATTAAGAGAACATCTCAACCAAACTCTTATCACCCTCTGAAGTGGGACTGAGAGGAGAGTTGAGCCATCTATCTTGAGTCTACACAAGGCAACTTGTTATATTGTCCTTTCCTTTGTAGAATGAAGTCAAAGAGCCTTGACCACCAAAGTGTTACCCCCTTTCATTCCTCCCTACCCTGAATCAAGGGCCAGACTTTCCCTGACAACCTCCAGAATGAGTAACCACAGAAGCGCAGAGGGTGAAGCTGGTCACAAGAGTCCACTTTGGGGAGAAGGCTGTAGGAAACTAGTCAAATCAATGGATCGGAGGGTGGTGGTAGCGAAATCTGGTCCTGGGTAACTTGGGACTACAGAGATTGCTGTTTTAACCCCGCTGGGCCAGTCTTCTCCTAAATGCCAGACGTGACTTTAATAATTGTAGGGGCCATATGGGTGGATCAGAGCTGAGGAAGTCAGGACAGACAGACACCAAGAGGGGAATAAAACATCACTTTCCTAGGGGTCATTTTCTGGAAAGGACAAAGGAGTTCAGTCAATTTTCAACTAAAGGAAAGGACCCACTCTCCTAGTCATTTGGAGTTATAAAGAAGGGAAAGCTTTAATTCTGACTTGGGGGATTCTTGAGGTTGGAAATGGTATAGAGTCATATCCTGAACCTGGGCAGAAATCAACACAGGGTAACCAGCAGCTTGGGAAGAACAGCAAGTGCTTTCTGATCACTGGCAGGAATCTGATAAGAAAATCAACTGATTACAACTCCTTAACCTGGCCTGTCAGCATCACACAGCAGCGACAGGCACCATCTCTGTCACTTGACTCCTTGTCTGAAGGGCTCACTTGTCTTGAGGATGCTGCACGTACTTTTGGGTTCAGATTCGTTGCCAAGTGGCAGAAGGGGAGGAGTTCAACTCAGCCAGAGTGATGACAAATGAAGTAACTTATGGGCTAAAATTAATTCATGATATTAAGGCCTACATACACTCTCCTAACTTACCCTAAATTACATTTTACAAATGCTTCCTCATATACCTTTGATTTTTCTGAGTAAGGAGAATAGTCTTAACTCTGATTAAAAACTATAATAGAGCCAAAATCACAAGGTGTTTTTTAAGCAGTTCTTTAAGATATGTAAAGGAGAGTCAATTAATGCAGTGAATAATTAGAATAAAATCTGACTCACTATCTTGTACTTATCAGTGTTCATTAACCATGACTTCACCTTTGATGCTCAGTAACTTCATGAACAGTGTTTTCCATTTATAAGAGAAGACATAACATCTGGAAACATCTAAATAATTGCAGCATGATGATTGATCCAAGGGATTATCCAAAAAAGTGTCACTTGGATTGTTGCTTTTGCAAACACATTGTGTGATTATAGCTGAGGTTCAAGCTACTATCAACTATCATCGATGAAGATAAGAGTAAATAAACACATCCCCCAATAAAGTCCAGGGGGTTGATAAATTAGCAAGTCTACTTTCCTCTGGAAACTTTCCTCTATCTGAACGTTCTTTGGTTACTCTTTTTGTCTTTCCCTCTAGGTTATTTGGTTCTTTGAAAGCTACTCTACCTAATCTTTCTAATAAGCTGGTGTCCATGTTAGCTATTCAGCATTCCCCATCATTTAGCTTATACCTAGCATGCAGCACAAAGATTATTATATTAATATAAGACCAGCTTTTTATGCTAACGGAATTTCATCAAAACATATACCTTATTAAAAGGAAGGGTATTTTATATAGCACAAAGCTCTCCAGTGCTACTCAGCAGTGGAAAGCAACACTGCAAATCAAGAAGCATGCTGGATGCTAGCAGTACCTTTGAGACGGACAGTTCCTTAGACTTAGACTCAAACAGATGCTCCAGCCTGGATGTGTCCACCTTGATAGGTTCCAGTTTCGACCACAGGAATTCTCTGCAGCGGCGATTGTTTTTACAGGGCCACTCGAACGGCCGCACTTCATTCCAGAACAGACGGATGGTCTTCTTTTTCTTTGTAAATGCTGGCTGACCCCTGGGTACCTGGGGCCACCCTAAGCCCTGAGGAGCATTGAATACCGGAGGAGGAGCCAATAAATTACCAGGGACAGGAGGGGGAGGCACGCTGTCCAACAGGGGTGGAGGGGGCGGGGGTGGCAGGCCCAGAAAGATGGGTGGGGGTGGCGGCGGGGGCCCGGAGGCCTCCCTGTGACCTGGGTCCACGTCCAGGACATCAATGTCATCCTCTTCCCCCAGGTCAGTGAAATCCATGTCTTGGATTCTGAGCTCCCTAGGGTTGGCCATGAGCTGGTCCCAGATATAATCCGATTCAGTCTTCTGCTGTGTGGATGCTTTCTCAGAGACCTTCTCACTGGGCTCGGTGTCAGAGGAGACAGACCCTCTTCCAACATCCCCGCTGTTGAATTTTTCAGCAAAGGCTTTCACGCTGCCCCGATTGTCCAGACAGTCAACGTCCACCCTCCTGATGCTCTCATCCTGGGCCAGAGAGTTGGCCTGCAGGGTGGATATTCTGCTGGCCAGGCTAGCTACTGCCTCCGCCCCCTGCTCAGTCCTGCTGGCTGGGCTTGCCTCCTCTTCCTCCTCCTCTTCCTCCTCCGTGGGCTTTCTGTTATGGGCATACAGCATGTCCAGCATGAACCGTTTGTTGGTGAGGATGTCGCCACACTGCTCATTTACACCGGCATCCTGAACACCCGTGGACCACAAAGCTGAAAATATACAGAGGGAAAAATGAGAAAGTGGCTGGGGCCTGCCTACCAGGAGAAGCCCAGGTAGTAACTGCCTGCATTTTGCATGCAGAGTGACATTAGAAAAGATGGGGAAACAAATCGAAGAGATCTGGTCACAGTTGACAAGATGCTTTTGATCAGGAAGAAATGCTACCTCAAAGTACAAGTGTCAGACCCCAGGACTCAAGACTCTCACTTGCGAGAAAATGCTTGTGACTGCTGCCTAGGCTCAGGGGAGAAATTTCCCTCACCTTTCCTACCCATCCATGACTGCTGGCCCAGAGCCACTCAGCTGCAGGTAATGGATGGGCTTTTGTCTTAACTAGATACAAGGAGGTAAAGAAGATGCTCCTTCATCCATCCAAGTGTTGGAAAGACTGCAGAGTCATCTCTGTTCCTCCTCTACTTCACATCTGTATAAAGGGCCTGGATAAATACACCAACCATGCCACTTTAACTTCACAGTCACTTGTCTTCAGGAGACCATCAGTGTCACCTGTCAGTTTCATCCATGACCTCCCAGCTAACTTTTATACTCTTCTGTCCTCTAACCTTCCCCACCCATCTCATCTTCATGTAAGGATGATCTTATTTTTTGCCATCTCAACGGATGAAATCAGTTCTTTCAGTTCTTCCAGAACCACTATTCTATATCCATCCAGCTGCATCTGCACCCCAACCATGACAGTCCCCCTGTGACTCCTATAAATCACAGTTGACAAACTTAGCAAGGTAAACCAGTCCAGCATTGAAAACCCTCTAGCAATTTTCTGTCCTGCATCTGCCATGCTCCTCACTACACCCTCCCTACTGAACCATAAACATTATAGAATTTCACCCACCTTTAAAAAGAAAAATCCCTCTTGATCCTGCTTACCCTCCCTCTCCAGCTAAAATCTAAATCTTCTTCTTTCCTTGCGTGTAAAGCTACTGCGAAAAGTTGTTTGCTCACAGTCTCCAATCCCTCTCCTTCTTCTTGCTGTACCCAGTCTAATGAAGTTTTTGTCCCCACCCTCTTTTCAGCGATGCACTTTTCCAGATGACCAATAACTTCATGTGGCACTAATCTCAACTGACCCTTCAACAGACATCCTTCATTTGACTTCCAGGATACGATACTCACTGGTTTGATTTCTTCCTTCTGGCTCCTCCTTTTCAGTCACCTATTCTGGTTCCTCCTTATGTTTAACCTTTAAATGTCTTAAAGGTTGAAAACATCTATACTCACTTTTCATCTACACTCACTTTCTTAGTCATCATCTCATCAAGTTTCAGGGCTTTTAATATCACCTTCTGTTCTCATACCAATTCTCCTCACCAGACTTGCTTCTCCTGCCCTGGTGTCCTGTCTCTGATACGGTAAATTCATTCATCTTGCTGCTAGTTCCAAAATCCTGAAGTCATCCTGGTGATTCTCAACCTCCACTCTACACCCACCCAACCCAACATAGCAGGGAATCCTGTTAGCTAAATGTTCATGTTACATTCAGAATCCAACCACTTTTCTCACCACCTTCCCTGCTACAACCCTGGCCTAAGTCAAGGTTTCTTCCCTGCAGAGGTCATCCCTAGCTGCTGTCTGCTTCCACTCTTACCTATCTTTCGGCTCAGTCTTTCAATGCTCTCACCTTTCACTGAGAAAGAAGTCAATGCCCATTCAATGTAATAAGTCTTACATTATTCCACCTTAGCATTATTTCACCCCTTACCACTGCCACCATCCCAGACAGACATGAAGCTCTTCAGTTATAGCAGTTCCCTGCTATTTCTAGACCTCAGCAGGCATGATTCAGGCAGGGAGAGGAACTGGAGCCCTGTGCTCCTGTTTCCACGGGGTGGTGCTATATAGAAGATAGCCTTTCCTTTGGTCCCATTGAAATAACTGTGAGGTGAGTAGTGGCAGAATATTTCCCATTAGCACTTTTTAGTGCAGGGCAAGCATTAATAGCCAAAAAGGTTTTCTGTTCTGTTAGGTAATCCTTTACCCTATCCTTTGGCTAGGGCAATGGGCTTTGTTTGGAACTATACAGTCCAGTTTTTTTCTTTATTAATATAATTTTTTTATATATGTAGTTCATTGTTCATTTTTTGTCTTGTGTATTTCAAGAGCCCACGGCTGTCTGCCTCCTCCGTCCCACATTTCAGGGCCCTCATATGATTGACTGCTCTGTCATACTCAGGGTGTTGGTACTTTAGCTATAAGAGGGAGGAGCAGGGAGCAACGGAGCTACAATAAGCCCTCCTATGCTAATGCCATAGAACAGAACACACAAAGCAAAGAAAACGAATACCACACACCCAGATAAGTTGACTCCTTTTTGCATCCTACAAAGTCATTCTCAATTAATAGATACAAACATTAGAAATATGATTGGGGATCATTTCAGTTGTCTCTGTGACTTAATTGAGAACATTGTGAAAAGCAAGAGTTAGGACAGAGCTGCCCTGACTCCACAGCTGCTATGGTGCCTACGAGCAGTGGGATTTTCAGGAACCAATAAGCTACAGCAAATAAACACAATCAGCTCTCTTAATAGCACCAGAATGAAGATGAAAAACCACAGCAGAGCCCTAATTCCCAAGTCTACACACCTGGACACCACCAACTTTTGAGAGTGCATCCTGGTTTTTCACCAGCAACAGTCTCCATTTTTGGAGAGTTGTCCTTATTTGGAAGACTATTGGACAATCTGATCCAAGAAAGTTCTATTTCTTTGCTTTTTTTTTCTATTTTGTTATGTTTCAGGCCTGCTACACATAGTTCTGACAAATAACAAAGTTATTCATAACAGATAAAACATAATTTTAGGCCAAACTGATCAAGAAGACTTACCCAACACACCCTGAAATGGGATCATAATTATATTCAATGCGACTAATAAAGAATTTAGGAGACTAATCTGACTTTCAAAGAAATTAAGTATCAATATATGCAATACCTCTTAACACATGTATCCTCAACCAACTGGACAAAAGATTTTTGATGCAATAATTTCAAAGATGTAAATTAATAGTCTTTCAGTCCTCCTTTTTAATGGTATCATAGTGATTAGCAATATTCTAACTGGTAAAAACTGAAATAGCAACTATTTTTGGCTAAGCCATTGACTGACAGTTCTCACGGATGTTGTTAATTTCATTCATTCATCCATCCATCCATCCATCCACTCTCAACTTAGAGACAAAGTTCTCAACCTGTGAACTAATGAGCCATGTGTAGATGCCACTGGTCTGCAGGTCCTTGTGGTGACTTCATGCTGCCCTTTGGGACCAACTTGTAAGTTCCTTGAGTGTGTGTCACTGTAGCTTAATGAAGGTTGGCTCACAGGAAAGCCCTCACTGGTGAGAGGGGGTTCCTGCTCCCTGCCACCCTGGTAGCACATAGTCATGGGAAGGAAAATCATCCCCCATGGATCATATATGATAATCACAATAAATGATTATATGAATCATTTACAAAATTATATGAATCATTCACAAAATTCTCTGTGGCACCCTCCCCAATCCCTGGTAAGAATTAAAACTCTTTTTGGCCCCTAATCATACAGTCACTATTATGAAAGTGAACTAAATGAGTATCAGGTATAATACCAAAAAAGATGGCATTCTGTAAGGAGAAGCACACACTTGGTACCAAAAAAAAAGAGTGGTCGGGGACATTGCAGGACATTGTTTGCATTGTGTCTATTCCCGTGTAGTACACCAAATTGACCTCCACACACAGGAAGGAACCGCTTTCTGGAAGGACTCATTCAATTCATTTGGACAAATTGTCTCTGGTCTGAAATACTTAGTCATAATGGCTTAACACATTTCCCTCAAAGAACAATTCCAAGGGAGTAGATAGCAACATGACACATCTTAATTTAAATCAAATAAAAGCTATACTTACTGCTACCAATTAGAAGGAAATGAGGAATCTCCCTTTTAGGGTTGATGCCTCAGGAAAATTCATCTGTTGCCCTGATTATCCAGGTGCTTTTTTCCCATTTGTGGAAGTAATGGTGTAACAGCCTGCCAGACGGTGTGGGGGGCACCGTTCCATGATGTGGGCAGAGGCCAGCTGACCGACTATGTGACCACATTCACCTCCACACGTAGGCCAGCGAATGAGCTGACCCGACAGCTCATCTCAGAAGCAAGCAGACCAGGTCCCTGTCGTGGGATCCTCTGGAATGTGATTATTGAGAAAAGGGACTTTATTACCATTTCCCCTGTCCCTGGAGAGCTTGTCCTCCTTGTCCTCCCTCTCTAACGTGCTGCTGGAGGATGAGATGCTGGAGGCGGAGCAGTTGTCCCTCTCGTTCACCTCCTCGTTCTGTCTCTCTTTCTCACTGAGGGAGGCTCGCTCTTCTGGCTCGTGCTCCAGGGCCCGCTCCACTCCGCTCTCTGTCCCCAGGTGGGCAGGGGCTATTTCCTGGCTGGCCTCATCAGCAACCTGCCCCACCTCTGCCTCTGGTTCTGGTTCTGCCTCCGGTTCGGGAACAGGATCCCCGGCACTCACTGATGGGAACAACAGTGGAGGTTACAGTCACAAGAGGATCTTCTTGAAAATGTTAGGTTAGGTATGAACATGGACACAAGGTAGATTTCTCTGTATTATCTACAGAGGTAGGAAGAATTCAACACATGGTCCCCAAGAGTCCTGTCCCTTGGCTACTCAATCAGTGTGGGCCCTGCT
Organism: Talpa occidentalis; assembly: GCF_014898055.3. NCBI lineage: Eukaryota > Metazoa > Chordata > Mammalia > Eulipotyphla > Talpidae > Talpa > Talpa occidentalis. The sequence continues at coordinate 28,767,589 of NW_023601322.1, forward strand.
GGGAAGGGATTGTGCAGCTGACATTAAGTCTCAAGTCAGTTGACCTTAAGGTAAAGAGATTACTGAGGTAGGCATAAGCCAACCTGTGAGCGTTTTAAATCAGAGAGTCTTCTGATTAGCTGTAAAAAAGGAAGCAGCAGAAATGGAGAGAGATTAGAAGCTGGGGGAGGATTTGGTGTATCAGTCCTGACTTTAAGATGGAGGGGAAGAGTTCTTGGTCAAGATGGTGGTGTAGGGGGCTGCTCCCCGCAGTGGTGTGTTTCGTCAGTCTGCCTGTTCTGTTCCCCACTCTGTCTCTGGTGAATCCTCTCACCCTCCCGTGCATCTGGCCTGTACCCCGGTTCTTGTATAAATAAGTGAATCTTAAAAAAAAAAAAAAAAAAGATGGTGGTGTACGAAGAACCTGAAGTCACCTCCGCCCACACACATATTAAATCACATATGAAATAATTTACATGGAAAAGAAAGAAAGCCAGATAAACAGAGCTTTCACAACAAAGGGTAAAAGAAAAGCACTGAAATTGACAGGAGAGAGATGCTCTCCCAAGAAAGAAACCCCGTTCCAGGCACAAGGATTCATAGTTGGGAGGGTTCTGAAGGTGTGGTGGGCTTTTCTCTGAGGAGGAGGGAGAGAGGTATGTCTTATATTAAGTTCCCCAAACCCTTGATCCAGCTCAGCAGTGAGTCTCTGGAGCACCAGTGAGAAAGGTCCAAGAGAATCAAGGGTCAACAGGGAATGAACCTTAAGGGCACACACATGACTCACCTGCCCCGGGACTCAGCACAGTAACACTGGTGCAAACATGTCCAAATCATAGGTGAAAGAATTCTCCACCTATCATCTGAACAATATCTACCTGAGGCAAGAAGGTTTAGGGACAATCCTCAAATCAAAAACACTGGCAGGTACCACACTGGCAGCTTCTTGCAACTTTTCTAATGTCATTGTCTCTGGGTACCATTTTGTCACCTCCTCCTCCAGTCCACTAAAGTATGTGGAGGAGCCCCACTAGGCAATCTGCCCACACCTGTGACATAGCAGCACATCACAGCTCTGCACTTGAGAAACATATCTCAGTTCCATGGTGGGTCCTCAGCCACTAGGTGCCAGACCTCTATCCACCCAATGCACTGTGCTTCCCTGACACAGAAGGTGTGTGGATGCTGCACAGGGAACACACCTTGAGCACCTCAGTCTTCAGAAAGGACTGCACTCCTGAACATCATGGGAAATCACCTGCACAACAACAATCCTTGTGAGGCAGTAATATTGGTTAATACATAGAGAAAAACAGAGAGGATCAAATGGAATAGGGAGACAGAGGAACATGACCCAAACAAAACAGCAAGATAAAGCCCCAGAAAAAGACCTTGAAGAAATGGAGATAAGCAAACTACCTGACAAAGAATTTAAAATTATGGTTTTACAGATGCTCAATGAACTTGGAAGAATAGAAAGCCAGAATATTTTTGAAAGATCTAAAAAGAAGTTATAGACCTAAGACTACAAAGACAGAGCTGAAGGTGCAATAGAAGGGTCAAACAGTAGATTGAATGAAGCAGAGGAGTAGGAAAGTGAGCTATAATAACTCACCCAGACAGAGAAGCAAAATGAAAAAATTAGAATGAGTGAAGATGCCTTGTGAACTCTGGGACAATATCAAGAGGAAGAGTATTTGCATTATAGGAGGGAGGAAGGGTTAGAAAAATTGTTTGTGAAAATAATGGCCAAAAGTTCCCCAATCTGGGGAGGACACAGACATCAAGGTATAAGAAGCCAAAGAGATCCAAATAAGAGGAACCCAAGAGAGGCATGCCAAGATACACTGTAATTAAAACAACAAAAGTTAAAGAGAACCTTAAAAACATAAGCAAAAAAAAAGTGTGTCATGTATAAGGGAAAACCATTAAGTCTGCTATCTGCAGACTTTTCAAACAAGACAAAAAATTTTAGAGGTCAGAAGAAAATGGGATAGTATATTCAAAGAGCAGAAATGAAGACACTTCCAACCAAGAAGTCTATACCTGGCAAGGTTAACTAACATACAGAACTGAAGGGGAGATAAGAATTTCCCAAAGAAAGGCTAAAGGAATTCATTACCCCCTAAGCCAGTCTTGTAAGAAATGTTAAAGAAAAGAAATGACGAAATCAAGAAAACAGTATCACTGGAAAGGGGTGGTGGCAATGAAGATGGAGAGGAGCTGCAAGATGCGAGATAAATATTGGAGGTAGAATCAATGGGGCTTGCTGATGGACTGAAAATGGCAGGAAGGTGGAATTGGTGCCCTTTTGTCCTGTGAATGAAAACCATCACTCCCCCTCTTATATGTATACTCAAATCTCTTTCCAGATGCACATTTCACCTTCCTTGTGGAGATGATTCAAGATACATAAGAACTGCTGTATGAATAGGGAAAACAAAGGATAGGCGGGAGTGGGAAGTAGGAGGCAGAAAGACCATTTGATGAGAAATGTGGGTGGTCTCTAGAAGCCGAGAAGAACTCCTAATAGACTATCAACAAGGGATAGGCACAGTTCTGGAACAGTCAAGGAACAGTCCTGGAAGCCCAAGAAATAATTCTGCCAACATCCTCAGTGAATGTGGAGGTGGATTCCTCGCAGGGTCCCATGGGAAGAACCTAGCCACCCACAACCTTGAGGGTGACCTTATGATACCAGGGCCAAGAACCCAGTAGAGCCATGCTGGACTTCTGACCCATGAAAATGAGATAATAGATTCTGACATGAATGGCTATGTTTGTGGTAATTTGATATGTACCAAGAGAAAATGAATACATGATCCTTTACCTCTTCAGGGAAAGAGAAAACATTCCCCGGTGATTCAAGCTGCTAAGCAAGTAACAGCCTCATGGTTCCTCAGTGGTGACACCAATGAGGCTCCTTACCCTTTGCTTGAATTAGGTTTGCTTTTAAGGTGAAGTAAGCCCACAATTTTGAAAACTACTTGGGAGAATCTCTCATGGACACAGAATTATCTGCAAACCTCTCAAGAATGGAGATTTGATGCTTAGAGCAGGTAAAATGCTCACACTCCCACATGTGTCATCACCATGTGTGGGGCAGGCACATGGGAAGTCTGGTTTTGCATGTTTTTGCTGAGCAAACTCTCAGCTGTAAGCTGTGTCTGGGTTGCTAAGTGATTAGGAATGTAAACAATTCTGAACTAACTCTGCAAGTGAAGCTTAGAGGAGGGCAGTCACTCCTGAGGGTCTGACACTCAGTTTGGGCAAAGCCACATTGCTGGAAGCCTGGCAGTGAACCCCAAGAAAATATACTTGAGCCTTAGACCCACACTCCTCAAAACAATATTGAAAATGAGGCTGGATCTGCACGTGGCAGGAAGTCTAAGGGAGCAATCCAGACCCCTCCAGCACTAGCTAGATGAGGGGCTTTCTCTCTGGGGGTATCTGCCTGCTCAGGTGAGCAGGAACAGCTGTGACAGTGTGTGCTGAACAGATCCCTGTCAGGCCAGGTGCATTACTAGGAGAGAGGAAAGCTCAGGCCTCACTGGACAGGGGCCCAGGTTGCCCTCAGCGTTTCAGCAAGTCATCATTCTGCCAGGACTCACTGGATCCTGTAACCATTTCCCTTGTCTGCTCTCAGGCTGCTGTCCTCTAACAATGACTCAGGGACAGGGGAAGAACAGAGAAAAGAAGGGTATGGGGGGGACGAAATGTCAGCCTATCCTTCTGTCTTTGGATGACTTGTAAGCATCACCAGGAGGAAATGTTCCTCCACAGGAATGCCCTCAAGCACCCATTAGGTAGGGATTGGGCAGAGAGAATGGAGGTCTTGGCCCCACCACTGGCCCTTAGCTGGATGACATATTGTACATGTTCTGGGAATTCCAGCCTAGTCAGCAACATGCTTCCTACTCAGGGCCTCTGCTGTCTACTGGCTGTTCCAAAGAGTGACAGTTTTAGGAACTAGAGATATGAGGGCACAGTTTCTAGCAGAGACATACTGGCCGGTTGTAGCAGGAAGAAACCAAAGGCCATGGTGAGCCCATGAGCCTAAGAATGGGCGTGTCAGGTTCCTTTCCTTAAAAGCAAACATGGAACTGGGTAAAGGCAAGGAAGGAGCAAACAGGCCTCTTGAGAAAAATTCTCTTGGTGGTGAAGGAATTTTTATGGTGATTTCTTTTTCATCTGATAATAGAGTATTTAGCAAGGAGATATAAAACCCCATCCATCTTACAAGCAATGTAAAAGCACAGTTTCAGCAATAGCAGTGTCATCATTTGGTTGACGGAAAGCATATGTTCTTGCACACATTTACTTCAGAATAGCCACATCAAAACGAAAATGTGTTTGCAACAGCCCAGCATGTGGCATGCATTTAAGTTTTAATTGGTAAGCACATGGCGAAAACTGGCAAGGGTGCCTCTGTGTGGCTTTATCACTGACAGGGAAATGTGGGCAGGTGGTTGCCATAAGCCTGTGTCCACTCAAATCCTAGGACTCTGGGCAAAGTGATTTGATGGTTGTTTGACGCTAGTCTACACACACTCCAATGTCGGGATTCCTTTTACTTAAGCAGCAATGTGGCATCTGATTAGCCAGTGGCTGTCTGGACAGGTGTGGCAATGAACAAGTGCTAGAAAGCCACTTACACGTGGGAATAAACAGTGCAATTCCATCCCCATAGGTTAGGGCCTGATGTCATAGCGTTTTTTAAGCATGTGATCCAGCCACTGGGGTGGGTTCTCTTTCTCATTACTGTCGGGAAGGAAGTGGTCCCTAAAACTACCTCCTGACCAGATCCTGTGATTCAGTGTCCACATGGAAGTCAGGCTGTAAATCTGAAGCACATGACACCGTGCTAATGGTGGAGGACAAACTGAATAAAACTCACACACATTCAAGTCAAGCAGAGCGACAAGGGTGATGAGGGCCAATACACAAAGCTGCTCATTCCCAAGCATCCCTGCAGTGCACACACCAGGCGACATGTGCCAGTGCCCTGACACACCTCCCAGCTTTCAGAGGCCCCGCCACTTGGACAGGAACACAGGACATAAAAACCCATCAAAGTTGGGGGTGGGGTGTCATTGTGGGATGTGGCCTGACAACCCAGTGAGTACACTGGATAACAAAGAGTCCTGGAAGAGGCAGCCAGGAGGCATGGCAGAACCCTCTACAGCTAAATTAATCAAACCATGAAGGACCAGGGCAAAGACTCCTCCGGGTCGAAACCTTGGCCCCCTCCCTCATGTCCAAGAGCTTCAGCATGGTCCAGTGCCAGCATCTGCTCAGAGTTCTCACCGACACCCAGGATGGTCCTGGGACTCCATGCTCAGTTCCAGAACATTTCTGCTTCTCTTTTCCATTGTTGTCATCAGGACCACCCCCTTGTCAACACCTACCGCAACCAACACTCCCCTCCCTACACAACCATTCCTTTTGAGTCGCTGCCCCAAACCATAGTCTGCTTCCCTCTGGGCAGACATGAGGAAAAAGTATAGTTCCCCTTGCTATGTCCCCAGGAAATAGGAAGTGTGAGTCTTCAGGAAAAATTCTAAAGGGAGCAAAGACATTTGTCAACACAGGAACAAATTGCTCACCACTTCCTCCGTGGCTAGTCTTGGTAATTACTGTGTCTTTCTCTGACCCAACAAGGCTGTCTATAGAGACACATTGATGCTTGAGCCGGACCCTGTTCTGGCAGTGCTGGTCACAAGGGCGCCAGGATCTGACACCTCCTGCAGAGCCTCTGCAAGGCAAAAGTGAGCGGGCGTCCCCCTCCAGAGGCATGGAAACCCAGCCCCTCAGCCCCCACCAGATGCTATGTGAGAAATGTATAAACCTGGTGGCTGTCCTGTGGGCTTGCCTGTGCCCTGGGAGGCCACGCCAGGGGTCTTCAACAAGCCTGGGAGGGGATACAATTCTCTGTGCCAAAATAACAAGTGATTCCCGGAGGAAAAGGAGTTAGAAGAGGGAAATGTGGCTGAGAACCTTCTGGGCAGAAGGCAAAGTACATGCAGAGATCTGGAGCACAGGGCATAAGAGAGGAAATAAAAGTGGCATCAGGAGCTAAGACCACATGGCTGATAAGGGAAGGACCTGGGACTTTAACCTGAGGACAGTGACAGTTGCTTCCCCTGGAGAGGCCAAGTGGCCTCTGCCTATACCTATGTCACAGACAAACCCCGATTCCTGCTGGGACAACTTGGGGGGGCAGGGCTGGCAGTGAGGGTTGAGGCTCCTAGTTGGTGTGGTATAAACAATCCAGGATGCAAACCCTGCAGGAAAAGAGACTGAGGAAGAGCTAGGTGCCAGGTAGAGGGGCTCAAGAGAAGAAAATGAACAGTGATCCTGAGAGAACAGGGGAGTGAAGGGTTGAGGTTCTAGAGAATAGGAGGAAGTCTCCATCCCAGAGTCCCTGGGGGAGGTGCTGTGTTAACACTGGAGGGGAGCAGGAGTAGCAGGGCTGGTGGCTCCCCATGAGGGTTGTTCCTAAGCATAGCACATGAACTGTCTACTAAATCCCCACAGCCTTCCCTATGGAGAAGGTTCTACTGACTTCAGAAAGCCAAGGAGGGGAGGAAATGGTGAGGGCAGGAACTCTCAACTCAAGCACATGCCTAGAAAGACTCGGCAGGCGCATCTTTGAGGCTGGCTCAGTGTGACTGTGATAAACCAAACCCACAAGTCAGCAGCTGCCAGGGCCCCTGCCCCTGTCCATAACCACCCACCTGGCTTGCCAGTCACCTTGCCCAGAGGTAGGACTCTGAGACCTGACCACACCCCAGGAGCTGGAAAGGGGAACTGGAGGCAGGGGAGAAGCAGCAAGAATGACTTGGCCAGGTGCCTCCGTGGCCCTTCTCCCCAAGGTAGGAGTGAGTTTGGAAATAAGAAGAGGACATGGAAAGAAATGCCTGGCAACAAAAAAGGCATTCAAATCTGGGATCTGGCCTCCTGGACCACGTCCTGGGAGCAGACTGATGGGATCTTGACATTGCCAACCGCACTTAGCAAAGGCCAGAAAAATGTATTTGGCTGGAATCTGCATTGACCTGATTCAGAGGGCCTTAAACTGAAGTTTAAGGTTGGAGGGGGACAGTAGAAGGGAGGAGAAAAAAATCAAAATTAAACTGTGTAAGAATATACGGCAATGGATAGTTAGGTGATAGGGAAGGAATAAAAGGGAGAGGCCCATGATATATTCAGGAGGAAGTGACCAGGAACCAGGTCATCCCATTCAGTGGGGAAGGACCCACAACCAGAACACGGTTGCTCAAGGGAATCCTTTAGCCAGAGGAAACAGGATTGTAGGACAGAGGAGTGGGGGAGCCCAAAAGGGACCTATCAACATGAGAACCACAGGGAAAGGGGAACAGAGAGGTGATTTGTTGAGGGAGTGTAAAAGGAAGCCGAGTCAGCTGGAGAGAGTGACTCCTGCTTTCCCCTGCAGATCCCCCAGGCTGTGAGAGAGCTCAGGAAAGAGCAGGCCTTGAGGGTTTCAGCCAGCCTGCCCCCAGTGCCAAGTCAGGCAGGGCAGACATCCACTCACACCAGCAAGTTCTTCGTCCCTCCAAAAGCCCAGTAGCAACTCCCTATCTGGTCTTCAAAATCTCACCAGTCATCAGGCCTGCTTGTCCTTAAGTGAAGCAAAAAAACAAGTTACTATCTATTGAGCTCCTTCTGCACAAAGTGCAGTCCCAGGGCATATACACATCACTCTCTTCAGTTCTCACACCAACATTGTGAGGCTGAATGCTCCACATGAGACACGAGGACACATTTTCAGAGAGGCTAAGGAACTTCTCCAGGGCCACACAGCAGGTTGGCTACTCTGGGCTGCTCCCCCAGACACATTCTTTAGTTTGTGCCCTGGGAGGCTGATTTCTCTAAGAGCAATTGCTGGGTTTGCATTCTCTCTCCTCCCAGCTGGGTGGGCTCCTGGTGGGAGTATTTGTGTCCCTGCCCTTTTCTCCTGCAGCCACAGTTTGGGGAAGTTGTAAGGCCTCTGTTTCTGTCCCCCGGGTTCTCCCAGGCTACAGCTTTCACCAAGTCCTAGCCCTTTGCCAGGATCCCCCAGGTCTGGAGGTGCAGGGAGTGTTAACAGTTTCTCACTGACTGATGCTAGTGTCCGGGGGGCTCCCCCTGCCTCTGATAGCCCCATTCCCTCTCCACACCTTTGCAAATAGTTCCTTTGCTGACAGCCATCCTGCACTCTGAAGACTCACCAGGCTACTCCCACCAGAACCTCACTGACAAGTAGAGCAAATACTAACAGAGCTGGGGGCTGAATCTATTAGCCTGACTGAAAAGCTTGGGCTGTAAATCGTGATGTTATATTGTTTGGTGGAAAAGTATATAATCATCCCCCCAAAGCCCCAAACAAAACATACTGTGGGCATGAAACACTCCAATTCTGTTTTCATCAGTCTCCCAACAGCTGAGTCCACAGTATCCAATTGGAATCTCTTGTCATGCAATTTTTCTTTGAAGAGATAAATTGCTGGTAGAAAGATCTGAACTTATTAAGTCTTTGGGTGGCTTCGATCGATTTCAATCTGTGATGGGGGGTTCAATGACTTGGCCAGGGCTTGGCTTTCTGGCAGGACTTACGAAATAAAGGGCAGAGCCAGCCAGTTCTATAATAATCCCTCCAAACTGTGTAGATTCCAAAGACCTCCCCAGTTTAGAGCTCATAACTAACACCATCAACTTTAAACTTGTGGCTTAATCACATAAATGTGAAAAAGGTCCCAAGAGAAAAAACTCACAACTTTGAAAATTCTAAAGACTTTGCCTTTGGTGTTGAGCCAGTTCTTGCTAAGCTGCTCGCTCAGCTTCACTCCAGAGCAGTGTTTCTCATCCTCCATACTAAGAATATTTGAGGTTGGACAATTCCTTATTGGGGGAGGAGAAGAGACTGACCCAGGCACTGCAGCATGCTAGCGGTACACTGGCTCCTACCCACTAGAGGCTTGATAGTATCTTCTCTTCATGTGACACCCTTACATGTCTCCAGACACTGCCAAATGTCCCCTGGGAATCACCCCTGGTTGGGAATCACTGACCTATGGAACCATTTCATTAGGATAGACACACACTTAGCTTACCCAAGCTTTAAAAAAAAATACCTATCACCTGAAAAATACTTATTCATCATCTAATGGATTTGCATGGTTTCAAAATTAAACATGACTAGGGGGTATAGCTCAGGGGTAGAGCATTTGAAGCAAAATTAAACATGACTTTGTCCTAAAAATTCAGAGCTATGAATCAACATCTGTATATGCTACATTATGTTCACCACTAAAAGTCCAAGTCTATTCACCATAAATTGGCCTCTAATGTTATAATGCAATGTTACTTCAATTAAAAAAACCAAAACTATAAAATACCAGAAGAAAAAAATTCAGAGCTCTATTTTCCAAATAGATTTGGGCTTAAGCAAGTTCTTAAGATGAAAATCATATATCCCCCAAATTACCTTCAAAAGTCCCTTTAGAAGATGCTATTTTATAGATCCCCTACCCACTCTTAAGACTTCCATCAATTAAGGTTTTCCTGTATCTTCTGTGAAATGTTGTAAGAAATAGCAGACTAGGACTCATGGGACAACATAAATACAAATACTTAAACTCTAAAATCACATTTGATGCAGCAAGACATTCTTCTACAAGCACATGGGGATCAGGAACGGCTCAAGTTCTCATACCTTGCTCACACGGGGACACAGACCCAAGTTGAACACTGCACAGGATTACAAGAACTGTGTACACTGTAATTTCCACTCCATCTTTTTTCGCCCTGAAGATTATGCTTCTTAGTAATTTCATTTGGTTCAATACATATAAAACTCCACTGCACTATTATAGAGTAGAAAAAAGAAGCCGGCTTGAGGTCTAATCAGCCTAATATTGGTTAACATATAGATTATATTTCACACTATACACAGAAAGTGAAACTCAAGATTATTGTATCATTTATTGCCATATATTATCTTGAACTTGAGCCACATGAACCCAAACATTAACCATCAATATGAAGACTTCCTTTGAGCCTCATTAAGTTTCTCTTCTAAACTCATCTAGACAGGTCTTTCTTGATTCTGACAGTGTCAAAAAGGACTGACTACAATACCTGGCTGCCCTTCGTGGCCAGGAGGACAGGTGGAGCCACATGCCCATTTTCTTACAACAGCGAACAGGAAGACAAGTCTTTCCTCAAGGATGAGGACATTGTCTAATTATATACTGGCAGTGCATTTCAACAGCACCTCTAGCTCTTGTCAAATCCCAGACAGAAGTATCATCGACTTCAAGACAAAATCTGCTATTTTGGAAGGCTACACTAGCACTAGAAAGGGTAGTCCTGATTAATAACACCAAGCAGGCTTAGCATGATGTAGTTACTTTTAATTTGATGTTGTGGGTGATTAGTAACAAAACTCATTCATTTCATAAATACTTATTGAGACCTCACATGTGACAGTCTATGTGCTACGAACAAAGAAGTCAGACATGAAAAAATCTTCCCTAAGATATTTTTCAGGCTAAAGTGGTCTAAGTCATAACCAAGAGATAATATAAGGTCAATACAACCAGTATTTAAAGAAAACAATAGTGTTTCCTTTCAATTGAATCTGATTATTACCAAAAAGAACCAGCTATCTAGTGATTGGGGTGTGATTAGAAATGCCACTTTTAAATTTTTATCTCCAAAAGTTGCCCCCTCCTCACTTACTAGTCACTGATAGATATGGCTATTCATTTGGCCAGTAACTCAATTTATTGTACTTGTTAGCAAACTCATTCAGAAGGAAATGGAATAATTCACTTAAAATTCTGAGTAGTTTTAAATGTGGGTGAATAAATATCTTGACTATCAATTAGTCAAGAATCAACCTCTAAGTCTTTTAGCATTTAGATCCTGAGAAAGAAATGCCCTAATATGGCAACTCTCTACAAAAGCCCTCTCTTTACATTGGCTACCATCATTTCTTTAGTATTTGCAGAGTAATCTGTAGGGTGAAAGATGTACTCTCTATCATGGCCTGGGCACAGGGGAAGTAGCTGTCTCTATAGATCAATGTGTCTTTTTTTTTCCCCAAGTAGTTTTCTCATTTATAACTCACAGAACATTTACTGAGTGCCTATTCTGCTGCAAGCATTGACAGATGAAAAAGGTGAGCAATGGCAGGGGTCCTCCTTTGAGAATCACAGAAATGAGTAAGGGGGACTATTTATTACATACAAACATAAACCCTGTATTTTAGTTATGCACAAGATATAAGAGGCAATCAAAAGAGAAATTCAAACAGCCTGCTGGGAAGAGAAGATGCTTCAACTAGGGGGATAAGTCCAGTGGGCACCCAATGAAAGGGAGTACACTCAATGGAAGGGAGCACTCAAACACATAGGCACACCCAAGAGAATGTGACATCTTTCAGGTACTGGGGAGTGGTTTGGTGGGAATGGAGCATAACATGTGGGTGCTTGTTGTGACAGTAAAAGACTTGCCAGATAACCAAGAGTCTTGAATGACACCGAAGAACTTAACTTTATACAACAGATGTGTGTGTGGGGGGGAGGGGTTACCAGACAAGAAGTAGAAGGTGAGCAGATTTGGGGAAGGGTTTTATAGGTGAGAGATGGGTGCTATCGTCCATCTGAAAGCCCCTGACTAGCACCCATTAAGTATGAAGTGTCTCATGGTGATATCTAAAGAGGCTGGATCCACAAAACTGAGCTCAAAAAAGTCAAGGTTGGAGATGAACACTGGCAGTTGCAGCACACGGGAGGTCATTAAATCACAGATGGGGATGTGAAAGTACAGCCAGAGGGTACATCATGAAAATAGAGGGCTGCTAGGGAACCTTGGAAAACCTGACACTTGGGGGGACAGGCAGATTGAAGAGTCAGATGAAAAAAAATGATGAAAAATGTAGAAGACATGAATGTCAAATAATACTTGGAATCTGGAAATTATCTAGAGAATACAAGGAATCCAGAGTTGTTAGATCTAAAAAGAAAACAAAAAGGTAATGGAAACTCCAAGACTCACACCATGATCAGATGCAGCTGAGACACATTCTAAGGTAAATGAGCCCAAGCATTCTCCCGAAAAATCATACTTTTAGGAACTGGAAAACCAGTATGTGATTATCTTGCCATACTGCAGGCACTCAATCATTTTGTACAAATACCTTATGGGGCTTGGTTGGTGAAAGGGAGGGGTGGAAAGCAAGGGCTGCTGGAGGGAAAAGAAGAGTGCCAGTGGAGAGGGCACAGGGTGACCCAGGTCCTACCACAGATAAGGATGCTAGAAACAAACAGTTTTTCTTTGCCATTTCCCAGGTCTCAGTCATTGACTCTGGAAATTTGGAAACACCAAGTATTACTCTGACTGAGAATGCTCATTGTCCCTACCTGTGAAGACATGAGTATATCAGGAAGCATGTACTCAATGCTCCAACCTGGGGTGAAAAGCACTGATGTCTTCCCAGATTCCCTGTAAGCATCGTCAGATGCAGACAAGCTCGTTCCTCCCAGGGTCTGCTCTAAACAGTTTTGCAGCTATGGATACTTTCTTTTTCAGGGTGTATATCTAATTATCAATATTGGTTTAAAAACACTGTCATCCAATGCTTAGAAACCATTCTCCGTGGGTTTCTCATATGTCTGCAGTCTTGCGACCTAGGCTTTAATAACCTTTGTTCTAGACTATCTTCCTAAGGACATGTGCATAGCAAACAGCCTTGGAAGACAGAGATAGGCTCTCTCTGGAGCAAATGACTGGTTGGTTTATTGTCCACTGTGATCAATATTCTAACTCCCTCTGGAATTAGAAGCATGGGAAACATGTTCTGCCCACTATAAAATATTTGGGGTCCTTAAGTTCAGGGTGTGTGCAGACTTGGGTCACATTTACTTGTGGGAACTCAGATTTGGGGACATGATATAATTGTTCGTATTCCAACTGATAGTATTGCTATGAGGAATAAGGTCATTTTCCTCTGACTCCTGAGTTTTCTACCTGTGTCAACATTCATCAAACCGTGGCAGGCTAAGTCACTAGCTTACAAATAGAGTAAAGTCTCAGATTCTTCAGTTTTTGATGCCTAATTGCTGCCTATGAAATTATCACGTTGGTCACATAATACCCTTCTTCCACAGCCTCCCCAGAGGCCATTCCATGCCCTGTATTTACTTAAGTATATTTAAGTTATAGTCATACTTTTTCTACTCCAAAAGGACTCAGGCTATTATTTTAAAATATGGTACAAGAAAACACATTATAGGCAACTGCCTTTCTCTATGGAAAGAAAAAGGGAAAGTTTTGCTTTCTTCTATTTTTAGAGACTGACAAATAGCAAGGTATAAAAATGCAATGATTTTAAAAGTCTCTTAAAAAAAGGTCCACAGCAGGTGTAGTAGGCAAGGCCTTGGCAAACGTCTAGTTGGGGAGAGATCCTGAGAGATTTTGTCTAATTGACAGTTAGGTGAGGGATGGGGAGGTGGGGCAGCTCCAATCCCAGAACCACAAGGAATCTAGTTTCCTGCCAATTCATGACACAATGGACCAGGGGTGTCCAAAAGCTTTATGCAAGGGAACCAGCATGCATTAGGCTGGTGATTGACGATACTCCACTGCTACTGTGCCAGCTGGAAATAGGGTACCAGATGTTTCCGATTTCTGCCAGGTGGATTAGGTAACCTAGAAGATGTCTGCACCTGAAGGAGACCCAAAAGGTGACAGAGGTGCTCAATGACCAGTGACAGTCACCATGCTGATGAATGATGCCCACATGAAACATGATTATTCATTTAAATGAACTGAACATTTGAGGATATAACTATATGCCAGTAACTTATTTCCTGCCTTAAGAATGAGGAGGCTAGAGAAGTGCCCTATTTACCAGTACTATAAATGCTTGGATATGTGAGAGAAATTATCAGTATACCATATCAACAATCTCTGTAAATGGTTCCAGGGGAATTCTGGTGTGTAGGCCATCAACATCTCTGCAATCTTTTCTATCTCCAGGGCCAAACAAAGAGGTGTTTGAATATACCCACGAATCCAATTAGGTAGAAAAATAATCAGTATTAAACAGGTTTTTCCTTGACCTAAAATTAACATCGTGTGGTAAAATTTTTAAATGTCTCCCTAAAGCTTTATTTTCTGTGTGCAATACGGAGAATACTGAGCCAAAATCCAGAAAAGGAATCTAGCCATTAGTGTGCTTTCATGGCTACATTAGTGGGTGAAAGCCACTTGTTACCTCTTGACAGCAGTTTCCTTTTACTGGGAAAGGTCATTTATCTCCATCTAACCTCAGAAAGGCCTCAGTGTATGAGCCAGGGAGCATGGAAGGGTCATGGTTCTAGATTCCAGGAAAGGCAGTTCAGCGCTGGGACACCATCACCATCTGATTTTCAGACTGCTAGGTTATTCCACCTTGTTTCCATGAAACAAAGTCTCTGATGCCTATTGGGATAATAGGTTACCTTGTTTTAGTGACTTCCCTGGTCAGTACACAGATTAGTATTTTTAGTCCTCAGGCAGCTTTCTTAAGAGTCATGTCGAAGAATTCCATCCCAACAGGAACACTCTATCTTTTTCTCTGATTAGCGAGAATAGCTAATTTATTTCCAGGGTCACCTACAAGTTCCTTGAAATAATAGAAAATACACTTTTTAGAGAGAGAGAGTGAGATTCTGATATATCCCACTAGAGCTCAGTGGAAATAAGGGAAGCATAATTTAAGCAATGGAAGGCAAGAGAGGACCTTCCATGTTTGCCTAAATTTGGGTTTGATTGTCTCCATTAATTACAGCACAGTGCAAATGAGAACACATGTATATGTTTGTTCCTTACTTGGGGCTGGTAGTTTCTCACAGAGGAAAAACATTCAGACCATCACCACTAAGTCTAGGCAGGATTGGGACACAAACATCTGCTGTGAGCCACAAGAGGGCCAGATGGAAAAATAATTCAAGCACACATTGACTTGATGGTGGGGGTAGTGCCATAATTTATACAAAAATTACAGCAGATTTAGCTGGGATGGTTTTTGGCTAAAAAATCTCACTAGATGGCACGTAAGGCCATTGTTTTTCTTTCCTTTTTTTTTTTTTTAAACCATCATCCTCCCCTCTTTTTAAGACTATTTTATAAGAGAAAAGGTAAAGAAGTATTGAATGTTTTCATATCTTCTGCTGTTAAAAGTTGTCTAGAATCCAGTTTTAATAGAAGAACCCATAGAGTGAGCTGTAGTCTTAAGGTATATAATTCAAGAGCAAATACTCATTTTTTGTTGGGGGTGGGTAAATATGTAATTCTAAAATGTAGGTCTCAATTTTTGTAGGTACCAGGGAGGGGGTAAGCAAGGGGCTGGTGAGCATTAACGAAAACACCACCATAGGCTCTGTGGTACAGGATGCCTGCTCAATGGCTGGGGTGGAAGTCAAAAAATATTGGGGTCTACTTGGGGGGCAGTGCCAACAAGACCTGGAGCAAATCTTCCCCATCTGTTTGAACCTCACTAAAATATGGCGAAGAGCACCTCCCTTACTAACTCAATTTGCCAACAAGGTATTAAACAGTAGCATTT
Organism: Talpa occidentalis; assembly: GCF_014898055.3. Taxonomy (NCBI): domain Eukaryota; kingdom Metazoa; phylum Chordata; class Mammalia; order Eulipotyphla; family Talpidae; genus Talpa; species Talpa occidentalis. The sequence continues at coordinate 28,783,184 of NW_023601322.1, forward strand.
GGGAGGAAGGGCCCAGAAATGTGAAGTGGATTATTATCCTGATTCCACAAGGAAAAAGAATGAAAACGAGGGTCAACCCTGGCATGTTTGAACCATCTAATGCCAGGTGTTTTGTGCAGAACATCTGGATGTGTGATTATATTTTTTTTCTTCCTCTAGCTGTTAGGATAATGTAAACATTAGGGATAAGCAAAAAATTACTTTGAATATTTGATATTCAAAATATTTGATATTCAAATATAATAAAATATTTCTCTTTTTGCCACAAACATCAAGTACATTTTACAACTTGGGGACAGGAAATTTTTATAGATCTTGACAACTCTGTCTTAGTTCTGTATTTTGCAGTTTAGACAACCATTCTGTAAAGTGCAGGAGGTACAACTCCAAGAGTTAAAAATCCCAATATTAAGTGCTGAACCACAACTTTGCAGGGGAATATTTTTCATATTGCCTCTGGAAATACCACAATTTAGATCAAGCAGTGATATCAGGCCTGGTTTGGAAAGCACAGGGAAGTAGTTAAAGAGCAGTCTGTTTTCCTGATTCTCAGAGTCTCAATATTTTAAGACCGACATTACTCATCTGTGACTGAGCCATCTGCCTGGGACAATCTTCCACGGCTCAGGGACCAGGAGTAAAACTGGATGTGATGGAAAGCTGTGGTGGAGCCAGCCTGCCCCTGCAGAATGAGCCCCGAGGCTCTCCTGAGGCTAGGAGAGCCAGCAAAGAATTGCACAGACAAGATTGTTCCGTTACATCCAGTTCTGCTGAGGTCATGGAGTCCTGCCTTGTTTAAATTAAACTTTACACCATATTTAGTCAACCTTCCGAGAGTTACAAGTTTTAGTGCCTCTGTTGTCTTCAGATGGCTAAATCTACATCAGGCTGCAAGTCATAACACTCGATTAAACAAACAGTGCTAGCTACAGGGTTAATCAACATGCATTGTTTGTTAAGCGCCTGTGCCCCAGAAGCATCCTGTCAGCTAATGTGAAAGAAAATGGACTCATAATTTGCAAGGAAAATAGCTGATGCTCCAAGGCTGCAAAAGTATAATATCATTGCTTTTCACCAAATAAAGATGACAGGGAATTTCTATAGGGAGGGCCTGTCTGTCTGCACACAAGCATCTACACCCACATCCACACCCACACCACGTGCCAGTACTCTTTAGCATTTTCAATTTTTTTCTTTTCAATATTAACTTCTGTTTTCACTAGGTCCAATTTTTCTTTGCTTTTTTTGATGGACTTTACTCTCCATCAGTTTAATTTAACCAGATGGACAATCCCTAGGATGAGAACATTCAAAAGTGGTCACTTTTTGGGGCAGTTCCAAAAAATAAATAATGTCCAAATTATAGAGTACTAAGTTAATAGCCTGTGACCAGATTAGGATTCCAAGTAGGTCTTATTTTCAATATTCCCCCCTCTTCAATGATAATGCATTGACAGTCTTTATAAATAATTATGCTTTAATATAAGTGTGTCTGAAGACATCTAACTTCTTAGTATCAGCACTGATTAATCACCCTGTAACAACCTTATTTGCCTCTAGGTTTGCAGGTAGAATAGTTACCACCCCCCAGAAGAAGCCAGTCTTATGTAATTAACCCATCAGCTGTTACTCTGCTCTGCCAGCACCAGCACTCACCTTGGGGATGCTGAGATGTTCCGGGGGAGGATGATGATACTCTGAGAGCCTCCTGGGAGTCTGGAGAAGACGGGCTATGGCTCAGAGGGGCAGAGGAGGCAGGGGCTGCTGGTGAGGTCAGGTCCAAGGAGAGGTCAGCTCTGCCCCGGCTCACACTCCGGCTTCTCAGTTCCTTCTCATGAGCCTCAGCTGCCAACTGCTCCAAGTATTTGTATCTGAAAGTTAAATTCCAAAGGGTTTCCGTAAAAAGAAAGAGGAGCCCGGTTTCCGTAAAAAGAAAGAGGAGCCCGTGGCCGGAGCTTGTTTATGGATGAAACACCTGCAGAGGGAGCTGGTTTCCTGATGTACAGAGCGCAGCACAGAGCTGGCTGGAGAGCCAGTCTGCCAAAAACACCCAGCAAAGCCAAGATGCTAATGATTAAGAATCCTGCATCATTCAGAACCAAACAAATTGGGTGAAATGGCAACATCACACAGTCTGCAGATACTGGGTCACTACTGCAGAATCCTATTTTGCTGTTTTAGGAAGCATTTGTACAAATAAGCAAAACAGCAATAATGGCCATCCAAAAGCCCCAGCAGTGACAGCTGAAAACCACACACCTTCAGAGCTCACAGCTGTGAAATGGGAGGGTTCAGCAGAGAGAAACAATGCCCCCCAAATACCAAAAGGGGTTGTTGGACGAGGCCTCTCTGAATTTCTGAACCTGCTTCAATGCGAACAGCAATGCGCCTGGAACTCACTTTGTTCTCTCGGTGTCGACCATGGAAACTTTTTTATATTCTAAAATATTTCTGAGTAGGACTCAGACATCCAATAGCTTGGACCTGACGTCACATATAGTTTATTCATCAAAGTCAGTTTAAAAGAACAAAGATACATCTGTTTTGCATTTCAGGCAGGCAGAAACCCACTAACTGTTTATTAAGACCAGCTACCAATCATATTCCTCATAGTGCGCTTTATAGATCAGACCAAAATAACTTTGAAATATGTGCCTCTTCCAGATGTCTGCTAATTTTACCCACCATTATTTGTTCAGAAATAAACTTATAAATACAGCTATAGCAGGTTTCTGTCTATGCTATCCACCACTAAACTTTGAAGCAGCTAATGCAAGACCCTCATTCCCATCCATCTGGAGTCATTGCTTCTGTCCCTCCAATGGGCAAGCCCCCAGCGGGCAAGCCCCCAATTTTGACACACCACAGCACCCCTCCAACTCCCCACTCCTAAATCACCCAGATAACAAAGGCAGAGCAGACATATAAAACCTTGAAAAAGAATGCATTTAAAAAACATGCATGTCTTCATTTATCCTTAAAGTGGGATGGCTCCCACATCTACCGTGGACACCCCTTCTCTCTGTCAGTCCATAGGCAGCTCGCCCTTCAGGCCAAGCTCTCTGCAGGCCTCCCTCTGTGGGGCCTACCTTGACCACCACAGCTGGAAGTGATCTTGGCCTTGCCTCTGAACTCATGTCGGATATGTAGTCCATTCAAGTCAGATGGCATTTTACATTTATTGCCTGGCATATTTAGTCATCTTTTCACATGTGGATGTCTGTTTTCAACAAGCAGATAATAGGATTTTTAAGAACAGGAAGATTACCAGTCTTTGTTCTTTTTCTTGGTGCCCTGCGAGAAACTTGCAAAAGCAGCACCCACCTTCAGAGCTGTACCTGCATCAGAGGCGGGCCAGAGCACCTGCTTCACTTTCTAGGGGGTGAACTTCCTCTCAAGGTGAAGCTTATGATAAAAAGTACTCTGAGGCTTAGCTCTGGGAGCAGCTGCCTTACTGTTTCAGGTGAAGTGACACCCAGAGAGGCGGCTTTAAAAAATCTGGAGTTCTCAAAAGGTAGGAGAGGTAACAAAAGAAAGATATTTCTGAACTTATGCAGACCAACAAGCAAGGGAAAGTGATCTTGGAAGAAAGTGATCTCGAGGGCAGAGTCAGAACCCAGGAAGAGGCGTGTTTTAAAGGAGGTGGTAGCAACAAGACCAGGAAGGCTATGAATCCAAGAGGAGATCATGGGTACAGGTGTCCCCTTCTTTTGGGGAGGCAAGAAGTTACATGCCCGGGTCCAGGCAATGGGAGTCTGGAGGGGGAAATGAGGCTCTACTGTATCAGAAGACTTCAGGGAGGGAGGGAGCCCAGCCTTGAAGGAACCCAGCCTCCTCAGGCCATGAGGAGACCTCATTTGCGACCTGCATTCTGGCTCCCTGCCCTGGTCCTGACCTCTCCATACCCCTCCCGGAAGCAGGCATGTGCTGGAAACTAAAGCCTTCACCCCTTTTTCTGGGGGACTCCTGGGGTTGCTCAAGCCAGAGTCTGGACAAATTTGACTCAAAGACTATTCCAGTGTGTCCCCTAAGTCCCAAAGATGTCCTCCTCCAGAATTGAGTCATGGAGAGAATCAAGGGTTTCAGCTGAAGCATCCTGAGCATGTTTTTGTGATAAACACAAAGGGTGGGGGAGGGGACACGGGCATTTGTTTGATGGGTAGAAAGCTTCAGTTCTACAGACAAAAAGATCTGGAGCTTGGTTGTGCAACAATGTGAATGAATGTAGCACTACCAAATTACATGTCAAATTAAAAATGGCCAAAATGGTAAATTTTCTGTTATGTGCCTCTTGCCACAATTAAAAAATGTTAACAAATAGTGGTGACATGCAGGCTTGAATGGCAAGAGTCATAATTAAAAAGGAACTGCATGGGCCTCCCCGGTGGCGCAGTGGGTTGAGTGTAGCGCTGGGAAGCTGTCCGCAGCCTCTGCAGCATGGGTTCAATTCCCGGCCAGCCAGGGAGAGTCCCACATGGCGTGGCAGACCTCTCCTATCTTGCCTGCTGCTCCCCTCAAGCAATGTATTTTGGTCCATCTGCCTGTTCTGCTCCCTGCTCTGTCTCTGGTGAATCCTCTCACCCTCCTGTGCCTCTGGCCTGTACCCCAGCTCTTGTATAAAAATAAATCTTAAAAAAAAAAAAAGGAAATGTAGTGTTTGTCTGCAGTGGGCTGGAGTGGTGAGGGTGGACTGTTGTGCTGGGAAGAGCCAGGTCATGTGGCATTTAGGGTTGTACAGCTCAGTGAGCTCTCCTGCCCCATGTCAACCTCCAGTAGTCACTGGGGATGAAGCTAGATCTGTATCATGACCTTCCTTCCCTCAGAGAGTGACAGGAAGTGCCACATGACACTTAGGGGACCAATGCTGACTTGATCCCAAGACTCCAACGGACCATGAAATGACCATCACACACCTCCTGCCTTGTGACACAACCCCCAAATGACAGATTCTGGTGGAGTCTTCCGGGGCACTGGGTTTTCTATCCACAAAGCACAGCCCCAAGAAGAGACCTTTCGGGCCTCCCTGGTGGCGCAGCGGTTGAGCGCTGAGTTGCAAAGCTGCCTGCAGCCTCTGCAGCGCTGGTTTGATCCCCGGCTGCTCCCTGGTTGCTCTCTGGCTGCTCCCCGGCCACCGGGCGAGGGTCCCAAAAGGCACTCAGACCTCTCCTGCCACCCGCTGCTCCCCTGAGCAGTGTACTTCGTCACTCTCTCTGTTCTACTCTCCGCTCTGGCTCTGGTGAAATCTCTCACCCTCCAGCACCTCTGACTGTACCCAGTGCTTGTATAAATAAATAAAAATCTTTAAAAAATAATAAAAGAGACCTTTCACTTTTGCCACTTTCATCTAAACACTGGCACCTCTGCCTGCATCATTTGTTTTTCATTGTCTATAGAACATTTATCAAGTGCCTGCCATAAGCTAAGAGCTACAGTATTCACTGGAGATTTAAAAATAAACATACAAAAAAACCCAAAAAACCCCTCTCATGAAGCTCACCGTTTGGTGGCAGAGATAGGCAAACACACCTTGGTGTGCGATGACCTCAACATCCACCATGGACATGGGTGGCAGGCTGGCACCGCTGCCCAGAGAACCATGCAGGCTCAGTCTGTTGCCACAAGGCACTACAGAAACCCTGCTTCACTGTAGATTAACCTAAACCAACTTAGTAATGACTTTTCCCGCCACCCTCCTGCTGAGAATTTTTCCCTACATTTAACAAAAATCTGGCTCCTTCTAAGTTCCTTGTCCTCAGACCTGTTAAGTGGTGCTCAGAATCTCCCTTACTGCATCATTGGTCAAGTTTATGCATAATTTCCTAGCCCAGCCCCAGCTTTCCCTTACACAGTGTTCCCATAACCCCTGTTGGCTATAAAGCATGTTCTCCCCGTGTCCTGCCATCCCCCTCAGAGGAATACCCATTTCAACGTGTGCCCAGCCTGGATGTCATTTCTTACTAATTATTCCAGGATGCCACTTTGACTGATATTGGATAAAATTTTTCTACTACTGCTTGAAAAAAAAAAAAAATAGAAGGAGCAACTCAGCAGAAACTCACTGTGTCTACACCATTGCCAATAAAGCAGTTTGCCTGAAATTATGAAATGAGATGATATGAAATGAATCAAAGTCAAATGTGCATGCATGGATGACCATTATGCCTCAAAATAGCAAAACCACATTCCTCTTGTTATACCAGATGATACAAACCTTCACACCCTCTGCTGTGGCTCTAGACATCTTTTCTGAGTCTTTGCATTATGGTTCAGAGACCTGGGACCCAATAAATATATTCAGCTCTATCTAGAAGAGTTTTGTAATTCTTCTACCTCTTATCTCTGTCACTTTCCCAAACTATTTCTAAATTCCATTATTCTTGGAAACCTCATCATTTCCTGGCTAATCAGGAACCCCCCACAGCTTTCCAAATAGGGAGGAAAGCTGTCTTCCCCACTCCCGTGTTCACCAATGCAAAAAGCAAACTAATCAGGAAAAGTGGCCAGTCCAAAGTCAAAGGAAAATGCCTGGCTGCTTCCCCAAACCTGTGTGTAAACAGAGGGCTGTACTGTACGGGACATCCCACAAGGGGTCACAGAGAGCTCACCCTTGCACCAGTTAAGAAGCCCAGGCAGGTGGGTGACCTGATGTCCAGGACTGAGGGACAAGAAGAAGAGAGGAGTGGCAAATTTCTCTGCACAACTTTTCCAGGCATAAGCAATGCTCTGATTTGGGAAAAAAATCATTAATATTCAGAAAGAACTAGTCTGTCTTCGATGGTTTGAGGAAATTGTGAGCTCAATCTGAGCCAGTTCATCACCCTCAGAGCTTTCACTTTGCTTGTGTTGATATAACCTTATAGATGAGTTGTCAAAATTCTTTAAAAAGGAGAAATAAAATTTGATTTCTCAAGACTAGAAAATTGATAGCATTTTCAGTAAAAGTGTATGTCAAAAATCCCCAATGTCAAAAAAACATTCCCAAATTTCAAAAAACATCCCCAAATGTCAAAAAACAGGCACTAATTAGAAAAATAGACATTCATTTCTCTCTTAATCAGCACTCTTCATTTTAAATTTGCTGGCCACAAGTGGTTATTAGGATGGCAATAATCTAATAGAATACTGAAATTAAAGCAATGCCCTGGTATTGTTTATGAGGCTGACCGAAGCAGTTAATTTTTTAATTGAACACAGGCTGTCTCTACTTTTCCCTGCCTCAGACTGTACTGATCTATTTAGCTGATGATGTCTTTAAAAAATTAGCACAATTCCACCTTTTATTGGCATAGTTCAGATTGTTAGATTCCCAACGGGCTCTGCTATGAAATCAGCCTTTCCATCTTGTCATGCAGGATCCCCATCTGGTGGTAGAGGAGGTAACTGCAGTGCTACTGGGTAAAATTTTGTCTCCTGCTGGTTTATTTTGCCCTTATCCATTACTTACCTAAATTTATCAGACACTAAATATATCACCGTTCTCTCTTTTAATGAAATTCAAGCCATGTTTCCATTGATATGAAACTAGTTTTCAGCTTGAATATTTTAAATAAAGCTGTTCATTCATCTGCTCATTAACTCTATACATTCTTTTGAAGTACCTACTATGTGCTAAGCACTGTGGCGGGCACTGGGACAGACACGGTTCCTGCCATCAAGGAACGGAGTACAATTAAGCAGGAAGACTGGTAAGTAATCACACACATCCAGTGAGTTTCAGGGGTGTCTGGCAGCCTACCCAGCACCTGGCTGGTCAACTGACTTGGAAGCACACAGTGGGGGCACTTAACGCAGGCTCAGTAGTGGAAGTGCAGGGTATAAAAAACACAGATCATACGTCAATATGTTAAACTAATGTGCTCATTTAGAGAAGAGTTTTGGAAGGACACACACACATTTCACATCCACAACGACACTACATTTAGCTGTACATTCCTGGAAATTTTAGACAACAGGACACTAATCTACAAAATGCCAAGGTGTGAGGTGTTTTAGGTAAAAGTTATTATATTTCAATTAATAGTCTCTTTGACATGCTTGGTTAAGAGTGCAAAGTCATATGCCGTTTTGGTTACAATGGGAAAGAAGAGATATACAAACCTTTCTTCTCTTGCTTGTCTTTGCTCCTCTCTTTTGTCTAAATACTCCCGGCTAATGGAAATATGCACAAGAAATGAATTAGGGAAGCAAAGTAACAGAATTAGATGATACAAAATTGCTAAGATATTATCTGCATATCATGAAATTCCACCATTGCTTTACAAATGGAAAGTGGCTGTAGTTGAATTTAAAAATTTGAAAGTTTGCACTATTGAAGTCCAAAATATAATGGATTTTCTATAAAAATCACAGGAATGTCTGAAACATAGAATTATTGGATTCACTAAGATCCACTAGTAATTACACTTCAAAAGAGGGTGTAAATAAGTGTATGAAGAGAGGAAGGAAAGTTTTCTTAAAAAGTGAAAAAAAAAAAGTAAATAAAACAGGACAATGGCAAACAAGGCATAGCATTCAGAGGTGATTAACAGCCCATTGAGCTCTGGTAGTCCCACAAATTCAACTCAAGAATGCAATCTTCATGGGCCTAAATTCCTCAGCCAGTTTGCACTATACCCTAAAGACAGACATTCCTCCCTCAGCCCAAGTTTCCTTTTTTGCATCCCTTACAATCTCAGTTCCCACGCAGGGATCACTGGAAGCTCTTGTGTTGTGATTCTCTTTTGTCTATATCCACAAGAAACCCAACTTTGTCCAATTTTAATGTTCTTTTGGTTTTCATAGGTGAAATTATTATATTTCAATCAACACAGTCTCTGCTAGATGCTTGGTTAAGAGTACAGAGTCACATACTGGTGGGATTCCAACTTGAATCTGAGCTTAGGGCTGGGTCATCAGTCACTTTTCAGGGGACCATTTATTTTTCTAGAGAATTCTGACATCATGGTTTCACACTGAGCTTAAGAGCTTAAGCTCTAGCCCTTGGTACTGACAACTGAACATGAAGGGGCAATAAGTAAGAGCAACTACATTGGGGTAGGAAGGTGGAGGGAAGTAACAGAGGCTCAAATTTGTTATCACTATAAACATCCATCTTCATCATCCATCTTGCACACCAGGAATAATATTTCCCATTATGCAGGAAGTTTAAGATTATATTCAACAAAGATAACTGTTGTCATTATAATCAATAGTTGTTTGTGGTCTATCCTAATGAGCAGCACTCTCTCCTAGATGTTTATTTTGCCACTCTCTCTGTGCCCTTAAAAAAGTGAGATCCATTTGGGATCAAAATCAGATAATAAATAGTTATGAGCACGATCTCTAAGAATTATAAGACTTGTACTCTTATTTATATTCTATGAAGAATCTTTTTAGTTTTTTTTTTGTTTTGTTTTGTTTTTAGCACGCAGTTAACTAGTTTAGGTTCAACCTGCAAGTTCTGACTACCTTCTGATATTGGTTTCAATATTGGTTTGGGTTGCAAATATTTTTAATTTGTATTTGTATCAAGCCCTAATGTATATCACTTAGTGGCCAGTTGGGGGCCCAAATGGTGGTTCACTCGACTTAGTTCACAGTCTGCTGTGTGCTGGTTAGGTTTTGAGCTGTACAAATCGAAGATGAGTTCAGGTGTGCTCTCTTGATTTCTCTACTCTTTGTGAAATTCCCATCATTGTTTGGCTTCCTTGGGCCTCTTTTCCTGGCCCTCTCCCAGAAATTTTGGTTTTCATTTCTCCTGCTCTGATGCATACTTTTGGTGACTCCATCTAGATCCAGGGCAACGCATTTGACGAACACAGAGGGGTAAAATGTTGATATGCCTACTACTTTAGGGGTCACAGCTCTTCTGGCCAGAGGAAGGGTTCTCTACCTCAGAGCTATAGGTGCCTGCCTGGATACCACTGCCATCATTCTATTTCTCTAACCACATTGCTTGGAGGCTGGGGTAGAAGAGAAGGAAAAACCAAGAAAACAGGCAAACTTTCCACTCTGGCCCTTAGGAATTTCTTTTGCTATTCCTCAGTTCAGAAAGAGATTTTTCCCTGAAACCTCTTTTAGTTCATACTTGGTATGTGCATCTGGCCTTTGGGGTAATTTTGAATACATGCCAGATGATACTGGAGGGTGAAATATGGTAAAGGCTCACTGGTTTTGTGGAACTTTGGATGCTAGTCTCCTTCCCAGTTTCCCTGATCCCATGCATTCTAACCATGGTTTATGGCTGCATTCAGTGATACGCTGGGAGAGACAGAAGGGCGTGTGCTGGCGCCATCTTCCTCAGAACTGGCACCCGGTTTTAAGAGGTTTTCAATCAAAATCATTAGATGTGTAAATTAATCTCTGAATTTTCCATTTGTTCAGTCCGAGTTTCTGCTGCTATTTGGCAGTAAAATAGACAAACCCCTCAGAAACTTCTGAATCAGAAAGCATTTAACAGGTTTCAGCGGTTTAACAAATTGGTCTTTCCAAAAGGGACAACTTCCAGAGCTACCTACCTCATGAGAAAAGGTGCACACAAGTGTGGCATTTCCATATATCATTTGCTACCACTCTGACAGCACAGGTGGTATTTCACATACTCATGGCAGGGGATGCTGCTGCTTACTGCATGCAGGTCAATAATCCATCTGACAAAAGCCAGAATTACCAGCTCACCCACACACTTGGGATATTTGTTTTCACATGGGATTAAGGTACAACTGAGAAGATTTCACAACTCTGCTCATATTTTGACCATTTCTATGATTACACATACTCTACCTGACTTCTGGAAGAAAAGTCACTGAACCTGTAAATCCTCACTGACAATGTTATATGTGCTTTGTAGGCTCAACTGGGATAATTGATAATATTGTTTGCCAAAGAAACTATCCTGTGGAACCAGAAAAAGGGGAGAGAAGTGAAAAGAAAGGTGTGGGGACTGGGAAGATGAAGAAAGCAAAGATGAGAAGGAGAAGGGAAGGCCAAAAGGGAAAGGGATGCAATAAAGAGGAGGGAAGAGTAGAAGGAATGAAATGTATAAGGGAGATCCTGCAAGTGTTCTGCATTCCATGAAGCACTGCACAGCATGAACCCCAAGAGAGCAGAGTGAAAGGAGGTAGAGAGAGAATGGGGAGCACAGAAGACCAGGCTGAAGGAGAAATAAAGGGATATTGGACTCAGAGGGGGGTGGACGAGCCAAGTCCTGGCAATGGAGCGAGTCATATCCAGAAGCACATCCTTGTTGCTGGACAGAGACCAACAAGCTCAGAGGACAATGGGTACAGTGACCTTCCTCTCCAATAGGAGGAGAGATTACTGTTGAAAAAAGTATACTGAAAATTGCTACAGGGAGAAGAAGCCAACCAGAAAGTGGGAAAAGCACTTATTTTCAGGCATCCAATAGAATATGAATAAAACATGAGTGGCTCTAGGGGGAAGTGGCAAATTAAGTTAAGACAATTAAGTTCTCTGTCTTCAGGAAGGCCTGGATAAGACCATTTGAGATAATGGATGGCCCAGGAATGGAATATACAAGTCCTTAATTGTATTTGGCTGACTGGCTGTGCTTCCTGCCATATGGTTAGAGAAGAGGCCATAACACAGCAGATGTTGTCTATTTCAGGTGTGTCTTGCTCTTCTGGAAAATAGAGACTGAATCTGAAGCAAACATCACTTCCAAATCCTTTAACGCCAGCATTAGCCATATAAAAACTATGAAGTTATGTGCTTTAAACTTTAATTCATTATTTGAAAAAATTCTTAAAATTCTTCTTTTTTTACATTTATTTATTAGTATTATTTTTTAAATTTTATGTATTTTTTACATCATTTTTCATTTTTGCACAATGTATGCAATTTCATCTTGGGTATAGTCCCCATACAATTCCCACCCCACCTTGTTTTGATCCTACTCCCTCTTCCCCCCACTGTAGTGTGTCAAAACATTAATTCAAAAGGGCACCTGCACCCCTATGTTTATAGCAGCACTATTTACAATAGCTAAGCTATGGAAACAACCCAAATGCCCAAAAATAGGTGACTGGATCAAGAAGATGTGATACATATACACAATAGAATATTACTCAGCAATCAAAAAAGGTAAACTCATGCAATCTGCAGCAACATGGATGGAGCTGGAAGGGATCATGCTCAGCAAAATAAGCCAGAAAGAAAAAGAAAAATACCAATGGTCTCACTCATAGCAGGAATCTAGAAAACCTAAACAAGGGACGAGGAAAAAGACTAATTATAATAAAGTAAAAATCAATATCAACAAGCAATAAAAATTCCTCTTACTTGAATTTGTTTCTTTCTTCCCGCTCTATTCTCTGCAACCTCTCTTCCCTCTCCAGTCGCCGCCTCTCTCTCTCTGCTGCCAGAGATTCTTGGTGCTGCTTAAAGGACGACGTGAGGAGACCACTCAGTGATGACCTAAAGATACAATGAGTTAATAATGTTTTAGTGGTTTAGCTTATGATTAAAAGAACTGAAAGAAGAATCAGACCCTGGATAGAATTGAGTGCCTACTGGTACCCAGGTATTGCATGGAGATAATTTCTTTATCTCAGATCTTTTGTTTCAGGATCTTCCTCTGTAAGTGGAGATAAATAACCTCTTTCATGTGCTGAGAGGATAAAAATGTCGTAATGTATATAAAATATACATCATGTTTGGCATATAAGCAGTCATCAATGATGGCTTACTTTCTGGCATCCAATAGAATATGAATGAGTATTTCATATATGAATAAAACAATGAAGTATTTTATACTTGGTCAATGTTAAGACTTTGATGACCAGGAATCAACATTCACACTAAAACAGTTTTCTGTTTTCTATGTACTGAAGATACTTTACCATATACGAGTTTTTCAATATACCTCCTCAAAATAATTTTGTCATTTTACAACCACATTTTGGGAAGACAGATGAGAAGAAAATGACATAGTGATGGTCTAAAACCAGAATTTAGCAAATTTCACACTGTGACAAAGCACCCAGGAACACACTGCATGTTCAAAGGACAGTCCTTGACTCATTACTGTACAAACTGGACTGCCCCTGAGGATGGTATAATGGGGATGGCCAGCTAGGGGGAGCCTTCTGTGAGGGAGCAGGGATGCGGATCACAGGAAATTTCAGGAAGATGGGTGAAAGAAGGGAAGATTAAGGAACTTCAAGGAAAATAAAGAAGGCAGTTTTCTTGGAAGAGGAATCAGCTGGATCTCTAGGGAACAATAAAATCTGTTGTGAACATTTATTGGAAAAATACATTTCTAAAGCTAAGATATAAATATTTCTGAAATATGATCTGGTACTTGAATTCAGTGACAAGGTGCCTGCCTGGTGGGAAACACAAGTCTCTGAGTGTAGGAGAAAGATGTGACTCTCTTATTGCATACATTCTTCCCTGAGGCTTGTAGCTATTCTTGCCAGAAAAAGCAAGTCACCTCTGAAGTGGGGGAAGTGGAGGGAAGAAACCAACAATCCCAAAAGCTACTGAGAGTAACTAAATCATATATGCAAGGTCACTAGGGAAGCTACTAGCCCTAGACACTTAGGCATAGAAATAATTTTATTTATCGTTCACATAAACAAAGTTCAATATGACTCCTGACTTGTTTAAGCTACTTGTTTTCTGTTACATGCAGTCAAATCTAATCCACAATCAGAGCAGAGGGGTCTACAACATCCCTTTCAGTGATTCATATACACTGTTGTGGATATGACAGATTTAACTTGATTAAATAAGTTTCACACAACAAATGAGCATATACACCCTGGTGTTCCAAATTAAACACTATCAAAAACTATCAATTCTGTCATAAAGTTCATGAATGAATGCCAAAAAGGGTATCATATGCGTCTATCTATATGGAATCCTAATGCAAGAGGGATGCCAGTGGGGATGTGATTGCTTAATAAATGGTGTTGATAACTCTTATATATAAAACAAAATATAATTCTCCCTTCACACCAAACACATGCATCAAAAAAGTGAGAAAAGCAAAAAGTAAAGCTTTACAACTTTAGACATTAGGAAAGAATTCTTAGAGTAAAACCAAAAAGGGCAATCTGAAAGGAAAAACTTAATACATGTGCATATATTAGAATTTAAAAACAGTTTAAAAACTACAATAAATTAAGAATTAAGGAAGCCATAGTCTGGGGAAGCTAATTGTAACACATATAAACTACATAGGATTAGCATTCACAATACAAAGAGAATCCCTCTAAATCAGAATGAAAAAGACAACTATCCAGTGGGGAAATGAGCTAAGAATGATGGGTAAATTAAACTGTCAATAATATCTGAAGGACGCTCATCTTCACTAGAAAGCAGGGAAAGGAATTACAAGCTAAACCCATAGTGTGATATATTGTTCCACACCTCTCAGACTGACAAAAATTAATGTTTGGTGACACTAAGTATTGGCACAGAACAAGATGACAAGAATTGTCATAAATTGCCTTCAAGAGTCTACATTGAAATGATCATTTTGGAGAAGCACTTAATATATTTAAGATGTGCATATCCTACAACCAGCAATTCCCCCTGGAGGTTTATATGAGAGAGTAATTTGCATGCAAAATGATAGACATAAACAGGAATACTATGCTATGCTGCTGGGCACTGTTATTGGTCAATAATAAGGAACAAAATCAAATATCTGCAAATGGAAACCAAAAAAATAGCCAATTTTTACAAAAGAACACACTATAACTGTGAAAATGAGTAAATTAGAGTACAAGGAGTAACATGGGTCATTCTCAAATACAATATATTGACAGCAAAGACAGTTCTGAGACTAAACTACAAAGTTAAATCACACACAATATAAAAATACACTATTTAGGGATACATGTATATTTGGTAAAAATATAACAACATGGAAATGATAAACACTAATTTCAGGGTGGTAGTCATCTCTGGAAAAGAAGGAAAATAAAAGGAATAAGCACTTCAAGTTTATATATAATGTTCTTTATTCTTCATTGGTCTAAATATTTCTGTAATTACCTATAATCTTCTGTAAACCGGGAATGTATTTTCAAAAGTCATTTTATTTCTCTCAAAGGAATCAAAAGGTCTTTGGGTAGACAAATAACTCATCTTTAATATTAAATATCCTTGAAGCCCTGAGCTAGCTGAACATCAAAAACTATGTGCAGTTCCAGAATTAAAAAAAAAAATACAAATAAGCTACTCTATACAGGAGAATTATTTTCAGGACTGTTTTCTACCTATATAGTGAATTTGATTCTAGCCCAGCTCCCTATCTGCCCTGCATGTCTGTTTTCTTAAGCACTAGCACCTTCACTTTCTGTGTTCTTTTTGGGTGGGATGGGAGGTGCAAGCTTGCTGTCCATGTTCTTATTGAGGAGCAAAATAAGGACCTTGGGTGGGATCTCCCCTTTCACTTGTGACTTTAGTTGTTTCTTCTAGATAGTTGACCTTATTTCAGGAAAAACTTAATACACAAATTAATAATGGGTCATTCGTGACTATACTAATAAAGTCACAGTGGAACTTTGCTACATCCAATCCAATACCATCATTTCCTTGTTCAAAGTGAAGCTTTTAGAGTTTGTTGAAAACTTTAGAACTAGACTTGAGAAAGTTAAGTTTCTGGTGGGTGTTTCCTTCCTTCCTGGGCACCTCTAAGGAAGGGAAATGCAAATCATACTCCTCTGCATTTGGACTTTTGCAAGAGCAGAACTTCTCTGGGCTCTGAGCCAGAACACACCCATGGACACATGAGCAGCAACATCAACACGGTGTGCAAGCTTTTTCCTTAACAACTTCATGTCTGAAATTTCTTTCAGAACTGAAATGTGAGGTGCTAACTCAAAGCAATAAGGAATGGTTCCTCTTTATCTGAAATGAAGCAATTTCTTGGCTGTCCTACCCCAGACTCCTGTAGCAAGATGGGAGAATTAAAGGAGCCCCATGAGCTTATCTCTCTTGGATGCATTTAAGCTATTTTGGTCATACTGGAAACAAAGCGTGGTAAAGAAAGTGTTAGTAATTAGTAGGTCTCCTGCTATTTAAGTAAGCCAAACATGTCAGAGTATAAAGCCTGGCCTTAAAAATCCTATTTCTAGAAATGGATTCAACGTATAATACCAATGCTCAATGCTGGGATGCGTTCAAATCCTACATAGGGGATATCCCAAATCATTCTTTTGAAAAAATACAAATACACCACCAAAATTCAAGCTAACATGGCAAATTTGTCCCTTTTTAAAGGCATCTTTACCAGATCTTTACTTTTCATGTTAGGTAGTGCAGGAAAATACAGTGATTGGAGGTTGCTATGATGTTGAAGTTGGGACAATCTGTGGATGAACTACTGTGGAAAGGGATGAACACTTGGATGGAAGAGGTCTGAGTGTGGCCAGTCATTTAACCTCGCTAAGCCTCAGTTCACTTCTTCGTAAAATGGAGATAATTATATCCCTAACTCATGAAGTACTATGTGTTTAAATGAGAATGTAGACATGAGTTTGCTTAAAACAGCATCTGGGCCACAGTATGTAGTCACTTTATATTGGGAGTCATATCTATAGATGGAGGGAGTGCTGGCACTGCAGCTTCCAAGGTCAGGTCTGGAATACAACATTGGCAGTTCTCAGACAGAGGGTCTGGAGTGGGCTGAGGGCTTGAGCTGAGCCTTTCCGTCAAGTCCACCAGCTGGATCAGACATCAGGATGGCATGCCACCCTGGAATGCACCTGGAAAACTGAAGTCATCTAGTTTTACACCCAAAGCAGCTGCAAATGAGTAAGGCCAAGCAGAAATGCAGGTGGAGTGAAAGGATTTTGCAAGGGAGTGGATGATATACTCTGAGTGAGAGGAATTCAGTATTTAATTTTGACCGTACTATACTCCAGCCCCGTAATATCATATGGTTAAAGTCTTCCTTGCTGGAACAGGAACTCTATTTCACTGAAATATGATTGTTAATAACAGTTAACTTTCATGGAGATAATATGATATGTCAATTATTGTACCTTAAATGACTCAATTCTGTAAGGATTAAATCTCTTGTACAGTATCAAGTTTCATTTTCACCTTTACAGATTAGGTACCGTGAAGTGTCATTTAGGACACAGGAACTGAACTTTTAAATAGTTCTGTTAAGGACCTCCCCTGGTGGCGCAGACAGTTGAGCACTGCATTGTGAAGCTGTCCACAGCCTCTGCAGCGCTAGTTCGATCCCACTGGCCAGAGAGGGTCCCACATGGCACAGCAGACCTATCCTGTCTCTTCCACTGCTCCCCTTAGCAGTGTATTTCATCAGTCTGCCTGTTCTGTTCCCCACTCTGTCTCTGGTGAATCCTCTCATCCTCCCGTGCATCTGGCCTGCACCCCGGTTCTTGTATAAATTAATAAATAAATAAATCTTCAATAAATAAATAAATAAATAAATAAATAAATAAATAAATAGGCTGTTAGGCTACAGCCCCAGTGTTGACCATGCAGTCTCACTTTACTGTGCTGGCTCACGTGAGGATTAAATCCTCCAGGCCCTGGCCCGCATCACAGTGCACCTCGGCCTGCCTGCTGCCCCCTCTGCAGGCACTGACCCCAGCATCCAGCAGTCCTTGCCTATTCCCTCTGATTTTCCACCCTCCTGACCAAGACCAAATGAGTCCTCCAGCCAGGAAGAGGTCAGTCCTCTCCTGTCACAGCTTCAGTTTTACACATATTTGGCTTCGTAAGTAAACTCTTCTCCTGAAGCTTCCAAAAGTTCTGATTGCCACCAACATCTTTGTGTACCACAGTTTCCAGGCCTTGCCAGGCCAGACTTAGGCCTATTCTTCTGAGTGTTTTTTTCCCCCTTCCTCTTCACTCCAGACCAACTTACTTCCTGTATACTTGCTTCTTCTCCAAACACTAAATTTCTTCCAAACACAGTCTCCCAGCTCTTCAGGATCAGACTTGAAGAAAGACATGGGCTCACTCTATTTTCCTATCTCTCTCTTTAACCCAACGTCCACCAGGCAAACGTAGGGGCAAACTGCAATTTGTCTTACGTCAGTGACTTGGTTTCCTGGGCCTCTTACCAGAAGTGTCCTTCTGAGAACAGAGCCCTGTTCTAGATTTCCACTCTAATGGCCTCTCTCTCTAGCTCTCCTATGAAGGTACATTTTATCCCCACAGCATTTACTATAGTGGAAAGTCTTTACTTGCTAAAGGCTTGCTTATCTTCTGTTTCTGCCATGGACAGTGAGCTCGAGTTAGGGACAGTCTGATTCCATTAGTGTTGGACTCCGTGACAAGCACAGGGCTGGCATATTGTGAGCATGCAAGTACTGTCTGAATGAAATATGAGTATTGTTGGGTGATGTGATGTGTGTGTGTATGCACACTCAACAGTTCCCAATAGCTAGGTTTCCAGCTGTCACCAAGTACAATGGCTTGGCACTGACAATGTCAAAAGATTATAGCGTGATAAAGGGTAGGGAGGAATTTCTATCTACATATCCATATTTCTCTGCCTACAACTAAGTGGGTGTATCTGTGTGTGGAGATACACATCACACACACATAGACAAATTGCAAAATATACACATACACAATTTGCACACACATGCAATTTGCAAAATCAACATAAAAGCTCAGTTCTTCCATTACAATAATCAAGCTTATTTAGTCATTGCTGGGCTTGAAGGGAAGAAGTAGAGAAACGGGATGATGTCATAAGTATTAGGAACCCAGGAATGCATTTTCTGAAGGAGAAACCTTTCCCACTGTCTACCCAATTTCATTCTGTAATCTTTGTAAGAAGGCAGTGCAAAACAACTCTAGCCAGGGACAGCTGGAGAGCTGGACGTTGGTGCCCCTCACCACAGTAGGGTTGATGACAAATGGGCTCAGTTTATAACACTGAGTAACTGCAATGCCCATAGCTCTGGGGTGTGGGTGTTACATCCACACTCTTTGATGAATGATATCTGCACGTCATTGTTACAGATTTCACCCAACTCTATATAAACAATGTTCTCACTTCCAAATTGAATTACTGTATGTACCACTTAAGGTTGCTATGTATTTCCTCCACATAAACACAGATGAGAGTAATGTCTAATTAAAAAAAAAACATTCTAATTCCACTTTCCAAAGGAGGAAAGGGGATGCAGAGAGGTTAAAGGTGAATCATCTTCATCCTGTGACTTTGTGGGATCCAGATTTACTACTATGGTTTGTGAGTCCCATTTTAGAAACAAATGGATTAACACATAATGATTCAAAGGGCTGAGAGGTGACAGAGATTTATGAACCCACAAGGATGTCACAACTTATTCTGCATGAGGAAGTCAGAGGAATTTTACGGGGCAGATGTCATCTCCTTAGGGCTTAGAGGATGAGAAGGAACCACCAGGATGAAGTCACAGAGAGCCAAAGGACAGAGCAAGATAAAGGGAGGGTCCTGAGGAGAGCCTGGCGTGTTCATGACAGCATGCCTCTGGGGATGAAACACAGGGGCTTGGGGACACCCATGGTGGACAAAGCAGGAAGGGGCACACAGGGCCCAAAAGTGAAATCCTACAGGTGATGTTAATCAGGTCGGGCTTGACTGCTAAGTCGTGGTGGTTATTCAAGGTGTCCAAGCACTGCTCAGATCGGTATTTCTGAAAGCAGGTAAGACATGCATGACTACAATATATAGTCCAGCAAGACAAGGGTTTTGAACCAAATCTATGGTAGCAGGAATGGTAAGGAGTCAGATCCAAAACAGATGGTAGAGAGGGAATCTCTATTGTCTGTTGAGGACCAGGAGTCCCCTAGAGGACAGGAGACTCACATAGAGCCTAGGCACCCTAAAACCCACAGATGCCGCATGAAGCTGCCTCCAGAAGCCTGCCCCTAGTGTAAACTCCCTCAGTCAGGGCAGCCAGTGCTTCTCCTCACATGCACTTTGGATGTAACACAATCAATTAATCAGGACCACATTTTGCCTTACAGGGACTTATTGTCAGTAACAAGATTGCTATCAGGAGCTAGCAGCAGGCAAGTAGGAAGTCTCCTTGCAGTGCAGTGCAAGGAGCACACGGTTTCTTTGTCTGCATGTCAGGGGATCCGTCTGCATGGGCACTTCTTATTTCCTGTTGGTAGTTGTACCAACCTGACAGGGTACCATTAATTGTGATCTCATAGAAAGGTGGTGCCCTCTATCCCCTTTTATATGCAATTCAGGATTTCCTTGGGTATTTGGAGTTTTTTTTATTTACTTTGATCAATCTGTATTTTTTAATGAGAGCCCTGCTGGACACCTCCACTCACACAATTATATGAAGTACTGCAAAGATCAAGTGATGGAAAACATCCAGCAAGCATTTGGGATCCAGAAAAGCACCATATTCTTGGGAACAAAAATGATTCAAAAAGCAGGCAATAGAGCCTTAAGGCAAATGTAGATACTAGTGAAGAAAAGAAATGATACAAAGCCAAAGCATATTAGAAAGTCCACATGGAAGAGGACACCAGGAGGAGGGAGACGTGGGTACCAGCACATTATCCTCAGCACAACAGTCAACAGGTCTGCCAAGCAGGCAGGAACTACAGAGCTACATTAACTGGAAACAGGCAGGAACTACAGAGGAAACAAAGGACTGAATTCTGAGGGACTTGTCATAGCAATGGTGGAGACAGGTGTGCAGAGGGCCACAGGAAGTGAGGTCCCAGGAGGCGGCACCTGAGCTGGGAGGAAGAGCCACCACTCAGCCAGGCTCCTATTCACAAAGGCAGCTGTCCGCCCCAGCCTCACGAACAGTCCCATGTCAACCACCACAGACAACGCCACACAGCAGATGACAAAAGTAACAGAACTGTTCAAGGTAGCACAAGACATAGTCATAATCCAAAGACTCCTAGCTGAGTGGCAAAGTCAACAACTGGGAGGAAGGACAGTTCCTGACAGCCTAGAATAAGGTTGATCAGAGAAGACAGTTACTCAGAGGAGATGGGCAAATGGCAATGGTTGAACACAGAGACACATAAATGAATACAAATTCCCGTTGATATATGACAAATTGGTAGGAAATGATGAATTAGTCAATAAAGGGTATTCAAACAAGTGAAAAAAAAAATTAAGTTGGATTCCTGCCTCACACCACATGCCAAAATAACTTCCAGACAGATAAAATCTTCCACTGTGAAAACTGTAGCAAAGAAATACTAGTTGAAACCCGGAGAGAAAAGGACTTGCTCACAAGAAACACAAAATCCAGACGACAGAAAGATAAACAAATTTAACTCAAAATATTGAAATGTTTCTGTATGATAAAAACACCATTCATGAAGTTTTAAAAAGACCAACGACTGAGGAAAATAACTGCTATTCCTATCAATTTATAGGGAACTTCTATACTCCAATAAGAGAAAAAGTCAATGATCCTAAACTAAAAATTCACTGAAAGGAAATATGAAAGGATCTTAGACACCTGAAAACATGCTCAATCACATTTACTTTAGGATAAATGCAAATTTAAACTTTAATGACATCTAACTCTTCACTACCATGTGTGATTGAATGGCCCTCTGACAGAGGTTTGGGGAAAACAAGCTCTCCCACAGCTGAGAATCAAGTCTGATAGTCCTCATGAAGAGCGACTTGGCAAAAATCAATCACATTTGGAAACATATGAAGTTTTCGATTTACTAAATCTATTTCTTGGGACTTATCCTAGACATAATTACATGTGCAAAATGATACATGTACAGGAATTAACTGCAACATCCTTTGTAGTAGAAAGTGATTAAGAAAGAATTAAGAATATCTTTAATTGAAAGATTAGGATGTGTTCTAGTTTGCATAGTGTGTTACTATTTGTGCAGCTCTATTAAACATGTACGTACCCTGGGAGTACACATTAAAAGAATTGTTAGGAGTGGTTGCTTCTGGGCAGGATAGCTGGGGAAAAGGGAGTTTTTACGTAAAGCCCATAAAAAAGCTTAAGAAAATCAAATTTAAAGTTAAATCTTTTATTCATCCTAATTGTTCACTATTACTCCCAAAGGAGCTAACACTACTTATATCTGGTCTTATAGTCTTCCGGGAAGTTGGAAAATCTCTGCTGGGACAATTACAAGCGGCAGACAATTCCCAAAAGGCAGGTGATTGTCACTGTCAGTGAACAAGGGCACTATTGTTAAAAAAAAAAAGAGAGAATAGAACCAATGCTGAAGGCAAATACTGATGCCTCAGGTTTTAACTCCCATGAAGTCCTCCCTGCCCCTAGAATCTGGGCCTGAGCTTTCTTCTAGTCGCTCCCATGACCACTTGGCATGCTCACCTGCTCACACACCTTCACGGTATAGTTAGGCCTCCTTCTCAGTCACTCCCCTATCCCAGCACAAAGACCAAGTGCCTTAAGGCACCCTCAGCCCCACGCTGCTCCTGCACAGTCCCTCAGTAACCACTGTCCTTACACTAAACATGCCTGCTGCCACCATTTCTGAAAAGGCCCACAAGATGGAGATGTCCTCCCACGATTGGAAAGTGAGCCCCGTCCTTCCTAACATCCCAGAGACACAGTTTTTCTTGTGGTATGGTTATTGTTTGTCTGTTTCATCTGAATAACTGAACATGAATTGTTCAAATATTCTTGTAATTTTGTTTTCTTTTAAGAAGAAAACATTTAGAACTTTTCTACTCAGAAATCACATGTTCAAAATAGAAGATTTTAAGAGACAGCTTTCATGAAACAGTTACCTCTTACATCCTGGAAGACCTCTGTGAATCACTCTGACTTTGTTTTGTTTTGGCACAACTCAAGTTCCAATTACATGAAAATTAATGCTACCCTGCCTCTAAAACACAGTCTTAAAGAAGAAACTGTAATAGGAGATGTGGAAAAGGATTTATTTTTAATACCCTTTCCTTGACTTATTTTTGTATATTGTTTCTTCAGTTATTCCTTCCTAAGTTAATTTGGAGTAAACTTGTTACTCCAAGTTTCATTAACATCTAACACATGAGCATGTTTGGGAAAAATACGAAGACTTCAAAGCTCAAAAGATGCCCAGTTGTATTTCCATAGTGGCTGACCTGCCTGAAGGGGTGTTTTAGTTGGCCTGATTTTCCTCGGACTTCAGAGAAGCAAATCTTGTTTCCAAGTCAAGGGAATGGAGTTCTAGAGCTCCCCAGCATTGCACAGGGCCATGGATGCTGCTTATTAGTCAGGGTAGGCTGACAGAGATAATGGATTCTCATGGCAGAACTATAACTGCTGCTCATAGAACTCAGTATCTTTCCTACAAAGTTTTTCTTTTTGGTTTCAATAATAAATGGGTTTCTAAAACCCATTATCAACAATAAATTTTACAAAGTCTAATGAAATAGATATAGCTCACTAAAAACCACCATATATCTTAGTTGGGCAGAAAATACTTATGAGAAATAGATGAGTGATAGCCAAAGAACTTAGTTGCCAAAAAATGAAAAAGAACAAATTAAACTGTATGAAAATATATATTATCCCAAGTGCACATGACATAATGTATGTAGGTGATGGTGTATTGATTCTTATTTCATAGTGTCAACACAAGCTGGCAAGGTGAGCAAAAAAAAGGGGTAATGAGGTTAAACCAGTCAGGTTTGATAGTTTCCTGGTCTTAATAAAGAAATTGCACATCTGATATTTCAAATGATTCATCATTTGAAAGTTTTTCAAAGTCACAGATGGTGATAGTTTTAAAACAAACAAACAAACAATGTCAATGTATATGGGCCAATAAACTCACTAGTGGATACAGCAGATGACAATAGCTGTCATTTCCTGTAGCAGAAGAGCACCGTAAGAGAGGTAGCTTAGAGGACGGAGCTCTCCGGCCACTGTTATTCCCCAGGGACCTGTCTCAGCCTGGAGACTTCAACTGTAAGACCAATGAGACCACAACCCCTCAGAGTCTGAGAACAAGCATGGACTTGTCATGCTTGCTGCTCCATGCTGAAATCCCCACCCTCAATTTGCTTTTCTTCCAGTATCCTCTGTCTCAGGTCTTTAAAAAAAAAAAAAAGATTTAATTTTTATTCATACAATAGCTGGGGCACAGGCCAGAGGTGCAGGAGGGTGAGAGGATTCACCAGAGACAGAGCGGGGAGCAGAACAGGCAGACGGACCGAAAGCACTGCTGAGGGGAGCAGCGGGCCAGACAAGAGATGTCTGCCGCACCATGTGTGTTCTCCCTGGCTGGCCGGGAATCAAACCCCTGCTGCAGAGGCTGCGGACAGCTTCACAGTGCTGTGCTCAACCCACTGCGCCACCAGGGAGGCCCTCTGTCTCAGGTCTTATGTGTAACATTCACATGCTTGCACAAGCCTGAACTCTCTCTCTCTCTCTCTCTCACTCACTCACTCACTCACTCACTCACTCACTCTCCCTGCTTCCCTAGCTTCTGCTCTTCTGGACATGGCCGCTCTTCTTGGTCATGGTCACCCTGGACCCAGAGAAGGCTTCTGCTGGTCCCTATCTTGCAGCCTTGCCCTGCTGGGCTCCACTCACTGTTCTGTGACAGCACACTGCCAGCTTCCAAACACAAACAGCTACTGTAGTCTCAGGGAGACAAGCCTCCTCCCCGGCGAGTTCTGGGGAGGGATGCAGTCCCACCTTTCCTACTTTAATTCCCCCTGGGGGATACCCAACTGCATGGAGCAGAGGAACCTGTACTCCTAGCCCTTCTAATACAAGCCTTAATTTGGGTGCCCAAGGGTCAGGGTGTGGGAAGAGACGGGACTTTCCCTTCAAACCTGGGAACAACTTCCCCGAAGTCCAGGGCTCCGGAAACCTGTGGACCTCCAGGCCTAATAGTTCTTCAACTTCAGGGACTTCCAAACTGTCCCCCAGTCAATGAGTGGGATAATTCACCCAGTCCCTCAACCGGCATTTATTCTAGCTCCCCCTTAGCCAGCTCCTGGGTACTGTGGGGGACGGCAACCAATGGAGTCTGGTTCCAGCTCCTGAGGAACTGACCCCTGGGCAGATGTGAGACATGCAATATAATTTCATCCAATCTAATATTCCTCATTTTGGCCCTAAATCTCACATCCCACATGACAAGGACCCTCTATGGGTCACTGTTCTGGAGCACAGGCCACCTGATGTCAAGAAGAGATGCCCTCAGGTAGAGGAGAGAGGCTGTCTTCAGGAGGAGCAACTTGTTACCTTATTATCAAGACCTAACTGAACTTGTATATGCCCCAACCCAGGGTCATGCTGGGCAGTAGATCCCGAGAGTGTGACACTGGGGGATTTACATGCTGTCCAGGGTACTAACGGTGACCTGTGGCCAAGCAGGGCCCATGAATAGCCGTTCCTGGGGATGTCAGGTCTCGCCTGCCTGCTCTACATCCTAACTAAATCACCTGCAGCACTCAGCAAAATACACTTCAGAATATATAGGAGATGATCAGAATGTATAATACAGGCAGAATTCAGTTTAAATTCAGGAACTGAAGCAAATGATCTCTGAACTGTGAAGGCCTAGACTATGATCAGTCAGGAGCTGCTGAAGTTACAGCCAGTCCCCACACATTCTCACTTCCCCCTGGAGCCACAGGGGGGGGTGGGTTCATGCAGCACTTTCCTGTGCATATTTTCATTTGCTCATCGAAACCACCCTCTAAGGTAAGGGTTGGCATAATCGACATTTTAGCCTTAGGGATTAAATAACTTCCAAGTGAGTGAGTTGGAACCCTACCCAGTCTTCTCTAACTTAGCACTCTTGCCCTATAAGGATAGCTAGCTTTAATTGTCCTAAAATTACAGATCTTACCTTTCCCTTGTAAACACATTCTTACGCAATCACTCCCTAGTTGGAGTGATAATCAGTTAATTTCTGGTGGTCTAATACTCCTGCCAAGTTAAATTCCTTCCACGTACTCCCTATATGATTCTTTTCTCTTCTGGTAGGTCCTGGATTAATTACACAACCCCTTAATGAGCCCAATACCTCCTGATTTACATAGAATTAATCATTCAAGGTGAAAACTGATGTGTAAAAGACAAATTGCAGAGCTTCCATAAAATCCAGAACAGTTTTTAAGTGGTGAATCAAAATACTCACATTTAAATATTTTAGAATTTTTATACTTTCTATGGAAAGTATGTACTTAGCATATAGCATACAAGCAAATAGTGTGAAAGAGAAAATATCCTTGCTTTTTGACTATATTCTGTAAAGGAAAATACTTCAGATTATCTTTGTTATTTATACTTGTTCCTGAATTACTCAAACTGATTCCCTTCCCTTGAGAACAGTGAATCATCAGCTTACTTCTTATAAAACCCACCTTTCCAGTCTGGCCTCCTGAGGGGGTGAAAGAGACGATGTGGGGGCAGAGGGCACAGCTGATCCAGATGAAGGTCTTGAATGATAGGAATTGTTGCCAAAATTGCTATATCTAAAAAGTGCAGAATTTATATGGAAAAAGACAGAGAAATAAGTACAAGTCAGTAAGTGTCTTGATTATCAAAATAATTTTTCAAAAGCAGGTCTGGCGATGCTAACCCTGTTAGTCTTTTTAAGTTAGAATAATCACTAAACTGTTTTGTCTATGATTATTTTTTTTACTAGATAAGTCTCCTAAAGGTCAAAGTCATTAGGCACCAGGATTTATAACCAAGGATTTCAATAAAACCTTCATATTTTCTGTGTTAAAATACGCATTATATATTTGGTAACATAAATTAAGAATCCAAATTATCTGCTTTTGAATCATGAAACAATTTTTAAAATAATTTTTATGGAGGTGTGACCAGTGTAAATCCGTCAAGGGTCTATAGAAAATACCACATGATTAGCTCAAGAAATTAAAAATTAAAAATTCTGCTTCAGGTATTTCTGAATTAATTTCATTCACTAAATATAATCTCATCACATGCTGGGTGATCAAGGAGAAATTGTCCCTAGGCCTTCTGCTCAGAGGAGATTGCATCTACATTGTCATCTGTATTTCCCCACAACCAAAATTATAGCTACTAAGATTTAAAGGAGCCTTATCATTTCTCAGTCATCTTGAACAAATGTTGGCATTTGGAAAATTCTAGAGTTTCCTATTTTTCAAAATAGATGCCCATTGGCAGTGTGTATTTAGCTATCATCACTTAGTACATTACCAGAAAAAAAAAAATCACTTGAAGTCTTTATTTGGGGACAGACACCATGATAATTTATAAATAAGATTCTGAGGTTTCTGCCACTCCACCTCCTCAGCCACAGACTGGGGGGTTTTCCCTAAAATGATTAGGACACTAAGTTGGGAGATATGGGAAGCCAAAGATCAAAGGATATAAGTGCACAAAGACACCAGCACACAGTCAGTGCAAAACCCATAGACAGAAATCAGTACAGTAAGAATTCAACATGTTGAAAAGTTCTTGGAAAGTGTGATTTTAAGCAAAGTAATGTGTAATGAAACCAGGTCAACATAGGCTAATTGATATAAACGAGAGTTAATCTCCTATGTCATAGCTTTGATCACAAAAAAAATCACCAAACATCTAAATAAAGACCCCCAAACACTCTTAATAGGAAACAATTTGTATTTACTCATTGTGCTACCCACTTTTGCTTCTCAGGAAGCAGGGAACAATGGGCCATCATAGCAGCCCAATGGGCAAGGCAGGGACCAACCATGGACAGCACATCCTTCCAGTGCAGGGCACACTCCCCTGCACAGTCACAGAATGGGGCAATGCATAGCATGTCCATGAACCCAGTGGTGCACTTTAGGTTGAGGATGAGGATTTGGGATGAGGGAGGGAACTGGAGTACCCAGAGAAAGCCACATAGACAGTGGCTTTATTCTCTGTATGCTATAATAAATTTTATATTTGCTATGACAATGTTATAGCAAAAGGTTGCTGGATGAGACCATGTTATTCAAGAATCTGCTGTGCTGACCATCTGGGAGACAATATGACTTTCAAAATGTGGATATGCTTTGACAGAGTAAGTGTACTTTGGGGAAGCTAACATAACCTTTTGGTTATTTAAATACTGAAAATTTTAGGCACAAATATATTCACTAGAGCATTATTCACCTCATGGAAGAAATCCAAAACTAGCCAACACAGGAATGGCTAAGAAAGTATGAAATGCTATTTGCCAAGGGAACATTATGCAGCCATTAAAAATGATCAACACTTGTATAAGTGATAACATGGAAAATGTTTACAGGTTGAAATATCAGCATATAAAGAATGCAGTGTCTGATCTCAACTTTATACAATTATTCTCTAAGGTTAAGAACAAATGAAAAGAAAACAGGACATCTATTTAAAAATATGGAATATAAGAGATGAAATTTCAGTTACCCTTAATAAATTACATTCTAACAGGAAATAAAATATTTACATGACCTCAAATATATACTGTGTTGCTAACTCTGGTCTGCCTGGATGATGCTCTCCTGGTTTATTTATTTGGTGTTACAAGTCAGGCCTGTGCTCAGTACCAGGCACTCGGCCAGGCAGGTGGGAATAGAGATCGCACAAATTTACGTAATCATTCTTTTCTGTTAACACACCACCTTCACAGGACTTGGCTTCTGAGCATTCATTCTCCCTTCTCTTTAAAAACCCAATGTGTTCAACAGGTTAGCTGTTTCTCCAAGTATGTGCTGGTTTGATTTTTCAAGAGGGCAGCACCCAAATCACAGACCAGGGAGAAAAGTGAAAGATGGATTGATGGAACATTCAAAGAAAGGAAGAAGAGAGAAGGGAGAAAAATCACTGAAGTAAAGAGAAGGGAGACAGCAAGCAGCAAGCACTGCCATTTGGGAGTGGAAGGAGGCTGCCCCAGGATCCTCAGTCCTCTGGGACAGGAGACCCTGTACTCGGGCTTCAACCCTGGACCACCCCACTGCCTGGACACTCAGCTTGCTATTGTCCTCAGGCGTCTAAAACAATCCCTTTCTGACCCAAAGTGGACATCCTGTAGAATGTTTTAACAGAATTACTTTACTAAAATTATGCTGCTTAAATGACATTATGGAAATAAAACCAGCATAATCCATTTCTCCCTCCTTTGGTTTTTCTAATGGCTGAGCAATGAGTTCAGATACCTCCCAGTCTGTTCAGCTTTGCTTCTCTATTTCAGTCATACTAGCCAGATCATAAGATTCACCCAATTTGCTATTTACTATGGTGGAGGTTTTTGTTTGTTTGCTTATTTGATTATTTTTAATGACCAACTGGTTGGGCTCCATTATAACCCATTCAATTGCAGTCAACCACCAATCCATCAAATCTGTGGCTGTAGACACCCACAAAAAACACAGTGAATGAACACTGAAAGTTAATGGGTACAACAATATTTATACAGTATTCAAATTCCTGTCTCACAAATGGTTAAAATTTGTAACCTTCTCAAAGTTAAACCTAAGTCAGTCCTCATTCACAAGCAATGTAGCTGTTTTCCTTCGTTGGCATGTATATTCATTTTGGCAATTTCTATGTTTCTATTGCTCCCATCACCCAGGACTGTAAGTTGTAGTAAAGACCAAGTGGGAGGAACCTGGACCCAGAAAAGTCCCATCAGAGGCTGTGAGACCATCACCAGAGAGCCTAGGAGCATCACCATGGCCTAGTGCCACCCTGTTGGCTGCCAAGATATTTTTATTCCAATACAATGTAAGGCTCCTAACTTGCATAGTTAGGGCTTGAAGGGCAAGTTATGGCTCTTGGATGTGTTTCACAAAAACTGTGTGAAAAGTCACAACAATGTTCGAATTCCAGACCTGGAAGAGACTGGTACAGAACCCGTATTTGCAGGTGTTCAGACTGTAGTGCACATACCCCCAGAGGTATACAGAGTGATTCTGGAAATGAAATTTATTTTCAGAACCTCAAATTTCTTATCTGCTCTTTCTTGAAATGGATTTGCTGTGCCTTTCCGGGGAACTCCCAAGTCTCCTTTCTTCCTCTAGAACTGCATTCTGCTTTTAGGAACAAAGGGAACTCTCTCCCCCACCTGAATCAGGAAGACAGGGAGCATTACTCCTGTAGGAATTCCTTAAGAAACACTAAAGAAGGAGAAAGCAGGGGTCTGTCTACCCAGGGACAAAGTCAGAGCTGGGCCTCCTCCTCTTCTCTGTCTGCCCATCAGCCTGCCTGGAAATCAGACCTCAGAGGTGCTGGGGCTGTTACAGGCACAGACACTAAACTTATTGGGATTGAAACCTGATGTCAGACGTTTTCTGATAGAAATTAAGTTTCATTTGACTCAAAGCCTGCCTTTCCAACTGGGCATACGTAGGGGTTTTCCACAATTTCATCCATTACATTTAAAGCTCCCCAGGTTTTGGCAAAAATCAATTTAAGGCACATAAACAATAGACAAATCACACCCCTTGCAACTATTCACTAATGATTAGAAAAACAATTTAGAGAGGCTACTTAAAACTCTGAGGGAAGCTTCAAAATTCTTTTAGGTTGTATGTAAGTCAAAAATGTTGAAGACCACAGTTCTAGGTGAATGCTGTTGGATGAAAAGTCTGATACCCACTGCAACTGGTCACTTTCCTGGTGTGAAAGCACTGCCTGGCAGGTCCAAGCTTTGCCTTTGTGTAAGACAAGGTGTAACTTCTTGCTGAGGTCAAGGAGCCCCAAGACACAGATTCTGACAAACTGCCATG
Organism: Talpa occidentalis; assembly: GCF_014898055.3. Classification (NCBI taxonomy): domain Eukaryota; kingdom Metazoa; phylum Chordata; class Mammalia; order Eulipotyphla; family Talpidae; genus Talpa; species Talpa occidentalis. Next base: position 28,813,815 of record NW_023601322.1, read on the forward strand.
GACTTGCCTGAAGACCCCCTGGCGGGGAATAAGCCCCTGGTATTTAGAGGTAATATGCACATGAGCTCAGAAAGGGGAGCGACCCACCTCAGACTGCCAAAGAGAGAGCTGGTCCAATATGCAGATTAAGACCAGACTTTGGAGCAGGCTAACCTGGACAACCCACTTCCTAGCCCCTCCCTGTGTCTCGGTTTCCTCACTGCAAATAAGGGTTAGTAATAGAACCTGTGTCTTCAGGGTTGAGTGATACCTTAGAGCACCATTTTCATGGAAAGTCTAGGGCCTATCTCTTAATACATATTCAAAGAATGTTAGTGATTATTATTATTAATAATCATTATCATTAGTGACCATCATTATCATTAGTGATTGATTTTGGACAATTGAATGTTCAAAATATACAAACTCTGTTCCTTGTTCCTCCCTCTAACAGAGACCCTATAATCCAGGCAAGAGTGAAAGGGAGGCACATCAGCAAGCCAATAGCACCTGCTAAAAATTGCTGCTGCAGTTTTCATTTGCACACCTTGCTTCCTCTGCCCCACCCCCATAAGAACTATTGAAGTGTTCACACCTTAATGATATAATTATATTAATGTCTATGGAGTTATTCAAACTGCAATTGTTTGCCATCTCATGGGATACTATGAGTAATCTTCAAAAAGAAAAAATGCATATGTTGGAGTAAAGTCAGAATGTGACGAAAAAGAAAAAAATGAAAATCACTCACCTATTAGAAGAGAAAGACCGGAAGTTGTAAGGCTCAGAGGCCGAATATACACTCAAATGGACAGAGTCAGAGGAACTGTTAAAGGAAACCTCACTCAAAACATTGCCAGGAGTCATGGTAAAGCACTTGGCTGCACCCCACAAGTCAAAAGAGACCCTACGCTAGATAGATGGGTACAAACCACACAGATGCTCACAGACCACGCATTTGTTTTAAAACCTTCTGCTTAAAATCCACTTTTAGTAGTTGTAACATAATGAAAGAGCTCCTTCGAACAGATGACAGTTTTCTCCTGCCTCTTGCCTAAACACAGGAAATTTAGTTAGTGGTCATGATGTTAGTCAACTGCTCTCTGTTCTGCTTGGAATCCACACAAACCCGGCGCAAGGCCACATTGGACAAAACAGTTAGCACACTGTGTGACTTCCCCGGGGTTAACCTCCATGCAAGTGGCATCTACCTGTTTTCCTTCTGGGACTCGGCTTCCTTTTCCTTGGTGGATATGGGCGAATCCTCAAAGTCATAGGAGAAAAGGTGGAAGGGGGTATGGGGCACGTAGGGCAGTTTCTCTATGGTAGGTGACGCCTTCGGGGGGGCAGGTGCAGTGGAGGAGGGCCGAGAGGCTGAGGCAGGGGGTGGGGGTGACAGCAGGACAGGCCCAGAGGACCCACAGCATAAGGGGATCCCCACTGCTGTGCTGGCCGGCAGCTGCTTTCCCTGCAAGGTGGTGCTGGAGGCAGTGGACAGGGCTGAACTCTGGGGAGCAGCATCCTTCCCTGTGGGGTTCTGTTCTGGGGCAGGGCTGACCTGGCTGCTGGACCAGCAATGAGGAGAGAAAAAGAGGAGAAAGAAAGGGAAGGAAAGAGATTTGGGAGAAAGGGAGGAAATGTTAGGAAAGAGAAAAGGCATCATGTAAAACCCCACTACTTCACCACAACCACTTACTTCAGAATCCAGCTGTGTTTTTCCAGCTAGAGCATAAAAGCCCAACACCAGACAATTTGGTTTGTCCAATATTCCTGGGCTGGCCAATCTGGGAGGTAAGACCCACTTGGCCAAAGGTCTTTGCAAGGACACCCACTTCTGCATCACTATGGTTGTGCTAGCACCTGAATTTCCAACATTTGAACATCATTACTTTATCTTGGTCAAGCAGAGGATCTGTCCTCCTAAAAAGCCCAACCATGAGGAAATGGGATGCTACCAGCCCTCTACTTCAGTAACTGCTTTTAGAGCCTTTCTGGAAAGTGGGTAAGGATAAGAGGTAAGAGCAAATTTCAACAAAAAATGTAAGGAACCCCAAAGGAGGGGTGGCATAATGAAGTCAAATTTCACACTTTCCCCAGGTTCTCCTCTACCACTAAGCCTTTGACATCTAAATTCCTGAAAGTAGGTTTAATTTTATCAGTTACAGTTATAAAACATTTCATCTTCAGAGCACTGGACTTAGACCACTTCCATAATTTGATGTATAACTTTATAACATGAGCACCTATGTTAAATTTTATATTTTTTAAAACCATAGTCCCTTTCCTTCAGAACTTGACTCCTGGTCATGCCCATTTGGGAATGGAATGTGAACTATTTTCCTTCCTACCTCAAATTCAGAACTCCATCCGGGGACATACTGATTTCCCTGGCTGATTATGAGGTCAGGATGAGACTATACTGACACATTCAGAACCAGACTGGCACATGCAGTACACACACACAATGCACACACATCACAGGTACATGCAGTGGGCACACAAAAAGCAGCAGCCAACAGGAAGGTGAGCAATAGTGAAAGACACCAACTAGGCAGAAGTGGGCAGAAACTGTTATCGTCACTTTAAAGTGTAATAGGTTTATGCCAGGGAACACATGGGATCCATATTAATGTCAATGAATGCTTTGTATGGTCAAGGCCAAATTCTGGTGTTTAATATGCATGCCTTTATCCACTAAAACTGGAAAGCCTAACTAATGTAATTAATCAAGGATGCCTCCAACATCAGTTCATGTATCAAAGACACTTCAGAGTGTAGGAAAATCAACTATCTATCTGGTTAAGATACAGAATCAACATGGATGACTTTGAAGGTTGCCCTTTGTGGCCAGATTTATCCATTTAGTCTGTAGGTATTGAACCATGCCAGTCACTCAGGATTGAAGGGTCTGTGTCGGTGGGACAGAACTTGTACACTGAAGCATGTCAACCTCTATCAGTGTATTTATTAAAGGTTTACATTATTTTCTGTGCCTAATTTTCAACCTGAGCTAGAAATGTCAACTAACCTCCCTCCCTCCAGAACACTCTTAGCTGAAAAAGTCACTATACCCAAGCAGGGCATGAAGCACAGGTAAGGGATTCTATTAATATCAACTTTTCCCCCTCTCATTCTGAAATGGGCTATGTACACGGTCACCAGATCATTCCTTTTCTCTCTCTACCCTGCTTATTTCTTCCCAGCATTTCCAAAGGGGGAAATTATTAATTATTATTTTGTTAGCTCAGAGAAGGCTCCAAGACCCCAGGAATAAGTGGGCTCCTCAACATGTCAAGTGAGTCTGCTAGAGGGCTTTCATTTGCCCTGGTGGCCTGGAGAATGAGGATGCAGCAACAAAGAATCACACTGATTTTGAAGTTTGTAAGAGAAAGATTTTACCAGAATTCATTCAAGATCCTTTTGATTTTGCTTATTTGTGGAAACACTCACAGTGAAAATGTCAATTTCAAGTAGCAATTAAGTGAAGGGATTATTCAATTTTAGAATTATTTTTGAATATAAAATACAATTACCTGTGATCAATTTTTATTTTTATTTAGGCATCATTTTGGAAAAATCCTACAAAATTTAAAAAAATGTGTGCAAATGCCTGTGCCTGATAATATTGTATGAAGACAGGAAAACAATGATCTTAGATTGGTGAACAAAGGACAGTAAGGGTGATAAGATTGTTAGCTGTTCTGGGTGTGAAAATAAATATTGGGACATTTTCCTGTGCTCTATGGGGTGCAAAGTGTTCTTGTCCATTTGAATAAAAAACAAACTTGCATCATTAATGCAGTAGCTACCCACACATTTCATCTACTATACTGGTAAAATTAGTAGGAAAAAGGGGACACACAAAATTATTCTTACTACACTGCTAAAGTGTTAAAGCCTTCTGAACAGACATGGAGATCCTTTAAGTTGCTCTCAGTGTGACTGAGCAAAAGCACTCAGTGAGGAAGGGAATAGTGGGGAGAAGACCAATTGGATAATGTTTCCTTTAAACATGGTTAAGTAGACAGCATTTGAATGAAAAGTGCCATTCTCTGATGAAAACATCTTCAGTTATTTCTATGACATTAGTTGTGGTTCTGTGTACAGGATCAGTAAAGATTTGCCAGTGGGAGCTAGTGCAGAAGGGAGGAGACTACTGAAAAGTGAATGCAGACTCTCTACTAGGAAGGTGCCTCTGGCTTTTAGTAGGAGCCTGGGAGGGTCCAGGCACTTGGACCCTCTGTACCTGTCCTTGCCCTGACTTGCGGCAGAGGCATCGTCCTCTCTCTCTTCCTCTGAATTGGGCTCCGTGACTGGCTGCTCCTCTTCTTCTTCCTCCTCCTCCTCCTCCTCCTGAGGCCTGAGACAAGGCCAGAAAAGAGAAATACACACAGAGACAAGACGGAAAAGTGAGATAAACACTACAGACAAAGAGGAGGATGAAACAAAGGGAGAAAAAAAAACTGGCTGAAATGAAAAGAGCACATTCAACCTATTAGGAGAGAAAAGAAAGTTCTGAGAATGGGAAATTTAAATATGGGGTGAAGACATAATAACCTACCACAACCAGATGTCTTTGTCAAATTTGCTGCATGCCACTACCCTGCTCTCTCCCCATTCCTCCCCCACCTCCCCATACAGGTGATTCAGAGAAGCTTCTGGCCCTGGATGGATGGATGGATGGATGGATGGATGGATGGATGGATGGATGGACGGACGGACGGACAGACATCAATAGATCTCGATCGATCAATAGGGATGAGATTTCTGTGTCATAGGATGTGCTTGGTTTCATCTTTATTAGAAACCATTAAGCAGATTTTTTTAATGATTGGATAAATTTGCATACCCAAAAGCAGTATATGAGTATGCTGTTTGTTCCATACACTTGCCAAGATTTGATATTTTTGTCTTTCAGTTTTAGACATCTAATCTGCATGTAGTGATGCTTCAGTGTGGTTTTAGTTTTCTTTCCCTGATATCTAATGAAGTTAGGCTCATTGTAATATTTTCACCATCCATTTAGATATCCTCTTTTTGGATGTATCTAAACACTTCGTTCATTTTTTATGAAGAAGTTATCTTTTTGATTGGTAAAATTTATATAATTTGGATACAAGTCCTTTTCATATTAATGCTCTGCAAATATGTTTTTCCTCTCTGTGAATTGCCTTTGTATCCACTTCATGGTGTCTTTTAATAAACCAAAATTCTTATTCTTGATGAGGTCCAATTTATCTTTTTTTTCATGGTATACTAATCATTTTGTGTCCTGTTTTAAAAGTGTTTGCCTATACCAAGGCCTTAAAGGTATTCTGTGATATATCCTGCCAAAAGGTATTCTATGATATATCCCTCTCATAGGGCACAGGGCGGTCTATGATTGATTTTACTGTTTTACACTATGATGAAATTAGTGAAACAGAAATATATTTTACGCTGATAGTATTCAAGGTGAAAGAATTCAGACGACAGTGCTTTTCCCTTGCTGAATTTTCTCTTAAAGAATAATTCTGTTTATGTCTAAGCTAAAGTACCTCTAGGGTAATTTTGCTTACTTTCAGTAGATAAGGCACAGGCATGTTCTGAAACAATCAGGATTTTTCATTTTTACTACAAACAGTCCTAGTCTTGAGGTACACTTTTCCCTTTGGAAGAGAGATCCACAGGCCAACAACCTAATTGACCACAGGGCATAGTTTCCTTGAAAGCCAGCTTAGCTTTCCCCAATATGGGTCTCAAAGCTGATGTCACATTTTCTCGGCTTCAGAAAACAAACAGAAAGGAAAATGAGTGTTTCAAATGTGTAATAAAAGCATTAAAAACAGCATTAAAGCTGGGACCAAAGCAATCAGGATGAGGACAAGTCAAACTACAAATTCAGAGAAGGCATGTCAATTCCACTAAAAACAACAATGTTCATGTGAAATATATTTTTAACAACACAACTCTTAAAGGAGACAAAACACATAATCATGGTCAAAAAACTTGCATGAAGAGATATTTTCACTTCATCATAAATCAGGAAAATATAAGGCCACAATGAGACACCATTATATATTTATTAGGTAAAATAAAGAGTCTGACAAGAACACTGAAGAGACTGTAGATCAATTGGCTATTAGATCTTGCTGATAGGGTATGCACTGGTATAGTCACTTTGGGAAAAACAATTAGCACTGTGTTGTAAAATTACACATTGGTTTCATAACCTAGCAATGGCACTGTTAGGTGGCACTGTTACACTGTAGGACAGTGGTTGTGAACCAGGGTGATTCAACCCCCACCCTCACACTGGGGACATTTGTCAATGTCAGGAGACATTTTCAGCTGTCATAGTTGAGGAGGTACTAGCAGCACGTAGTCAAGGTCAAAGATACTACTGAACATCCTATAATGTACAAGATAGCCTCCCACAGTGCAGAAGTATCAGATGCAAAATTTCAGTAGTGCCTAAATTGAGAAACCCTCCCTAGCGATACTGACACACTCCTGCACCTGTATGTGAGTCTAAGAATGTTCTCAGAAGTACTGTTGGTAATTGGAAATAACCCAAATGTTCACCAACAGGAAAAAGGATAGACTGTAGTTTATTCCAAGCAGTGAAGATGGATGACCTTTAGCTTCACATGACAATGTGGATGAATATAAGAAGCACAATGTAGAATGAAAAAAACAAGTGCAAGAAGGAATATACAATATAATGTATATTATATTTTGTATAAAATGTATATTATATTATAATGTATTATTATAATATAGTATATTATATATTATAATATATATTATATTATAATGTATTATAATGTATATTATATAATATAATGTATATTATATTTTGAACTTTACAAAGTTCAAAAAAGGCAAGATTGTACTGGTATGTTTAGCTATACATATGTTTGATAATAAAAAATAACCCTCAAGGTAACAATACATATTTAAGCAGGTGAATGGGTGGTAGGAATTTCATGGGGACTATAACCCAGATGAAAATGTATACATGGTACAAAAATGAAAAATGATGTAAAAAGTGTATTAAAAAAAAAGATTGTTGGTTACCTAGGTCCAGAGATGGGAAAGTTGGAAGCACACAGATAAGTTAGAGGAAACACTCTGGATTTTTCACTAGGCTTCTCATTGGTGTTCTTTACATCAATAAGTAAATTTTATATAAACTAAGAGAGGGCCACACATGAACCAATGATGATAATGCATCATAAACTAAGAATTAGGATTAATCTGATTCTGTATCATTAAGAATTTTAAATTATATTTTCAGAGCAGTTTTTGGGTTCATAGTAAAATTGAGCAGAAGATACAGATTTCCCACAAATAAAAAAAAATGCTTTTGCTCTTTTGAAAGAGCAAAGCATTCTAAATATGGAATAAGAGTTCTCTCTCCTTTTATTAAATATATTTATTGAGCATTTGCTCTGCACAAAATATTGGGCTATAGTGTTTAAAAGAGATTTCCACACTTGGAATTTACAAGCTTATGGGAAAGAAAGACATTAAACAATTGCAACAGGAAATATTCAAATGGGATGGGAGGTGCTAAGTGGCCTGGAAAGTGAAAAAAAACTTCCACATTGCTATTGGAGCAAAACTCTAAAGGCCAAGGACTAATTGGCCAGAAGACAAGATGGAATTTTGCACACGACAGTCTCCTGCTCAAACATATAAACTAACCTTAGCATTAAGTTCCATTTTTCTATCATCTCTACAACTTCATTCTACACTCTCTTTTTGAACCTACCCACTCCAGCCCCCAATTTAACAGGTCTATTGGCCTATCCATCCAACACCAAGGCATTTCAGCTTCAGAATCCTTCCTGGAGCCATTCTCCCAGGCTGGAGTTACTCTTTCTGCTTTGTTTCTACTGGGACCCCCAGTAGGTCATTTGTAGTCATTAGTTACAAAGTTCTATCCTAAGGTCTAGAAGAAATGCATATGTATTAAATACCCTATTTAGCTCTGCAAAATGCATGGCACTTCATAATCCAATAAAAAGATACTTCACACAAATATTTCAAGTTTATAACAGAAAGTGCATCCTTGAGCTCCCGTTAGCCAATACTTACTTGGTAAGTTTGTATTTGGCCTCACAATGAGTCACACTTTCTGTTAACCTTAAGGCTGTTTCTAGGTTACCAATGGTCCAAGTGAGATTTGAAAATATGCAATTAGTGATCTTAATGAGTTCGGACACATAACTGACCAACAGAAGCAACGATTTCACTTAAAAAGAGAGTTTTGATACCCACCAATTTTTTTTTTTTAAGTTCCCTCAAAACGTTTCTTGTCAGTCCTGAGGATGAAAGGACATCTAACAGAGCACAGCTGTTGCTTGGATGTTTCCATGGTGAGAACCCAAAGCTAGACAAGAAAGTATTTATTGCCCTTGTATCACACAAAGTTAAGAAGGAGCATAAAGTACAGGCCACAAATACCAAATACACACAAGAACTGGAGCACTAGCCAGAACCTTGATACCTGAGCCATTGTTCTGCTATCATGTTGTTTGGTTTTTTTTTTTTTTTTAAAGATTTATTTATTTATTTATACAAGCACTGGGTACAGTCAGAAGCATAGGAGGATGAGAGAATTCACCAGAGCCAGAGTGGGGAACAGAACAGGCAGACTGACAAAATTCACTGCTGAGGGGAGCAGTGGGCGCAGCAGGAGAGGTCTGCGTACCATGTGGGACCCTCGCCGGGAATCAAACCAGCACTACAGAGGCTGCGGGCCCTTTGCAGCCCAGCGCTCAACCGTTGCGCCACCAGGGGAGGCCCTGCTATCATGTTTTGAATAACATACGAATGGATTCAGCACATTATTTCTTCTGAGAATAAGGAGTACTTCAATAGAACGAAGTTCCGTCTGTAGAGTGTACATTAGCAATAGGAAACAGGCATACACACTAGCCAGGTTTCAGATTTATACAGGCAGGTGCGAAATAAACTGGTTCCATGATAACTACAGACTATGAGATACCTGGCTTCTTTCATTTATGTGTAGCTTGATTTTATATTTGAAAAAACTTTCTCCCAAACCATAGATACTAGTAAATTGTTTTAAGTATTCTCTAAAGTCAAAGAGAAACAAGGATGAAGGCAGACTAGAATTCTCTTAGACCTTTTGAAAAACAGCAGGGATGTCAAGCAGACTCCCAGGCTGCAGTTTCAAGAAGGTAGGCTCCAGAGGTGAAAAAGCCCTGCATTGAGCTGGGCTCTGTCCAAAGTCCCTCTTTCTTATCTCACCCACAAAGTGAAGTGGAACAGAAGCACGAGCACCGCCAGTGCTGACAGTCTGTGACAGCTGAACACACTAAATTGCATGGACATCACACTAGTTTCCCCATTTTCAAAAGTTGTACAATCTAATGTGTGTTTTCAGGTCAAACTCAATTTTATATGTTTTAAGTAATGGCACTTCTTACACAGTCTGGCTCACAGTTTTTGCAAATGGAAAAGGAAGAATTCTAAAGCATGAACGGCTGCTAGTTAGAAATGAAGGAGTCGTGAAATGTGTGTCTGAGAAACAGATATCAGATGTAACTGCCGCAAGGAGGCCAGAGGCATTTCCAATTTTTAGTGTGCAACAATATCTTTCTAACTCTTGACTCAGGTCCTGGGACTCAAATTGCCTTTTCACATGTTTTGGACTCCAACACGCCACACTCAACTCTTAATATGGTAATAAAGTACAGATAATTGACATCTAGGGATAAACCTCAAATCTTCTATTTCAGCCAGGGTTCTTCCAAACAACCTCATTTTCTATTTTCTACCCCCTCAAGTCATGCCCCCAAATTACCAGCAGTAACCACATGGATCGTGTGGGTAGCATTTACTTTCTACTTCATTGACCATCTGCTGATGGAGATGTACATGAAGAATGAATTGTATATAAAGGAGGCAATGTGAAGGTAGTACAAAACACCTATAAAGACCAAACGAGTGGGACTCATGTTCATGGGTCGACATGTCACCCTGCAAACTCACAGTTCCTACAGTGTCACAAAAAGTTCTAGGTGCAATTCAGCCCTAATGGTAGGCCTAGGAGATCCAGCAGTGAAGCTATCAACTCTTTATCCAATGGTGTCTCAAACCCTCCATGGTCCATAGCAACTTTCAGACTTACAGCCCTCACCCTTGAGATGTATTATTCAACAATGGGACTACTCAGGCCCTATCTTCAGAAACCGTATTCAGGTGTGGCCTGATCATGGGTCATTTCAGATGTTCCACAGGGTTGAGTTTTGGAACATCTAAAACAATTGCCCTAATCCATAATAATACTTTTTCAGTAGATCTGCATCAATAATTACCACCCAGAGTCCCTGCTTCCACTCCCCCTCTCATCCATTCTAATCCCCACCAGGCAGATAGATGTGCACTGCTGAGCCCTGTATTCAAACCATGAGCAGAGGCCATGCTGTGACTTCCAAGATCCTGTAGGACTTTGCACAACCTCACCCAACTTCTATGCCACCTCTGCCTCCTTCCACACTCTATCACTTCTCTCTCTTAGTTCACTCATACACTAAGTCCTTTCTTCCCTTTGTCACAGAACATGGCATTCATCCTTCAGGATTCAGTCTAATGCCCGAGGCAGATTCTTGGACCACTCCAATCCCATTACATTACATCACTATCTTCTTTTCTGAAGAAACTTTTAGAATTACACTTCTCTCTTTGGAAAAGTACAACATTACTGATAAAAACTAAGTCCCATTTGACTAGAGATAACCACTGCAATAAATTGGGTGATAAATTTCCAGAGCAATTACCCTGCAAACTTTTTATGCCATATTGATGTGGCACATATGGTGGCACTTCTGGTATGGTGATTCCTAATCACCATTGGTTAGATTCCATCATAGGACTGTTTCATGTTTTAATCATCTTGCTATTTTCTCACTCTTTGCTGTTACTAGAGACGGTATGAGAATCTGCACACGTGCCCTTGTGTGCTTCTGTAAGTTCTTCTTAAGGACATGTTGTTATACCCTACCACATGCTACATCATATCCCTGTTTTTTCAGTCAAAAGTCTTAGTCCAGAGTTACATATGATTACCTGCTTCTGTATTTATGTATACACTGTCTTAAAAGTCTGGAAGCTTTACAAAGGTCATGACTACCTCACAAAGGTCATGCAGCCTCAGAACCAAGAATATGGTAGCACACGACAATCTCAACTGACTGGATAGTGAATGAATAGGACTTTGCTCTAATTTAGCTAGTGCTTCAACAGGCTTAGGGCAACAGCTGTAATATTGAAGTCCACAGAATGTTGAGACGGAGTAGAAAGTCTATCAATGTAGGGACAGCTTGAAATAATAAGCTGAGCTTGGGCAGTTTCTCTTCCAGAGACTTGGTGGCTTCCCCTTTATTTGTAAATAGGAGCTCTTATGAATATGCACCAAGTTCCAGCTATGCTTTTATAAAACAAAGGTACTTCATCTTTGCCTCATAACTTTCCTTCCCACTTTATGATCAAAATTATTTATCCTATATGTGTAACATAGCAAAACCAAACAAAGGATCATACTAAAGCATTAAAACCAGTCCTTGAAAGCTGACTCTAGATCCGAGGCATTCAGAAAAGGAGGGGAAAGGGAGACAGGAGCCAAGGGAGAGAGCGCAGTAGATGACGGAGGGGGACTGTGGGTGCTTCGGTGGTGGGTGACTACACTGGAGTGGGGAAATCCTACACTGTCAAAACACTAACAAGGACATGAAATGAGGATACTTCAATAATGTAACAATTACTTACCCTTCTATTTGGAAGACAATTTTACAAAGCTGGTTATAGGTGAAAAAAAAATCAAAGAAAGAAAAAGATCTCAAATCCAGTAATTTCCTCTTTGTTTCACTGCAGAGGCCTGCTGTTGGCACACAGCCATGACACCCTCCAAACCCGCCCCGCCTGTCCCCTCCCAAGACTTGGGAGACAAATACCTGCACGCAGCAGGCCCTGACTGGCCACTTCCTCATGGGGGCTCATCTCTAGTCAAGTTCTAATCTCATGTTTATAAAACTAGAACCTCATGGCTGGAAAAATAAAACCTCAGGAATGAAATTATTTCTCTGGGGCAATGTGAATACTGTAATTGAGTATTCCTGAAGTGTGATATAATTGTCTCTGAATTCCTCACTGAGTTATTGTGTCTTTAGAAAGCATGCTCTATCAGCATGACTAAAAGTCCTTCAGGCAGCAGGTACCTGTCCCAAATGTGCCCAAGTTTCCTTGCGTCCTGCAAGGCACTCTCCAAAGAACAAGAACAGGTTCTTTGCTTGGCTCTTCCTCCCAGGAATCTCTCCAGGAAAGTCAGGTTCTCACCTGGAGGGCTGCGGTCACAACTTATTCTAGTTATTTAAAAAACTTGGAGCCAGGCACTCTTGTACTAAGCAACTTTACATGGTTTACACCTTTACTTCTTGCAGGAACTGCTGAGGTATATGCTCCATTCACAGATGAGGAGCTGAGGCACAGAGAGGTTAGGAAGTTTTCTCAGAGTCACACAGCAAGTAAGCCTGGATTTGAGGCAATATAATCCAACTCTAGTATTCCAGCTTCTACCACGATGCTATGCTACCTCTGCTAGGGCCATATCTTTGTGACTGGAAAAAAATGTCACCTCTCCTTAAGGACTGGACGAAGCCATGAACCTTTCCTTCTTTCAGGCTCTTTTCTGAGCATCAGTGTTTTTTTCTCACTGTATTTATGTGCACAGGGAGACTACCAGATCATCCTTGCCATCACACCCTCACCCCACTCTACTCGGAGGAGAGTTACATCAACAACCCCTGGATACAGGGCACTGCAAGACCGATTTGAACCATGATGATATTCCATATTCATTTTAACTAGCCTCTGAAACATAACCATGACCTCACTAAGAAATAAAAATCTTTGCACATGAACAGGATGCTTCTGTGGCCACTGTCAGGTCACTAAGCACATGATGTGAGAGAGGAATGATACTGGGTGAGGTCCCTCTTTCTTTGAGCCAGTCCCCCTCAATTTCCATGTGCCAGTCCAGAAGGGCTCCCTTGCAAAATGCTTTCCTGTATCACTGCTGATCAGAATAGAGTCCCTTTTTAGCCATGTCACATTTGACCTCTTCAATCTACATCTTCAAGATTTTACTGCCCTTTTTGATTAACCTTCTTCAGAAGAGTGAACACCAGGCTCTCTCCACAGACTCTTGCCAAGCAATGACCATCTCATTCTTCTTTCCCTGAAGGGATCCAATCAGCTTAACACAGTGATCAAAAGTAAGTTCTTACTCCATTTCCAAAGGTATCCTGGGAACTAGATAAGATGAGAGAGATGCTCACACTCTAGAAGGACCACCCACACCCACACACCCCATACCAACTGCCAGGGAAATCAAATTCTCCCAAAAGGACTGTGAACATTCAGAATATCGATGGAAGGTGTGTTGTACAGGAAACGTGGACTGTGTGCAGGCCCAGGGGAAGCAAGCTGGACACTGAAGAAGAAAATCCCCAGACAGAATAACTTAACTAGAAACAAGAACCTCTCCTTCTCTTTGTAGTATGTTCACTCCCTACTCCCACAGTAAATGACTTGTCTCTTCTTGAAACATCACACCAAGTAAGGTCACTCTAGCTTGAAAGACATTTGCTCTTGATGATAACTGATTTCAAGGTTCATTGACTGGGGGAAGGAAGTGAACTTCTCGGTTTCAGCATTTCATGAGACGATGATGATACTCTTTATTTGCTTTTCTACTCACTTGATTTCTTGTCCGTGGGTCGTGGCATCTAACTCAGGTTTCAACACTCAACTACATGCACCTGAGTTCCAGAAGTGCCTCTACAACAAACCATGGAAGTTCTCCTTGTGGCCCTTAAACACCTCAAGTTGAAAATGTTCAAAGTTGCTGAGTGACCTTCCAGTCAACCCATGACCCTGGGTGACTGGCTGCCAGGGGATCACCTCAGACTCCCACTTTCTCACTTTACAAACCAGTCACCATTCTACATAGATGTCCTCCCGCATCTCAGCACTTTCCCTACTTGCCATTCTCCCTGCCACTTGCCTCTCTACCCCTCCCAGTACTGTGGAGCAGTCCTCAGACTTCTCTTGGCAGTCTGCCCTCCTGCTCTGAGCTCTCACTGAGCAGTCTGCTGAAATGCAACCCTGAGCTCACTTCATCACTTCAAATTCATCAGTAGCTCAGTTTGTTTTTAAGGATAAAATTTTGACCACTTCTTCAGACCCTTGAGAGCTCCTTAAATTCAATTCAGCAATGTCCAGGTCCCCAAGAAATCTGTAATCTGGTCACAGCGACTCTTTGAGAAACCAGAAACCATGCCACCCAAATCAGAAGGAACTTTCCAAAGTGAATTCTTCCTCAAGCCTCGGTACTTCTGCCTTTTCTACCAGGTCCAAGCTCACTCCCCTTGTCCCAGCCCTCTACCCTCCGGTCCGCTCTTCACTAGTCAATACTCAGGAAAACATGAAGAGCCTCTTGGACATCAAATGGTAAATCTGAATGGCTGGCTGTGTTCCAACCATATCTCCCGCAGGAGGTCACATCCCTTGTTGGTGAGTCCCATTCATAATGAACCATTTCCCATCAGATAAATCTCCCCAAGTATCTACTTGCTGCTCATGGTACCAGGGGTTGCTAATCTGGTTGTTGTGAAATCCTCTGTTGTGTTTATGCCAGTGCACAGGATTCTTCTCTCCAGTTCATGTCCATATTTATTTAACAATTACCTTCTTTAATAGAACAATATCCGGGAAAGCTCCAGGGCATGCAGTGACTATAATTATAACACTGAGCTAAGCACACTTTGCTGCCTCTCAACTCTCCCACCACCCTACTGAAGAGATATCCTGACTTTACAGTGGAGAACACCAAGGCCAAGCCTGGGGAGGGAGCAGGGTCTATGGTCTGGAGACAAGGGCTGTGCTGTCAGTGACCCCAGTTGCTGCTCCTTTACTGCACTTGGCCAAGCCTTCCTTCGGGACCTGGGACTGGTGAGGTCGCCAGACTCATCATTTGTAGTTATCTAATACCTACCAGTCTCGAAATGTACTTTTTGTTTACAGATGCCTCCTAGAGAAAGAGCTAGGTCTACTGTACTCTTTCTGCTCAGACCCTGTACCTAACTGGTGAATTCTGTAGCCCCCGGCAATGAAATGCTGTGGACTTGCATTGAGACAGACCAGGGAGCCAGGCATTGCCCTAGAACTCAGCATCCAAACACATCTCCTTCCTGTCAAAATATGGGAGGATGAGCTCACCACTCCCGCACCATTCCATAATTAGGCTCCCTCATTTGCCCACTGGCTCCTGTGGCTGATGGAGAGGTGCCAATGCCCTTTCCTACTGAAAACTAAGATCACCTTCAGTTGCCTCCACTCAGCTCCCACCCCAGAGGCTCATGCTAAAGGGCATGATTCCCTCTCCCCAATACCCACTGGATCACTAATTTGTGAGCGTCAACTGTAAGTCCTCAAAAGGTGAGGACAGCTGAGATAATTGATAGTTAACTGTGGCTTCCTCCCAAACATGAGTTTCTGTTCTTTATACCTGGCTTCCCTCCCCCATCACCAGGTTTATGGGAAGTTAGTTATGATTAACTGGGAAGGCTTGTTCCAATGTTGCTGTCGTTGTTGTGAACAGTGGTAGAACTCCTTGTGGGCACTGTCTTCAGTGCCAATTTAGGAGAAAAACAAGCAAATCAGCATGATTATTTCAGGATCGTAATCAATGACTATATAAAATACAGCTCATTAGGATTATCAAGTTTTAGTAAACATTTGCTCTGATTTTTTGCCTTCTCAATAAGTCTAATTCATCCTCAAATTACTACTTAACACATTCTATAGATTTAGAGCCTAGTTCCAGGGATGTTTTGTTCTGAGCATCGACTCTGCATCAGGATGGTTTGGGTTCAAATCCAGCTGTGCCACTTCCCACTGGTGAGATCTAGGACAAGTTCCTTAACCTCTCTGTGCCTCAATTTCCTCATCTGTCAAATGTGGAGTAGGGTAGCACCACCTTCTTCATGGAATTTACATGTGAAATTGCTCAGCACAATAGCTAGCACAAAGTAAGTTTGGACTGCTCAGGAGGTAAAAGCAGACAGGGATGGGTGCCTGGTAGGCCAACCTTCCTTGGACTCACTGCCAGACCTCTTCTCCCCACTGGCTCTGTGTATCCCCTCTCTGTATATCTTCTACTGTGTCCTGAGGACTCACAAACAACCATGAGCAAAACCCCCGACAGACTTGATCACTTTACAGAACATTCCTTGCTCTAACCCAGAACTAAAGGATGCTACTGCCTACAGTCCTTTCCCATGGCATGAAAGGCTCTCCCCTTATACCCCACACTTCTCTTGTGGACTGCAGACCATTTACCACCAAGTGCCCTCAGGAAACTCAACACTTAAAACAGGGGTTGACAAATACCACCTACGGGCCCAATCTGGTCCACCACCTGCTGTTGTGCAGTCTGTCAGCTAAGAATGGTTTTCACATTTTTTAAAGACAAAAAAGCATAAAAGACCATTTCATGGCATGTAAAATTCAAATCTTAGTGTTCATAATATGTTTCACTGGAATGCAGCCATGTTCATTCCCTTACCTATTGTCCATGCCTGTTTTTCTGCTAGAAAGATAGAATTCAGTTGAGTAATTGCAACAAAGACAATCTGGCAGGCCAGGTTGAACATACTTACTATATGGCCCTTGGCAGAGACAGTTTCCCACCCTGGCCTTTGAGACACGTGGCGGTGTTCTGCACCACCCACTGCTGCCCTGTCACTCTTCCCTGAGCATTAAAATATGCACAGGACAGAAAGCTGGATGGCACAGCTGTGAATGTCAGTGACTGAGTGAAGTTTAAAATGACCTCTATGGGTTGGAATGTTATGTGGAAATCAATAGAATAAAACCTGAAGTTTTTATATTAAGTCCCATGCAGTGTTCATTACTAGAAAAACTTGCATAGAGAGCAGGAAAGAAACCTGGTGTGTATTGAGAGAGGCAGGAACCAGGATGAATAGAAGAGCATTGTGGGAAAATTTTGTGCACATAATGGAACACTAGGCAATAATAGGGCTTTAACATTATGGAACAAATTGAAGTCAGAAGACTTTCCTAACAGGCAGTAAAGTTCAAGAATAGAATGAGGTGCCTTGGGGAAGAGAGTATTTGCCCAGGGCAATAGCTCTGGGCCCGACAACCTTGAAGATATTTGAGTTCTAAGATGATCTACTATTACAATATAAACCATAAACACCACTTCTTTTGTTAATTAGATGCTAAAAATTTTCTTGGTAAAAAATGAAAGCACCAACTTTTTTTTTCCTGGCAATCAAATCTGTAAATTTTCAGCACAAAAATGAAACTTATTATGGCATATAGTCACTAAAAATACTTTCAAGTTACAGATGACCAGTAACACTCATACCTTCTTTGGTAAATGCTCAGTGTAGACTTTGATTTCTTAAGAACCCAAAGTAAAACCATGTGAATTTAGAGTCCTATAGACCTTAACACATATCACATAGCTTAGCAGACTTAATCTGTTAAGGTGACTGAGATTTCTCCTTTTAGGCTCTTTAAATGTTTATATTTACCCTCAATAAAAATACTTCAGTACAGTGTGAAAATCACAGTCCCCCTCTAACAAGTCAGAAATGCACATCTTGCTCAATGATTGATTAGGAATGGGTGGTTGGAAAGTGGTTTTGTATGATTTGGAAATTGAGAAACAAGAGCCACACTTGGGTTTGATTCTCTATTCAGCCTAGTTCTACAAATCATCACAAAACATTTACCCCAACTATTTTTGAAACATGGAAAATGAGGTTAATGACACTGTCCAGTCTGGATCCTACAGAGGAGAATTAAATGTAAATGATATAAAAGGACCATCTGAGTGTAGAATGCCATCTACATTTCACGACAGCATAAATCTCTCTCTAGCCTCTAACATATTTCCAAGTTCTTTTCAAATGTACAGGTTTCCCCAGCTATCTGAATATAGAAGGTTCATATTTGGTATGATTTGGTAGATTATAATGGGGAATGTTATTACCATTAATTTACTGTAGAACTTTTTTTTAACACTCTCAAGCCCCCCAAATACCTACCAAATCATGGCAAATAGGAATGCCTTACTTTTAGATAGTAGAGGAAGCCTGTATTAGAATTAGCTGGGTCACAATTATAAAATTCCTCTTATGTGATATATGTATAAGAGCATTGCTGCAAATCAGCAGTAAGTAGGACCAGAACATTCACGTAGATGAAGAGTAATCTAGGTCAGGCATGTTTTTTGTGTTTTTCAAGGTCTACAGGGAATCTAACTCAATGAATTACTTGACTTTGGGCTGCAGATGTTAAGCAGGTGACTAAGCTATGCATTCAGGGATCATTTCCCATTTTACTTCTCATCACCTTTTTCCTCTATTCTACTACCGCATCCAGTCAAAATTGTCCTGACCTTTAGGGGCTACAGGGAAAACCCCTGCCAGTAGGCATCATGGATGAAGCCACTTCATAATCATCACAATCTATTAAATGTTATCTATTGTTACAAGCTGAAGAGTGTATTTTTAACAAATATGCTACTAAATTTACATTTAGTAAAATGAAAAATCAGTTCTATTTGAAAAGAATAATTTCTATTTGAAAAGAATAAGATAATCAGCCTTCAGAGACGTGGACTCCTGTTCCAGATTCCACCAAGCCTCACATGTCAAAACTGTGATGGATACCTGCCATAATACTTCCCCACTTACCACAAGGTATCATCCCCTGAACATACACATACAGACCTTCATAAAGTCTAACATCAAGAAGTAGACCAGGAATAACAGGACACAAGCCACACAAAGCAAGACAACACCAAGGGCTGCTAACAGGCTCCCTTCATTCTCTTGGCACTTTTGGTGGTTTTAGGCAGAGGTTTTCCAGTTCATCATGTACATTTTCTGCAACTGTATCCATGTCACTTCTCAAGCCTTAGCTAGAAGCAGTACTAGAAAGCTTCTAATGTCCTTGAGCATTGAGTTTCTAGAACCTCTCAGGTCACAAAGTGCAATGTCCGTGGTAGATGTTCTCATTCCTCAATCTGTGTAGGTGTTTAGAAGTTCACTGAACTAGAGCTGCTGTACCCAGACTTAGAAACAGAAAAGCCTGTAGATGGAGGGCCATGTGGTAGAGATGGTGCCAACATGGGTCAAGTCTGGCATATCACTCCTAACCTCATCCTTCCTTTTTTCCTTCTGTGCCAGGAGCACACAGAGGTATAGGCTGCTCCATGCTCAGATCACTCCATGAGTTCCAGACTTCTCAGGGCACATCTGGCTATTGGTAGTGGTGTGTGTGGCGGGGAGGGGGTCAGGGGCTTGTCCCTTTAGGGATGCAGAGAAAGGGACATATCTTGATCAATTTCTTTCTTAAGATAACCCAACTTATTCTGAGCTATCTCCTTAATCCCATCCAGCCTCATAGCCTGCATTTGATTCCCAAGAGGAGAAACATGATGAGAGAAATTGCTGCAAACAAATGACGGGCACAGAAATGGATGCCCTGCATCTGGTGTTAATAGTCAACCCGGGTAGACTTGGCTGGCATGGACTGGTCGCCTTCATCCTAGTCAGCCAGGAACACCCAGTAGGGCAGGCAGCACTGGCCCAGACCCCAGGGCACCCTTTGGCTGTACTGCTGATCTACAGAACTTTTGTACTCCTGTGGAGTCCCTCAAACTTTATTTTGAATATGTGCAATTTCTCATGAGCTTGTCAATCTTTCTATCTCTTTCTACTTAACTTCCTGATTCTTACATTCTCCCAGCCCCAGCATGAGATTCTAAGGACAGAGAGCATATAACAGACTCAATAAAAAGGTTTGCTGACTGACTGACTGAAAATGACATTAGTACTTAGTGAAATGTATATTGATACACTCAGTGTATTAGTTGACAGATTGCTACATATAGGATTATTCTATTAACTAAAACCAACCTCAACTATATTTTTCCATGAGATTCTCAAGACCCTTCCAATCCCTCATTTGCGTGGTAGCACACTATCTAGGCCAAAGCTTTGTGCCTAGGGTTCTGTTCTACTGGATAAAGCACAGCTTTCCTGTACAGATATGACAGAGATATTAAGTGATTAATATTAAAAACACAAGTGGGTGAAGAAGGATTCATGTGGTTAGTAAGAGCAAATCTGGGCATGTCACCAAGGCCACCTTGGCTGGGAATTTCCATGGGAATTTGGGGTGGTGTTTTAAAGACAGGGGGAAGGAACAAGTTAGGAGGAGGCTATGTGACCAGCAGGAAGGGGGTGGTGAGCACCTGTGGGTTGTGGCCTCCATCCTTCACTCTGCACCCCTCTGCACGGGTCTGGGTTATTGCTTACTTTTCGCAGAGATCTCGCACTTGACTGGTCTTGCAGCCTGGAGCCGTCTGGGAGCAAGGGCTGGTGGGAGCCGACAGAGGACTCTTGATGCTCTGTACCGAGTGCCTGCGGCTCCGCCTGCGGTCCAGGCCCCGGTGCTCGCCCACTCCACCAGAACACACGCTTGCCCGCCGCCGGTCCCGGCGCCCGCTGGGGGGCGGCTCTGCTGTTTCATCACCATCCTCCAGCCTCAGCGCCATCTGAAAAAGCAGAACATGTGCAGTGTAAGATCAGACCAAGAGCCTTTCACAAACCTCAGCTGTGACTCTGCGTTTCAAACTTGCCTTAATGAGGACTTCACACTGTCTTTTCCCATCCTGCCGGCCACAGCTCCTGTGCAAGCCCTCACAACCACATAGTCTCAAAGCACATTCTACAGACTAAAAGAAGCTGGCTGTGTGTATATTCCCCATCAAAGGGCTGTGAAAAGGACAACTATGCACATGAGTAAGTCTGAGAAATATTTCCTAATTGGATTGATCTCCAGCCTGGAGTCAGACCACACTACCATTTCCAGGAGCATCTCTCCTGGCTCACCCTGGCTTTTCACTGTTTCAGAAGAAAAGTCCCTCCAGAAGCCTAGGGTCCCGGGTTCCAGATGTTTCTGAGTTTGCTTTCCTGGACAGGATGCTCAGATGAACAGAGCACAGGCTCTTGTCAGGGAGTGGGAGCTGGCCTAGCCCATGGCATTGTGGGAGGCACAAAGCCTGATGCCAGCATCACTCACACTGCCTGATGCCAGAATCACTGGCTGACAGTACTGCTGCTCTCAGGGTACCCACAGCAGCCTGGTCTCAGGCTATGGTGGAGTCTGTAGTTTCACTAGACAGTCCACATATGCAAGTCACAAAAACATATGCCAGAAATAGACTTGACCTCCAGAATAGTTATTAAAATTTTTCTTCTTAAAAATGGTTCATATTTGTGCAGAATAATTGGCCACTTCAGTTTCTTGTGGAAACCTGAGACAACTAGCACCACCTGCACACCTCTGCCCTCTTCCAAGGGATATCTGAGTTCTGCTTCTAGTTGGTGCCCAGTTCAGAAGCCCAGGCTGGCCATCTTTTCATCTCACTCTGGACTAGATCCTACCCCTTGACTTTCTCACCCACAAAAACACCACCTGTCTCTGCTCTACACACTTCAGCTTACCCTGGCGGTCAGCCTGCCCCTTACACTGTGCACCCTTCCAAGTGCTGGGCTACCCTCACCTGTGTCTTGGTTTTTTCCATATTTTTAGGCCTACCTTCTCCAGCACTAAACACTTTGGCATTGAGTAGGCCTTTTGGTGCATGCTGGTTGTGCCAGCAATGAGCCAGCAGTGACCTGCAGCAAATTACTTGCCCAATACATTATACATTGCATTTGCAGGTTTGTGGTAACAATAGTTTACATAAATACAACTTATATAAAGTAGCACAAGCAAGACCTTCCCTGTGACCAGAACTTACTAAAGACTGTAACCAGTCCTTTCCCCACCAAAGCCCTGACATGAAGGACTGAGCATAACCAGACTCCTCTGTCACACAGAACTGGCAGGCTAGGCCACCTTACAGGACAGATAAACCAAGTCCAATAGTCTCATTGAATTGGCAATCACAGAGTCCCATGGACACCCATTCCCAAGGTGTAAGTTCTCCAGCCTCTGGGTGCTCTAGGTCATATCTCACAAGTTAGACCTGACATGTAAGAGAATGCAGAGGAATATAAAGACAAGGTAGCTAACTATACCCTTTGACTTTAACATCATCTAGCCATAGCAAATCTGACTGTTGCAAAATCAGTGGTCCCTTTGTCCAAAGTTCTAACAACTGTGTTCATCTAGCAAGGTGAGGTTGACTGAGTCAAGAACAAGTTAGCCACCCTCATCCAGACCTGGTAGCTGAGACATATGGCCTTCTTCACAGGAGTGTGTTAGCCTTTATTTGCCTCAACTCTAGTTCCCTCCAGCTCTAGCTCTTGGAAATATTGATTAGTGAAAATTCTCCTGTGTGCCCGGTATAGTTTATAGCAAACTCTCAGATCTATGAAGCGAATTTAATATTTTTTGACTATTTTGTTTCCCTAGAATTTTGTAGCCAGACATAATTTAGGAAGGCTCAGGGTAAGAAGAGAGAAGAGTTCAGCAAAAGTGTTATTCTTACAAAATTCATTAGTAAGTCTCTTTCGCAGGGGTCCCTCTCCAGTATAACTGCAAGAACTAAAAAGAAATTATGCATTTGGTTAATCACATATATCATCATCGCAACTTAATACTTCAAGTGTCACTGTCTGGGGAAAGTTTGAGCATGATTATCCACCTAACCAGGGTCAGTATTTCAAACTATTTCTAGCCAATTATTTCCCCTCACTTAGATTTAAAAATTCTAGACCAGCTGAACTTATCCTGACCTTAAGTATTGATTCTGCTTCTTATTAAGCACACATTTGGAATGATAAGATTAGAAGCTAAAGGAGAGTTCAGATATTTCTAATTCTTTGTCTAACCTCAGAGATCAAGGATCAAATAGCATTCCGTTCAAAGCTCCTTTCAGGGAGGAACACAGTGTTCATGAGATGAAATCCACTTTCACTGCCTTTTGTCAGGAATATGGAGACCCCTAGAACTTTTAAATGAAAAGAAAAGTCTGAACAAACTATCAAAGCAACACCAAACAATGAAATTCAACTGAGATTTTCTAAGATTCAGGTCCTCCACAAAACATCTATCTTCTTCAAAAAAGCAAACAGTGCTCAGAAGGGGTGAATGGGGCACAGAATCCCAGGATTCCCAGTGGCAGCCTGGCCATCAGGGACAGAGTAACATGAAATTTGGGGCTGGTGTTCACTCATGGTTTTGTCTATGTAACAACAATCCTGAGTCCCCTGTGTTCACTAGTGACAGAGAGAGACTGCACTTTAAAGGGCCATTGTATTATCTCCAAACTCTTCAGATCCAAAGGAGCATTACAGATTGCAGTCAAGGGGAAAAAGAGCTGGAAGGTACCTGGAGAGCATAGCACTCACCATGGCATTTATTCAGAATCCTTGGTGTCACATTTAACCAGCTGCAAAATGCAATGAATGTCCTCTGTGGCAACACAAGATGTGATCGCCCCATCCTAAAAGCATCCAAATGATGGAGGGATCTGTTTGCTGGACCCCTGTCAAGTGCCTTCTAGCTCTTTGCATTAAGTGTAAAACACTGCTTATAAATTAAAACAGAGATGAGGAGCAAGCAGGTTCTAGAATCCACACCCTAACCCATCGTACTGAGCAAACATCAAGAGCAGATTAAGGTGGCCTCTGTGACCATTTCCAGCTGCCTTGGTGATGACATTCTTTTAAACTTTCCATTGTAGAAATTTTGAAACATACACAAAGAGTAGATAAGCGCACAGACTTTGTGATGTGCACCTCACCCTTGATAATTCAACAATGACCAACCCCTGGCTGATCCTGCCTCATTCTGTACTCCTAACCCCACAGCCAGACTCAGGGGTAAATACCCCCAGATCATATCACTTCATCTATAAATATTTCAATACACAGCCCTAAGAGGGTAAGCGTAACCACTATACCACTGTCCCATTTAAACCAATTTCTTCATATCAACAAGTAGATGATAATCTGAGCATTCTTGATGGAGGTGAAAAAGCTATTAATATTTGAGTTTATATCATCATATTACTAACACCCATGACAAATAGACATAACAGGTAACCCTTTTTTCATATTGCTACCTGGTGTCTCCTTTTTGATCTTTACCTATGTAACTTGACTCAGTTGTCAGATGAAAAAGATACCAATGCCATTCCAAGGAGGAGCCATGGTGAGGACAGTCATGGCAGATCACTGGGCTGGACTCCCACATAGTCATGCCTCCTGTTTTCTTACCCTGGTATACCCCCACCTATATCAAGTGTAAGATTATCCCCTTGCTTTGGCCAACAGGACATCAGCAGACTCAATGCATCCCAGAGGTTTGCAAAGTGTGCACTGGAATTTGCCCTTCTGAAATGCTACTACCATATGAAGAAGTGTGGACTTGTCTGCCAAAGACATAACTTAGCCGAGGGCACCAAACCCTAGGCCAGGTGAATGAGGTTACCTTAGACCACTCAGCCCCCATCAAGCCATCTGCTAACTGCAGCTGCCTGAGAATCGTTTAGCTGATCCACACCCAAATTTCTGACCCACAAAATCATGAGCAGTAATTGTTTTTAGACCACTAAGTTCTGGTAGTTCTTTGCTATGAAGCAAGAGTTAATGGGTACACATTTTATTTTTAATCACTTATAACAAGGAAGGAAGGATCTTAAGAGACTAGATCTATTAGTTAATTATTCCTAAATGTAACTCCTCACCCCCAAAGGCCTTAAGATGCCTCCTCCATTATGAGGACCACATTTTCTGAATCAAAAATGAGTACACATAATCTGACAAAAGTTTTTCATTTTGATTTGTGAATTTTAGTGTTTGAAAAATCATGTGAAGTTATAAAAATTCAAATGAATTTAGTTAAACATGGATTAAATCACCTTTCTGAAATGGAATTAAATTACATGGAACTGGGCCAGTCCCCACAAGTCCAGGACATATGGCCACCAGACGTTCTGCACCATGAGGGAGAATTCTAGAAGCCCAACCAAGTTCTCGGCAATTGCCTGAAAACATTCATGGTCTTTGGTGAGGGAAATATTGGCTCTGCTTGTAGGTCTCCTTGCCTCCCCTGAAAATACTGAACTTAGTTGCCCTGTGGCAGAGAATATTTTTCAAACAACTATGAACCAGAGACACACTTTGGGGGTGGGGTGGGGAAAGGAGGGGTTGGGGTCATAATCAGGGGGTTGCAATTGTATGGGGAATATAAAAATTAAAAAAAAATAAAAAATAAATAAAAGAAACAAAAAAAAAAAAAACCCCGCACTTAACTTCTGAAAGGAGTAAAGTCTTGACTCTGTCTGGTATCTAAAACATTCAGTGGTCACTCAAGAGTTATTACTCAAAGCATCTTCCCTCTAAGGTAGCAGTTATCTGATGAAGTCACACCTTTCTCTCAACCTAGCATCTAGCAAACGTTGTCATAAAATGTGTCATTTTAAATGAGACCTTCATTGACTCACTGAGAGAACTTCTATTCTGGACAGGCATGCTGCTAGGCCCTGGATTGGAAAGAGAAAGGAAACACATGATGGAGAGAAGCTTACAGGGATACTGACAGGGAAATACGGCTGAGGGCTGTTTGATCTGAGGTGTGGACATAGGCCGGTGCTTTTCCATGGGTTGGACCAAAGTGCAGGGGTCAAGCAGCTGGAACTCCTTTTACCTTGCCCAGGAGGCCTTGTGGAGGAGAACACATCTGAGGTAACCCCTGCAGAAGGCATAGGAGTTGGCCAACTTGAGAATGGGAAGAATAGTACAGGCAAAGTAAAAAGAATAAATGAAGGAAAATTCCCAAAGGTCTGCCTTTCACACTCAAGACACGGGAAATGCTGAATGCAGCTCAGACTTCAGAGACATCTTAGGAATGACAAGAGACAGGCCATAGGGGAGTCAAACC
Source organism: Talpa occidentalis (assembly GCF_014898055.3). Taxonomy (NCBI): domain Eukaryota; kingdom Metazoa; phylum Chordata; class Mammalia; order Eulipotyphla; family Talpidae; genus Talpa; species Talpa occidentalis. The sequence goes on from NW_023601322.1 coordinate 28,839,807, forward strand.
ACAGACTGTGTAGCCCCTCTACCTATTCAGCCTACTCAAGGAGTCTCGGCTTCATCCTGCTGGCCATGAAAAGGTTTTCTTTCATTCACTCACTCACTCACTTAACTCACTCACTCTACTCACTATTGCTTGTATTCTTCATCAGAGGACTGACACAGTCAAATATGACTTTCTAGAGGATCACCTATTTTCAGTTTCAGGGAATTAGAAAAGAGGAGAAAGCAAAGAAGGCCCTGTGAGGTAAGTCCCCACAGGATGTCGGCTTCTCCAGGCTCTGCTCTCCCAGGTCCTGCCCTGCCAGTGATACTAATCTCCTGGCCACCCCTCACACCTGCCACACTAGCGTTCCTCCAGGGCTTTCCTTTCATCACTTTCTTTGGGCTCTCACCTGACGGCCCAATCTCTGTCACTTCAGAGATTCTTCCCCCACCACATCCAGTGTCTTTTCTTCATAGACATGCTTGTCTCTTACCCTCAACTTATTTGTGTACCTCACAAATAAGGTTCCCCATTTGTGATGTGTGCTCTTTCAAAGCAGTGGCCTTGTCTAAATAACTGCTGTATCCCTCAGCATAGACGAATGCTTTGCATATAGTAGGTGCTCAATAAATTTATTGAAACAAATTCACAGAAGAAGAAATGAATGAGAAGATATTGCAGCAATGCAGGCAGGAAAGAACGAGAGCCAGAGCTAGAGGAACGATGTTGGGAATGGGGAAGAAAAGTACTGTTTTCAGCAGTCAGGCCTCTAACTTGAGGGACAGAGAAAAGTCTAAGGCAACTCCAGGTTTGTGACGTGAGAGACTCTGCTCTTTGAGGAGAAACAAAGAGATTGTGCCAGATTTTTGTTTTTCTCATGGGAGGAAAGTAAATGTACATGTTGGATGCAGCCTCCAGGTGGCCAGGCCCCAGATAGCCAAAGCTCCCCTGGCACCTTTGGTCTCTCCTCCTCTGTGTCTCTCATCTCATTTGGCTGTTGGGGGAAGCAGTTACCTGCTGTCTTAGATTATGAAATGGAAATTCTTGGAGTATGGAACATATAGTGGGCCCCAAATTAATGAATGAAATACAAAATGACAAGCAGGAAGAAAAGCAGGCAGCCATGGCCTAGGCAGAAAGCACAGGATCAAGACAGCAGCTTCCAAGGTGGCTAAACTCACTGGGTAAATCAGAAGGCTGGTCATGGGGTCTGAGAGAGGACATCTGATAAGGAAATCCTGACACTGACAGGGAGTTGATAAGAAGAGGCTACGGAGGACTCTGAGGCGGACCAACCAGAGTGGTGCCCTGGAGACATCTGTCAACACAGCCAGGCGAGTATGCAGTAGATGAGCAACATACGAGAGTGGTCTCATTTTTACAACACCAGCCTAACAGTGCTGCCCAAACTTATAAAGATGGCATACAAGAAGGGGGTCGGGGTAAGGAGGAGACCAATCTTATTTATGATTATCTGTGAAAAATGCTAAATAATTCAGTGTTGAACAGAATTCCAACAGCATATTTCTTAAATGAATACATCGTGACCAAGTAGATTATATGCCAGGTATACAAGAAGGGTTAAAGGATAAAAAGAAATGAATAAGCAATTCAGAAATTTAGAAAAAGAAGAGTAAACTGGAAGAAAGGTAAAGAAGGAAATTACAAAGATAAATATGTATTGATTTACAAAACAGAAAAAAAAACAGAAAAGTAGTGCAAATCACACATAAATTAATAGTATATGGAAAAAATAACAAAATAGACGAATCACTAGTTAAGGTAGAAGGGAAAAAGGAGGAAATTACAAACACAAAAAGAAATAATGAAAGTCAAATGAACTGCTGAAATAGAGGAAATTAAAAACATTCCTAAGAGACTGCTTGTTAATCAGTTTAAAAATCCAGATGAAATGGATAAATTTCTAGGAGAATATAATTTAGCAAAACTGACCCCAGTAAACACAGGAAGCATAAATAGACAAAGCTCCATAAAAAAATATATAGTTACCAAATATCTTCCTCTTTCCCCAACACACACTCTTGTTATCATCATCACTGACCCAGGCCCACATAATTTCTTGAGATTCTATCAAATCTTCAAAGACCAGAGAAAAGGGCAGAGAGAAGAAAAGCTTCTAAATATTTTTGTGAAGCAAGACTAAGACAGATAGCTGGATATAAGTATCACAGACATGCACGCACACACACACACACAGAGTACAAGAGACACATGGAGGAATTTATCATTAGCAACAAACTGAAAACCAGTTAACACCTATTAAGGGAAGAAAAGATAAACTGTGATAAATGTGGTGAAAATGAACAAACTAGAATTCCACATATCACCATGAGTAGAAGGATACGAATACCATGAATCCATGGTTTTTTTTAAGTTTGAAAACAAAGTTAAACAGCCTTTTGTTCAGGTATGCAGACTGGGAGGAAAGAGTTAAAGCAGCCGACCTGTGACCCTTTCCGTCCCTTTCAAGGAGATGTTCTAGAGCAAGAAACAAGGCAAAGTGGCCTCATCTCATCTCCTGTAAATACACTAATAACTAGACTACTATAGACCTATGATATTTGCTAAAATATGAGAGCTCTCCTGTCTGCAGTGCCCTTACCAGGATGTCCCTAGCCGAGGATTACCTACAGTAAACGCAGAATTTATAGATTTATGAGTTGTGACTCTGAGCTATGTGGTAGAGACATTTCATAACTGTACACTACTCACTGGAGGAGGTGACCTCTGAACCCCATTTGGAGACCTCACCTATTGTTTTGGGACATGCCCAAAGCATAAAGGATAGACTGGGAGAAGTCACAGGGATATCCCAGGCCTTTCCCATGTCTCTGGGAAAATAGGCTACACAGGTGCAAAGATATTATCTTGGATTGATGGGGAGCAGGAGTTCCAATTTGTCAATTCTGACTTGATTATCCGATTCCTACCATTAATTCATAAAGTAAGTGATTTTCAGGTAAAGTTATAAAGAAAAGTTAGAGAATAGTATTGGGCTCCACAGGATAGAAGGAGGATATGCTCCTAAGTTACCAACAATTTTCTGGTTCTTAAAGATAGTACCTGAGAGTATCTGTCAGGGGTCTCCAGAGAAACAGCATAAATAGAATATGCAAGGAGATCGTAACCAATTGGCTTGAATGATAATTGAGGCTGCGAAGTGCCAAGATCTGTAATCCAAAGGCCTGAGAAATAGCAGAGCCAGTGGTGTTAGTTCTGGTGAGAATATGGAGGTGGAAAATGATGTCCCAGGTCAAATCCACTCAGCAGAGAGAGCCAACTGCCTTACTCAAAAACACAATTTTGTTTCTGTTCAGGTCTTCAAAGGATTGGGTGAGGATCACTCACACTGAAGAGGGCAATCAGCTTTCATTAGTCTATTAAATATTAATATATCTGAATATTAACCTTATCTAGAAACACTCTCATAGATACATCTGGAATAACTGATCAAATATCTGGGGATCTCCTATTCTAACTAAGTTGGCATTAAAAATTAACCATCACTGTCACTTACATGTAGAATGTAGAGAAACCAGACAAAGGGTTAGATAGAGACAAGCTTAAAAACTAACCCGTTAGAGCTGACTATGGAACAGAAGTATCCAGAGAGGGAGAAAGCAGGGGAGGAACAAGAACAAAGTGGGAAGGGAGCACAATGGACCATTGTGGTGGACTACAGGTGATTTGGTGGTGGTGAGACCTGAAGAGAGGGATATTTTATTTGCAAAATACCAACAAGAATATAAGTCAGTGGTACATCAATTAAAAAAATATATAAAAATATTAACCATCACAAGAGGTATTCCATTTTTCTTTCTATGACACAGATAAGCCACATTTGTGAATGATATGCACTTGGTACTAAAATGCTAAGTGCACTTTGACAAAAGGAGGATGGCAAACACATAACAACTTTTGAAAAGTATGAAATGAAGACAAAAAAGGAAATGGTGAGGAAGATTGAGAGCCAAGCAGGCTGGAGAGAAAGTGTTCCCTGAAATGGGAAATAGTTTCTTCGAGTCAATACCCAGGCTATTGTTCAAAACTCTAACTGGGGGTCTCCCCAGTGGCGCTGTGAAGCTGTCTGCAGCCTCTGCAGTGCGGGTTTGATTCCTGGCCAGGCAGGGAGATGCCCACATGGCACGGCAGACCTCTCCTGCCTTGCCTGCTGCTCCCTTCAGCACTGTCTTTGATCCGACTGCCAGTTCTGCTCCCTGCTCTGTCTCTGGTGAATCCTCTTACCCTCCCGTGGCTCTGACCTGTACCCCAGTTCTTATATAAATAAATCTTAATAAAAAAGAAAATGTGTTTTTAAAAAAGTCAAAAAAAAAAAAAAAACCCAAAAAACTCTCCTAACTGGTTCACTAATGGGAAATTGACAAGCATCAAGCTGTCTGCCAATATACAGACAACACAGAATCAAAGCTGTTGTCAGATAAGTCCCCAGTTGAACAAAGCCTCAAGGATAGGATTTCTGGTGGGAAATGGAGGTAGGGAGGGGAATGATCAGTACTAGGAAAAGTTCACCTTCTACCTCTACCTGTCCTTAGTCTCTTCCTTCACTGTCTTTATATTCTTACTTTGTGCTATCTTTTAGCAGACCATACGTCTCCATCACTCTCTGGCTTCCCAATGCTAATGGAACACAAGTCTGCGCAGGTAATTGGTTCTTTTGTCAAGTGAGGAGCAGCCAGAAGAGATGCCCAGAGCCAGGTGACACAGAGCTGGGTGGCGGCAGGGACATCCCACTCTGACAGCAAATACTGTCAAGTAGCTCTGATTTCTCCTAAGATAATATAAATATAAGTCTGTTCTGTTCCTCCACTTGTCATTTGTGATGACAGTACTTGTAAGAAAAAGTGAGTTACATGTCAGTCCCTCCACTTCTCCCCAGTGAAGAGAGCAAAGGAGCCATTTATCCCCACGAGGACTTAAGCTGTGCACAAAGACTTGTGAATGAAGCTGCTCGTTGATAAGTAAAAGGATTTATAAGTGAAAAATACCTTGGAAATAATCCACATCTGAAAAAATCGGGACAAGTTATATACAATAATGTCCATGCATACAGAACATTATATTCCTAATAAAATTAAGTTCTTGAAGATATAATGACACAAGAAATGGTTCGGACATGTCCACTAATAAAAACTTAGACTATGATATTGTACACAGGCTATTATCTTTATGGTTTACACTTAGGTAGATGAAAAAGTTAAGAAAAATATTATGGGTGAGTTTTTTCCCTCATACTTTTTGGCATTTCCCAAATACTCTTCAATGTTTATATATTATTTTTATAAGGAGGTAAGATGTAAAAATATATATCACTATGAATAAGACTGATGACTGGATCAAGAAGATGTGGTATATATACACAATGGAAAACTATTCAGCAATCAAAAAAGATAAACTTGGGCCTCCCCTGGTGGTGCAGCAGTTGAGCACTATGCTGCGAGGCTGCCCGCAGCCTCTGCAGAGCCAGTTCGATCCCTGGCCACTGGCAAGGGTCCCACATAGCACACAGACCTCTCCTGCCGCACCTGCTGCTCCCCTAAGCAGTGTATTTCATCAGTCTGCCTGTTCTGTTCCCCACTCTGGTGAATTCTCTCACCCTCCCACACTTCTGACTGTACCCAGTGCTTGTGTAAATGAATAAATAAATCTTTAAAAAAAAAAAAAAAGATAAACTCATGCCATTCGAGGCAATATAGATGGCGCTAGAAGGAATTATGCTTAGTGAAGTAAGTCAGAAGGAAAAAGAAAAATATTGGGATGATTTCTATTATAGCAGGAATATAGGAGAACCAAGTAAGACACCAGTTTAAAAAAATAACAATACAAAACACAACAAAACAAAAAACAGACAATTATAAATCAGAGACATCCTGCTGGGGAGGAGGAGGGAGAAGAGTTAGAGGGAGGGAAGGAGCACAGGGGACTGAGGTGATGGTGCACGGGTGCATCAGTGAAGGAAATTCTATGGGGAATACACTTGGGAAGGGAGAAGCAAATATTGTTTAAAAATGAACAATGATGTAACAAAAATTTTTTTTAAAAAATTTAAAAAGTAGAATAGTACAACTCAGAATGGGAAAATATGTATCAAAACCTGTATCTGACAAGGATTTTGTATTCAAGTACATAAAGAATTTTTCCAACTCAATAGTAACAAAGCAGCCCAATTGAAAAATGGACAAAGGATCTAAATAGACATTTCTCCACAAAATTTATTCAAATGGCCAACAGGCGCCTGGAGAGCTACTCAACATCATTAGTCACCACGGAAATGCAAATCAAAACCGAAAAGTGTAGCACTTCACACCCACAGGAAGGCTATAATTTTAAAAGATGAACAATAACAAACATTGAGGAGGATGTGGAGAATTTGAAATTCACCACACTGGTGGTGGGAGTGTCAAATGGTGTAGCCACTTTGGAAAATAGTCTGACAATTCCTCAAATGGCCAAACAAAGAATTGCATAGGCCCAGCAATCTCACTCCTGGGTTTATACTTGAAGACAACTGAAAATACACATCCACATAGGAACTTGAACACATATATTTATAGCTGCATTGTTCATAGTAGCTGAAAGATGGAAATAATCCAAATGTCCATCAACTGATGAACAGATAAACAAAATGTGACATCTCTAACAAATGAATTTTGGTAGACACGAATAGGAACAAAGCAGTGATACACACTGCATCATGAATGAATCTTGAAAATATGCTAAGTGAAAGCTGGTCACAAAGAACACATGTTGTAACACATGCATGGGGAGTATATCAGTAACAGTAACATGGTCTTGCAAATTTGGAAGTTGCTAAGAAAATATGGTTAAGTAGACTTATTGTGATGATCATTTGGTAATGTATACAAATGTGGAATCATTATGTTGTACCCATGAAACTAAAATAATACTGTATGTCAATTAAATGCCAAAAAAAGACCACATGTCGTGTGGCTCAATTTGTATGTGGTGTCTAGAATGGACAAATTCTTTCAGAGAGAGAACAGATTAGTTGTTGGGGGCATAAGATATGAGAGATAGGGAGGACTGGATAGGGGACTTCTTTTGGAGGGATGAAATTATTCTGGAATATGAGAGTGATGATGGTTATACAATATTGTAATATGCTAAAAGCTATTGTATTGCAATGTAAAGTGGTTGATTAAAATGAAATAAAATGGTTAATTTTGTGGTATGTGAATATCTGGAGGAAAAAACTTGAAACAAAAATCGGAGGGTTATGAGGACCCCCCAAACTCTTTCAATGATACTTTTTCAGGATACTACTGTTAAAAAGTCCTCATGGCCTGGTTCACTCTTATTTTGAGCACACTTGGGACTAAAGGAACAAGCTTTCCTGTTGAGGTCACACCATCTAAGAGGAAACATGTTTCCGTATTCTAACCCCCATTGACCATGGGAAAACCTAGATGATGTGAATGTGCTTTAATATTCATCTAGAGGCCTCCCTGGTGGCACAGCGGTTGAGCGCTGGGTTGCAAAGCTGCCTGCAGCCTCTGTAGAGCCGGTTCCATCCCTGGCCACTGGGCGAGGGTCCCACATGGCGCGCAGACCACTCCTGCCGCCCACTGCTCCCCTCAGCAGTGTACTTCGTCCTTCTGCCTGTTCTGCTCCCTACTCTGGCTCTGGTGAATTCTCTCACCTTCCCTTGCTTCTGACTATACCCAGTGCTTGTATAAATAAATAAATCTTTAAAAAAGAAGAAGAAGAACTCTGTTCTTTATAAGACATTTAAAAAAAAATTCATCTAGAGTCCAGGCCACAGTCACCCAAGATAATTAATAAAATGGAGGTATATGAACCTAAAATAAACCCAAAGGGCACATCTGAACTCAAGTCAATATACCATAAAGCCATGATGTGGACCTCAAAGCAGGCCCAGCTTCATGGATGTGTGACCTGTGCACTTGTACGGAGTGTGCTGTGCCTTTGGCAAGGTCCATGGTTAATGCTGTCACCGGCTGTGACCATCTTGAAATTCTTATTATTTTTATCTTTAAACTTGTATTTTGTAAAGGGACGTCTAATGCAACACACATGAGTAGAGGAAGCAGGTACAATGTGCATGTCTACATTCTTTGCCACCTATGAGCATGTGTGGGAGTCCAGTAGGCTTGGGGTGGATCAAGGTCAGCACGTTACCCTCTTACCAAGTCAGCAGGGGCACTGAGAGCTTAGGAGTTGACATCTTTTGTGCAAACCAGATCTTGCTTTGAATACAGGGAGATGGCAAACTACTAGATCTATCATCCTTTCTCACCTGTGTTACTTTCCTGCATTAGTCAGCCACTTACGCTGAACAACCACATAGAAAACAAATCAAAAGATGGGGCAGCCATAGTTCTTTTTCCTTTTAGCCCTTCCTTAGCTTATCAGTAGGTTGAAGGTAGAAAACTGATATATGGCACATCTATCAAGAAGTAAAATAGTTGATTTTTTACTGTGCTTTCACTGTTCAAGAACAACATATACATGCATGGAAGGACTACAGACTACAAATTGCATAAAAGTTAAAATGTTCTTATATTGGTATTTTAACTGGCTCCACAATCTAAACAGCAAAATTCATGTGAAAACTTTTCAATTTTTATTTTCTTTCCCTTGCATTGATATTGAATAATAAAAAAACACCATAACGAGATGAGAGAGACTATAGAAGAAATTAAAAAGTTGTTTAGCCTCTTTAATAGCACTTTTCCCCCTGCTTTTCCATTTTGCACTGGGCCCTCCAGACAATGTATGGCAGACATCCTACCCCGTCAGGTATAAGAATATGCAAAAAGCCATCTCTGTCTGTCTCTCCCTCCTTCTTACCTTAAATGAAAGTGCTGCTGAAAACTGTATGTTCTTCAAAGTAAGTAGTAAATAAAGTAGCCACCAAGTTTTATACAGATCAGGCAGTGCATCAGAATCATCTAGAAGCTTAAGTCACAAGATTGCTGGGTCCACCCAGGTTCTGACTTAGTAGGTCTGGGGTAAGGTCTGAGAATTTGCATTTCAAACAAGCTCAGAGAGATGCAGAGGCCACTACCCCACACTCAGAGCCACTGGTCTACAGTATGGTTGGCCACCACCCCTGACATTCACTGAAGCAGCACAATGCCTTCCAACAGGTTGCTGTTACCTCATAAATGTTCAACTGCTCCACTAAATCCAGGTCAGTCCCTCTCTTGTTCAAGTGCCTCTGGGACACGGCTGCGATGCCCAGCTCCTCCAGGCAGTCCACCACGTCGTAGAAGGTGTCCTGGTCTGGCAATCCTGACAATGTCTGGAGGAAAAAAACCAAAAGGACTCAGATATGTCTTAGGGTGTTAAGATCCTCAAGGTTCTTAAGGCACTTTTTACATGGGAGACTGTGGCCATGAAGGTAACAAGATTTAACAAAGTCAGCTGACACTTTCATTTGAGACAATGCTTCTTTTTTTATTTTAAAGATATAATTATTTATGCATACAAGAATGGGGGTACAGGCCAGAGGTGTGAGGGGTGAGAGGATTCACCAGAGACAGAGTGGGGAACAGATGAGGCAGATTGAAATACACTGCTGAGGGGAGCAGAGGGCAACACAGAGGAGAGGTCTACTACGCCATGTGGGTTGTTCCCTGGCTGGGGATCGAACTTGTGGTGCAGTGGCTGCAGTAAGCTTCATAGGTTGCGTCTTAACCCCTTGTGCCACCAGAGAGGCCAGAGACAATGCTTCTTTAGTGTGGAAAGCACACTGGGTATAATGGCCCTATAATCCCTTCCCTTGAGTATAGACAGGACAGACCCACGACTAGGTCAGGTTATACATCTACAGATGTCATTTAAGACCTCAAATCAATTGATTTTGAGTTAATCAAAGGGGAGATTCACCAGGGTGGGCCTAATCAGGTAAACCCTTTCAAAGAGGGCTTAGGTTTCCGTGAGCTCAGAGACTAGCTGAGGGGTTGCCCTGCTGGCCCCCAAAGCAGCAGCAATCCAGCATGTGTCTAGCAGCCACTAGTCAATGAGCTTTGCTGACCAGCACAAAAGCTTGGAAGGGGACCCCAGCTCAGAGGAGACCTCTGGGTCTAGGCCCACCCAGGCGAATCTCCCCTTTGATTAGCTCAAAATCAAGTGATTTGAGGTCTTAAATGACATCTGTTGAAATCACCTCACTTTTGACGTATAACCTGACCCAGTCATGGGTCTGTCCTGTCTATACTCAAGGCTTCCCTTGGGTTATAGGGCACTTATACCCAGACCTCAACCCTGGTGGAGAGCCCCTGAGCAGAGGTCACAGCCAGGCAGGGCCTGGGTGACTGGATCCTGCCCCATAGAATCTACGACTTGAGAAATCTGTAAATTTGAGGTAATTTGTGACATGGTAATAGAAAACTAACCCAGGTAGTGGTTAGAAACTTCTGTTAAGATCACCCTTCCAACAGTGGAAGCCATAGTAATTTAATGACTCTCTTTTCTTTCAATTCTCAAGGCCTTCCCCCAAGCGTATGAAATTTAGGGAAATGCAAGAAATTTCAAAGCAGCAACCAAGAGACAAGACGAGAACCCAAGAAAGAAAAGGCTAACTTCTGCCTCCCTGACAATAAGGATGGCTGCGCAGATCAGGCCTCTACTCTAAACTGGATAGACCCTTGAGGTGATTTACAACAAATCACCTATCTTATAATGAGGACAAGCAGGAAGGTTAGAGATTGGCCTGAGGGAACTGGAAGTGACTGAACACCTGATACAAAGCCTGCTCAGAGCCACTGTCCTGTCTCCTGTCCTCACATCCCCAAGCCTTCTACACACATCACCCTGGCCTTGAATTCCAGACACAGGTTTTACTCCCTTTTCAATTTTCTCCTTTTGCAATTCTAAGAACCCCAGACATATTTCAAAATGATTCTAAATATGGTGACTTGCCTGGAAGAAAAAAGGCCAAAACTTTCATAAAGATCTTCTCCCAGCCCCAACTTCTCTGAGACTTCTATTTTGGGGCTATTAAAATTGGAAAGAATGTCTCTATTCATAACCCAAACAATAGCTTTTTTCCTCTCTAAGCTGAGTGAAGAGGACACAACTCACTGCTTTTGAGATGAGAACAAAGGAAAATAATTGGGGTGTTGGACTTTATTTCATCAGGGCCCCAGGAAGGTGACATAGCATAAGGCTGGGAATCCATTAACGCAGTCACAGATAGATGCTCACACTGATGGGCCAAGTGTGACAGCGGGTGTGGGCACGAAGGTGACAACCACCCCCTCAACTGTCCCCTGGCACCCAACACTGACAGGAAAAGTGTGTGCGCAAAGAACCCCATCATCAAGACCACGTCACCTCTGGGTTTAGTGAAAACACTAAACTTGTTAAAAGATGAAGAGAGAAGAAATGGTGACACCCGGCTTGGGCAGGGCTGAGAACTGCAGGTGCCCTAGCAAACTGCTGACTCTGCCAGATGCACAATTTGAGGAATGCAGGCAAGTTGGCATTTAGTGTTAGAACTAAAAATTTCCACACCACAGTGGAAGAGGCACGGCAAGGCCTCAGGCAGGCTCCTCACTTCTCCGTTCCCCTCCCTTCTTCTTCCTGTTTCTCCCTGCTGAGATGCAGCTGAGGTTCTTTCTCTTAGAAGTTTCCAGGGGGTTAAATTCTTGGACCTAATCCCCACTGCCTTAGCAGCCCCACCAGGATGGGCAGGGGGATTACCACAAAATCATTAAACAATTAGGTCTACACAACACAACAGACTCGGGGAGCCCTTGCTCAGTAATAAGCCCAGAATGGAAGGTATGAAGAGGTCATTTGCCATTTCCACTGTGAGAACCTGGACATGAGCCAGGTCTGCATGCCATCACCTTTCCTGTGTGACTGCAGGGGAGATGGCCTTCCGCCACAAATCCAGCTTCTCGGCCTGCCAGGGGAGGGGGGTATACACATTCATCTATTTCAGCTGATTGCCTCACATGCTCTGCAAATCTTGCCAGGCACCCACCTGTCCCCAGGCCCTGTCCTCCCATTTCTACCCTGATGCTGCATTGCTAAGTTGCCTCCTTCTGCAAAGTGGCAGCGACTGCAAAATTCTGTAGAGGTGATGTTACTTGCCACCTTTACTCTCACATGCTGAAGGGGTTGGAAGCACCTGACACCTGGTAACCTGTGTGCCCCTACTTGCTTCCTCTCAAACCTTGTCCTTTAAGTGCTGCAATAAGTAAATCTTTATAGCCTCTCTCAGAGGGAGAAATTTCTGCCCTAATGGACATTTTATTTTCCTCATTTTGGGTGTTTCGCTGATTCCAGCAAATCTTTCTTGCGGCAAAATCTGTACACAAATGTCCATGGCAACCTTATTTGTGAGTGCCCAAAACTATAAATACCCACATCTCCTTCAGAGGGGGACAAAAAAACAAATCATGTTGGAGCCACAGGCTGGAATATTATACAGCAGGACAAAGGATCAAATTAAGACGCACACAGCAACACAGATGGATCTCGAAGACAGAGCAAAAGAAACCAGCCTCAAAGGGTAACATCCTATATGATTCCTTTAGACATTTCTGAAATGACAGAACTGTGCTAGAGAATAAGTCAGTGGTTGCTAGAAGGATGAAAGGGGGATTGGGATGTAACTATAAAAGGATAATACAAAAGAGAGTTTTGGGAGAGAGAACCAGTCCATATCCTAATTGTGAAGGTCATCCATAATTACATACGTGTTTAAACTCAGATAGCTGCTTATCAAAAGAAAGAAGTAATTTTATTGTATGATTATTTAAAAAACTAGCAGGGCCTCCCCTGGTGGCACAGAAGTTGAATGCTGGGCTGCGAAGCTGCCTGCAGCCTCTGAAGCGCTGGTTCCATCCCTGGCCGCCGGCGAGGGTCCCACATGGTGCACAGACCTCTCCTGCTGCGCCTGCTGCTCCCCTCAGCAGTGTATTTCATCAGTCTGCCTGTTCTGTTCCCCGCTCTGGCTCTGGTGAATTCTCTTGCCCTCCCGTGCTTCTGACTGTACCCAGTGCTTGTATAATAAATAGATCTTAAAACAAACAAATAAATAATAAAAACTAGCAGGAAATATAAAAACAAAAGCAAACACCAACTGCACCCCCCATTCCTGTCAGAAGGGGAATCCCTCTCCCCTGGCTGCCTGGGACACTCCCAGACTGCTCTAAGCCAGCTCCACAGTCATGCTTTGGCTCTTTACTCATCTGCCGATCAGCCTCATCCTATTCTACAAGGTGGTCAATCTGAACTCTCCAAAAGAGGGGAGTCCCACTGGGGATCTTGGGTGGATCAGGGCAAGGCATTCTAAAGCTTCAGCTGGCAGAATGGCCCGTCCCAGACCCATGTAAGCCTCTAACAAAGAGGACAGATTTCAATCTCAGAAACATGAACAGACTAGAGAATTTAGGAGCTCTGTTTTATTTGTCATAAAAATGTTAATTTTTTGAATTTGATATTAGACCATCTTTTGTTGAAAGGCAAATTAGTAAAGCAATATAATAATTTCCCAGATTTCAGAGTCTGAATTTTTTCCCAGACCCACATTAACATTTCAATTTATTCTTTGGTTTATATCAAGATGGTTTTACTCACTGGAGCAATAAACATGACTGAAATTCAACAAAAGAAAATAAACCCAGTGTGGGTACCAGCGGCCTTTGTTGCCCTGCTGAAGGAAAGGATGACATGTGGAATAACGTCCTCAGAATCTGCCTGGATGTCCCCTGGGCCCAAACTAACAAAAGATGGGACTGAACTGCCAGAAGAGAAAGGATAAGCAAGGAATTTCTGGGCACTGGTTGCCACATGCTGCCAAAGAGACGGACGCACTGGGTCCTCGCCAGCGGCCAGCAGCAGGATGCCCAGGCCATGCAATGCTGCCAGGATTGCTGGAACAGCCACGCGCAGCCTCCACTAATGAAATGGGCAGTGTTACAATGGAAAACACTGTATGAGACTGCAAATCCCGTTCTTGATGAATTCAGTGTTTCCCAAAACAGCTGTCAGGGACTGAAAATGACAGGAAATTGATGATTTTAATCTTAGAAAATCAAACAGAAAATTGCTTTAAAAATGCATAGTAAGATAAGGTCACAAATTGATTTGACAAAAACAGCATTTTCAGGATGATCCTACGATCAGTGATGCCTGTTCCCCTCTAGGACTGTGGTAGTGTGTCCTGCGTCCTCATTCACAAATGGAGTTGCATTAAAAAAGCAATCTCTGTCAGTGAGACTTGGGAAAATGGTCTCGTTGGTTTACTGTGTATTTCTTTTCATCTTGATAGGCTTAACGTCATTCATTTTCTACTGGTTCTTGACAGCATTTTCTTTTTTTTAAATAACTTATTTTATATAATTATTACATCTTGACAGCATTTTCTGCAAATAATTTCCCTGTTTGTCACTTGCATTTAGCTGTTATTTGTGGTTTTCACTTCATAAATAAGATATTTTATGGTTGTATGCAGTGAAATATTTAAGTCCTTGCCATTGAAATCTTTTTACTGGTTTTATTATTAGGGGAACCAAATAAGACATCAGTGTAAAAAAATAATAACAGTACAAATCACAACAAAGCAAAAACAGACAATTATAAACCAGAGACATCCTGCAGGGGAGGAGGAGGGAGAGGGATGAGAGGGAGGGAGGGAGAAGCACAGGGGACTGAGGTGATGGTGCACGGGTGCCTTGGGGAAGGAAATTCTATGGGGACTCAATCTGAGGGGGTGGGAGGAAGCAAATATTGTCTAAAAAAATTTTAAAAATGATAAATGTTAAAATAAAAAATTAAAAAGATACCCTGTACCAACAAGAGACCAATTTATCTTCTCTCTGATTTCTTCTCATTGTCCTATGGCTCAATGTATTACTGAACTCTTTATCCAGGATTTATTTTGGAACATGGTTAAAGAATATTTGTTTATTTCCATGTAATAAAACCTCCCCTAACCATGAATGATGCTAACCCATCCCCACTGATTTCCACCGCACAGTAAGTTGTTCTGGACACTGGGGTTTGTTTAGTGCCTCTGCTTACATCACTTTCATTGAGGAAAGAGTCAGAACCCCATTATTTGAATCCCTAGGCTTTGCACAACATTTTAGTATCTACTCAAAGTTACTACACATAATTATATTGCTTTCTACTAATTTGTCACCAGGTCATGAGGAGAGGTGTTTCCACAGTTATACTCAAGAAGAACTTCTGGGACTTTTCTGAAGATCTAACTATCTCCCAGCTTCTGCAATTGGTTCCAGTGGCTGCATGCAGTTAAATAGCCTGCAGAACACAAAAGCTGGCCCCGGCAGTGACTGATGTGGTGCCTGGGGGCTGCTGTAGGAGATACCCATCCACCCCAATCTTAGCTACTGAGGAGGGTGAGGCTGCAGTCCTGAGAGTGGGTTGTCCAGGGTCAGCACTGGGTCCGTCATCAGAGGACCCCTGCTGGACATGGACTCTGAAGACTGCTACTGTCTACATGGAGGTGACCCGGGAGAGATGTGATGGGAGGAATGGGGACACAGGGCACAGCCAACATGATGTGTAGAGACCCCCGGAATCCTCCTTTTGCCCCTGAGCAGTCAGAATTCAAGAAGAGTACCTTCATTTTTCCCTGACTTGTGAATATTCCCTTAGACTAAAACTTGCTAATTGATATTTTCAAGGAAAAAATGTTTTAAGTGGCCATCTTGATGGAAAAAGCAACCATGAAACCCTGTCATGTTTCTGGTTTTATTTATAAAAAGACCAAAGCGCAGCAAGCCTGCAGATGCCCACGGCCCCACATGTGGCACGGCAGCGTGCGTGCGCCAGTGAGGGGGTGAGGGCTCCTGTGAGGCGCACGCTGCCGCCTTGGTGTGGGCTGCCGTGCTGGGGTCGGTGTGATGTAACTCTCAGCCAGAGGGCAGAATCCAGATTTGCACATCATATTAGTTCCCTAAGTTTGCCCTAACAAAGTACCTCAAGATGGGTGGCTTAAAATATAGAAATTTATTCTTTCTGAGTTTGAGAGATGAGAAGTCTGATATCAAGTTTTCATCAGTGCCACGTGCTCTCTGAAGGCTCTTCCTGGCCTCAGCCCAGATTGACTGCTGGCTTATGGATACATCACTCCAATCCCCCCAACATCTTATGGTCGCCTTCCTTGTACACACGTGTACAACTATCTTCTCTCAATGTGTGTCTCCTGTTCTATTTTCATAGGGACACCAGTTCTATTGGATCAGAACCCACACATCTTAACCTGGTTACAACTTAATGACCCTGTTTTCAAATAAGGTCACATTCACAGGTACCAGAGATTATAGGCGCATAACTTTGGGGTGAGGTGGGTGGGGGACACAATTCAACCCATAATAAACATCAACCAACCTTATTCACTAAAGTCATTGCATAAACCAGCAGCTCCGTGTCAACCCCATCTTTTTCCTCCAGGATTTCCATGATATTTGACCAGGGCTTGACTCCTATCAGCAAAGCAAAAATCATTAGAAACAGCAATCCACCATTCCTCATCCAGCCCACATCACAGTTTATCTGAAGGCTTGTCACCCAATGATGGCAATGCTTTCAGTCACCAAATTCCAAAATGTAACACTATCCTTAGGGTGGAGTTGAAAATGCTTATAATTAGGAAAAAATATGTGTCATCCTTGTCTACTTGAAAATATATACTCTTCATGCCTCTATATTTCCTTGAAAAAGCCACCTTCATTTACAACATGTAATTTTTATTTATTTTTTTTATTTATACAAGCACTGGGTACAGTCAGAAGTGCGGGAGGTTAAGAGAATTCACCAGAGCCAGAGCAGAGAACAGAACAGGCAGACTGATGAAGTACACTGCTGAGGGGAGCAGCGGGCGGCAGGAGAGGTCTGTGCGCCATGTGGGACCCTTGCCCAGTGGCCGGGGATCGAACTGGTGCAGCAGAGGCTGTGGGCAGCTTCGCAATCCAGCGCTCAACTGCTGCGCCACCGGGGAGGCCCAACAAGTAGTTTTTAAAAATCATTCATTTGCATCGGGCCTCCCCAGTGGCGCACCATTTGAGCACTGGGTTGCGAAGCTGCCCGCAGCCTCTGCAGCACCGGTTCGATCCCTGGCTGCTCCCCGGCCACTGGAGGAGGGTCCCACATGGCAAGCAGACCTCTCCTGCCGCCTCCTGCTCCCCTCAGCAGTGTACTTTGGTCCTTCAGTCTGCTCTGCTCCCCGCTCTGGCTCTGGTGAATTCTCTCACCCTCCCGCACTTCTGACTGTACACAGTGCTTGTATAAAAAAATAAATAAATAAATAATAAATAAATCTTTAAAAAAAAAATCATTCATTTGCAGCTTTTGAGGGCATGCATTTCACTCCCTGAGCGTGCCATGAGCATGCTGTGCTCTGATTTCCTGCAAGGAAAGGGGCTGCAAGAGATCTTGACACTTGCTCCAGCAGTCAACTCTGAGAAATAACAGAGAAAGGTCCATCTAGCAAACATTTCAGGAAGTGTATTACCTCTATTCAATTAAAGCATATATGCTGTTTAAGAGATGGCTGTCCTCATGAAATTCATAATCTATTGGGTAAGTTAGGCATAAGCACAAGAACACAGATTACACAAGTAAAGGGCTCTGACAAGGCCAAAGCTCGCAGCTAAGCCTGTCCCTCAATGAGGACTGATAGCCACAGAGAGCTTGCTGGCAAATAGTGGTGACAAAATGGGGTTCTGCAGGTGAAGGCTCATAGGTGGTTTTCCCCTGGCTCCAGGAGATGGCAGGAAAGCCCTTCATATTCAGGACCGCCAAACCAAGGCTACAGAGATGCTATGACACACTGACACAATTTCCTGTGCCTGAGAAAAATATTTTAAGTATTTGCAAGTATTCCCTTAAACTTTGCAGGGTGGTATAAAACATAAAGCTTTTTCTTGTCTTTTCTATGAAGATCTCAAACCATAACTTAGTTATTTAATCACTGTCATCTGTTTATCTACATGTCCACCCTCACCCATCTCCAAGCAGTGGAGTAGAGATTTCGCAAGATTCTATTTTTTTTTTTAACTCTGAATTTTGCAAGCACCTAGTTGGTGCTTAAATAACTGTCAGAAAAATTAGCTTTATATGAAAAATGCTTAACATGGCATCCATTATATGAACGGCACTGGAATATAAGTCATTGTGATAGTTATGGTAATGGTTAGTGGTGATGACACCCACTCTTATGCACAGACCTTCTTTTCTAGCTCCCACCAAACCGTAGTATTAACCCAGAATCAACAGCACAAAATAAATTGCTCAGAACTTTCTCCTTCTTACTTTCCTCCGCTCTGCATTAAACTCGAAAAAAACTAAGACAGCACAATGACTTGTATACTAGTGTAGTCTAACACTCAAACAGAAGGTCCTGTCAGTATCTTCCATGCCCTTCAACAGGATTGATAGATACACTTAACACATATACTTCTGTTATAAATGATCATGGACATGAAGCTTGTGTTCTGTCAGCCTCTAACTCCCACCATGCTTTGTGCATTACTTACAGATCAATGTGTTCTTGAGTAGAAGTCAGGGGCAGGATTGCCTAAAGAATGGCTAGATTTATTCTCTGGTTAATCATGTGTGATACATATGTTTGAGAATTATGTCATATCTCATCACTTCACATTCAAATGAAAAGTGGAACTTCTTCAAAAGAAGTGCTGAACTAAATTAGTGGGATTCAAGATTTATGACTGAAATTTCAAAATAGGTTACCCAAGTCTGACCACTTGCCCCACCCTGTGTCTGAAAGATAGACCCACGCAGTCAGACACCGTGTCCAAGGAGCAAAGGGTTGGCAACCAGTTTCCTGTCAACTAACACAGGGAAGACCTCAAGGAAAGGAAGTCTTTGATGGTGGCAAAATGACAAAGCAAAGTCCTCCCTTTGCTTCTGCAAATGCTCACCACCTTCCTCTCTCCCTGCCCGGTAGGAAGTAATCTGAAGATGCAAGCAGAAGAGATAATGGTCCAGCCGTCTGCACAGACAGCAGTGCACTGGGCCAGCCCCAGGGACTCGCGCAACCTCTCTTTATCATTTCAGCCCCTGGGCAGAAGTGACAGTTGCCTGGATCAAATGGGGCATTTATTTTAACTCATCCATAAGCAATTATCAGCCTCTAAGGTGAACGTTGAACTTAGATCCCTCCATCTTTATCCCTGTTCCCACAGTGACCCACGCTTGGCCAAAGAGAGAATCACCCATGTGCCCAGAGGAATCTGGTTGACCTACACACAGCACATGTGTTTACAAAGCAACCCAAGTCATTTGTTCTGGGTCACCGTCATTTGCTGTAGGCGGTCATAATTTTTGAGGACTCATAGCTCATTTGTTGGTTTTCTTTGCGGATTCTTTAAATTGGATGGTTTTCATCAGCTAAAAGAATTCCTTTGTATTCAAAATCAGCCCTGTGATATTTCCATTCTCCACCGTATTCCCCAGAGGAATGAGTCTAAAGGCACTCTGAGGAGTAAAATTTATGACTTATTTATACACTTGTGCACAAATGGACATGCTTGGGCAGCCCTTGGTCACTTCTGGAGCCTCTGTCTACTCCTTTACCCGCTAAGAGGGAACTGGAGAGCTACCTCTATGCCGGCTGGAGGAAACACACCTGGAAGTTGGGCTGCTCTCTGCAGAACACCATGACATATTTATATGTTTAATTCCATCACAGGGTTCAAGAACAATTTTACTAGCAGTAAAATAGGATGATGTTATGTGTATGCATTATAAAATCACGGCCAAGACCACACATGTCCATGGAGAAACATGCTATTGAAGCAGATGTGATAAGCTATGTCTGGATTTTTCCATTAATGCTATTCCTTTTTTTCCCCAGCTTGTAGGGCTCAGTAATAGAGAGCTGACAGTAGTTGCCAAAAGCTTAAGAAATTTTATGGTCAAAAACACTGAAGTTGAGAAAATAATCCATTAGCTGTATTTTTTTTTTAAATTTTTACAAATTGGGAAAAGATGGCCATTGTTTTGTTTTGAGGGAGAGACTGAGTACAGCAGAGTCTCCAGCTGAGTCTATAGATGGAGTCTAGAATATGGGGTGTCAAGGCTGAGGCACCCCTCAGGATCACTCCTCCACCCCTACAACACACCCTTCATGAAATGTGAAGTCCAAGGAAGGAAATTGTGAACTCCCAGCTCCATGAAACTAAAGGAGAACCCCAAGGTCACGAGAGGTCTGTTCCCTCGAATACCACTCACCCCCTTGAACCACCACCCCAAGGGTCCAGGGGTTACCTGCAATTTAGGACAAGAAAGCAGAGTCCATTAATTCTCTTAATGAAGTAACCCCTGGAGTTGAGAGATGGACTGATTCCCACAAAGATATGTGAAAGGATAGGTCTTGTTCTCTTGCCAACCTCCAACTTTAGGCCTTAAACCTCATTAATTGACCTTGAGAAATTCAGCCTAGTTTGTGAATCTTGGGCAGGGTCCATTAAGGATTCTCAGCTGGTGCCATAATTTGCTTTTGACCATAAGAGCTTTTGTGCTCAAGCTTCAAATGGCAGTATGTTGTGGTAGAAAGAAACCTGAACCCATCTGGATCTATCTTCCACACTCACAGCCCCTGATCATGCACGAGGATTTGTTTTTATCACGCACACCTGCACACAGACCTGGAGTTGCCTCCGGTCTGTGATCCACCATGCCTGAGGCTGCCATCCGTCTGAGCATTCATGAGAAAGTCCCGAAAGTATGGTCCTGGATGATTTTCATTAATTTACATTGAACTTTCAAAGTAACTAGCTAAGCTACTTTCTTTGCCCTTTGGATTCAGTGCTGGAAGGTGGGTCTCTGAACAACACTAAGTCAGAGGCACATGGTTTGAGTCAAAGCATTCTGTTTAGTCCCCTCATTTCCTTTTGTAAGTGTTATCTTGGCCGATTTGTGCATAAGTGTGTGCACAGACACACAGAGAAAACTGTAAGAAAATATACAGACATGTTAACAATTATCTCTGACTAGTGAGATTAGAGTTGCTTGTTTTCATTCAGGTAACGTTGGGTTACAATATTGTAGGTATAGGGACATACACTTCAGATGTATGTTACCACACCCACCACCAAGGCACCCATAGACCCCACCAGAATCTATTGTACCCCTTCCATGCTTTGCTCTCCCCCTAGAGATGATTTTTAAATTGTCTTCTTTATACTATTTCCCCCAAAAAATTTCTACAGTATTACTATTATAATCATGAAAATAAATTTTATCAAGTTTTTGTTCTTTGAGTCTTGGGGGGAAACAATAACAATGATAAAAATGACTAACTGTGGAAAAAAACTAAGTTTTTGAAAAGACAAAACAAGACAAAATCTAGTATTTTAACTAGGTTTCACTTCATTATTACTCATGAAGTCAAATCCAAAGTCAAATCCAAAGCTCAGTCTTCGTCAAGTATATGTCGCAGGTCTGCCCACTTGGGGTCAGTTAGGTGCAAAGACACAAAGGGACCCCAGCCCTTAATCAGGGCATCCACTCCCAAGAGACAGGCAATGACAAACTGCATAGAAGATGGGTCTAAGGCATTGAGAGCACATTACCACCATCTGAGTCAAGGTAGGACAGGGTTAATAAAAAGTATCAGGTTTTTCTGCCCTCCCGCCATCAGGACTGATGATGGATCCTTGTGGTCCTGAATACCTGACTGATGGTGGACACCTGGAGTAGGGTGTGGGCATGTGTAGATGGGATTCACCTGGACTGAGAGACTGGGCTTATAAGGCAGCGTCATGGGGACGCCAGAAGACCCACGAGAGCAGCAGAGAACAAGACCACCACAAAACGCCGGAAAGCCCAGTAAGAGTGAAGACTTGCTAGGGGCTGGGAGGCCTGCCAGGCTCCCGGCCCCCCAGCACCCCTGCCTGCTGTGTACCCAGTAAAATCCCAATAAAAGCCTGAAAAGCCTCTGAGGGCTCCAGGATTCCTCCTTCACCTGTCTGCACAGAATCATAGAAAACCTGCACTGTGCCGATTCCTGCTGCTACAGGTAGGAAGGGCAAGATACAGGCCAGGTAGAAGATGGGGGTGATAGGAGTGGACAGCAATGGGTCAGGGGTGGGAAGAGCATAAGGGACTATGGTGATGGTACACGGGTTAATTGGTGGTGGGAATTTCATGGGAACTATAACTGAGATGGGAAAGCATACATTGTTTTTAAAAAAATGAAGAATGATGTAAAAATATATTAAAAAATAAATAAAATTATTAAAATAAAAAAAGAGCTTGATCCTAATTCAGAGGACATTGGGAAGTCATTGGCAGGGTTTAGATTAGGAATGATGTGACCACTCTCATGTTTTGAGGAATCCTCTAGAAGGACCAGGAAGCAGGTTTCTTTTGGACCCAGGACCTTTTGCTCTAGAGCTCTCACACTGGTGGTTGCTCAACAAGTAAAGTAGCATTTACCAGTCAGTCGCATGTAATCCAGGAAGCAAGGGATCCCAGGTGAAGGATGGTGAGGGCCCCCCCCCATAATGCAGGGGCATGGGATGGAGGGAGGGAGGGAGGCGGTTCAAGGACCATCTGATGGTCCAAGCAAACAAAGCATGTGTGAGGGAGGGGGGAAGGCACACTGACTACAGTGGGGAAAAGATCCGGTTCTCTGTGTGTAGGGACGAGACACAGCATGAAGTTAAGCCCAGGGTCTAACTGTCCTGGGGGGCCTTTTTCACTGTCAAACCATGGTCCAGTCCTAATTTTCACAGACTTACTATCCTAAAAAATGCTTTCTGCAGTGGAAAGTCTACGCAAGAGCTCTTAATTCTGCTTGAACCCATAAAAAGTGGAAGCCTTCCTACTCTAGATTTCTTTACCTTAATGGAACAAAGAGAGGGGACCACTCACCTCTTTTTGTGTCAACAGCAGACACAGCCTGAATTAGGAGAGGGGCATTTGACTCTGAGTACTCCACAAACACAAGCAGCAGCTTCAGGGCTGTCTTCACCACCAGGCGGAACTGTGGAGAGTAGAGAAAATCATTAAAAAAGATAAACACATGCAATTTGCAGCAATATGGATGGAGCTGGAAGGGATCATGCTCAGCAAAATAAGCCAGAAAGAAAAAGAAAAATACCGGATGGTCTCACTCATAGCAGGAATCTAGAAAACTTAAATAAGGGATCAGGAAAAAGAAAAACTATAAGAAAGAAAATATCAAAATCAACAAACAACTATGAACCAGAGACACACTCTGGGGGGTGGGGGGCGGGGAAAGGAGGGATTGGGGTCAAAATAAGGGGGTTGCAATTGTATGGGGAATATAAAAATAAAATTTAAATTTAAAAAATGAAGAAAAGAAAATCATCACGTAGCTGCAGACACAAGGGCGTCGTCCTCACAGCAGCTGACACCAGCTCTGGCTTTGCCTGGTCACTCTTTTCAGCCACCACACAGATTCCCTCCTAGGGTGCCTCAGGAGGCAGATTTTAGTACTATCCCCATTGCACAGATCGGGAAACTAAGGCACAGAGTAGCCCAGGATCACACAGCTGGAACTAGAAGCAGGTTTCTTTTGGACCCAGGAGCTTTTGCCCTAGAGCTTTCACACTGGTGGCTGCTCAACAAGTAAAGTAGCATTCACCCAGTCAGCTGCATGTTATCCAGACTACAATGTGGTAAGGGAGGGATGATCATAATCCTCGCTTCTAGCAAAGAAGCAGGAAGAGCAAGTTAAATGATTTGCCCAAGTTCACAACAGCTGGTCTAGGTAAGCAGGAATCTCAACCAAGGCTTGGTCTTAAAACTGAGCAGAGAGGGCAGCCTGGAGCCCAAAACCTGGAGGTACTGGGTCCAGGCACAGCCTTTGTGAGGAGCCACACAGTCTAGGGGCCTGCTTGACACAGGTCATAGGTTACCCGCACCAAGAAATTCCTAAACCTCCCCACTCAAGTTCAGCCAGTCCTGAGGCTGCTGCAACCTGGGACGTCCAGCTCCTGCCCTTCCCCACCAGGCTGCTGCAATGACACTTCATCCATAGTCTCCCTCCCCTGGACACCACTTCTTTCCAAGAAACTCCTCCTCAAGGAACTCACACACCAACTACCTCCTGAAAAGGTATTCAAATATTGCTTCCAACAAAGAGCAAGCCTGCCTTTGGGTGTTCAACCAGCACATCCCAACCCAATAATGTGCAGGAGGCAATTTCAAGGGGAGAGCGAGCTGATTTGCAATGTGTCTGCAGGACCTGGAATGGCATGTGGCAGGCCATCGAGACTGCTATGTGGAGTACTCGAGTCAAATGTCTCTCTTCCAATCCAGGCCGGCTGCTTCCTTGTGCACCTATGACCCACCATCATGGTTCTGAAGCCTCAGTTACAGGTTCTTTGTTTGCTATGCAGTCCAAGGGAGACCAGGGCCTCCTGGAGGCAACTGCTCACAGCAGAATATCCACAACTCGCATAGACTTCACTCCAAAAAGAACAACTTAAATGCCACCACACCACATCATTTCTCCAAAATCATGCAAACACTGCAACCCTTTTTTGCCTTTCCTTGCCCTGCTTTACTAGTAAACCATCTGTCATTTTCTTGATTCCACATTTCTCTGCCAGTGTCCTGAGCTCCCCTTAATAGGAGAACTTAAATGAGTTGCTACAATCCCTGGCTCTATTTACTCACTTCCCATTGGTTCTTCAGCCATTACACAAATGAAATCACTCCTGTCAGGTATCCAATGGCCTCCACATTGTTAAATCCAACAGTTACTTTTCTGGATCATTTTAGCTCAACTCTCAATAGCAGTTGACACAATCAGTTGCTCTTGGCAGAAATTATTCTAGCTCACCATGTCAGACCTGCCTGCTACCTCAGTGGCCATTCTTTTGCTCCTTTCTTCTACGGTGTTCACATTCTGGGTGTGGGAAGACCTTCAGAGTTCACTCCCAGGCTCTTATTCCTTCTCTTTCCACACACACTCTGTCTCTTGGCTTCAAATTCCATTTATGACTCAATGCTAACTGTTGCTCTCCAGACCTGACCAAAATCCTGGGCCAGGTGTTTACACAACAACCTGAGCCCTGACATCTCATCTTCACTCAAGATACTAATAGGCACCCTCAACTCAATGTGGCCAAAAGAGAATTCCAGGTTTTCACTCAGACTCCCTCCCTCCTACTACCCACTTTCAACTTGTCCATGCCACAGTCCCCTCTAAGTACCAGACTCCACCATCCACAAGTGGTGCCTGCACCCTCCCTCCCTGACCCCCTCCCCACAATCAACATAGTTGCCAATTTGATCGCTTCCTTTAAGAGAGGTCCTAAATCTATCCACTTACCACTTTCATCCTGGGCACCATAAAAGCCTCCTAAGTACGTCTGTCCCCCTAAAATCCATTCTCCAACTTGCTGCCAGAGGGCACCTGTGCACTCAGTCCTCCAAACACTCCCCAGTCCTGCGGGATGAAACCCACCCCTGCAGGCTCCGTGTCTCAGCCTCTGCCAAGCACCCTACCC
This sequence comes from Talpa occidentalis, assembly GCF_014898055.3. Lineage (NCBI taxonomy): Eukaryota > Metazoa > Chordata > Mammalia > Eulipotyphla > Talpidae > Talpa > Talpa occidentalis. Next base: position 28,865,303 of record NW_023601322.1, read on the forward strand.
ACCTCTCCTGTCAATTCCCTTTCCACCCAGTGGTCTCTGCTACTCCTCAATAGTCACATGGCCATGTGTTTTTAACATAGCAGAGCTTATTTGTGATCTAGAGTCTTCCCATTAGCTATTCCCTAACCAGACATCATGGGACCTGCCTTTTCTTATGCTTGTGGTCTAAGAAAAAACATCCCCTCCTGGGAAATGCCTTTCTGACAGCTTCATCTAAAGGAGCCCCTGGTCACTAATATCACTCTCTTATTTTCTTCACATCCTTTATCCTGGAATTGCTACGTACACTGTTCCTCTGAAGCACTGACCAGAAGGTAAGCTAGTTGGTGGCAGAGGCAGTCTCTGGAGATTCTCACACAGAATTGCATGTGAGGGGCAGGCTGGCATGTGCCCCCACTGAGGCTGGCTCTTCAAATCCATCCCCACTGTATTGTGTGGAGCGAGTCACCCTGAGTCCAGCTTCCATGTTCCACTCGGTCGCCCTCCTCAGCACAGCCGGGGCCCTTCACAACTGTACAGAGGACAAGCGGTGCCCTGGGCTGCCACTCATAGGGTCATGCCCTAACCACACAGGGTGATGAGTCTCAAGAGAGCTTTGACCACCAGTTTAAAGATAGAAGCTTTTCACCTTCATCACTCAAGTCCCATATTTGGTCCTCTGCTCACTGACTAGGAATAGACTAAATTCCAGAGTATTTTTCTCAACAACTACAAGGTTGAGGGCAGAAGGGGGAAGTATGGCATAATGAACTGTGCTATCTTTGTGTGTTGAGAGCTGAAGAAATTTCTTCAAGTAAATAAAACAACCCAGCAAGTCCAGGCTTGGTGACTTCCTCAGTGGGAGGACTATCATTATGTGGTTTGAATCTGCTAAATGCCTTCTTGGGAAAGAACCTGGCTGCTGTCCAACCCCTCCCCCCATGAGCTGGTCTCAGCAGGACCCCTTCTGCCCAAACATCAAGCTTCCTTCTGAGCATCTCTGTGGTCATCGAATCTCAGCCAACATGGTCCCATGAACCCAGAGCCCTTAACCACCCACCCTTGCGTGGTTCTCTAATTAAGAAACCACTCTTTTCTAGCAAACTCTTATTTTTCTATTGCTCTCAACATTCCTATTCATATCTTTTTCCTCTCTGATTTAAAAATCTGTTTAGACCACTTTCCACACTGCAATTTTATTTAAAAAAAATATCCCCCAACTCTTCTGATTCATTATTTTAGTTTTCTATGAACTTGGCTCCTACTGAGTCTAAATTTATGTTTATGTACATTTGGGAGGCTTCCTTTTTAAAATTAATAACAAACGTATTAGATAAACTACTTTAGAAAAACATAAGAAGACACTAGAATAATAATTTTAGGAAAATGCCTGGTACTAATTGCAAACATGTCCTAACTAATCATCAAAATATGTCCAGCAGGACTCCTCATCAGAAATACCTTATTAGCTTTACTGCATAGACTTGAAAGTAATAAAAGGCCATAAAAGAATTCTACACATGCTCAGCTATCCAGAAATCACTTGATTTGATGACCTCAAGTATCTGGAATGCTGTCAAAACCCACCAAAGCCTTGAAAAAGCCACAGTGAAGCCAGATATTCATTCCTCCAAGTCCACACACACTGCTCATCTCAAAGCTCTTAAAAAATCCAATGTTGGTGCCATTTGCACTCATTGTAGGTGCATTCGAACCAGACTGACTATTGAGATTCCCAGCCCACATTCACTGAGAAGGGGCAGAACAGAGGACAGTGACAGGTCAGGAGGTGGCAAGAGCATGGGTGGCGAATGAGCAGGTGGGCACAGCTGCACACGTGCAGCACCACTGCCCAGCTCGGTGCTGACAGAGCCTCAAAGGGCCATGGCCGCGGCATTCCAATCACACTGAGTTCAGGACTGCCTGGATTCCTTCATGTTCTAATGAAGAGTTTCATTGCAGTGACTTACAGGTTCAAACACCTGCCCATCTTTCTAGCAGCAAAGGAAAATCAGTAAGAATTGATTCTCATTCCTATGGCTCATGGATCACATAGGAAGATAAAACAACCAGTTACCAAACACTTAAAAGTGTACAGGGCAACATGGAGTCAGCCTCAGAGTCAGCCTCAACATGGAGTCAGCCAAAGACACAGGATGACACCTGGAGGTCCTGAGTGGCCACTTGCTAAGGCTGCTGCAGAAGGAATTCAGAATCTGGATGGGGGTGGACTGGCCAGTCCCATTTAAAGTCGTTCCTAGTCCAAGAGGCTCTCATTCTACTTTCAACATTGTCTTGAGGACTTTAAAGGCGCCCAGCACCTGCGAGATTCTGTGAGGTAGTAAGGAAGCCCTGCCCTGCCTCCAAAGAGATGGTCATCTAGCTTGAGAGAAGGCCTGGGACATCACCACACCACTCACCTGAGAGTTTCTCCCACACCAGAGGCCTGCAGAATCCAGGTGCTGAGAGAGAGAGTGCTCCCTAGAGGACAGCCCATCTCATGGGGAGGGGAGGTGGTCAGATAGCTCGGAGCAAAGCCAGGCAGCCCTCCTGGGCTTCCAGGAGCAGAGCCTTGCAATGTTCTTCCAGTACCTGCTCATGCAAATAATCCCACTTCCGTAGGGCTAAAGGACACACACTGGGAGCAGGGGTGGGGGGCGGAGGGGGTCTAGATTCAGCCTTTGGTCTGCGTATCACCTGCTTTTTCTGTAATTACATTCTAGGGAATGCATTCTATTTTAATGCCATCTGTTATAATAAATTATGTGCTACATGGCTTTAAAACACACAGCTAAATCACAGCATACACCAGGAACTAGAGAAACTCCTGTGTGAGAGGACAAGAGCACGTAGCCAGCTGTGAACTGTTGTGCTTCTCTTATTTAGAACATTTTGGGGGGTGCTTGGCCTGAAATTTACTTTCTGCTGCAGCTATTAATTGCACTCTCTGTTCCTACTCAGCATTGAAAAAAAAAAATAGTGGTCCTGCCTCCAGAGGAATAAAGATGTCTTTGACTCAGGGATATAATATTTGTCAGGTCAAGTCCTGAGACTAAACCTCCAGATTCCATAAACAACTCGGGGCTCCAGTGTCACCTCTGTGCCAGGAAGCTGGGCTGGAGAGAGGGGTAGCAAGATAGTGTTGACACAGTGCTTTTATTTTTTCATTTAATTTTCAGAGTCACCACACAGGGAGGCTGTGGGGTCAGTCTGTACAGAACCTGGGTGTCCAGGTTTTAGGTAAAAGGTAACTGCCAGATGTATGGAAAAGGAATAAAAGGGAGTTTCTCAATAATTTTTCACTTAAAAGCCAACTGGAACTCCCTTGATGTTTTATTGCACTTAGAGAAACACAAGAACTACACTCAGAAGGTCAAATATGCTGCTTATTAAGTAGAAATAAAAGGATTCCAAAAAAATTCTAAATTCCTATTCTTCTAAAAATTCAACAACCATAAAAAGAAAACAATTTTCAAACCTCAGGATTTAAATTACAAAGGGAGTTAGAAAAACATGCTCCACTCCATTTGTTTCATTTTCCACTAAAAAAGCATAAATATATGTTATAGAAGTGGATGTTGCTTATTAAAACCGAATTGGAAATCGGTAAGATAATTTGATCTATAAAGCTTTGCCACACTGTGCAAGTTTACCAGAGCTAAGAATATGCTGAGTATTCACAAAAAAAAAAAAAAAAAAAAAAAGAAGAAGAAGATTCAAGTGCTTAAGGTACTTATCTTCACGAACTTTTTATTTAAACATTTTTTTCCAATGACATACACTGAAATTCAGAATGGTCCCTAAAGTCTTTTTAACTGGTCACCAAACAGTCCAGCAGAAACCTCCAATTCTCAATCTCTCCCCTTCCATAAAAACCTGCATTTCCTAAGTATAGAACTCGGGACCTACGTTGTCAGGTGTTACTGTGAGAGGAGTGTAGAAACAAGAGTGGGCACATTTGCCAGGACAGGAGGTCACCTGCCCCACATCCAGGTACTATGGCTGCAGGGTTGATGGCCACCTCTTTAGCACCCCATGCAATTTCCAGGAAGGGCACCAACTTTATGATAAATGTAGTCTCAAATGTGAGACTGTGAACCTTTTCAGTTTTTACCAGTTAATGGATAAGAAATCTTGCAGAATGTGAAATACAGCACACTGCTCAAAACAACTAAATATCAAAATAATGATATTATAAACATTTTCTTCTAGTGAGCTAAAAATCCGGGGACTTTGCAGGAAGTTTCCTTAAAGAATAATGGATAAAAGACCAGAGATTATGCACTTTGCTTGCTTTCCCTTAGGATGCACAATTATGAAAAACTAGATGATAAAAGAAACCATAAATCCCCTCCATCATTGTTAAGGAATACTGACTGAGGAGACACCTTGATCATGTTTGCAAAATGAAGGCGAGAACCCATCCAAGGCTGGGTGCTTTCCTGTTAGTGACACCCCCATTTTCAGATGCAAATCTCATGATCAGGATAGCTGTGGAAATCATCACACATGTTATTTCTGGAAGAAGTCAAAGAAACACACAGACCAAACTGATTCTTCCTGCTAAAGGATCTCCATCTTGCCCTGCGGTATAAAATGTAAGCCTGTGAAAAAGTGACAAGTACTCTTTTCTGAGCAATAATCAAGGCAAAAGAACTTTCTTTGGTAAATAATCAGCCCTGGAAACATGCCAGGGGACAACAGCTAAACCTGACGAATGGTTAACGTGCTGTTCGCAGGAGTTTGGCAGGCAGCACACATCTCAGAGTGGGGGGAGAGAGAAGGTTGGCAGGTAAGTGGTGGCAGCGGGAGAGGCTGTGGGGACGGGGTAGGCTGCTGGCAGAGGCACATCTAAGCCTGCAGAGCCACTCTGGGGCTGGTTCCTAGAGGCCTCCACAAGCCTAATATCATGTTCTTCAAATATTGCAATAAAACAGGAAAATACTCATAACATATTTGGAGTTAATTATATAAGGAAAAGTCAAGGAAAAATCAGAAGGAAGAGTATGAAATTAATCTTTATGTTGTAACATTTCAGGTGATTTTTTTTTTACTTAGTGTTTCTGAAGTTTTATACAGAGTATATTACTCTTATGAAAACATTCAGTAAAAGTTTTAAAAGGTTATTTTTAAGATCAAGATTCCATATACCATCAATAAACTCCAGCTATGACTTTTCTTCAATGTTATCAACTGCATCATGAAAATCAGCTTTAATCCAAATTTCTATTAATAAAATACATATTAATTCAAGCTATTTGGAAGGATTAAACACAAAAATCTAACAGTATTTATTGGCTGAGCAGATCTCATGGCATTTAATATTTTTGAAGAGTATTTAAATATACAAAATCAGACCTCTGGCTTTTACTTAGAAAGCGGCTAAGAGTTTTATTCCAAAGCTAACAAGAAAAAGTCAAATAATCATTAAAATTATAACTTTTCTTCAGTCCATCAAGAGCTGGGTATTCCAGGTCAACCCCAAGGCCCAACATCTATGCAAGGACACCTTTCCTGCCCCCAAGAAAGAGTAGGTCCAGCAATGGTCCATCTGAGGCAAAGTAGAGGAAGAGAGAGCGATCACACAAAGCAGCAAGAAAAACTCAGAACATAGCATTAACAAATTTCTAAAAACTGAGCATAGGGGCCTCCCTGGTGGTGCAGGGATTAAAGTCATCACTATCAAGCTATCACCTTCCACTGCAGCATGAGTTTGATCCCTGGCCACATGGTGCAACAGACCTCTCCTGCCTTGTCTGCTGCTCCTCTCAGCAGCGTCTTTCAGTGGCTCCACCTGTTCTGCTCCCCACTCTGCCTCTAGTGAGTCCTCTCACCCCTGCACCTCTGGCCTGAGCTCCAGTTCTTGTATGCATAAATAAATCCATTAAAAATTTTTAATAAAGAAAACCTGAACATGGGCTGCTCTGCGAGAATAGAACCCATGGGACTGCAGACTAAGACGATGAGGCATCCACCGGCCCGCAGGTGCTCTCCAGTCACCTCAGGGCACTCTAGAGTAAGATGGAGGGGAGGGCACATCCCCCAGGTGTGGAGCACACAGGCAAATAACCAGCACAATGGCCCCACTGGAGGAAGGAGCAGCCACCCACCACCACGTAAAGGCAGGACCCCACACCTGGAACCTTCTCTACAAGACGAAGGCTGTAAGCCACAGAGAAGGGCACATTACAGGTGGTGTCAGAGACAGGGAAGAAAATGAAACTGTGCTTTAGGTGCTGAAAACCATTGCAAATCCAGATCTTTATAGTTCTCCTGCTACTGAGGGAGGGGCAGATCACTGAGAAAGCCCATCCCAGGGTTTTGACCCAGGGGCTTTGGCCCTGCTTAAGATTAATTCAGGACAGAGATGAGAGAGACCCCATGTGCCCTCCAGGCTGGCAAGCACCAACTAGCACAGGTCACCACCAGGGGATGGGGTATAAGCATGGAGAAAGACCCTCTCTGAGGCTCAGATACATCCAAGCTCTAAAGGGAGAAAAAGGACCATTGAAAAACCTGCCGGCCAACCAGCCCTCACCCTAAGTACAAGATAGGGCTTTCAGGAACTTGGAAACTGGTGGTGTACTGAGAATAACCACCTCAATAACAAAACCCAAACCGAACTGACTGCAGTAGCTGACTGACCACCTCACCCCTGATAGCCTAGCACTGGCGGCTGGATCATTGCCAGGCATAAAAGCTACTGACTATGGTCAGTGCTGCCCTGCACATAATACCAAGCATTCAACCAAAATTACAAGATGCACTGGAATGCATGAAAGCTTTCAAGAAACAAAGCAATCAACAGAAACAGACTCAAATTTGACTCAATGTTGGAACGACATAATTCACCGTAATGACTATGTTATTAAAGATTCTTGTGAAATAGGTGAGCAGCATGCATGAAATCCAGCAGAAGGAAATAGAGCTGAGCAAAGAGTCAGTTAACTTGATAAGTCTGCAGAAATTGCCAAAATAAAACATGAAGAAAAAGCAAACAAAAGATTTTACCCATGCAAAACCTATGTTTATGTCAGTCATTAGAAGAAACATTTAAAAGTCTACAGTTTTCCTTTCTTGGACAGAAGCCAGATGCAAGACCATCTTAACAAGGTAAAATGGTTCTAATTAAAGTGCACAAGCTCTGTTTTCCAATGTGAAGATCCACGATGCATACATTAAAGACCTGGGGAAATTGGCAGTACAGTGGATGCACCATGAGTGAGAACAGGAACACAGATAATAGCAAAATGGAAACTGTTTTCATTTTTTGTTCATTGACATGTGAGTTAAAATAATCACCATGCTGTTGAGAATAACTGAGCATAATAATTGATGGTGTAAAAGTTATGATGCAGGTGCCTCAAGCAACATAAAATTAAAATTCATAATCTTTAAGAGAGTAAGAGCTATCAAAGTCTATACAGGTAATTGTCCCAATTTCTAGAAAAGGATTAGAGGTGAAGTTCAAAAATTTTACTCCCAGAGAACATTGTCCTTTCTTGCCTAATGGTCAATGACTTGAAAACCACTGCTTCATAAATTTGGTCTCTGATATTCCATTTGTTTTGAATTGGGGACTTGAAGTTAAAAGTGAGTTTGAAATTTAAATTTTTAAATTGCACTGGACATTGCTAAATAGACTAATTTTAGAGACATTTTGGATTCACAGCATATAAACTAGGCTTTTAGAAACAAAAAAATTCACCAAAATAATTTAATTTTCTTAAAAACATGCATCCTACATGTTACTAAATCCACTATTAGTCCCTGACATATGTTCCAGAAGATTTGGGGATGAATGTTTCATGAGCACTTAGAAAAGAGAAGAAACACCAAGTCAGCAAATTCCAGATGAGCACCTTCTGGCTAAGTGAGCATGACTCCTTTTTAACCACTGGGAGGTTGGCAGACTCATGGCAAGAGTTGTTAGTTAACATTACTGTGCATGTCTTTGTGGGCATAATGGTCAGTGTTTTACATATTCTTTGCTAATGTTACCCCCATTTCATGGGGATTATTATCTTCATTTTTCTTTTTTTTTTTAAAGATTTTTTTATTTCTGCATACAAGAGCTGGGGTGTAGGCCAGAGATATGGGGCGGGGGGAGGGTGGTAAGAGGATTCACCCAGAGACATAGTGGGGAGCAGAACAAGTAGACTCACTGAAACACACTGCTGAGGGGAGCAGTGAGCGAGACAGGAGAGGTCTGCTGTGCCATGTGGGTAGCTCCCTGGCCAGGGATTGAACTTGTGCTGCAGTGGCTGCAGATTGCTTCATAGTGCTGAGACTTAACCTCCTGTACCATCCGGGAGGCTCCTATCTTCACTTTTCTAAAAGATCACGCGGGGGTGTTGGTCCCCCAAGTGCCACACAGACCACCAGAAGCAGTACACCTTGCCTTCAGAAGGCATGTGAACTCACTCAAGAAACAGGCTGAACATTTTCCAGGAACCTTCCCAGTCACTGCTTCAAAATGATACTAAATGCCCTGACACAGGTACCCACCTGCAGATGGCTTCTGCCTTCTTGGCCTCTGTCAACCTGTTGGTCAAATGACATACAAGCTCTACCTATTAAATTTATGTTAATTAAAATCAGGACTTATAGTTTACAAGATGAATGGCCCAGGAAAAATTCATAATTATCTAGAGGCCAGAACTCTGCCCTGAAATCAGTGGGAAAAAATGCAGAGCCCTGCATTTAGAAGTGAAACAATCTATCAGAGACTCTGATGGCACACAGGGATGTGTGAGCACAAAGCCTGGGAGGTTAGTGGATGATCAGCTAGAGTTGAGCCAGTACCCAAGGCTACTGCTGCTGAAAAGCCTCGTGAACCATAGTGGGGTGTGTAGAACAACAATGTCACACCCCAGGAGGCTACCACATCACTATTCCTTGTCCAGATGGACAGAACAGTTAGTAACAGGCATGAGGAACTACAAATTAGGTCCTCAGGGGCTGTCTGTGGAAACATCGAGTTTACCTTGGACAGGATGGCATGGTAACTGCCTTTAAAAACTAAGCTTCCACAGGGTTGTGTGTGTTTTTTATTTATTTAATGCGCGTTTATTTCAGCAGTGCACATTTATTTAATGGCAGAGGCCACTGCAGGTCCCAAGGAACACAGCTGCTGGAAGGAAACAGCACTCCTGCTGCCTCTAGAAATATCAGTGATGTGATGGCTGAGTGTCAGGAGCATCTTTAACAGGACTTTGCCATCTCTTCAAGGCTACGACTATTATTTTATATTATGCAACTCATGAAGTGCTTTGGATCGCCCTGGTGTGTGGATCATCTAAGAGGAGAGCATGGGGGTGATGGATAAAGGGGTTCACTGAATCTCCTCACAAACAGCCAGCACCTCATGGAGCACTGGCACCATGGAGGCACCTGCTTAGCTCTTCTGGGGAACAGTGTCTGCCTCTCAAACCAGCATGCCAAAACTCCTCTGCCAGGGAGGCCCCTTCGAACCTCTCTGCTCCTGCAGAGCCAATGCCGTATGCATAGCTGCCCAGAATCAACACTCTGGCACCCTCTTTGATTCTGCTTTTATTTTTCTACATCCAGAAATCCAACCCTAAGAAGCTATTCCTCAAAATATCTTCCTGTTTCCATGATGTTCTGTTTCCATAGCAACTCTTGAGTAAGCCCCCCACCTCATGGTTTGGAAACTGCTGCCTGCCACTTCCTATCTCTGTCCATTTCTTCTCCTTTCATCCTCCATTCTACATACCATATGCTATTTCTCATCATCTTATTGTCCTAATGAGAAACTTTCAGCCGTGTCTCCAGTGTGAGAGTGTGAGTGTGAGTGAGTGTGTGTGAGTATGTGAGTGAGAGAGAGAGAGAGAGAGAGAGAGAGAGAGAGAGAGAGAGAGAGAGAGAGTGTAGAAACAGAAAGAAAGAAAGGGGAACTGCACGTTGGCCTGCCCTCAGCTCAGCTTTAGACGCTGGGGCTAAGTGGGAATTGGGAAACATGTCCACCCCACACAAGCACAAGGGATGTCTAGACATCTGTGATCAGTAACCTGGGATTCAGCTGGAAAAATTAGATTCCAAGGAGCTGACAGAAAAATAGAGCAGGGAGCCAATGTGGACAGCACTGGAGAGGGCAGATTCTCTGACCACATCAGGAGGTGTCCTTGGAGAACCTGAAATGAGGTGGGACCTTCTAGTTGCAAGGACCCTAAGCCTTGTGCACTCCAGGGGCCAGAGTGGATCCATACAAATTTTGGGAGACAGATTTTCTGTTATGGTGACAAAAGCTGAATCAGCTTACTCCCAATCAATTATACTTCCAGATGCATGAAGGAAAAGCCCCCCACAGTGTGATAGATAAGTCAAGGGATGGGTATCTGCTTCTTACCTTGGCCTGGGGAGTTTAAAGATGGGTTTTTGTAAGCAGAATCAAACACTATTGAAAACACTTTTTTCTTTCTTTAAAAAAGTAGTTATTTGGCTGCAAATGCATCATTTTCTCCTCTGGCTATGAGTCTCAAGTATCTGCAAATATGCATTGCATAATGGCTGTCTGGCAGACCACGAAGTCACGTCTTAGTGCCTTTCAGGGACGGAAAGGAAGAATTATGAAAACAGGACAACAAGGTTTTCTCTAATCCAGGGTTTCATTTATCAACTCTGTGCCTGTTTAAGGAAAAAACAACCAGATCTCAAGGTAAACTTTTAGGTTCAGGGAAATCTGACTCTTAATCAAGAAAACCCAGACCCCTTGGCTTTCCCGACTACCTAATTTAATTTGAATTGGGACGAACTCTTGTGTCTGTATCTCCCATTCTGTACATCTAGGAGGGGACTAAGGCTTCCCTCTCAAGACCTCAGGGTTTTAGGTTGAATTTCCATTCTTCTTGTAGATTTATCACTATCCAGATGCAGGCTGTGGGGGGAATGACAGGAGACACTATTTTGTAAAGAAGTGGTGATATCTCATTAGAACTTGACTGAAAATAAACTCGGTGGCTGCTGCTGCGGCTCATTCCAGCCAGTAGCCTAGAACTCAGTATACGCTGCAGGGTCATGGGGGACCCTCATCTGACATCACAGCGAGCGGCCATGGGCTGTGGTATTTGCCCTGGCCCCCTTCTGCCAGCACTGCCGGCTCCACGGCTTAGGCTGCTCCTTGGCTCTATTGCCTCGTCCTCACAGTGACCAGCCTGGTGATGAATACAGAAGCCCCATACTTTTATGGACCTTTCTTTGGGGAAAAGATGGAGAAAGAAGCCAGCACCGCTCCTGAGCTGATGCCCCAAGGGACTGGGGAGGAAGCAAATATCTCACCATAGATAAGAGCCCCGAGGAGGGATACGCAGGGTGCGTTGTTTCTACAAACCCATGACAGCTCAACACTTAATGATTTCTCATGATATTTAGAAACACAATTTCTGAATTTCCCTGTGTTCCTTTCCAGTTATTTTTCTTACAAAAGGATTCCCAAGAAAAATTGACAGAATGCTATTGCCAATACCGACGCTTCCAGGTTGCCTCCCATCTCCCAAGCAGCGAAGCTTTCCTGTTAGGCCTGTTTCCTTTTTCTCATTTTCTCTTCCCCATGATCTCTCCTCTTGCTTTTTGCCACCTTCTTCTTCTCTTTGACTTTGCTCTCTGTATCTTCTTTTCCCTTCTCCGATCCCATCACCAGGTGTACACACACACCCCCACACAGTGTATATGGATGTACATACACACATACACATACACACACACACACACACACGCACACACACGGGGTGAGCTAAGACTGCCCCTTGTCCTGTGGTAAGCGTGCTAGGCTTTATATCGTTTGAGAAGTGGGATTGGTTGTTGGTGCTCTATCATTGACCACAAAAAGTTATAAAAATGTCTTCAATCAGCAGGACATGGACCAAAAGACAATTTCTATTGCAAAATCTCTTCCTATCTCCCCGCTCTGGGGGTCCTCAGAACCATCCAGAGAGCCTTAGGGAGGGAGCAGCTTCCAAATTAATGTGATGGTTGTGGTGGTGGTGGGAGGAGTGCAGTGGCTCCCAGCAGAAGGAAGGAAACACTGAAACAGGATATGAGATAGAAATCTACCCCAGCCTAGTAGGTCCAGCTTTCCACTCCGCCTGTAAGGTCACCTACAGCAGTTTGAAAAGAGTCGTTTCCATTTTCCATAGAAAACAAAGCCAAATAAAAAAGAAGTAAAGATGTTCAGTCTCCGGAGAAAAACCACGGCTATTTCTATTATGAAATAGGGGGCGGGGGGGAGTCTGTCATCAGTAACAATGGGAAAAGGAAAATTGAGAAGATGTGAGGGTCAAGCAAGGATCTGGAAGGCGTCCAGAGGGTGTCACACACCAGTGCCGTCCAGAGGAAAGGCCTCCCACCCACACAGCATAATCACCAGGACTCAAGCCTGAAAGGAGGGTTCAACCTCAAACTAGATCTGTTCTTGGCACAACAAAGCCAGCTAAGTCTCCCCCAAACATAACCGCCCCCCTGCCCAAGCACAGCCCATGCCCTGGGAAGCAAGGGAGGAGAGAAGCAAGGTCAAGGGATGTGGCCCAACACTGGGAACAGGATGCTGGGGCCCACTGAGCTCAACAGGCTGGCTCAAGATGGGATGGCAGCGAATACAGGGGTGGGGAACAATGTGGCTTACTACACGATGCCTAAAAACTACACTGATTCTGCGATCTGTTGAACACAGGCTCAAATTCCATACCAGGCCCTCTAGACACCCCTCTGTATGGCTCTGTTGCCCACTATAGTCACTTTGCTCTCCTGCACTATGCTTCACCCACTTTACCCCAAATGCTGACCTCACACCAAACCAACCTTGGATCATTTGTACCTGGCCGGGACAAAATTCCCTCTTACTCTTTCCAAATCCCTCCTCCAGCCAGAATCCAGGCCCATCTGAGACATGCCCAGCTTCTAGCACACTCCTGGTAATAGGTAACTGCTTCCCCGGGGCAGCACTTCCAGACAGGGGATCTCACCAGCACGGCATGGCCAGGTGGACATGTGCCAAGGTCTGGGGGGGTAGTTAACAGTGTCTCGCAACCAAGTACTACTCCCTCAAATGGGAATAACATTACTTACCTTACATAAAATATCAGGGGGACTAAAGGAGAGATGCTTGTAAAGCACCTACTATGGTGTCTGGTAAATCTTTAATAAATGTTGGTTACTTTAATAATTAATGGTAGAGTTGAAAGAACCAACTTCTTCCATCTAATGTATAGGAATATGCATTTCCAAATGTACAACATATAAGTATCTACTTAAGTAAGTGAACATTATAGGAATGTGAAATTAAGCAAGTAAAACTGATACCATACCTATGTTTTAACCAAACATCAAAAACCAGAGGTGCAGAAAGCACCAATTTTAAACCTTAAAAGAAAAAGTAGAAATGTACTAAAAAGTCATTAGCTATTTGCAGTATGAGTGTATTTTTCCCATTGTCAATGACCCTTCATTGGGATTTTTAGTACCTATAAAATAGCAGTTCTTATTTGCATAGTCACAGGGCTGCAGAAAAATTGAATGGGGCTGTTTTCTTGCAAAACCAACTCAGAAAGGGTAATAGAAAGGTGTATGACATGCAAGTGGAGCCAAATGCTCAACAGTAACTCTTACCTTTGACCCAATGAGAGTGTAGAGCCACTGAATAGTTTCATTGTGGTTTATTACTCCGTTCATCCCATCCACATACAACATGATCTGGCCCAATGCTACAGAAAAAAAAGAAAGAGAAGCAAAGCACATTACGTTATTTTATGTAAATATAAATCTTTGAGAATCAGTATGTCAACTGGATATTTATACTTTAAGTACATGGTATATTAGGAACCAAATCTGAAGAGAATTTCCTGAGCTCTGGAATTTGCTAGATCTCATTTCACAGTGAAAGTGTTGACCACATCAGGACAGACACTGTCTATTCCTGGCATCTAGAAGATGTGATTAAGGCACAAAATCCAGTGATTGCTGTTTGTGCGCCTCGATGTATAAATGCATGTTTTTGTGTTTCTATATCTGTGTGTAGCCCCAGTCGTGGCAAAGATATCCTTGAGATGGTGACTGGGCTGTGGCCTCCCACAGGGGCCAAGAGGACAAAAGAAATCTCTAAAAGCAACCTTGTGCTCCAGGCTGTGGTCAGAGAGTTCCCAGATTCGATGGAATCAGCCGGAGCTAATACAATTTAAATCATTTTGCTAAAGGATAAATATGTATTAAATATTTTTAATTCCTTCAAAAGATTCTCTGCTAAGTCAGAAATCATTAAAAAAAATCATTTCTTCAAGAAAAAGTTTCCACTTATTGTCATTATTTATGAAAAAATATGTCATGTTATTACCTTTTTTTGACAAATGACTCAAAATTTTCAACTTCCCTAGTACAAAATAATTTGGACTCCATAATAAACAAACAGAAGTTGCATACTCTATAAGTAGACTTCCTTAAATTATATTTAACCTAAATCTTATTTCACCCATAGCTAATCAGCATGGCATTGACAATTTTAGGCAAACCATTTTTTTTCTGGCAATGGCAGGACATCTTGTTTTTACAAAATTGGAACATAGTAGAGTAAGAATTAAGAATAATTCATTACTCCATCATTTATGATAACCCTTCTTAATATGTTGATGATATGTTTTCTCATACTTTCTTTTATGCATTATGCATGCATACAAGTTAATAGGTTGTAAGAAGCAGTTTATGTGAAATGGTGTTGGCTGTAAAGAGAAAACCATGAAACAGTGAGTATACTCTAATTTGACGCATACAAATATCAATATTTGTGTGATGTTAGAAAGCCCATTATTATCCCCTATCCAACAAAAGATCATATAACAAAACCGCACAATCTTTCTGAGAAAAATTATGTACGCTCCTAAATATGTAAAAATTCAAGGTTTGAAAAATTGACCATATTCTTGACACAAACAGTATAATTAGGGAAATAACAGATAATATTCTATTTAATAGTGACACACATTGTAGCTATTCCAACTAAAATTAAGAATAGTTTTAAAATGATGCCCAGTAATTCTATGAGCACTTAACATTGCTACAGAATTCAGACAAATTTAATAATGAGGAAAAATATAAGCAGGACAATTAGAAATGAATACATAATTTTGTCATTATTTACAATACTAGAGACTTAATTTTATCTACAGAATTTATGAAGAGGTCACAATTATAAGTGCTTTCTCCATAAGAGATATGTAATATATGATAAAAAAAACTGATACAAAATTATAATAGATAAATGGACATATGATAGCAAGTATGATAAAGAACTAAATGATTTGGTATATAAATAGTTCATACAAATTTATATGAAACTACTAAATGCCAATAGAAAAAGGCCCAAAGCATTTCAAGAAAGAGATCACAAACTGGTTTACAATACACAAAGTCCCATACTGTCACAAAAAAATGCAAATTAAAATGAGGTAGCATTTTTTATTGAACTGCCAAATGTATTATCAAAAGAAATGATTAACTCTCAAATGCCAGAGAGGTTGAACAAGTAGCTCCATACATTACAGGTGGCAGAGCAAAATGATATAGATCCTAAAATGAGGCTATTTAGTGCTGCAATTATTCTCCAAGTCATTACCATTTACTTGGTGCCCACAGTGTACCTAAGAGCAGGAACTTTACACATGTTATTAACACAGTACTTCTGTGCATTGGATATTTTACCTCCATTTGACAGAGGGGAAAAATAAGGCTTTGAAAAGTAAAGGAGGGCCTCCCTGGTGGCTCAAGGGGTTAAGCACCGCACTATGAAGCAACCCATAGCCTCTGCAGTTTGATCCCTGGCTAGCCAGAGAGAAACCCACATGGCGCAGCAGACCTCTCCTGTCTCGACCACTGCTCTCCTCAGCAGTGTACTTCAGTCAGTTTGCCTGTTCTGCTCCCCACTGTCTCTGGTGAATCCTCTCAACCTCCTGCACCTCTGACCTGTACCCCAGCTCTTGTATGCATAAAATAAATAAAATCTTTTTAAAAAAATAAAAAATAAAATAAAAAAGTAAAGGAATGTGCCCGAAGCCTAACTGCTACCAGTCAGCAGAGTCCACCTCCAACCAGGGTAGATAGGTTTTCCCATGTCTGTACTCAGAGCCTGAAAGTCCTCATCAGGTTTCTCTCCAGTCACTGTGATTTGGGGACTCTATCCTAAGGAATTAACAGTAAGCTAAAGAAGGGGAAAAAAAGATGAAGCAGAGATACTCACTGATACTACAATACTTAGTTCTAGAACTCCACATATGCATACAAAGCTGTGCCCCAACCTATTCACATTTCTGATAAAATAAATTAAAAGTAGAAAATTTAAGTATAATTCTTTTTGATGTTCAAATATCCACACAAAGCAGCACAGGAAAATGCATGAAATATTAAGTGTTATGATTGGATGTTGTTCTTTGGATATATTTTTTCCTACTTTTTTCTTTTTCCCAAGTTCTCCATTATGAGCAACTTTACTTTTGTAATGGAAAAGTAAATTAAAAGGAACTAAATAGAATTGTATAGAATAGTGTTTAGGAGGCTTTTATCAATTTTTTAGACTTTACGAGGTCATCTTTCTTGGCATTTGCCTCCCTTCTTCAGAAAGCTACAGCCCTCACTTCAGGGAAGAGCCGTGAGAATTCAGTTAATCTGTCCTTTTTCCTTATTCCCCCTTTTTTTCCTCCTCCCCCTCCCAAAACAGGCAGGTCTCTGAGAAAGGGGAGTGTGTACCACAGTCCTTTGCCCATTTGACTTCCTATTCTGGAGCAGCAATTCAGAGGCAGATTTTAGCATCACCTTCTGAGTGAGATGTGAACTCTTCAGCCTCTAGAAGCTCCATTCAGGGGACCCTCCCCCTAGGTGAAAAGCCAAGTTGAAAGTCTCTTCCCTAAATTCTCAGGCTCTGAGAGCACAGAAGTCAGGGCTCTGCTACAAAAGGGCAAGATAACCCAAGATTTAAAAGCTAAGTTCAATTTCTCTGTTTTCTTTCCATATATTTCCCTCTAAGACTCTATTAATGAGTCACATGAGAAGTTAAGCCACCGGAAAGTTCATGTCTTATGGAATTCAGGTTTCTGATTGCACTGATTTGCCATATTTTGGTCATCAAAAGCTTTCCCGCTTAGTCTTCTCTACCTTAGCCCGGATGCTGAAGCACTCCTTCCTGCAAAACCTACTTCAGGCACAAGATGGCGCTAAATAGATTCAAGTGGGTTAATGCACTGATTCAGCAGCAAAAATCCACCAACCTAAATGCAGGGCTGTGAATTACATTCACACAGGAAAAATAAAATAAAATAATATATACATATATTTTATATATATATACATATATATTTATAACCCGGGTCATGGAAGTTATGGTCTTTAGTGATTTGCTTGTTCAAGAAAGATAAGAACGTCAGAACACAGTGATAACAGCTCAGTAACAAATACCTGGGTATGTGTTGTTCTATCACTCATGGCATTTACTGTAGGTGTACTTATTTTTTGTGTTTCAGCTTCCACATCTCAAAAATTATTATAATATTATAGTACCCATATGTTACTGAGGTGTTATAAGTATTGAGTTAAGACAGTATCTGACTCTAAGTGCTTGATAAATGTTACAAAAATGACCTCACTGAAGCCCAACATCCATTACCTACTGCACAGAGCACACATGAACCAGTCTGCACCAAAGTGGGGCTGACCTGGAGGCTGACCTCACTGGGCTCTGGGATAAAGATGAGGTGGATGCCTCCTTGCCTAACCCAACGTGGCAAAGCCCTTTATTTTTATATAAGATAGATGATCCATTTTAAGATAATTTTTGTATGAAGTGTGATATTTAGATTGATGGACTTTCTTTCATACAGATGTTAATTGACCTAACACACCACTTGTTGAAAAGAAACTGTACTCTCACTGCTTTCATGAATTTTCCATAAGTCAATTAACTGTGTGGTCTGTTTCCGGATTTTCTATTCTGTTCAATTGATCAGTCTATCCCTTTGCCAATAACACACTATCTTGATTATTATACCTTTATAGTAAATTTCATGCCCTTATGAATTTTTCTTTGTCATTGCTACCTGTTAATTTTTTCTATTCAAAAAATTTCATCCCACTGATTTTTTCCCTATCTCATTGTTTTCAATTTCATGTCACTCTATTACTGCCCTCATTCTATTTGAGTTTTTTAAATTAGTTGTTTCTTAAGGTGTTTATACTTTTTTCTAATACAAACATGTAATGCTATAAATTTCCAACCATGCGTTGCTTCAATTGCATCCCATAAATTTTTCTTTGATTTTTCATGTAGTTTCAAATATTTTCTAATTTTCATTTAAAAAATTCCTCTTCAACATATGGCTTATTTAAAAATAGGTTGTCTAATTTCTACAAGTTTGTGTTGTGTATTTCTTTTATCTTTCTGTTATTGATTTATAGTTTAATTCCATGATTACAATTTTTTGTAACTTTCTTTTATAACCCAGGTTAGTCTATCTTGGTGAATGTTTTATACATATTTGAAAAGAATATGTCGTCTGTAGTTGGGGGTATGCTTTAAAACTGTCATTTAGAACTAGTTGGTTGATGGTGGTATTCAGTTCCTCTATATTGTTGCTGATTTTCAGTCTACCAGTTCTACTGATTACCAAAAAAGGAATGCTAAAGTCCCCAATTATAACAAAGTATTTTTCATTTATTTCATTTGTTTTCAGATTTTACTTCATATATTTTGAAATTCTATTGATTTTCCATTTCTGAATGAACTGACCTTTTTATCATTATAATGCTCTTTTTATTCCTTGTTACTTTGTCTGCTTTCTCTAATTTTAACATAACCTCCTTTTGATTACTGTTTGCATATTATTTTTGTATCCTTTTGCTTTAAAAGTACCTATAGCATTATAATTATAGATTCTTATAGGCAATATTTAGTTGGACCTTATTTATCCTGATCATTTGTCTTTTAATTACTATCATTAGGCCAATTGCATTTAATATAACTGTGGGTGCTACTGAATTTGAATGTATCATTTCCAATCTGCTACTGAGCCCATCTAGTGAACTTCTTGCTTCAGTTTTTGTATTTTCAATTTCTAAATTCTCCATTTGGTTCTTTTTTATATATCTTCCATATATATATATAATGTCCATATATAATATATATATATATATATATATATATATATATAAAGTCTCTTTACTGAGACTTTCTGTCTTTCCATTCATTTCAGTAGTGCTCACTTGGACTACCTTTTGTAATAACAGCTGCTTCAAAGTATTTGACAAATCTAGTATATGTCCCCTTGTGTTAAAAGTTTGGGATCAAGGTTGAGAAAATTTGTGTTTTACATAAGTTGAACCATTTTAAGATTTTTTTCCCTGCGATTTTGACGTATTTGCTGTCTTATTTTGGCTAATGCCTCCAGATGGTTTTTTGTTTTTTGTTTTTTTTGGCTTGGACTGATAAACTTTTTCCAGGAATGGAGGACTTTTGCTTTCCACAATGGACAATACTTGGAGGGACTGGTTTTCTTTCACACTGGAACCCGGTAAAAATTTTCATCTGAGACTGCATCCCAGCATCCATATATTCAATCTTCATCACCATGGAAATGGTGGCAAAAAGTGAAAGGGGGGAATTGTTAGGGGGAAAAGGATGTCCTAAAGCTAATTCCATACAGGCTTTGTGGAATCCACCCCCACCCCAGGCCAAAGCCAAAAGACACTGGGAACTACAAATCCCATCGTCACCAAAGGGAGGGTGGCTGGAGCCTGAGGGTGGGGTTAAGCAGCCTGGTTTGGTATAAAACCAGACACATGGGCTTTGGGGGATTCCCCTTTGTTGGCTCCCCGCCAGCTTGCAGCGCAAGGCCAGCTCTGAGAGTGCCTTTGGGTTTCCAGTTCGGCGGATCGGGTAGGATGCATTAAAGACTTTATTTCCCTATTTTCTCCCTGAGTTGTGCATTTCCTCAATTCCTTTTCCCTTGTAAATAAACCTTTTATTAACCTTTTGTGTGTGCCTGTAGTGGAGTATTAATAAGTCCCTTTTTAAGCGCATGGGTGAGGACCTACAGCCAGGCAACCCGTTTTATATCGGGGCTGCTCTGTAACACCCTGACACTGGGTCTTTTGATTTGTCCTTTTCTGTGAAAGTTGAAATTTTCCCAGTTTATTGCATGCTAAGTAATTTTGGTTTATATCCTGGAGATTATAAAAATTTTGTTACAAGACTTTGGGTTTTATTTTAACATCACAAAAAATATTGCCATTTTTATTTAAGCAGGCAGTTAACCTGGTTCAGATTCAACCACAAGTTGTGCCCTGCTCTTTGTGGGCTGTGATTCCAATGCCAGTTGAATTTTCAAGGCACTTGCTATGCCATTCGATCAAGGATATCACACTGTGGCTGGTCTGGAAGCTGGGCAACTGATCAGTTCTCAAAGTCTTTGTAGTGTTTGGGGTTAGACTCAAGGATGTATAGTTGTTGGTGAGCCTTGGGTTTCATAACAAACTCTGCAGGTCACTTTCCTGAGGTCTTCCCCCATTATCTTCTTGATATGTTTTGGTTCCATGGGGATCCCCTTCGAAATCCTTCAACCAGAGCTGGGCCATTATCTAACCTGCTGTCACTTTTTATGTCTGTATTCACATCTGGGGATAAGTAGTGGGAGAACAGAGAAGGAAAAAACACAAAAGGCCTTCAACCAACCATCCTGTGACCACAATTCCTCTCAATCAAGCAAATTTATGCCCCCATCCCCAACCAATGTTTTAGGTGCTTGCAGGCCCCTGCTGTTCTCACAGTATTGCCACAGCTGTTCTCTCTCCCTGGGATGGCCTGGGGGCAGGGGTGCAAGATAACAGAAAAGACCAACAAACATGGGGGAGGGAGGAGGCAGCACTCCTGAAGTCTGAAGTAGAGGCTCCATCTGGAACTCTCTGACAACACTGATGCTCACTCATGAGTGTTGGGCTAATTTGACTTGGGACCAGAGAATACTAGAAGTAAAATGTAGACAGTACCCTCAGTTCAAAACTATTTTAGATTCTAGTCTTCTCCCCCAATCTGCCTACTGCAATTTACTATTCAGAGCCCTCGAATAGTTGTTGCACATATTTTTCTCAGGCTCATAGTTGTATTTAATGGAAGACACAGGATCCTGTGTGTCTACTTATCTCTCCCACAACTCTTCCCTGCTCTGTTGTGAAGAAAAGACTCCAGTGGCAGCATCGAAGGTGGCCTGGAGTCAGCCAGTGCTATGTGAGGGTCCACTCTATCACCTTCCTACTGTTTTTTTCCTCCTTAAATCGCTTGGTAACTTTTAATTTTGTTGCAATTTCAAAATTATCAAAAGTTGGAGTAGTACAAGAAATTCTGGTTCACCCATATCCATTTTACTCAGCTTCATTTGATTGTTTATATTGTGCAATATTTACTTTCTCATTCTCTTTTTGGGAACCTTTTAAAAGATCTTTAAAATGCAAGTGGTGTCTAAGATGTACAACTTGATAGTCTGCTTCCACAGACATAGTGAAATTATTGTTTCAGTTTGACTGACATCATTACCATTGTGTATGTGTGATGGGAGCACCTGAGAGAGTGCCTCTTTATCATCTTTCAGGAACCCAATGTGGTGTGATTAACCATCACATCTGTACAGAGACCGCTAGACTTATTCTCTGCACTTTCCCACTCTTGATTTTTTTTTACCAGAACAGCAGAAGGCAGACCTAATCTATACCCATTCCAGAAGAGCAGCTATTTTACCATTTGAAAATAATGACTACAAATAACTCCTACTTAGTTCTACCAAAAGGACAAGGAATAAAAAATACTGGTTATATGAAAACTAAGAGAAAACCTGCCTCAGCACAAGTGCAATTTCCTGCTGAACAATTATCATGATCACTAAGGTTGTTTTGGAGGGAGGGTGGTTGACAC
This sequence comes from Talpa occidentalis, assembly GCF_014898055.3. Taxonomy (NCBI): domain Eukaryota; kingdom Metazoa; phylum Chordata; class Mammalia; order Eulipotyphla; family Talpidae; genus Talpa; species Talpa occidentalis. The sequence continues at coordinate 28,887,234 of NW_023601322.1, forward strand.
AAGAGGAATACTGTTGTGATGTTACCACAGCCTGTTCTTCCTGGATGCCACAAACACAAGAAATACTGCTTTCTTCAGCCAGGACACAGGGGAGCACTGATCATATGCAGTGAGACTTCTTTACTCTAGAGAGGAAAAAACCATTACTACCACTAAAATCTTCTCTTCTGGGAAGGGCTAACTCATCTAAAGGTGGAATTACAACTTATTTTAATCAGAACATTAAAATTTACTCTTCTTACCTCTGAAGTGAATTTGCTGATCCCCTATGTCCACTATTCACCAAAGCCCACATTATTGAAAAGAGGTTGATAATATTGACTTTCTTGGAACTAAGCAGAGACCTTGGAATATGCGATGTTATTATTACTCTCTTCTGTTGAACTGTCCACCCCACATAACAAGCCCAGGCCAAGTTTTCCCCAAGGGCAACTGTCAAATACTCTTTAAACATTGATTACTGCATGAAAATTAAGGAGAATAAGCTGCCAGTTCTAGACTGGAGACAAGAATTTAATCAGCACAACACGCTCCAACAAGGTTTCAACATTTTGAGTCCACTGCTGACATTTAGCAGGATTTGCAATGCAAATTTTCAAAAGCACTCAGAGAAACATTGCTAACTGCTCTCCCGAATGCCAGTTTCTTAAAAAGAAAAAGTCCTTAAGATAATTTTTTTTTAAAAAATCAGGTCTATGGGCCTCTCTTAATACTTGCAAGTTAATGGAGTAACTCTCACAGGTGGGAGGCCCTCCACCAGGGTCCCTAAAACAGGATCACTGCTGTGGTTCTAACAGATCTCCCCACCAGGACATCATGTAGCTAAGCTCCCTGCAATCTTCTTCCTTCTAAAGTCACATACAGAACCTATTGCTTCTGGCCTATTCCTCTATCTTCTCCACCAGCAGTAAAACTTAAATCCCAGATTCCCACACTAAAGGTTTAAAGACAGCCCCCAATGAGAAACCACCTCATTACTGCTGAGACTATTGTGGCCTCAGTTTCACCTGTCTTCCTCAGACTCTCTCAATTTCTCCTATTCCACATTTTTTTTCTTAGATAAGAAACCAAAAGAATGAAGAAAAGTCTAATAGATTAGCAGCTTTTGAGCTTCAAAAAGTTTTTGGCAGACTCCTAATTTCTCTCTACAAAGAAAAATCACCATTTTAATGATGTGTTCTGAAATGATCTTCCAGGACTTATAGCCAATGACAGCAGTGGAAGCACAGCCTTCCCAAGGCGACTCAGTCAGAGATGAAATGAACCAGAAACAGACTCCACTGGCTAAGTCATGACTGTCCTGCTCACCTCATGTGCTCAACCTAACTCTGCTATTCCCACAGGGACCTGGTGTGGCACTGAGTCAGTGACAAGGACTCGCTTGACAGCAACCACGGGAGAGACAGTCCCTCCCTTGGCTTAGGCAGGAGACACTCAGAAGGCAAACACCTGGGACATCTCCCATAAATGGCTTGTTGGCTTTCCTGTATATTTGGAGTGACAGAGGCTGGAGGCATGAGGCTTAGAGAGCAATTAAGCCCAAGCAGAGTGGGATAAAGTGGGCAAGAGCTCATAAACACCCACATTCAGAGAAGGGCAGGGCTGGCATTAGCCCAAGTAATTAGAGAAGGTTTCGTGGAAGAAGATGGCAGAGCCATACCTTATGGATGGGGAACACTTCGCTGTGAGATGAAAGATGAGCTTCTGGAACATGAGAAAAGGTGCATCATTGCTTCCCCTAAGTTCTGCTTTCAAAGAAAACTCACAGGACATGATTCTGAAGAGTAGCTGGTTTTATGTTGCCTCTACATTTCCTAATTCTGAAAAGGAACAAGTCACTCAGCCTCCTGAGCATCAATTACACATTTGTAAAGCGGAAGATAAATCCACCCTGGAAGTCATGTTGTCAGGAGGGAGGGAGATTGCATATCAGCATAGCCCATGGCTGATGCTAGACTTCAGTTCTGTCATCTGAGAGATACAGAATTTAATCTCAAGATGACCAAATCTCCCCAGAGCTTCAAAGTTTCACATTTCTCTGAAATTATTCTTGAATTCCTGGTGGAGATGTAATATGAAGTGTCTGGCATTAGGGGGCGCTCTTCTAATAGGTGTCTATATAGAGGCAGTCCCAGGGGTCCAGATGTGACTTCATAAAGTAAAAATCAAAATCAGCAGGCAACTATAAACCAGGGACATTCTGCAGGGGTGGGGAGAGAAGGGAGTAGGATCAAAACAGGGGTGGGAAGAACACAAGTGACCATGGTCATGGTTCATGGGTGAATGGGTGGTGGGAATTTCACAGGGACTGTTACCAAGATGAAAATACACACATTGTGTACATAAGTGAAAAAATGACGTAAAAATATATAAAAGTTAATATATATATGTAAATCAGAAATAGTACACTTTGGGGCATTATTTTAAACATAGTATATTCCTGTATATTAGTTACATATTCCTATTTAGGATTTCAATACTTTGAGAATTTTAGTTTCTTTTGGGAAATAACCCTAACTCAGTGAATTTATCTTACTAAAATTCCACCAACTGTTTATGTATCTATGTCTACAGAGGACTTTCTATTGGCTCCCTTTTCAGAATATTCCTTCCGTGGTCCCCTGCAAGGATCTGTATCCTGTGGTTACCTTGAATACCAACTTTCCAGGCACGAGCCCAGTGAAGAGCTTGAGGCTTAGCTGCAGGGGGCAAATCTCTGCCTCAGAAGGCTGAAAGAATCTCTTTCCACCTGCCTCAGCCCCATCTCCGGTGTCTGACTTAATTGGTGGTGGTATGCTCCTGTCATTGGTGCTTCTCAAAGTTCCACAAGTGATTCTTCCTCACAGTAGTGCTGTGAACCTCTGGTCCATTTGGCCCAAACCATTACCCACTGCTTGGGATAGGGCCCTCTCCTGGGCCACTATCAGCACCTGATTCTAACAAAAGTCAAACTCAAAGGCACAGAAAACCAAATTCCAGCATGCTGAAAATCCTTTTCGGTGCTTTCCAATAGGGCAAAGGACTAGAACAGGAGAGATAGGGGGTGCTGGATTCCACTACCCCAGAAGGCTTCCACCCAAACCCCAAATTAAGGTTGCATGTTTGATAGGCACAGTTTCACAATTTCAACTTTCAGAAATAATTTTAAAATCACAGCATCATGTGATACAGTAAATAATGTTTCTAAATAAGATAACCCTGTAGTTTCTTCTCCAAGGGCTTTATTACTTTAACATTGTTCTCCACAGTAGGGTTACAAGGACTTTTAAACATGAGGATCCAGTGTAATAGTCACTTGCCTATGACTTAAACCTAAAAGCTTGGGAAGTATTACAAGCTTGCCAAATGTATGTTTATGATATTTTATGACCCAGAACAAAACAAAAATATGCATAATAGTCAAAGAATCAGAAACCTTCCTATTATGACTCATTCAAATTTATGCATACCTGTCAGCTCTACATCAGTCATGTTCAAAGATGAAGAAAAATAATACAACTTCCTTTAAAGTGAGGGAAATAATCCAATCTCTCTGTTGCTTGCATCCAATTATTTGCATTCCAAAAAAATTGAAAGATATGTGATACATTAGTATGTGGGATACAATAACATACAGATCCAGGTAGATCCATGCCAAGCCATGGATGAAATTTGAAAAAATCATGCTGGTTAGAATAAACCAGACACAAAAGGACAAATAATGTGTGACTGAAGTTACAGGAAAAATCAAGAATAGGAGAATTTATAGACAGAAAAGGGGTCCAGGGACCATTGAAGTAGATAGTTAGTGCTTGATGATTAGATAGTTTCTGTTTGGGATAAGGAAGTTTTAGAAAGAGATGGTAATAGTAGCGCAACTGTGAAGGTCATTAATGCCACTGAATTGTACAATTAAAAATGGTTAAAATGGTAAATCTTATGTATATTTTATCATAATAAGTAAAAATGATATATCAAAAACTACTTGGCTAAACCTAATGGCAGAAAGTCATAAAGGTGACATTGTCTCCAGAGTCAGGGCCTGGCCGTCCCATCCGCCCTAACAGTTCTGGGAGTGTCTCCCTACACATAAAAGACCAGAGCTGCCCTTCAGTGCTGACCGTGGCTACAAGACTATGTGTCCATGAACTTCATCATCGCCCATCCCGCCCCTTGGCCAGTGTGTTAGACTCTCATTTATTTAATAGCTATTTCCTGGCAGCTGTAATCACACACTCATTAGAACCAAATTGTTCCGCCATGCTCACACTCATTACTGGCTGTCCACGATGAGTACTTTGTTTTCATTTCTATAAATAAATGAGCATTTCACATGTCATCAGCTACTGAAACTGAATGAACACTTCACACCAGGCATTCTCTATGGAGGCAAGAATCAAGAAAATCAGTCCTTGGATATGGAATGTTTTATGGTCCTGCACAGGGATACAGAATGCAATAGACACATTGTATGTCGGTGGCATTAAAATATGGGGGTGGGGGGAGGGAGCAGAGCTTATTTAGCAAAAAGTATTAAAAGGCTTCCCAGGGGGATGATAATGAGAAAAAGGTTGACAAGAATTGCTTTATATGCTATAATTAAAAATTTTACTTAAGTCAAAAATAAATAAACAAAACCCAGCTGCTCTTCACCAAAAAAAAAAAAAAAAAAACAAAAAAAAACCACTAAAACTCTACAGAAATTTTCATTGAAGACTAGACCATGACTTTGCTGCGGATTTCCCCCAGTCCTTTCACCACATTGCACAGCTATCTGTGAGGCTGGTTACCCTCCATTTGGTCCAAACTGTCTCAGCTTTTCCCCACACAGACACAGGCATGTGTTTACATGCGCAGTCAGGAGAATTTGATAAGAACCTGTCACTCTGCTAGGCCCATTTGGCAGGATGCACCTTGTCCAAATGGACAGAGTCCCCTGCAGCTGTCAAGCTAGAGAAAGGCTGGATCTCTTGCTCCACAAAACCCCTGAAAAGAAGAAGCAAGACATAGGCCAGGGAACTTGGCTCTGAAGCCAAGAAACCTGGGTTTGAGGGAAGTGGCCCTGGCTCTTACCAAATAAGCAACCTGAAGGCATGTCTTTGGGGAAAAAATGGTTATGTTTCTTAGGGGAAAGCAGTGAGAACCCAGTGCAATATACATTTGTCTCCTGCAAGCTCAAGTAAGTACTGGTATTTTCTTACTGAGTGAAACAACAATCAGGAAGGACAGAGCTACCTGCCATGATTTCCATTAGTGGATAATGTGTACAAACACCCTTAACCCTGCTGCTGTGGCCCTCAACTCTCTCTTGGGGTCAGCTCTTGCTTCAAGGTCAGCTGACAGAATGGGCTCTAGCCTATTAGTTGCCAAGCCCCTTGAAACACCCCCACCCTCTGCAGGACAGAGCAGAGTGGCAGCAGGTAGGGCTTCTGTCATTGAGCAATCTCAGCAATGTGTATTCTGCTTTATGCTCATTCATCAAGCCAAGATGAGGCACTCTCACTCTGGATGCCCAAGAACACAGAGAAAGGGGCCCATCCTGCACACTCAGGCTGTTAAGTGGTGATGGAGTTGGCTGCATTTGGGTAGGATTTCAGGGGTCCTTGGAGAAACAGGCCTCTGAAAAGTAGACTTCTCCCCATGTTGCTGGAATTGTTTCCATTCCACAGAGAAAGACAAGCTCCTGGCATACATCCCTTCCCCAGAAGGTGAACATAATTCATGCTATAAGATGAAGAGGCTAATAAAGTTTATACTTCAACGCTTCTCACTCCTGTGAGGGGTGTAAGGAATGTGTGCAGTGGCTCTTATATTTTCAGGAATTTACTAAAAGTAGTAATTCAATAGCAATCAATTCAGACTGTGGGCACTGACTGTTCTGGGTCCCCCACCTCATCACACTTTTTCAAGGAGTAGGTGGTAGAATGATAGGTGTTTAGAGGATCCAGTGAAGTGGGGGTTAGCAGAGATATGATTTCATAGTTTACAGTCTATAGCTTGCCTTTTACTGGTCATCCGATGAAGGAATGAGTCCCCAAAATAAACCCGCTGCCCAACACTTCAACTAAATCTGATTCTGTGACCCAAAAGGCAGGCCAGAGGTCACACTGCAATATGAACATGACTTCAGTGTGAGACGCCACAGGTATGTGAGTAGAGGAAAACCAGCCCTTCAGATGGAAAGAACTAGAAGGCTGTCTGTGGTATATCCCTTGGATTCAAAGAATTAGTTCTTTTCTCCCATGTGAAAGAAAACTAGAAGTTTCTCTTCAGTTGAAACAATTTTAGACATTTTCAAGAAATGACCACAAATAGTTGTGAAGATGAAAGAAACTGGCTAAAGCAAGGGCTGGCAAATGATGGTCCAACAAATTATAGTCCATTGGCTAGTTCTGACCCACGGCCTATTTTTATACATGAAGTTTTACTGGGACACAGTCCCACCCGTTCATTTACACACTGCCTAGGGCTGATTTTGCCCATAAAGGTAGAGCTGATTAGATGCTACAGAGGCCATGTGGCTCCCACGGTCTAAGATAGTATTTGTAGGAAAAGTCTGCTGACCCCGCTCTAAACTATCAATAATATAAAATGTTCTGATCAGTCCCACTGGAACAATAAGATAATAAGATAATAAGATAAGCCACAAAGGTTCCAGATTGTCATTTAACTCAATTAATCCAATTAATCGTGCCATTCATGATACAAGAAATACTTTTTAACATGTACCTGTAAATAGAAAGCTTCCCTTCCTTCTGAGAACAAGTGAAATGAGAAAGTTTATGAAACCTAGTTTCCTAAAGCATAATTATTTTTTCCTAAAACATTATTTTTCTATAGAAAATGCTGCAGAGTCATTGTAAGGTTAAGAGAAAAGAAAGCCTGTAGGCAAACAATGCAGGAAAAACTGTTGTATGTTTGTGCACTGATTAGTAAAAATACTGTCTCTTTCCCCTGGATTTTGAGATGTGTGTGCTGTCAGCCTGTTACAATAGGTAATTTGTTGTGATTCATGTTCATATTCTAAAATATTCATTTTTGCACCCAAACTGTTACAGGCTTTAGACGACTAAAGAGCTCCTGCTAACATATAGAGAAGCAACACCTATTTCTGTGGGCACTCTTGTCACCCCTTTGCAAAGCTTTCTCTGACTCTTCTTGGGTAAACAAGCCCTGCTAGGAATAAAGAAGCCAATAGAGGAAGCAATGCGTTGGAGACAAGGGAACTCAAAATGAGAGAGTGATGATAACCAAAGCACACACAACTCAGGAAGCGCTAACCTTACAAAAGGAGGAAAAATTGCTCTGCACCTCTGCTTAAAACGTAAGGTGGTTCTGTCTGAGCAAGGTGCTAAAATGAAGTATACAGAGGAAGAGGAGGTATTGGTAAGGGTTGCAACTGAATGGTTTGCAAACAATAATCACATGTAAATTGTAGTCTACTAAAAAGGAAGAAAGGATCAAGTCAGCTAGTCCTATTTTAAAAGCTTCTTTCTGAGTGAAGGAGGGGATTGAGGTGCTGCTGCTGGTCTTTTTCTAGATTTTTTCTGCTGAGCTAGACAAGCAGGGGCAGAAAGGGGTCTGGGAGAACTATGCCACTGGGCAGTCCACGTGAGGGGGGTGCAAAGCTCGAAGGTTTTGAAATTCTGACTTTTTTTTAACTTCATCCTGTCCTGAAAAGCTGAACAAGTCCTAATTGCAAGAAGCAATCAAAGAACTTTAGGAAGTAATGACTGACTGGGGTTTTCAGGAGAAGGTGGCAGGAGAGAAGGCAATACTTCACAAAAGGTGAAGATGCAGGCGGTGACTGGAGTGAGGTGATTGCTGTCCTGGGACAAAACTGGCAGCAGCAGTAGAGGCTGCCAGGGTGCTGAGGTCTGAATATGAATCTGCGCACAGACCCACAGACCAGAAGTACGGCAGCTCAACCGGAGTGCACTGAAGTGAATTCTGCCTAAGGTGATAACAGAGAATTCTCAGGAATCTCATTATTCAGTGGCTTTATGCATAAGGAATCACTTATGAATGATGCCAAAATAGATACTGAAATGCTAAGCAACTCCCTTAAGGTTAAAGAACTAAGACATAACTATATGGATAAGCCACAAAGGCTCCCGATTGTCATTTAACTCAATCCAATTAATCATGCCATTTGTGATACTTTTAAGCATCACAAAGAAATACTTTTTAACATGTACCTGGAAAAAGAAAGCTTCCCTTCCTTCTGAGAACAAGTGAAATGAAAAAGTTTATGAAACCTAGTTTCCTAAAACATAATTATAACCTCACAAGCCTTTAACTTCTGTATCAACATGCTGCAGTCTAACCCCTAATACTTCACTGCATAGAAATCCCTTAATTTTAGCCACTCTCTCACACATGTACACAAGGACGCATGTACAGGATTTTTATAATACTGATCTTTAAAACATGGAAAAATTGAGACAGGGCCTCCCTGGTGGCACAGCGGGTTGAGAGCAGCACTGTGAAGCTGTCTGCAGCATCTGTAGCACGGGTTCAATTACCGGCCGGCCAGGGAGAAACCCACATGGTGTGGCAGACCTCTCCTGCCTCGCCTGCTGCTCCCCTCAGCAGTATCTTCAGTCCGTCTACCTGTTCTGCTCCCCGCTCTGTCTCTGGTGAATTCTCTCACCCTCCCGTGCCTCTGACTGTACCCCAGTTCTTGTATAAATAAATAAATCTTAAAAAAAAAAAAAAGAAAAATTGAGACAATTTAAGTGTCCATCAGCAGGACATGGTTATGAAACAGTGAGGGGCCATAAATATGCCACATGGCAGTCTAAGTACACAAGTCACAGATAAATACATGTAACACACACAAGTTTGCAAGTACACACAGTTCTATGAAAGGATCAGAGACTAATTCATGCAGCATTTATGAGAGCAGTTGCTTCTGGAGGGGAGAAAGATGCAGCTGCTGAGAGCAACACAGGGGACCTTCAGCTACTTTGTTAATTTTGATCTGTTAAGGTTAATAGTATGTCCACAGGCATTTAAGTGATTTTTTTATACCTCTTTGTATGCTTTTAAAATTTTATAAGATGTTCAGTAATTATCAAATTAATACTAAATTGATAAATTCTAACACAATGATGTTTATATTTTTAAAGTAGAGGAAAAATACTCAATTCAATCTTCCTAAAATGCTATGTCATTTTGTGCATTCTCTTTGAGTCTTTACCCATATAAATGTTTTATAATATGGTAATGATAATATACCATTGAGTATTTTAATAAATCATTAATGAACTTAATATTAAATATTAAGAATTTTAATGTTTGAAAATCTTTGAAGTTGTCAATTAAAATAACCCCCAATACTTCACTGCATAGAAATCCCTTAATTTTAGCCACTCTCGTCTTCTTAAACATAGATTATTTATAATTATCCATTACAAATAAGTTGTACAGAATATTTTTGTGTATATATTTTCTCCTTTTTAGAATTATTTAAGGTATATTCTCAGAGGTAGGATCATAGGTCATAAAGTTTATATGAATCACTATACATTTTCAACACAAATGGGTGCAAGATTTTTGCTTCAGGACAAAAATGGGGAACAGGCATCAAATTTGCCATTCTACTTATATATAAAAAAACCCACCTTACTTCCTTGAGAAAATTTCCAGGCTATGTCATAAGGAAAGGGCCTTTGGCAGAGTCAGAGATTCATCAGTCACCCTAAGTTAAGAGACCTGGGAGTAAGGTAGATTGAGTTTACGTGACAGAATATAAGAGGGTTGCCCAGAGAAAGAACTTGGAAATTGACAAAAGGTTCCCCTTTGAGCACGCCACAAAGTACTAATCAGTGTATGTAAGTGCCTGAGGCCAGGGAAAGAACCATCCAAAAGGATTAGAAGGAAAAATACCAGTGCTCAGAGTTATTCACACTAGCCAGACTAGAAATTTCATGGAATATTGGGTACAGGACTCAAGGGTCTTGTCTTAGTCATGGGGAATAATTAACCCTACACACTAGATGGCTCTCTAATGTTGTGAAACTATTTTTTTTCATTTTTTTCATTTTAACATTTATCAGTTTTTACATATTTTTGGACCATATTTTCTTCCCCCCACCCCCTCAGATTGAGTCCCCATAGAATTTCCTTCCCCAAGGCACCCATGCACCATCGCCTCAGTCCCCTGTGCTCCTCCCTCCCTCCCTCTGATCCCTCTCCCTCCTCCTCCCCTGCAGTATGTCTCTGGTTTATAATTGTCTGTTTTTGCTTTTTGTATTTTGTACTGTTATTATTATTTTTACACTGATGTCTTATTTGGTTCCCCTATATTCCTGTTATAAGTGAAACCATCTGATATTTTTCTTTTTCCTTCTGGCTTATTCCACTGATCATAATTCCTCCTAGCTCCATCCACGTTGCTGTGAATGACATGAGTTTATCTTTTTTGATTGCTGAATAATACTCCATTGTGTGTACTTGGGAATAAACCTAATATTGTGGAACTATTCTTAAAATCAAAATTCAAACAGATCAAACTTTTTCCAAGTAACTAAGTCCCAAAATAAACATTACAAACATTTATAAAAAATACAATTATAAAACATGAGCATAAAAGGACAATTTCAGTGTCTGGGGTTCCATAAAAAACTATCAGACATGCAAAAAAACAGAAAAATATAACCCTAATTTGGAGAAAAATTAATTGAAACTGAAACAATGGACACAAATATTACAATTCAAACTAGAACATCAAAACAGGTATAATAACATATATCATATATTCAAAAAGTTAAGTAGGGACAAAAAAGATATTAAAAAGCATCAAATTGAATATCTAGGTAAAAATTCCATTTCCAAGATGAAAATTACAGTGATGGATGGAACTACTGGCAGAAATAAAGATTAGCAAGATAATTGAAGACAGAGCAATTTAGATACTATCCAAAATGAATAACAAAGGAAAAAAGAATTTAAAAATGAATAGAGTATCATTGAGTTATGAGACACACTAAAGCATTCCTACATACATATTACTGGAGTTCCTAAAGGAGAAAGATAAAGACAAAAAAAATTGAAGAAATAATCACCAAATATTTTCCAAATCTGATGAAAATTATAAACTCTAGATCTAAGAAGGTCAACAACCCACAAGCACAAGAAACATAAATAAACTACACTAATTCATGTCATACTAATATTGATCAAAACCAGTGATAAGTAGTATGAACAGCAAGGGAAACAGACACTACATATAGAGGACCAAACATAAGAATGATTGTGAATTCCTTGACAGAAACGACGTTAGTGAGAAGTCAGAGGAGCAACATATCTAAACCATTGAAAGAATTAAAAAGCCAACTTAGAATTTTATACACAATGAAAACATCTTTTAAAAACAAGTGAAATGAGGATTTTCTAAGACATGCAAAAGCGAAATAATTCACCAACAACAGACTGAATTATGAGAAAATGCTCCAGGTAAAGGGAAATGATGCCTAATGAAAACATGAATCTATGAAAAGGAATAAAGAGCACTGTTAAAGGTAACTCTGTAGATATATGTATAAGCTCTTTTTTTGCTAATATTCAAATGTACCTAAAAGCTACTCAGCTGCTTAAACAGTAAAAGAACAATGTGGCATGAGGTTTATAACAAATGTGAAAGCAGAAGGTATGAAAATAGACACAAAGCCTAGTAAGGGAGAAATGACACAATCCTTCTAAGTTTCTTATACTCCATGAAGTGATACATCACTTGAAGAAAGTCTGTAATGAGGGCCTTCCTGGTGGCGCAGTGGTTGAGTGCTGGGTTGCGAAGCTGCCCGCAGCCTCTGCAGCACCGGTTCGGATCTCTGTCCGCCATGGCGCGCAGACCTCTCCTGCCGCCCACCAATCCCCTCAGCAGTTTATTTCGTCAGTCTGCCGGTCTGTTCCCCACTCTGGCACTGGTGAATTCTCTCACCCTCCTGTGCTCCTGACTGTATCCAGTGCTTGTATAAATAAATAAATCTTAAAAAAAAAAAAAGGCAAAAAGGGTAGAAAAATAAACTACACTAATGTAATTTACACTAATTTACATAGAAATCTATAACTATCTCAAACAAGATAGATTTAAGATAAATTGTCATATTGTCATTTCAAAATGATAAATGGATCCATTTATCAAGTAGAAATAACTAAAAATTCATATAACAGAGCTTAAAAGTACCAAAAGGAAAAATTGACAGAATTCAAAGCAGAAACAGAAAATCTACAATTATATTTGAAACATCAGCACTATGCTCACAGCGAGTTACAGAACAGAAAAATCAATAAGGAAACAGATGACTGGAATAAACTATCCATTAACTCAACCTAATTGTCTTATATTTATAGAATATTTCATGGAACAGAATATACATTCTCATCCAGTACCCATAGAGAGACCAGATTCTGACCCAGAAAAACAGTCTCGTTAAACAAAGGCTTCAAGTCATACAAACTGTGTCCTCTGATGACAATGGAATTAATTTATGAACAATAACAGAAAGATCTCTGGAAAATTCCTAAATATTTATATCATAAAAAATAAACTTTGAAATAACCCAAGGGTTAAAGAAACCAAAAGGGTAATTATACGGTATTGCTAAATGAGTGAAATAAAAGTCTAATATAGTAGTTACACTTTTGTAATTTTTTTTTCCAGAAAGGCCCAGATGACTCCAGGCCCAGATGACTGCGCTGATGAAGTCTAGCCAATGTTTAAGAACTTTAAAAAAAAATCTACACAAACTCTTTGAGAAAACTGAAGATTTCTCAATTTATCCAGTGAGACCAGGATTACCACAGTAATAAATCCAAAGACATTAGAAGAAAAGAAGACTATAGACCAATATATCTCATTATTTTTGCAGCAATAATAACCAAAATTTGATCAAAACAAGTTTAAAAATAAAAGGAAAATACACTGTGACCAATAGTGTTTATCATAGTTTCACAATTTTAAAATGAAACAGTGTAATTCATTATCTCAACAAACTAAATTTTAAAACATCCTTTCATATATGTTCAATAATCATATAATAAAATCTAATGAGCATTTCCAGTATAACTCTTGCAAAAAGGTGATAAAAGCAATTTTGCATAAATTGATAAAGGTCATCTACTGAAAACATATAGATAACATCAAACTCAACTTTGAAGACTGAAAGCTTTTCTCTTAAGATGAGTAATAAGAATCTTGTGATAAGAATCTACCTCAAAGTAAGAACAGCAAAAAAGAAAAATATCCCCTTCTACCTCTAAATATTGACTGTTATGCTTTGAAGGCAGTATTCCAGGAAGGGGAGGCTTTTCCTAATGCAGTTAGTATATCTGACCTTGAACTTGTGCAATGGACCCAGCCCCTATGATGCTTGGCCTTTCCTTGCCAGTATTTTCCTATGTCCTCTGTCCCCATAAGAATGCCCCCCCTCCTGTGTCACTGTTACTACAAGGGGCCAGATGACGGTTCTCCCCAGGAGACTGGCTGAGGCAGGGAGGACCTTCTCTGGGAGAAGGTATGAGTCCACACTTTATTCTAGAGTCTGTATATTGTGGCTAGCACTGACTTTGAAGTCCCTCGATTACATTTCCTGCTTTGAACTTCTAAACTGATTTCCTTTGAGGGAACCAGCATTTGAGACTCAGAGAGAAGCGTTAAGAAAGTATTCAGTGTCATTGTTAACTTCATGCCATAGAAACTTGTGTGCCCTCTGGCACCTGATAAATATTACACCAAAATGCATTGTGTAGCTAGAATGCTGGTGCACAAGCAAACATGCCCATTGTGTCAATGGATGTGAGATACTAGAGTCCAAGTTAGGAACAACAAAACAACCCACTGCATCTTGTAAGTCTAAGAATCTGACCTGTCTTTAATGACCATTCCAGCCTGTCCCTCTCCCTTCCTGCAACATTAGCTATGGAACACAGGGAACTTCCTAGAGTTACCCCTTAGTGCCACTCTCTCTGAAGAAAACAATGGATCAACATCTGAAAAACTGCTATCCTCCCAGGAGAGCCATTCTCCATTGCTTCCACCAAAGCTTAACTTAGCCAACCACTACACAAATCTCAATTTGCTTTAAGGCTGTCCGGGTCACTTTTTTGAAACGAAATAGCAAAACCCTAAGCCCAAATGACAGGAACTAGTTCAAAGAAACAGAAAACTAAGCAGCAGAGAGATGTGGAAGAAAAATAGTCCCAAATCCAGTAAGTATGTATGAGTACCTATGAGTATGTCTTGGGGGTGATAAGCTACCCCAATTTGTAGTAACCCGGAAAACAGGATGATCAGAAACAGAAAGATCAACAGCAGGGAACAAAACACACAGACTGAAAGGAATTTCTTCCCAGAAACTCAATAAATAGGCTTTCTTACACATTTTATTCCAGCACTTACTTATCTGGGAAGAAAAACCTAACTTGACATACCCAGTGTGTGGTGTACTCCTTCACACTGGTTGCATTCCAAAGACGTCTACCTTAAACATGGAGGGTCCTTCTAGAAAAAGGTAATCCTCATTAACTCCCACAAGCAGAGAGTTGTAGAGGCATAAAACTCTGAGAACTGTTCTTAAGCAGCATTTTCTTTTATCCAAGCAGCAGTTTTTTTGAAAAAATATGAACGGATATGTAAAATTTTTGCCAATTTTCTTGTGTCAAAGAACATATCATAGTTCATTTCAACCACTACTTTAAAGACTACACCACCCACTAGCATCACCAAAAACCTCATCAGTTCTACTAAATCATGCCAACCTTTTCTTTCAATGATGTCTTCGTAAAGATAAAGCATAATCTTCATAAAGATAAAGCATAATCTTCATAAAGATAAAGCATAATCCATGCTAAGGAAAAGGCACCCCCCACACACACACACACAAATTAGTTCTGAAACTTAAAAATATTTCATGATCAATATCTTGAGCTAATCATGTAATCAATAGCATTGTTGGTTGCTGAAGATTTAGAAAATAACTTCAAATACCTTGAGCCATTTATCTTTAAATTTTGGAGGCAGTTTACCCTTTAACTTATTCCATTCTTTTAGCAGGATGTCACTTCTTCCAAGAGAACTTCCTTGTCAACCCCATATAAAATAGTCTGCCTACCTCACATTAGCCACCCTCCACCCCCATAGCCTGGCTTTATTTTCCTTCCTGGCAGTAATCACCACCTATCATTCTTACATATACCCTTTATATGTTCCTGTCTACCACCCTGGTCAGAAAGGAAAGTTCCATGAGGCAGAACCATATCTGTCTTATCTACCACCTTAAGCCCTAGTTCTGGCTCATTGGGCACGAAACAAATTTTTCTCATTGGGCAGAGAAGAGGGGAGGAATAAATTTTAAATTCTGAAGCCTCAGGTAAAAGTTTGCATCACCAACTCTAACATTATTCTAGTATCTACAACATTGAGATAATCCACGGGCACTGCTTCACTGAATCTTGGTAACAACTTGAGGTAGAAATTATTATCATCCTAGTTTTAAAGATGAAAAATCTAGATTTAGAAAGTTTTATTTGCCTATGTCTTTAAGAAATTCCTGCTTCTAACGACAGACTGGTTTATTTTGTTTATTTAATTTTTGAAGAGTTTGAAACCATCAGCAAAATTACTCTGTTTACAGGTTTGTATGTTGCTGGAAAAGTACCACCCAGAGAAGATGTTGAGGAAGGAGCAGGCAGAGCTGAGGGTTCAGCAGGAAAGGGTAAGCGGTGTTCAGCTGTCAGGTCCCAGCCTGTTCAACACTCACCTGGATTTTAGGTTTCTTCTTCAACACACATTTACTGCTCCCCGCACTAGTTGGTTCTCTTTGGCTCTTTTCAGTCTGTGGCAAATTTTTTCAGCTCCCCAAAACGTTCTCAAGTCCAGGGGCACCGTGGGAGCCAGTGACCGTGACCCGGCACCAGGGTGTCTGCTGTGGCCCAGCCTCTGGGTGAATCACGTGCTCAACACCTCACAGTGAGAGCTGACTCGGGACGCAACTTGATTCATCAGGGCCCCCGGGATGCCTGGGCTTTGGTCCCAACTAATAAAGCATTTACCCACAGACTAGATGCAATTAGACAGAAAACAAACAAGAAGCAAAAGGAAAGTCAACATGTGATGAGCAAGCGCATACGTTCTTCATCATTAACTACCAATCAGTGGGCAGAGTGTAGATCTGCAATTAGGAGTGTGTGTGGGGACACTGGGCAGGTGCTGTGCCAGCTTCAGTACACTACAAATCCCATTCACCTCACAGTAGAGTCTGGTTAGGTACCTTGCTTTAAGTTTAATGTCCTCCTGGTTCTAATATTCAAGATAACAGCACAGAAACAAATACATGAATTTAACTCTCTAGGGAAGAGCCAGAGAATGTCTCATTCATGTGACATATTTAATGAACACCTACTATGTGCCAGAAGCCTATGAAAACACTTGTAAACAATTTTATGATTTGCCTAAAAATCTGGCTTGCTACAGCACTCTTCAGCTCCATCCCCCACCTCAATCTGGGGATGGAGCCATAAAGTGCCAGCTTCTTATCACAGATATTACTGAAGGCAATTAGAAGCATGCTCTTTTTCCACAAACACTAGAACTATTTGTTTTTTTTTTTTTTTTGAAAAACTAAGCTCTGGGAGTCAAATACTAGTCAAACACCAAATACTAGTTCAGAAAGCACAGAGCACAAGCTTTGTGGAGAAAAATCACCTTGTGATAGTTTCACTCCTTTCTTCATAGTACTCAACTAGACCTCACCTCAATAACACACCAGACCTTTGCCTTTACCACCCCCAGTGTCACGGTGGGTGGCAGGGCTCCTATGCTTGCCTTCAAAAGCTTTTCTGCATCTCGAAACTTTAAGAATGTTCTCTTTTTCCTAGGTAGACTCACTGATTATTCTTCTAGACTACAGGCTACTCTCCCTAAGTGCCCTGAACTTTCCTCTCTGGGTATAAGCAGGAAAGGTGTCTGTGCCAGTGTAGGGTCCAACAGGGTATCAAGAAAACATCGGACAATTTCTTGATCACAGATTTCTCAGCTGGCTGATTTCTCTGAGTGTATTAGACCAAGGTTCTCTTAGAAACAGAACCAACAGGATGTGTATAGATGATACAGATCATAGATACATAGACAGATGATAGATGTAGATAGGTAAATATAGATAGATAGGTAGATATACCTATTTTGATGAAGCTATAGCTGTAGATATATAGGTATGGATATATAGCTAGGGATAGATGTGTAGTTTAAGGAATTAGCTCATACGATGATTGAGGTAGACAAGCCTAAAATCTGCATGGTAGACCAACAGGCTGGAAACCTGGGGAAGAGCTGGTACTGTAGTTTAAATCTGAAGGACAACTGCTGCAGAATTTCCTCTTGCTTGAGGAAGGTCAGTCTTGTTCTGTCCAGACCTTCAGTTGATTGGATGAGGCCTATCACATTTTGGGGGATAATTTGCTTTACTGAAAGTCCACTGACTTAAATGTTCATTTCATCCAAAAACCCACACAGAAACATCCAGATTACTTGACCAACTATCTGGACACTGTGACCCTGCCAAGTAGACACATAAAATTAAGCAGCACCGGAAGCTAATACACTCCCTCCTCCTTCTCACCTTTTTTATGCTTCCAGAGATACTAATTATTTTAATATAATAACATATCTTTTAGTAATACGAGAGCCATTAGTAACTTAGAAGTTCTATAAACCACCTTTGACAACTACAAATTTACCTACTTTACAAAAGTCATCATACCAATCTCAACTTTAAGAATTTCTAAATACACCATTTTTTCCCTTGGAGAAAAAAATATCTTTTGAAAATAGGAAAAATATATTTTAAGATAGAGTGGAAGTTTTTCCAATATAATTATTTTTAGGCCATTTGGTTATGGGAAAAAGATAGTAATTCAGGGAATACTATAAATATTTAGCAAGTAAAACTGTAAATTCCAGAGCCTTAGTCAAGGTACTCAATGAAATTAAGTATCCTTTTGACTTATTTCCAGAAAATGTTAAAGTAGAAATTATTCTAAAATATTACATATTAAAATTAATATTGCCTGCTATTTTTCTTGGAATTTTACAAGAAATGAATGCTTATTTTTTTCAACTTTGAAAATAAAGATTGAAGAGATCTGAGTCTGTAAAATGACAAAGGCAACTCCCAAACCCCTCCCAACCTCCCACCTATTCCTTAACAGACAGAAGATGAAAAGCACATTAACTGTGAACATCATGATACACTGTACTTCCTGTTTGGGCTTCAGCACTGATCTGTCTCATTTTCATGGAGCATGTCTTCATAAAAAGCCAAGGATGGGACTAACTCTACAAAGAGTCGTCGGGAAACCCCATAAAATCATCCTCATTATAAATGGCTGTATCCATCGTATGTTGCTTTTTAATTCCAGTGTTATAAACTGAGATCCAAGTTCCCATTTGTAAAACAGCTTTGATGTGGGGCTGGTGAGGACCAGACTGGCAAGGGTAGGTATTTCCTGGGAAACTTTAGATGCTGGCACCCACCTTCTACTTCTCCCCTGGGCCCGTACACTAGTAAAGGGTACTTTACGAGCATAGACCATTGTTATCTGAAGATCTCTAAGTACTTAAAAGAAAGAACATTTATTTCTCAGACTTCTCATGGGGGAGAACCTGGAATTAGCTCAGTTCAATTCTGAGTTTCAATTCCAATTCTGTCCCATTAAGAGGCACATTAGAATACTGGCATTTTTAAAAAGATTAAACTTTAGAAAGGTTTGAGGAGACTATGAACCCAGAATCTCAACCGTGTAACTATTTCCTGTGATCCTAATTTCCTAGGGCTAGTTCTACATTTTACTGATGACCTGATTACCTTCCTACCTTATTTGGAGTGAGTCTTTATCTTCCCTCAATTCTTGGTTGCCAAAATTGAAAGGAAGAAAAACTTAGAGCAACATTCTTTTAATAATCTCCCTTTGAAAAGTGACACTAATAAGGAAAGAAACAAAAGTAACCAAACACATTTCCTCCAGCAAGAATGCTTGAAGAGAGGGGAAAACAGAGGGATTAAGTGTGCCCTGCTCCTCTGAGAAACAGAGGTGCCATAGACAGTAACTGGCAGGCTGGGGCTTGAGATGAGGGCAAGACCAGTTTCCTTCCTTGAAAGAGGTTTTCTATCCAATCAGCCCTTTCCATTCTCTCTTTTATTCTTCTCCCTCTATCCCCTCCAGCCCACCCTCTCTCCCATGCCTACTTAAATCATTGGGTACCACTCAGAAACAGAACTTGGCCGGCAAGACCAGAACTGCATACAGCAGCCAAATATATTAGTTCAAATATATTAATTCCACTGAATCCACAGACCCCCACATCTCGACTGTGTACTTGACACCATGAGCTGCTTCTCCCCAAGTGCACCTGTATGGTCTTTGAAAGCTCTAGCTTGAGAAAACCCTTCTGGTTATAAGGGTGTCTGGGAGGGTGACCAGCCACCTTTGTTCCTGCATCATTGTTCCACTGATTGCCTGCACTGCAGCCACCACAGCTCTGACAGTCATACTAAGAGGAGGAATGCTGAGGAGAACTACGCTCTACTGTTCTGCACCTGACAGATAGTGTAAGTATTTAGTGGCTACCATTGCTTTGACACAACATCACCACCAAGATTGGAACCTGGTGGAATTAGACTTGAGATACTGAATTTTTCTCTTTTTCAAAGGCCCCACAAGCCTGTGTAACACTTCATGCCAACCCCTCCCCATGCTGGCAGTTCTAGATGTGTCATCGAGGAATCTGCTTTGATCTATGGGAAGCATGCTTGTTGGAGCAGCATAATGAAAGGGATTATTATTTAAATGCAAGCTCCATGAAGCCAGAGGCAGCTCTGTGCCTCTGTGGGATCTTGGTTGGAGACTGAGACTTTGCAAGGATGTGTAGAACGTTCCTTCAAGCTACAGCCCATGGCCACATCATAACTAGGCCTCTCCTGGAGATGCACCTGTTTGGTTCATCACTGGGTGTCCACTCTGAGGGGTATTCATGTGCTCATCATCCTTAAATCGTGCCTTCCCCGCTCTGGAACTAGCATTCTAATTGGACCGAAAATAATCCCAGAAAAGTTATGCTTTGATTTTAATTTGCTCAAGATAGTGAAGATGGAGTAAGGATCCACTTTAAGATTCTGTCACCCCTGATTTCACCCATCTAGTGGCCCTTGGCTTTATATGCCACTGAGAGGAGCTGTGGAGCCCCAGGTTTGGCTACTGCAGTCACCATGCTAACAGCACCCCTGATGCATGTCTGAATAATCACTCACCTCTCCAAGTGTACCTGAGCAATGACAGAGCTGTAACCTGTGTACCTTTTTGGATAATAACTGGGTTTCCCTATACTGAACCCTAATCTCACTGCAGATACTTTTCACCTACTGGCCCTGGTTTTGGCCTTAGGGTTTACACACAATGTAATTTCCCATCTTCACTATTCAAATAGTTAAGTCACAGCATGCCCTTCTTGGCAAACCTTGCCCTCACTTACATCATGGCCTGGACTCCAGTCAGCTCTGTCCATAGAGTCTATGCAGAATATACTCAGGATGGGCCTCATCAGCACAGACAGCATGGAGACGATGACATCCCTCTGTTGGACGCAGTAAATCCATTAGTGCAGCCCACGCTAATTGTGGTTATATTTTTTTTTTGGTGAGGTAGAGAGGGCGTTTATAGCATCTAAGTGGCAGATGATGCCCACTGATGTTTTTTTCTTTTAACTTTTTATTTTGAAATATAATACGCAAGAAATTACAAAAGTAGCGAGTGGTTCCAGATACTCTTCCCAAGTTTCTCCCAATGGTTACATCTGATATACTTTGAGTTCAATATCAAAAGCAAGCATTTAACATTTATATACATACAGTGTGTATGGATAGTTCTGCATCCAGATGCAGATTCCTATATCCACTGCTGCAGTCTTAATGAAGAAGCACTTCATTAATACAAAGATCCACTCCCTGCCCCACCAGCCATTCCTTTTTCCACTACCACAACTAACCACCAACAACCTAATTGAATGAATGGAATCATACAGTATATAACCTTTAGGGTTGGCTTTTTACAATCAATATAATGCCCTTACCATCCATCCTAGTTTTGTTTTGTTTCTATGCCAATGGTTCATTCTTTTTTTATTGCTTAGTGGTATTCCATATTTGGACGCACCAAAGTTTAAGCATTTACCTACTGAGAAACAATCTGGTTTACTGACATTGTCAAATTTATGTGTACAGTCATTTGTCCCTTATTGTCTATTTGATGTCTGCAGGAATATTCCCTTTCATCCCCGTTATCAGTAATTCATGTCTTCTCTTTTTTTCCTTTCTTATTCTTACAGGAGATTCAGCAATTTTACTTATCTTTTCAAAAGAACAGGTTTTTCCTTCATTGATGTTCCTTATTATTGTTTTCAATTTCATTGATTTATGCTCTTGGTTATTCCCTTCTTTCTACATGTTGCTCTTCTTGCTCAGATTTCTGGAGATTTCCAGAAATCTGAGTAGTGTAGATTATTCATTTGATACTTTTATTTTCTACTGTAAACATTATTAATGTCCCTCTCTAAGACTGCTTTTATTACATCCCTTAAATGTTGCTATGTTGCAATTTAAATTGATTCCAATATATGTTTTATTTGCCTTGAAACTTACACTTGAATCATGGATTATTTAGAAAGGTATTGTTTAGTTCCAAGTATTGGAGATTTTCATGTTCTTTCTATCGTTGATTTCTAGGTTGATTCCACTGTGGTTAGAGAACATACTCTGTATGAGTTTTTAAATTTTGGTCTGCAAAATTTGGTTAAGGTTTGCATTATATAGTCTATCTTTATATTCCATGGACCTTTGAAAAGAGTGTACATACGGCTTTTATTGATTAGAGCGTCCTCTAAATGCTTCATGGTATGACTGAGTTCTGTATGCTTGCTCATTTTCTAATTGTTTTAATTGTTGAGAAAGGGACTCTGAGGTCTCAAACAGTAACTGTGGATTTGTCTTTCTCCCTTCAGCTTTATCAGTTTTCGCAGCTGTGTTGTTCCAAGCGTACACATTTAGGGTCAATATGCCTTCATTACATTTCTGTCTTTGGTAATTTTCTTTGCCTTATTTCAATTGAGTAGCAGTAAAAATCCTGACTGTCTATGTGGCCTTGTCCAGCATCAACCCAGTGAGGAGGGTGAAGGGCACGCAATTGCCACCAGGCAGAGGTCAATGTCCATGTTCCCCGTGTGGCCTCCACTGACTCCTAGGGAAAGGAAGGCTTTTTATGGTCAGAAAGGGATGAACATGACAACTTCCCATCTCAGAACATTACAGAGAACTATCAGGAGACCAGAGGGCATTGTGAAGAAACCCAGAGGCAGAGTCTGACATGACGGTGACAAATGGGGGTGCAAGAAAGCTGAAGAACTGAGGGTCCTCAGCCCATAACAAGGGTGAATGATGGTAAATCTCCAAGGACCTCAGGGCTTCCCTGGTGGCACAAGGGGTTAAGACGTATCCTATGAAGCTGTCCACAGCCTCTGCAGCATGAGTTTGATCCCTGGCCTTCCAGGGAGCTACTCACAAGGCACAGCAGACTTCTCCTGACTTGCCCACTGCCCCCCTCAGTAGTGTATTTCAATTTGCCTGTTCTGTTCCCAAATCTGTCTCTGGTGAATCCTCTCTACCTCCTGCACCTCTGACCTGTACCCCAGTTCTTGTATGCATAAATAAATAAAAGAAAAACCTTCAAGGACCTCATATCCAGAGTCCCCACCCTGAAGTGAAGCCATGAAAAAGGGGGAAGAGGAGTTAATATTTTGTGAAGCCAGGCTAGCCTGACCACCCAACCTACCAGCAGCAGCCTGGAAGCCATGCCTGGTTAGCAGGCAGGCGGTACCAACGGAAACCTTCATATTAAGACAGGTGAGGGGGCCCGCACTTAAGGGAAACAAAGACCACATCAGATTTTAGTCAGGCTAGAACCTTTTAATCAAACTCCACTCTGATTCTGCAAGTTTACCTTTCTCTACTTTTGTTTTTCTTTCCTTTTTATTGTTATTTCTAGAAAATACTCCATTTGAAAAATTACATGATTTTAGCTGAAGTAAGGGGAAAAGGAGATTTTTCCTAGGCTTTAGTATTGGGGCCAGCATTGCTAGCAGAATGAGTGTGTCCTGTGACGTGCTGCAGCAGCAGACAGGAGTGTGGGAACAAGCCCTTCCCTCCTTCTCTCCACTTTGATCCTCACCAGAAGGCTGCGCAAGTCCACTCAGCCTCCCACAGGGAGGCTGCACTCAGGGCAGCTTCTCCGGCAGGTGGCTGCAGTAACAGCGGCTGGCAGAGGCTCCTGCACACATGTGGGGCCAGCACGGGGCCCAAAAGGAGAAAACACAACTGTGCAAGTAGTAGGAAGAGCTCAGCGGGTGACCCTATCCACAGCTGACTATAAAATGCCTAACTGGGCACAGTGGGGCACCCACTTCCCTAAATCCACTTTTGTTAATGACAGGAAGTCACCAAGACTTATTTGTAAAATTATAGAAACAGCGATGGTTTAAAATTAGAATATCACACAATTCATAAATATCAGAGATCTTCAGTTTAGATTATGTTTGCTCAAGACCAGACAGAGAGTTACCTTGACCCCATTCCTGGGGAGATGGATGAATTTTCCAAACAAATCATTTGTGTAAATCAGGGGTCAGCAAACCACCATATATGGGCCAAATCTGACACACCACCTGTGTTTGTACAGCCGACAAGCTAAGAATGTTTATACAGATATACGCAGGTCATCAATTTCATGATCAGAATCACTACTTTTGATTCTCCCACCAAAATCTCACTCATATCACTTGTAGACCTGAGTCATAAAAACACTGTCCTCTATTATTAATGATAATAATACTATTATTATGTCTTGAACATAGTAAAAATATCTGCCAATTTACTTTCTCTTTCATCACAGAAGTAAATACCCACAATATTGCCTCTTAGTCGGCAATGCTGAAAATATTTACTTTTGGTTCTTTACAGGAGAAAGGGGTTCACCTGTAGCATAAATAAAACAGCAAAAAATAAGTCTTTAAGATATTGGTGAAGGAACCACACAAAATAGGTAAATTTTCAATAATTACCACTCATGAAGGCACAATTAAGGAGTGCTTAATTTGCGTGGTACTCTATAACTTAAAAGTAAGAGGTGCATTTATTTGAAACCATTCTCTAAATCAGACTCCTCTGCTAGGTGGGGTCTTTTCCTCCAAGGGCCCTTCGTTTTCAGGCAACATGAAACATCAGCCCTGACTGAAGGGATTCCTGCTAAACGCCTCCCTCCTTCCTGACCCAGATGGCCTTCAAGTGTTCAGATCTCAGATTAACCCTCTGCTGCTCCAGGGAGCAGGAGACTGGGCTTCTGGCAGCCCTACAACAGCACGGGCTTGTGTAGCACTTGCAGGCCTCCCTGGCAAGCAGGGTTGAGAACGCCTGTGGTCCAGGGACCCCTTCTGGATCTTTAAACCTGGGATGAAGTCATCAGTCATCAGTCTAGAGCAGGGAATTTGGAGAGTGAAAATGGCGCACTGAACTGAAACATTGGACCAACTTACCAAGCTCTGTGTATTGACTCAGAGCCCATTGTCAGAGGCAACTTGTAATGCTAAGGGGGGGAGGGGGTTTGTTTGTTTGTAACACTGATATTTTTGAATCTGAAAGCCAGGGTTTCCTAGAGTAGCAGTGGGGTGGAGTTTGAAGGAACAAATGGGACAAGTTAGCAAAACAAGAAACAAAAGAAGAAAAACATTATACAGACATCAAAGTGATGCCCCTCCCCCACTAGCCAGGGGTGGGGTCTCGGAGCCTACCCTACCCCCACAGTGGGATAAACTTTTACAGATGGTCCTGTTTTTGAAGAACCTTCTAAAGACACACATTTATAGACTCAAATAAAAAGTAGATCTGGAGTTGCAAGTTAGCACTAGAAAAGCAGCTCCTTCTCTTGTGCTGGGGGCGTGTCTCCAGCACCACTTAGGACAGTAGAGCTTTATAAAGCAGGGGAGAGGTGAAACAAGTAGGCCAGACCCAGTTCCCCACAGCCTTTGAAGGTTCTTGGGTGCCTTCAAAGGTACTGATCAGCAACAATAACCCAAGGCAATTAGATAGGCAGATATTGGACTTATGAGATCTGTTAATAAAATTCCATCTCTCGTGGCTACTCTGGGTGAGGACCAGTCCCTCCCAAGACCCACTGTAGTTATGTCCCTTCCTCAATATTGCCCAGGCTCCAGGTCCACCTGTCACAGTCACAGCTGGCCACAAAGGCTGCCCTTCATTTCACCACTGGAAGCACAGCACAAGGTTAACCAGGGCAGGGAGGGGAAGCATGTCCTCACCTGGTTCTGGATCAATCTTCTCCTAAACCCTGGAGAAGCACCAGCAGGATTGACCTTTAGGTACCTGAAGGGCTGCCACTGGATTGGGGAATAGAAATGCTGTGTGTCCTGGCCCCAGGGCCAATAGGAGGTGCAATTTGAGGAAGAAAGGACTTTTGTTACTCAGGAGTGTCCAAAATGGGATGGATTACCACTTTCAGGATGGTAAAGTTTCACCTCCACTGGAGGGTTCACTGTCATGGAAAGGAAGTTAGTTCAGATGCTCTATAACCTCTCATATTCTTGAATTCTTAACACTAATAGATACTTAACACTAATTAGATAAATTGCACTATTCAATTTTCCCCTTCCCCATCCCTGTCCTCTTCTCTCTCTCTCTCTCTCTCTCTCACACACACACACACACACACACACACACACACACACCCTCTCTTCTGTCAGATTTTCTTAACTTGTCCTTTGCCTGCAAGCCCTAGGGGGCAGGCCAAGGCTGTGCCACAGTTTCCTGAATAACTAAGACATTAAGGCATCTTCTTAGCAGGCGTCCATGAAATGGTGGGCCACCATAGATAGCCAGAACTCCCCACCGATTCCTCAGTCCCCCTCATTTTTAATTATCACAAGTTTTGTTCCTTGTAAGGCTCATCTAGAGACCAAAGGCTCCTGACTCTTTCAGCAGCCATTGGACACTTGAGTTCATTCTGTGCTATCCACAGAGCCACAGGCAACAATCCACCTTGCAGAGGAGCTGTGATTCAGTGACTTGCCCTGTAAAAATCGGATGCTTAGGAAATCTCTGAGGACAGCAGGTTAACCTTTAGCACCTGCCCAGAGCTAACTCCTCCATCTCTGGGTTCTCCCTTCCTGCAGAAGTACCAGAAGTAGAACAGTAGAAAGAGCATGTCTACAGCCCCCATTATGTGCTAGAGCCCTAGTGCCTCAAACACGTGCACTCATTCAACCTTACAGCAGCCTATCAAGGGGATACTTGATCCTATTAAGTGTTTTCTTCATAAATCCTATGTATTACCTGATTTATAGACAAGGAAACCATGTCTCTCTGAATTTCAAGACCCTGGTACTAAAACTTGGTTTATGCCTTTTATAAGTGGCCTGGCTCAAGTTCTAAGCTCCTTCAGTTTTCTGTTTCCATTGATTCTGTTTCCATCTGCACTGAGCTTGTACCACCTGTGTGCTTAGCATACAAAGCCACTAGTCTGCATCCCAGTGACCCCAAGCAGCATCTTTCACTGGGATCCTGGCACAGCTCAATTCTCAGGGGCCCCTGCTGCCTCTCTGACCATTACTTCCTGCTCCTTCATGGTGTCTAGTTTCTCCTTTGCCCCTTGCATGTTAGAGTCGCCAAGTTGTGCCCTCGCCCCTGCCACTAACTATAGAGTATGGTGCACAGTCTCCTGGTCCTACTGAGATTTCAGGGGGGCTCTGTGCAAAGTTAGTCACTCCCCCAGTGTAGTCAATTCTCAAGAGACACAAATACCAGCAGTCCACAAAGGCCTAGTGCTCAACTGGCAGGGTCCATGCCTTGCCTCTGGGTCACCTAGGTAACCATGATGCTGCTCAAACCTGTAGGACCTGTTTCAGCCTCTCTCTTGAGGGTAAGACTCAGATATCCAACTGCCTGCTGTCATTTCCACATAAATGTCCACAAGCAACTCCAACGCAACAAACACACCCCTCTAACTGCTCCCCTACCACCCTCTCCGCCTTCCTTAGTGATGTCATCGCGTGCCTTATTACTCAAGCTGGGGACCTATTAGTCACCTGATGCCTCCTGAACCCTCCAGCCGGGCATCAGTACACACAGATGGTTTTACGTCTGTGGGGAGGCAGCTGCCTCACTGTCCCCACTGTTTCCAGCAGGAACCCTCATCTCTCACCTACCTCCATGCTTGCCCATTCACAGACCAAACCAAAGTCCCCACCACCATCCAAAGAAGCCTAGGGGTTAGACACCAAGCAGGCATCATGTTGGGGTAAACACCCATTATGGAGGACCTTGAACGACAGGATGAAACAACGCAATCCATCTCATTTAATAATGGCTGCTGACTTTTAAGAGTTCTTTCAAAAGAACTCTTATGCACAAACCTGAACTACAAGACACATCAGAGAGGAGGCTCTGTGGCGTTTCCTGCTTTTCCTGCTTTCAGCTAAGGATGGGGCTCTGTGAATTTTCAGAGGGACCCCAAGATTTGTGGACTAATATGTGGAAACCACTGATTCCTTTTGCAATGGGAGTTGAAGGAGCTCTGAAGACAACTCAGAGGTTCCTGGGAAAGTTTGGGTTTCCAGCTCCCACCAAGAGTAGGTAAGAATCTCAGCAGAGTTTCTGGCAGGGAAGGAAACCCAGGAGACACTTTCTGCCAAACAAACTGTTGGCAGAAACAGTTTGCCAAACAAACTTTTCTGGAAACAAACTGTTGCAGCTCCCTCCACCAGCCATGACACCCCAGGGACACCTCAGCTGGTCATTCTCATGCCAGTGGCCTATAGAAGGATATCACCCTTCCTGCCTTCACTCTTCAGGGAGGGTGTGACTGAGGTGAGCCACTGGGGGCGAGGACCCTGGAGTCTCCCAAACACTTAGACCAAGACAAAGGACTTTCTGAATTGTGGCAATCTCTGCTTTGTGTGCACTGGAAACCTACTGAAAAACGAGATAATCCAGACTTTAACATACTTTAAACCTTAAAACTTACAGAGCCTTGCTGATGTTCTAAATTACAGCTATGGAGAATAAACATTAGGGGCACGATTTGGGCCTGGGAGGAACTTAATGGTTTCCTCCAGTGATGGCATAAAAGCCACATGGTGGGGAGACTTCTCCAGAGGCAGACAGCAGCAAGGCCATGGGGAGCGCAAGCACAGAGAAGTAGGAAGATTGTACTTCAATCAGCAAGACTTGGTCAGAGGACAAAGGGGATGCAGAGGGGCTATGCAGGGCAGGGGACTCTGTGGTACACGTGGAAAAGCCTGGGAGGAGCCAGCTGTGGACTAACAAGCCTGGTTTGGGGCACCTGACTCTGAGCAGACAGCAGGGTGTAGACAGCTGAGGTTGTGGGACAGGAGCTGAGGTGACACCTTGCCATGTTGAGACATTTCTTTCTGACATATGTCAGTTTATAACCTGTTCCCCTAAGTTCTATTGCATCACCAGGGTATTCAAAACATTTTTTTTTTTTTAATATCCAACAGGTCTCTTCTAAACCCAGGGACTGATAATATCTGAGATGCTGCAGAAGAGTCCTGGAGATGTTCTGTTGCTCTCAGTGACACTAAGTGCTATTCAGTGATTCAGGAGGGAGGGGCAAGCTAGCAGGTGAGAACAGGCAAGAGTGGGTGGATGGGAGCTAACCATCCCACACCAGTGTTGGGGAACAGGAATGACTATGGACACTGAGGTAAGTCATGGTTGAAAGAAAAAGTAAAGGGACAAACTACGAAAGGCCAGCAGAGAGAAAAGCAAGAAAAGTATTAACCTGGGGAAAAAGTAAGCTGGAATGCATTGTGTGCTCGGGCTACACGCTGACACAAGTTTGGGCCATGGACACTTGAGGTGCAAGGAGGCACAGAAGGAGACCATGACTTTCTGTCCTGGTCCTTGTTAGGCCTTTTGCTAGCAATGTGAAAGCACCCTGCTGTGTAACATCCATAGTTCAGTCACCGTCCAGCCGTAAGACCATGGACAAGTCACTTCTGCACTTCCTATCTCAGCTTCTCCATCAGGGCAACAAGAGGCCCTTCTAGGAGGCTTCTAAGGACACCTTCTGACTTTTAAAATCCTGTATCCTGGGCCTCCCCGGTGGCACAGCGGTTGAGCGCTGGGTTGCGAAGCTGCCCGCAGCCTATGCAGCGCCGGTTCAATCCCCGGCTGCTCCCCGACCACCGGAGGAGGGTCCCACATGGCGCGCAGACCCCTCCTGCCACCCGCTGCTCCCCTCAGCAGTGTACTTTGGTCCTTCTGCCTGCTCTGCTCCCCGCTCTGGCTCTGGTGGATTCTCTCACCCTCCCGCGCTTCTGACTGTACCCAGTGCTTGTATGTATAAACAAACAAACAAATAAATAAATCTTTTAAAAATAAATAAATAAATAAAATTAAAAAAAATAAAATCCTGCATCCCACTGGGTCAACCACCAGGCAGGACACTGAACTAGGGCAGCCATGATCACAGAGGCAAAGCCTGGGGCTGTGGAAATGGGCCAAGGAAAAGTCTCTTCCCAGCACAAAGACTCCAGGCCTAGCTTCACCAGCCATCTCAGTCACATGGTCACTTACCACAGGGGCCTCAGGGAGAACAAGACTCAGAACACCAGCCCCAACTACCAAGCAACCCGCTGGGAATGCAAGGCGCCTGTGTTCAGTATTAGGAGCTCTGACACAGGCTGGGAATCACACAGCCTGTGTGATTACAGAATAA
The DNA here is from genome assembly GCF_014898055.3 of Talpa occidentalis. NCBI lineage: Eukaryota > Metazoa > Chordata > Mammalia > Eulipotyphla > Talpidae > Talpa > Talpa occidentalis. The sequence continues at coordinate 28,917,072 of NW_023601322.1, forward strand.
ATACAAAAGTTTCCTTGACCCAGCAATTCCACTCCTCTGCACACAATGAAGAGAAACGCACACTTGTGCATAAAAAAAAAAAAACACAAGAATGGACAAGTTGGCATTGATTATAATTCCAAAAAGTTGAACACAACCTAAATGTGGACCGACTAAGAAAAAATAAATTATTGCAAAAGATTTATACAATTCAGTAGGCAAGGGCCACATTAGCAGCTTGCACAAATCTCATATTGTTTGTTCACTCATTCTTTCAACAAGTACAAGTACACAATACCAAAGACTCTGTGGTGCCCAACAGAGGACCAACAAAGCAAGGAAGAGCAAGGTGGGGTGGAGGAGTTCTTTTACAAAGTCATCAGGAAAGGCCAGGACTGGTTACACTTACCATCTTAAACTTAAGAGTTGGTGCACATGGGTTCACTTTTACCACTCCTCATTCCTTTATCTATGTCTGATACATTTCAAAATAATTTTAATTACAAATGACTGATAAGGGAAGTAATTAACTGAGTACAATATAGTCTTTCACCTTAAACCTAATATATCCTGTTCTCATGATCCCAAATCATCGGTCCTCTCCACACACTTCCTCCTCCCACTCCTGCACAGACAGCTTAGTGCTCACCTGGGGTGGGGGAAGCCATGACCTGCAGACATATCCCTGAACATACCTTTGGTGTGTAAGGCACAGACATTAGGCCACATCTTGTCTTCCATCCCCACACAACCCAACTTCCCACCTGAGGCTGGTATCTCATTCTCAAGGTCAAGAGGGATGCCCTGGTACTCTGGGAATCCAGCCAATTCTTGTAGTGTCTACTGCTTGCTTGCATACCTGTCTATCAATCCATAGGAATATTATTCAGCCATAAGAGAGAAAGAAATCTTGTCATTTGCAAAACATGGATTGACTTTGAAGGCATTACGCTAAGTGAAATAAATCAGACACAGAGACAAATACTGTCAAATACCCTATGATCTCACTTACATATGGAATTTAAATTAACAGTTAATCAAGCTCATACAGAAAACAGATTGTTCGTTATCAGAGGTGGGAAGTAGAGCAATGGGCAAAATGAGCAAAGATGGACAAAGACACAAACTTCCAGTTATAAAATAAGCCATAGGGATATAATGTACACTATGGAGACAATAGTTAATATTGTGTATTTGAAAATTGCTAAGAGATTAGAGCTTGAAAGTTTTCATCACATATATAATTATGTGTGTTGCCAGATATAAATTAAACTTACTGTGATGATCATTTCACAAAATACGCAAATACTGATTCATGTTATACACTTGAAATTATTATAATGTTATATGTCTACCATATCTCAATTTTAAAAAATAGAAAAGAAATTGTGTGGACCTTGAAAAGACCCCTGCCTAGTCATGGGAGAAGGACAAGGGTCAAGGGAGATGGAAGACCACACCCCAGAGGCATCACAAGAAGAGTTGCAAAGGGTAAAGAGAACTGTGCAGTAGCCAAGGAGGAAGAGGAAGAGGGATTAGCATATGCATGGCAGAGAAGTTAAGTGTATTGTAGATTCAGTCACATGTATACCCCAATACAAAGACAGAGTGAAGGATGTTCCCTCAGCGGTATTATTATTTATCATCTCATTCCTCTGCCAAATTCCAGGCTGATGAGCATGTCCTGTGATCAGAGACAGGCTATGGTCAAAGGTGTTCATGATAGTAACCATTACAGTCAGGTGACAAAAGATGCTAAGCTTGGAGAGTGCCTGTAGATCTGACACCCTGAATGTTAGCAGCAAAGGGAGAAATAGCACAAAATCACAAAGCTGCCTCCTGCAACACAAAGGTAAAGAGTGAAGAGAGGGCCTCCCCTGGTGGCACAGCGGTTGAGCACTGGGCTGCGAAGCTGCCCACAGCCTCTGCAGCGCTGGTTCGATCCCCAGCCACCAGCAAGGGTCCCACATGGTGCGCAGACCTCTCCTGCTGCACCCGCTGCTCCCCTCAGCAGTGTGTTTCATCAGTCTGCCTGTTCTGTTCCCTGCTCTAGCTCTGGTGAATTCGCTCACCCTCCCACGCTTCTGACTGTACCCAGTGCTTGTATAAATAAATCAATCAATCTTTTAAAAAAAAAAAGTGGAGAGAGAAGCATCTTAGTGGAGTCTATTCTGTTCTAAGTCAGGTTGCTTTACTACCATCTCTCTGGACTTGGCAGATGAGTGCACACTCACAGAGCACTTGCAGTACCTTTTAAATAAATCATTTTATGAGAAGTTATTTCAGTGCATGACTAGTCTGAAAATCTAATTTAGACCAGATGAGTCAGATATAATAATATGCCTCACTCTTTTTGCTTAAAGAGTACAACAGCAACCACCTTGCATATTCGTTGACTATGCAGAGCTCCACGGGGAATAGCTGGAGGGTCTCAGGCTGGAGAGTGCATTCTGGAACCCACCACTAAGTTGTCTATACAGGCGTATTGGAAGAGCAGCCTGGAAGCAATGCTCCTTTCCCAGTGCAGGCAACAGACTCCAGATGCAGCCTCTGTGAAATACATAATTGCCCAGCCCAGTGGAGAACTGACCACACTTTTTGAAGGTTACTAGAAGATCTAAAAGGTTTTACTACTGTTTCAACTGTAACTTACAAAAGAATAAAGTCATTTTTTATTCCAAGCATTGTTCACATTAGCCCTTCAACTGTTAGAGAGGGATTTTGCAATCCACATGGAACTCAAACAAACCATAAAATTATGTATGTCCTTTATGTTTTAGCCTGATAATGCCTAGGAAACTTTGTGCTGTATTTTGCCTACATGAGAATGAATAGTTGATTCAAGTACCACATTTTATATTTTATGAAATTCCCATGAAACACGATATATTCAGCTGATTCTATTAAAAAAAAAAAAAAAAAAAAAACCTGGACTGTGAAAAGCAAGCATCTGATTAAGAATAACTGGAAAAAGTTTCCTGTGTTCCTGAAATGGATGATATAGGATGGAACTACTGAACATTTATCAGCCACCTTTGGAAACATAGTGCTGACGTAAGCAATGTTGAGAGGGGAAAAAAAAACAAAACAGTGATTTCAGTATTTTCATCCAAAACCTAACATAATATAGTACTTTTTTTTTTTTTTGGTATATCCATCCTTACTTGATGGCTCCAATACTAAGACCACCGCCAAGTTCCTTGCGGTGTGGGGCCTTGGCTGGGGCCCTCCCCCATCAGAGGACTATAGTTCTCTGTACAGGGTATGAGGTGACATGAAAAATGAGGGAGTTAATGACAGGGATACAAAGGTGAGCCAAAATCATCTTAAAGAGAAGCAGAACGCTTGTGCTCCCCATTATCCATGCCTGGCTTCACAGGCAAGATCATGCCAAGATGACCCAAGTGATTGCTTAGGGACTGCCCTACTTGTCCTAAGGCTCAGTCCATTCAGCTTTGTAAGATCACACTGGCATATTGGAAATGCTGAATATCTCCTGAATCGCCGCCTTCTTCAGTTACTCATTCCTGTGCTGCAGAGCCCTGTAAATGCATGGCGTGAACATCACCAACAGCTGAGACCCAGTGGAGCAAGAACCACTGGAGGGAGGGGTCTGAGCAGACTGTAGTGGGGACATGGAGGAGAATTCAAGTTAGATGGCTGGCATGTGGTTGCCTAAAAAACCAGAAAGGAAATAAAATCACTGCCCCCATGAAATTTTTCTTAACTACCCCCCAAAGCCCTTGGCTCTTCTGAGGTCATAGTACTCTACACCAATTTCAGCATGCCCAGATGGCTTTGTATTGTGATTTTTTGTATCTAACTGTGCTCATTTTCTATTGCTGTATAACAAACTACCACAAATTTAGCAGCTTAAAACAACCCATATTTATTACCTCACAATTTCCATGGGGCAGGAATCCAGGCAGCTGTGTGGAGTCCTCTGCTCTGGGTGTCACAAGGCTGTAATCAAGGTGTCAGGGGGGCTGTGGTCCCAATTCAAGGCTTGGGGTCCCATTCCAAGCTTATGTGGTTGTTGGCAGCATTCATTTCCTTGTAGCTGCAGAATTCATGGCAACTTGCTTCTTCGAGGTCAGCAGAAAGGAGAGTCTCTGACTTCCCCTTCTGTTAAGGGGTTCACCTTGTTTAGGCCCATCCCACATGGAATAATCTCCCTTTTAACAGGCTCAAGCTCAACTGACTTGGGACTTTAATTATACCCGCATAATCCCATCACCTTTGTTATATGATGTAACCTAATCACTGGTCCATCATAATCACAGGTCTTGTGTATTTTCAAGGGGAAGGGCTTATACAGGGGACACATCAAGGGGAGGGACTCTTCTGGGTCATCTTAGAATTCTACCAACACAGTACACGTCACTTTCTCCACAAAATTCTAACCTCACTCTCCTTAGCACTTCATTTTTGGATTAACAATACAATCTGTAATTTTTAAATTTATATTGTTTTCTGCTGCCCTATACTCAGACCCCAACGTGACTGGCTCATATAAGTTAACCAAGTCAGACTCACTGATGAATAAAGAAGTCAACTGGTTTTCATTTATTGATGTCTCTGACTACAGGAAAATAGGGGTGACAAACTGACAAAAAGCAATTAAGACCTGGATGATCAGAGAAGATAGGAAGAAGATCTGGGAAGAAGGATGTGAGGCAGCAGGATGCACACAGGGGAGATATTTGGGGCATGATAGTTGTGAGGGTAGATACCAGGGAAGTTTGGAAAGCAACAAAGGCAGATATTCTCAGAGCTGCTTCTCCAGTCCTACCTTGGTTTGACCAATGTGCCCAACTTGGCTCCCTTCCTTAGACTCTGGAGAAGCAGCCTTTCCATCACTGTCCCCTGTGCTCTGGCCCTCACAGGTGGTAAGGATATTGGATAGAAACCAATACTCACCATGCTAATCCTTCAAAAGTCATGGATCAATATGAGTGCTAGCCCTTTTATGACCTGAATGGGTTCTAAGTTACTTAACAAGATGACCTCCTGGAAGTTGAAGTAGGACAATATGTCCTCAGTGGGGACACAATAGCAACTAATAAAAGGCATGCAGAAGAGGGAGAATCAAACAGCCATTCCTTCTGCAGTTTACCTAGAATTGTACAATCAGGAGCCGGAAGGGATCCAAGAGGTCATCCAGTTGCATGCTATCCCAAGCCTTGCAGCCTTAACAGCTCAATTCAGTCTGTCTATTGGAGTATTCCCAATGCAAAATTGTGTGATCTGTGGCTGGAACAATAATTGCCACACACCTGTCTGAAATCAACTCCACAACCATTCTGGAAATGCCTGGTATTCCCTAAAATAAACAATACCATATATAGTAGTCCTGCTGTCACTCCCCCACCTCTCCAACTGTTGACAGACCTCACTAATCAGTCATGGCACTCTTTCCTGCTGATGCTGGATGTGGCTTCAGAATCCTCAACAGAATGCCCCAGAAAGTCACCACTGATCAGTTTATATTGGCAACAGAAATAAACTAATTTTCCAACTCTGTTCTTAGAGCTTGTCTTCAGTCAAAAACCACTTTCCTATACCTCCTATTCATTTCTCCTAATCTGCCTTTAAAAGCAACAGTTTTGCCCCTTCCTCCAAAACAACACTTTCTTTATCTAACTAACATCTATACTTATCCCCCACTTAAGCACTTGAAGATTCAAGTGCAGCCCAAGGACAGGGTTATCTGGGAAGGAAAGGCCAGAGCTCTAACTCTGGGACCAACAAGGTACCTGAGTGGTGTTTTAGGGGATGCTAGAGCCAAGAAGGCACAGGGGCACATAGATGACAGTGGGCAGTGGGAGTGCCATCCTGCCTCTAGGAACTGGCTCCAGAAACGAGCGAGGTCAACCCAGCATTGGAATGGCTTTGGGGAACCCAGTTTTAGGGAGCTGGTAGATGAAGATATTTAAAGCCAGATCAAATGAGAACACTCCCAATCACTCTTCATCACTGATCACATTTCTGCTGCCTCCTTGTTTTGTCTTCTGCTCATGCATGCCCTGTTCTCACTACAAAGTGTGCACTTGGCCATTCTCACTCATTAAACACAGAGTAAGACCAAGCAGACCTCCACGGCATGAAACAAGAGGAGCTCGAGGCACACCCCTTCCTTTCACTCGCTCAATTTTTTCATCAAACTTAAGTTGACTATGAGGCATCAAGAGGCAGGCTGGAGCTGGGGGCATAAATCTATGATTACACTCTTCTGCCATAAGGAACTCACTGATTATGTTTCAGAGACAGGTAAATTACTCCTTGAGATATCAGTTTCTACAGTATAATTCAAATGTGCATGTATTTTATCTGCAGAAATTATCACCTAGGGGCCTTCCCTGGTGGCTCAGCGGGTGAGCGCTGGGTTGCAAAGCTGCCCACAGCCTCAGCAGCGCCTGTTCGATTCCTGGCTGCAGACAAGGGTCCCACATGGCGCGCAGACCTCTCCTGCTGTACCCGCTGCTCCCCTCAGCAGTATATTTCATCAGTCTGCCTGTCCTGTTCCCCACTCTGGCTCTGGTGAATTTTCTCACCCTCCTGTGCTTCTGACTGTACCCAGCGCTTGTATAAATAAATAAATCTTTAAAAAAAAAAAAAAAGAAATTGTCACCTATTTAAAATCAATACATACAACATTTTGAGCTAATGAACTAAGCAAAAATTGATCAAAAAGAAAATTCAGGGCCTCCCCTGGTGGCGCAGGCGGTTGAGTGCCGCGCTGTGAAGCTGTCTGCAGCCTCTGCAGCGCCGGTTCGATCCCGGCCAGCCCGCGAGGGTCCCACATGGCACAACAGACCTCTCCTGTCTCGCCCACTGCTCCCCTCAGCAGTGTATTTCATCAGTCTGCCTGTTCTGTTCCCCACTCTGTCTCTGGTGAATCCTCTCACCCTCCTGCAAATCTGGCCTGTGCCCCGGTTCTTGTATAAATGAATAAATAAATCTTTAAAGGAAAAAAAAAATTCAATAATTTGGCATTCTTTTCTAAGAACCAAAACCAAATCAACTTGTGCTAAAGACTTTAGAAACAGGACACTCTAAAAAGCTAAAGCCTCAGGTTAGCTTCATTAGCACAAACCAGCAGCTTCCTCAGGAGTTTTGTCCCCTTCAGACATGAATCCTTCCATCCATTCTCTCATTCACTCACTTTTCACTGAGCTCCTGAACATGCCTGGCATCAAGGATGAAAACAGCACGTAGGAGCCCAGAGTGCGGCAGAGTTAGCCTGGGGTCTCTGGTCCACCATGTATGTGCAACACATTCATTATCAGGTAGCTGAGTGTCAAAACCAAGATATGCACAAAGAGAAGGTATATGGCACCAGAGCCCCGTCTGAGGACAAGCAGGCAGCAAGGGATATAGCGTTAATCAGGTGAGGAGGGGTGAGACAGGGCATCTGAGGAAGATGCCGAGGCCAGGCAGAAAGCTAGCATGGCTAGACATACTAAGACAGGCAAAGGTGAGCACTGCCCACACCCATGGGCCACCACTTCATTCTGAGGATGAGAGGAGCCACAGAATGATCACACCAAGGGCTGAGGAGACCAGAGCAGTGCAGAAGGAGGTCAACCCAGGTAACAGGGTACAAAATGGATCTAAGAGGCAGGACTGAAATCAGAGAAACTTAGGAGGCTGGTAAAGAAAATTAGGGAGGGGTATGAACTCAGAAACTAGGACTGGGAATGGAAAGAGAGGGAGGTTTTCATTGAAAGTGATTCAGCAATAGAGAAGCTGAATTTGGTAGCTGGTGATGACAGACTGGCCAGTCGAGAACCAGGTAGCTGATCTCAACATGATGGGTGCCTATGCTCTTGGCCAAGATGATGAACAGAGCTGTGGGGACTCTGCTGGGTGACAAAGATGTTGGTTTAGGTGCAATGGGGAGACTCAGGACAGGGTTGGCTCTGTGGATCAGGGGAATACAGTGACCTGGGCAGGAGGCCTGGCACAAATCAACAGCAGGTAAGTCACGGCATCAGGAAAGAGTGGCGCCCTGTCAAGAAGGTGGCCCCATCTACCAAGAGCCCTCGAAACTCCAAAATGCAGGAATCTATGAACACAAGTCATGGACATTTCCCCGCAAATCCCAGTCATGAAAATTGATTTTTTTTCTTTTTCATTTTTCTTATTTTAATATTTATCATTTTTTACATTTTTTAGACAATATTTGCATCCCCCCACCCCTCAGATTGAGTCCCCATAGAATCTCCTTTCCCAAGGCACCCGTGCACCATCACCACAGTCCCCTGTGCTCCTCCCTCCCTCCCTCTCACCCCAGTTTGGGGCTTGGTTACAATTTGCTTAAGATATTCTGTTCAATGAAGACTGTATCTGTAATAGAAACCCTACAACAGGCCACCACATGGGAGATTGTGTTATAGCCCAGGAAATAGTGACTGCAGGTCAAGTCTCACCAAAGTCAGCGATTCCTCTGGAAAAGTCTACTGAGCTGGGAGACGACAGAGGGAAGAGGCACATCTTTGCCACGAAAAAATGGAAAAATTCCTGATGAGCACAGAGCAATGAGATTCAGTCCTGGAAAATTCCAAAATAGCTGGTTTTTTTCTTTTTTTCTTTTTATCTCAGATAAAAGGAAGATGATGGAGGTATCTAGTGGAGATGAAAATTGGGGGGAAATCTCTTTGGCTGAGATTGGTGAGAACAGCGCTCAGGTTCCATGCTTACTTAGAGGCACAAGTGCCCACGATTGTGAGTTTTTTCCTTTGGTTGGTTTTTGTCTACAAATTGGCCTGAATTTCTGGAGGGATGTGACTGTATACGGGGCGCAAGGTGAAAACTGTAAAAGCATTAAATCAGCCTAGGAATGAGTCCAGTTCAGATTCCAGTATGACAATATTAAATTGAACCAGTTGACTTGGCCATTTCTGGAAGTAAAAATGATCAAACAGCAGCAAGTTCACATGATTTGGTCCAACGATGCTCCGGGTTGGAGACAGTGTTTACCAGGTAGACCTAGCTGTGCATTGCTTTATAAAGACTGCTCCTCATGCAATTCTTCTTTTACAACTTAATATTTGCTATGTCAAACAGTATTAATAATCGATTTTTGTTCAGGAAAATTAATTTCAAAGAAATGCCTTATTAATATTAAGGCAAAGTTACAAGAGCCAAACATTCTGTAATCATAGAGAAAAATATATATATTTTCAAAGGAGGTAAGGGGTAAAAATCAAAATGCTGTTAAAACTGGAAGCTACCACCTGGAATTAGGAACTAAAGGAAAACATCCTACTTGCTGCCAAAGGTGGCATGGGTCTATCCCAACACCTTCCCACCCACTTAAGAAACTGGAGGAAAAGCTAAGGGCACTTTGTGTGATCACAGGTCACACCCTGGCTCCCTCGCTTGTTCTGGCAGGAGCTCCCAGCCCACCTGATCCACCACATTCCTGCAGACCAAGCAATGTCACCTTACCGGAGGGAGCCACAACCATGAGGCCGATGAACAGCATTTCCCCAAAGAGGGCAGCACCAGAGCCAAACCACCCCCCGGCCTATCTACCCTACAAGAGCACAGGTGGAGAAGAGGTCCCTGAGCCTTGAGGCAGGGGGAGCCAACCACACACCATCGAGATAGACCTGAGCCAGCAGCAGGCTTGAAAAAAAAAAAAAAAACACGGGGGCCCGCTTGCAGCACCCTCTCCCGGGAAGTGTGGTGCTGCAGTAAGTCACAGGGAAAGTGAGCATCGCAGGAGTTGAGTTCAGATTAAAGTGCCCTAACACTAAGCTAAACCACTGTAGGCAGCACAAGGGAGACATGTGAACTGCTCCCAAGGCCAGCCCACTTTTGGTCCCTGTAGCTGAGCAGGCTAGAGAAGGAAGGACACAACCCAGCTGTCCTAGTTTTTTAAGAAACTAGGTGCAGACCTAATGCAGGGTAGGGATGCAGGGGGCGGCAGGAGGGGCCATAGAGCACTCTGGACATAACAGCATTTCTGTCACCACACACCAACAGCAGCAGCCAGAGGAACTCGACCGCCCTCACCCAGCAGGGCAGGCTGCGGCTTTGCAGTCATGACCAAACTTCCTGGCAGTGTGGCTAGTTCCACCTGGAGGCCACATGCCCAACAGCATGCCAGGTGGGTGATAAAGAGGTCAGGCTTAGGTGAGACACAGCCAGAGCACAGAGAACATCAGATAACACAAACAGAAATCTCAACCACCACCAGGAAGAAAGAAAAGCAAATCATGGAGTCCATGTCTCCCCTGGCCAGTGGGTTAGCTATGCCCAGCCCTTATGCCAGAGCCGCTCATAAGTGGGACCTGGCAGACAGGTAATTCACTGAACATGCTACTCTCCTCATTGCTCAAAGGTAGAGTTTCAGGCACATAAAATCAGAGGGAGCAGATGCTGACTCTCCCTCAGGGAAGATGTACTTCACAACTAAGCTTGTCTTCCCCAAGTGGTTGTGACAGTGAAGGAACCCAGTGTTCCCCCACTGCTGCAGAAAGCACCCAAGGACAGAGAGAAAGACCCTCCTTAGAGGACACTCCCCAACCAAATGTACAACATAACAGGTAAAGGACCCAAGAGAATCCTCTTACTCCATTATGTGGCAAATATCAGGCGCAGTTAAAAAATGTTAAGTACAAACACTTGGGGGGAGGTGATACATAAAATTCTTTAACAAAATGGAATAGACATTATATACAAAAGTTAGATGGAGAACACCCCCTCAAAAAGGATTTGTTTCAGGACACAGAGGTGCACGCATGTAACAGCTATGATTTTCAAATAAAAATCTCAATTCTTCCCCAACTGACATATTTAATAAAATGAAAAAAATTACTAATCACCTTTTAAAAATGACTATAAAACTCATCAGTGGGAGTAAATGTGCCCTAATCGCCAGGAATATAAAGATTACAAAGAATGATCACCACAGGCCTAGGGGAAATGAGCAGAAATGAGAACACTGCTGGAAGCACATATTCCCATATGCTTTCTGGAGAGAATTAATTGATGCAAAATAAGATTAAAAGGTAGATATCTTCCAATCCAGGACTTCTCCCCAGGTAATACCAGATAACAATCAGGCCGCTTGTGCAAGGATGGGGTATCAGTCTGCTCCAACAAGTACCACAGACTGGGAGATGTAAGCAACAGAAATGTCTCAGTTCTGGAGGCTTGAAGTCCAAGATCAAGGTGTCAGCAGGATTGGTTTCCTCAGAGGCCTCTCTTGCTAGTTTGTAAATGGCCATCTACTCCCTGTGTCTTATGGGGTCCCCTGTGGAGCTGTAACTCTTAATCTCTTTTCATAAGGACACAAGTCACTTAATGAGATTTGGGTCTACACTCATAGCCTCATTTTAACTTAATTATCTTTTAAGGTCCTGTCTCTACAGTTACATTCTGAGGCACTAGAGGATAGGAGCTCAACATATGAATTTGGGGGTACACAAATAGCCCATAACAGGTGATTACTATGTTGATGTTGTTGATTATTAATGATAAGAACTGTCATAGCTACCACAATTCAGTCCCTTATTTAGACCTTCCTTGAGTGCTTCAATCTTCACAACCCTCCTATAAAGAAGATATTATCTATCTCCCTTTAACAGGTGATGAGGCTACAGTTAAAGAAGTTGAATCGTTGTGCCAAGGTTGAAGAGATAAGATAAACTCAGCTTCTCAATCCATGCTTTCAAGTCCCTGCTCTTCCAGCTGCCCTATGTAAAGGGCACTTTTGTGTTTGCCTGTTTAGTAGGATATGGATTATTTTTAATATTTTCCTTCTTATGCTGTTTTTCAGACAATTATGTATCCACAAGTTACACAATCAAAATTATAAAAGCTATTTCCATTTTAAGAAAACATGGACACATCACTCAGTTTTATTATAATAGCCTTGATACTTTGACACCCTCACCTCTGGGATCCATCTGGATCCTTCCTTTGACACTAGATGATAAGGATTTTCTACAGTGGATTCTAAGACACACTATTTAGGATTGAGATGAAAGCCTCATTGTTATCGCATGACAAGTTCAACCAAGGTAGCAAGTCTCCAATAGGGAATCTTGTCAACACATTCTCAACAGCTCCCCCTACTCTCAGCCTCTGTTTCCCAAGTTGGGTTATTCAGACTATGGAACACCACTGTCCATGTGGAGATAGGGTATCTACCCTTAGACAGTCACGTAAGGACTGGAGTGGGGAAGAGGACAGAAGCCAGATCTGAGTGCTATACATATTCAGAAAATCCTAGGATAGGACATGGCAGAGTAAAAAATTTATGTTGAATTTGAACCAATTTTGCAAAATAGCAATGACATCCTAAACTTTTGTCCAGCTATAATAAATCTGGGCTCTTCTATTTTAGATAACTGTAATTCTCATTTCACAAGACTGTTATGCCATTAGTCAGAGGTCTCAAACTTACATGCCTATGGGGCACAGAGGCAACCTAAACGTAACAAGAGGGAGTAGTGGGGACTGTGGTAAATAGCCCATGTGTCCTACATAAAAGAAATAGCTGCTTGAAATTTTAGTTATTTGTGGCCAGGCAGCAATGTGAGTTTTAGCTTTCAGTTTTTCAAGAGAAAGGAGAAGTTGTTTTTATGTCAAATCTTCTAATTTCTAAAGATTCATAAAGTTTCAGAAATTAACATAGAAATTTGGGCAAACAAAATACTGGCAGGTTAAATTTGGCCCCATGGACTACCAATCTCTGCCAGTTGACATGATTCCATAGTTGCACCAACTCAACAAGAGGAGAGAAAAATAAGTGTCCGTCCTTGACACTGACATCAACACCCATGAGACTGGCAATGGACACCACCTGAATGCATGTACCATTGTGTCATACACACCAAAGCTGCCTGAAGGAACTCTGAAGCCCTGACCCAGCACAGAAAGCACCCTAGGCGAGAAGCAGGAGAGAGAAAGGTCCTTCCAAGCCAGCAGAGCGGGTGCATCCAGGGCCAGTGTAAGGGGGTAGAGGAGAGTCAGGCCAGGCACTTCAGTGGAATGAAGTGGACGCGTGATAGCCAGGCCCTGACCTTGGCTCAGGAAGTAAGCAGCTCCCCATTCTGCTCCCATCTCCCCACCTCTGTGCCAGTTTGGGACCCTCCCGCTTCTATGGTCTGCACCCAACCTCAGTGCTCTGACTTTGCTCTGAAATGACAAAGTGCAAACTTGAACGTTTTTCTGGGAAGGAGGATGTTAGTTTACTATCGAGCATTCTGTACCATCACTTCTCTCTAACATCATAAATCTCTCTCTGCACGAATATTTCTGTTCCTGGTGATATGCATGCCAACAAAAACTGTCTGACCAGAAGCCCTGATCCTTATTAACAGATCCCCTAATATGCAAGGTGTTTTTTTTCCTCTTGTGAAATACATTGGAGTGATACTTGGCAAGGCACTGAAATTCTCTGGGTCTGGTTTTTCCAAAGAAGCTTAAAATATGGATTTTTTTTCTTAATGTCAGATCTCCCAATTTTAAAATGTTGACAATCATTAAAACATTTCATAGTGGCATACATAATATCAGTTTTTTCCTAAAATGAACAGATTAAGCCAAAGAGCTGTAAGATTTTACCTAACTCTGATAAGAACTGGAGAGGTTTATGATTCATAGTCTAGTTTGGGTTTTTTTTTTTTTTGTTTTTTTTTTTTTTGCTTTGTTTTTTGGCTTTAGGATAAATGATCAGATCAAATTTCTCCATGTAAGATTTGTCCAGAAGAAGCAGGTACCCTTCAGGTGCAGCCAGAAAGGGCAACTGATATTACCAATTCTACTTCTCTGTCTCTTTTCTCCCCCAAAGTACATCACCTACACACAATTTCTAAACACGTAAGACATGTGGGATTCAACATGTTGAACAGGCATGCACAGCATCTCCTGTGGAGGATCTCCAGGGCATAGTAGGACATAGTGGCATCCCCAGGGCCTGGTATGACACCCAGCAAAAGTGCAGTATGGAAAGTTTAAGTTCCCAAGGATACATCACTCTAGGTCCTCCTTCAATAAGAATAATTGTGAGGTACAAAATTCCACAGTAGATTTCTATTAAATACTGGCTATCACGAACAACTTTAGATCATTAGCTTTACCCATCCAAGAATAATAAGTCAGATAAATATTATTTCTACACGTTGTGTATTTAAGACCTCTTCCCAGCAGCCAGCTCACATTTTTGGAGAGTACTTGACTACACTGTAATTCAAAACTTATCTTTACCTCTCAGTAGATACATCCTCAACTAAAAGCAACAGATTGCTGGGCCTTAAAAAAAAAAAAAGAGCTGACAGAGGGCAAGTGCAAAAATAAAGATAAATTAGAGAAGTTCTAAAAGCAGATGTGGAAAGGACTGGGTTCTCCAAATGCTCTTGTTTCCTTTGGATCAATGGGATTCACACATGGTCACAGAGGAGCATTGCTGAGGGAATATCATGGCGGGCATGCTTCTCCCCAGCACTATGACAGTCAACCCACATACAGTTTAGTTTGTAATACAGTTTTTAAATGCTTTCTTGACCCAGTTTTGAGGCCCTGGATAGAGGTGAATTAGTTCCCCTTCTCTAGAAAATCATGAAGTCCACACCCTGGACACCAGCCAAGTCAGCTCTCACACTCCAGGTCATTCCACTCCCACCTTCATGGCCTCAGAACCAGACACCAGACAACCAAGGATAGCCCCGACGTGCCAGGCAAGGCCTATAGATACTATTCAAACTAGCCAATCCTAAGCCCACTTCCCCCACACCTCACCTCACCAGAAACCACAATAAAGGGCCCACCCAGTGACCCCACAATGACCCCTGTGCTTCCTGAGTGGCCCTGTGTGACATCTGTATTCTCCCCAAGAACTGTGTTACCAAACTGTAAAACTTTTTCCGGTTTCTTCCACTTGATCTGTGTCTGACCTCATCTTACCTCACCCAAGTTAACAGAGTTAAAATGAGGTTGGACAAAGAAGCAAGTCAATGGGTGTCCTTGATTTCATAAGTTTGGTGGCTGCCGGCAACCGATCACAACCTTAAAAAACTAACATGAGAAGTTTTTCAAGGTCAGGAAGGGGTGAATTAATATATGGCTAGGAAAAAATAGGTTTCTTTATATCAAAAAACAAAAGTGACACCAAGAAATCTATTGTTTACATCCCTCAAAAGGTACTTGCCTGGCACAGGCTTCAGTCCGATACATCAAAATGTGCCAAAGTTATACAGGCAGTGTGCTGGTTATCCCGAGTCTTTTGAGTCTTAGCTAAAGAGGCCAGGCATGCAAAGGCACCTCCATCCAAGGAAAGCTGGGCCTGCTGTGGAGTAACCTGAATGGGAGCAAGTACCTGTTTGTTTTCCAGTAACATGTGGTGTCAATGGCCACCTGGAGATTGCACATTTTATGAAGGACTATCTGCAGTGAGGGTCTTGCCTCAGTGGCATTTTCTGCAGACAGGAGCAGCAGGTGGTTGCAGGGCTCTCCCCTGTTTATACTTGGGTTCTGGTTCTTAAACATTTGGCAATTGTCTTTGGCACCTCTCTGGCACAGATCAGAACATAACAAGTGAATAGCCCCAGCAGGCTTATGCTAAGCCACCACTAAATAGAGAGCAGAGTTCAACTTGTCTTTCATTGCTAGGAAGCAAAATTTATGTAGCTCACCATTTGTGGCCTTGCACAGGCATGGAGCCTACCCTCACCCCCCACCATGATGAGTCTCTCGGTAGCATGCAGACCCCTACTCCTGCCAATAAGCTCACCACACGACTGCTCATGAGAAAAGGCATTCTCAGTTAGGTGAGTCTTTTCTTCTTAACTCCCTCTACGTGGCACAACTGGTAACCACCCTCAGGTTCAACGTCGCAACTTGTTTTCTAGCTGCCTCCCCTTAGAATCCAAGAAGCCAAACACCCACTCTGTCAGCCTCCCTTGCAGCTACAGGAAGTTGTGTGACCCAGTTTTAACCCCCGGGAAGGGTTGCAAGAGGGGCTTTGACAAAAGTTTTTCCTTCCCAATAACCACAGTTGACCACAGCTGACCACAGCTGCTCTCCCTCTCCCTGTCTTGAATGTAGATGAATGTCAATGTTTATAATGATTATACTCTAAAAATACCATATACACTTCTATATAGGAATCAGGAGAATAAACATTTCAATGGTTGTAGAATCAGTTTTAAGAGAGAGTGTGTGTGAGTGTGTGTGTGTGTGTGAGAAAGAGAGAGAGAGAGAGAGAGAGAGAGAGAGAGAGAGAGAGAGAGAGAGAGAGAGAGAGAGAACACCCACTGGGGGAGACTTTTTTTGTGAAGTTAAAAAGATGTATGCTTTAGGGCCTCCCCTGGTGGCACAGCAGTTGAGCGCTGGGTTGCGAAGCTTCCTGCAGCCTCTGCAGCGCTGGTTCAATCCCCGGCCGCTGGGCGAGGGTCCCACATGGCGTGCAGACCTCTCCTGCTGCACCCACTGCTCCCCTCAGCAGTGGACTTCATCAGTCTGCCTGCTCTGCTCTCCCCTCTGTCTCTGGTGAATCCTCTCACCCTCCCATGCTTCTGACTGTACCCAGTGCTTGTATAAATAAATAAATAAATCTCTCTTAAAAAAAAAAAAGATGTATGCTTTAAACATAACAAAAATATACTGTCAGCTTGGACCCATTATTCAAAGTTAGGGGAGCTTATATATATTTTATTCCTTGTAGTTCAACTTATGAATGTCCATTTTGTAAGTACCTGGAAAATAAACTAGAGTTCTCCCGCCCTTTTCCTTTACTTTCCCCCATCCTATGTTTTGGACCAGAGTGGTAGAAATGAGTATGAGAATCAATGCTTCCACCAGTCCCTTCACATTCAAAAAGACAGCTGCATTTAGAGGCAACGCAACAGGATAGAGTTTAGTTTACAGTTCAGTTATTTACATACACCATGAAAATCTCCATGTATTCATACATTGAGGATATCATAAAATTGATCAATAAAGCATCTTTACTAATAACCTGCAATATGGAGCTATTACATGAGCATAAAAAGATGGAAGGTGGACAGAGAAGTCGACACCATGGACACAAGCACCATGAGCAGAAAAACAAGAGGTTGAGGAATTCTCTTACATACATTTAGCATTTATGAGAGAGAGAGAGAGAGAGAGAGAAGAGAAAGGGAGGGAGGGAGGGATGGAAGGAAGGAAACAAACAATACTGATAGGAAAATAAATTCTTAAAGAATTTTGTTAATGAGCCCTAATTTTTATTTTTGGCTTTGCCCTTTCTTTGCAGGGACCTGCCAGAAGGAGGGCAAAGGGGGAAGAGTCCACAATTGGATGTACTAGGTCCCCCCTCTCCATTCTCCATCCAGGCATCCTGCACATCAGGAACCAGGCTCAGGGTGAAACACAACAGGAACTGTAGGAAACTTTCATTTTGCCTGTTTCATTCCATTTTAACCATAGGCAATAAGTGATATCGAATCATATTTCACATATTTTTACTGCATCCGCAGGAAAATGAACTTTGGGTTTTTGTCCCTTATGCAAACACAGCACTCTGACCTGACCTGGGAGGTTATAGGGAGGCATGCAGGAGGGGAAACAGACACTTGACCAGCCTGACATGTCCCAGAGCCAAGGTGTGGCCTCTGCTGGAGCACACACTAGAGGCAGTGACTCTATTAGGCCAACACCCAGGCTCTTTGAGTCCCAATTATTTTCAGCCGCATAGAATAGATATTATCTCTGCTTAGAGATCACAACTCTTGATAGCAATTTCACAAGGTTCAATCTAATAATTGCTGCCTGGCAATTTACAGCTTTTCTACAAGAA
Organism: Talpa occidentalis; assembly: GCF_014898055.3. NCBI lineage: Eukaryota > Metazoa > Chordata > Mammalia > Eulipotyphla > Talpidae > Talpa > Talpa occidentalis. Next base: position 28,934,848 of record NW_023601322.1, read on the forward strand.
AAAAAATTTTATGAAATGTACATGAAAATAATGTAACTATAAAAAAAAGCATTAACTTTATGAACTGGAACAATATGTAGTACTTCACACATGAATTGCTTTCTTTAAAAAATGAAATTATGAAGGAGACTTTTAAGAATCACTTTAAAATGCAAATTCCTGGGCCTGGCCCAGATCTAACAAGTCAGAAGCAGCAGGACCTGGTGTGATGTGAGCATTTTTAACAATCACCCTGATAAGCTCACGTTGGAGAAGCTATATTTTCCCTAGGAAGTAAACTGTTCTCTTTGGCTTTGGGTGACCATCCACTGAAATGCAGGCTTTATCCAAACCCATTTAGCATGTTCCTTTTCTCACCAATTAAATGAGATTACAAAGGACTTCATATATTACACCTGAAACCAGTACATGTTATGTCAATTATATTAATATTTTTTTAAAAGATTTATTTATTTATTTATACATGCACTGGGTACAGTCAGAAGCACTGGAGGGTGAGAGAATTCACCAGAGCCAGAATGGGAAAACAGAAGAGGTAGACCGACAAAATACACTGCTGAGGGGAGCAGCGGGGGGGCAGGAGAGGTCTGCGCACCATGTGGGACCCTCTCCTGGCAGTCAGGGATCAAACCGGCGCTGCAGAGGCTGCAGGCAGCTTCGCAACCCAGCGCTCAACCGCTGCGCCACCGGGGAGGCAAATCAATTATATTAATATTTTTTTAAAAACCTAATGCATTGTATATTTTTTCTTAATAATGGAAGAAACATCAGGTGAAAGTTAAAAAATTAGCTCAATCATTAATTCATTATAGGAATTGATGAAACCTAATGAAGATGTCATCATCTGTTATGGGTATCCTCCCCAACTTACTCCGGAATGTCTTTGAAAAAGCTCATAGGATAGAAGCTTCTGCAGGTGACCCCAGTCCTCCTGTGAACTGGGCCACACACTGGATAGGTAACTTACCCCTCAGAATGTAGTTCTGATAGTTTTGATCTGCTTCAGCTCCCACCTTGATCAAACATGTCAGACCTTCAGCCACGACAAATTCATGCACCAAATCCTTGTCATCCTGGCAGGAAATGGGAGAAACAATACAAGATTTCAAATATGGCCTACCCTCCATTCTCCATCCAGGCTATGCTGTTACAAGTATGTACAATCTCTTGAAGCTGGCCCAACCTCTAGAGAGTGTTCTGTTCTATTCAAATAAAGCATCTTAACTGTTGCTGAAGGAAATTTATCACCAGCCTCCATAGCCAAAAGCAAATGAATCCCTTCAGGAATATCTAGCATATTCCATTTTTCATTGCTTAAAAGTCACCAGGCTCCCCCACAGTTCCTACAGGTGCCATATGAAGCCAGATACTTTTTTACAATAGGAAGTACTTGATTGCTGCACAGACCATCCAATGAAGTATTGGAAGCCACACACGTGTTCCAAAAGACAGCCCTTAAGGACAGTAGCTACAGGAGCTTGGGAATGATATCTTAGAAAAAAGGCAGCTTCTCCACCTCCTAAGATAAGCTGCTGACAAGACAAGCAAGGAGGCAAAATCAGCCATGTATCAGAGCAGACACATCATCCTTCATAAGAGACACTTCAACTGGCCAGCAGATCTGATCACAGAAGGCAGAATGTGACTCAGGGATTATCGAATGTGGTGGTTCTCAAAGAAGGGTCTCCAGACCCACAGGCACCATGAGCATCTCATGGGAATATATTAGAAATGCAAACTACTTGGTCCCCACCTTTGACTTACTGGGTAGGAAACTCTACTGCAGGGGTCTCAGCAATCTATGTTTAACAATTTCTCCACATGAGTTAGAGGTATTGAGATGGTTCTCACCCGTGACATCTGTAAATAAGAATCATGCAGGAAGCTTTCAAAAGGAACAAGAAGCAGGTCTCCATCCAGATGGACATGGTCACAATTTCTGAGGAAGAGCAGGTTTTGCTATTAAACTCCCCAGGAAATCCTAGAGAGCAGACAGTTCAAGAACCACTGATCTAATCCTAACCTTCTCTCCATAAGTACTTAAGAGTGACAAACCTTCAGCTAAGATCACCAACTCTGAGCAGTCCCCAAACCCAATCCTTTTTCTGCGGTACCAGTTTCTAGAGTCTACGAAAGGAATTTTTCCACTGTTTCAGGGGATCTCCTCAAATGGACAGTGCCTTGTTGCAGATGCAACGAGGATAAGATTGGAACATTCATCTTCAATTATAAAAACGGGGCAAAAATAAAAAACCTCAGTGATGTAAATAGTAGAAAGTTTAATGGCATAATGAAAGGTTATTATTATAGCGATGGTCAAGAGAAAAAAATAATTTAGACGAATTGGCATAATTCTCCCATCCCTACATGAAATCAGCCCTTCATTTTGATTTCATGGCATTTTCCAATTATGTGGATGGAGGACTTGAGCTAAATGTGGGCAGGCCAGGCAAAGACTGCCTTTGAACCAAGGAAGCACTCTTAACGTTCAGAGGGCACTGGGGGGAGGGGTGAGCTGTGCTGTGCCCTGAAGGTAATGAAAGACAGATGTGTTAACTCAGACGTTCAGATAATCATGGCTTTGGAAGCAAGAGAAAATGGGAGAGTATCTTGAGTCTTCGGAAAATTACTTTACACTCATATGTATAAGGGAAATAAAAAATAATTCTCTCTCCATCCATATCCTTTTCCACCAGCATATGTGAAAAGTGAACATTTAGATGAGCTCATGTCTAGTCAGAAAGTTTTTCCAAGCATGTAACAAATGTTTATTACTTTAAAACTAGATTCACACATGACTTCATGGTGAAAAAGTGAGAACAACCTCTCAAGAAACCACTCAAGCTAATCACTAATATTAATATAGCAGAGAGCTCACTGTCTGCAAAGGTGTTTGGAAAAAACACTGGACAGAGGAGACAATGTTTATAAAAAATAATTCAGACTAAAAGGCATGCACACATGTAGATAAGGCATATAAGAGAGTGAAATTTATGGATAATAAATATGGAGAAACTTCCTACACTCTTACAAATTGGCTAAGTATTAGATTTTAAGCACATGTCCTAAAATATATAGGCATTAATAAATGGTTCTTAAAACACTGGTTTCTGACTAGAAAGAAATAAAAATGTTAACACTAACTGATAAATGACTATCGCTACATTTCAGAATTTTCTATTATAGCAATGATTTAACCTGTGATCATTTTTTTTTTTAAATGGCTATTAGTCAAGGGCTATTCAACTCCATTCAAATGACTGATGACTTCTTTTACACCCTTATGGTCTAGTTCCAAAAAAGAACCTCCACATCTAATAAACACAAGAGAAGGAGATGCAGACTCATGGATCTAGGCAAAAGTGATCTAAGCCCCAGACAGCTTGCAAAAGTGATTAGCCCATTTAATACCCAATGTGTCCCTACTGTGTGCTTTAGAGCTATTTTGTACACATGTGCACGGTTTTACAAACAAATCATAAACTTCCGTTAGCAAGCACCTTCTTCCTTGCCTACAAAGTGCTCAAAAATATTTCTTTGATGAATAAATAGTAGAAATAGCATCCTGAGATTTCAGAAAGCTAACACTACAGAACCAATTTGAGGAGGGAACATTTGACAAACCCCTAAACCTGTTTCTCTTGTCACTTGTTTTCTAACTTTTCCATAAGGGTAAACTTTAAACATTCCAGAGAAGGTAATTTAGTGAACCCCAGATGCCAATGAGCTCATTCTAATCCTATTTCATCTAGCATGCATCCCATCTGCTGCTATATAAATTTGAAGCAAATCTCAAACCTCACTATTCTAGTACATATCCCTGGTATATGTCCCCAAAATATAGGAACTTTTTAAAATGATGTACTCATACTAAAAAGTATCTTATTATCAAATGAGCACATTTCTAATTATCCCATAAATACCATTTTATACAGTTTGTGTTAGTATCTAAATAAGAGCCATACAGGCAATTAATAGATCTAGCTTTCATGTGTCTTTAAATTTGTCTTTTTATTCCTTGAAATGTATATGTTGAAGAAACTAAGTCACTTGTTCTTTGTCCATAGAGGAGGACACAGGCAGAATTTTGTTGATCGAACTCCTACAGCGTACTTTCAACCTGTGCCTCTGTCCTCCACCATTTATAAGTTGGTTTTGTACACAGCTCTAGGGCTGGTCTTGGCCTCGCCACACCATTGGCGGGAGTGTGCATTTCCATGAGGAGATACAGAATGTCTGGTTGTGTCTCATTTCCTTCATGGCAACAGTACTTGATGCTCAATTCCTAGATCCACTAAATCGGGATTGCAAAATGATGATATTCTAATTCTGTTACTCATTTTTATTAGTTAGAATAATTGTATAAGCAAAACTTCTCAAGTGTTGTTTGGTTATCCTAAAGCTCACATAGGAAAAAGCAAGATAAATGTGAGATTCTAAAACCTTACTCATTTTCAAAATATCTAACTGGTTTACTAGCATCTTCTAATCATGACCAGTTCATTGCTATTTTTTAGTCTCATTGTGAACTCATCAATGCAAACTTAATTTGATGTCTTTTGCTCCACTCTATCATGCTTACTGATGCTTTTGCTGTTCCATCTTTGGCCAGCATTTGATTCAAATACACCATAATTCTGTTAGCACTAATTCTACAAGTGTTTGATAGCCTTCATGCTATCTGTAAGGTAAGAAATTCCAAATTTATATTTCCCATTTCCTATAGCAGACTTGGAAGCAGCTATTTTTCTAAGGAGCTTGGGTTCCCTTCAGTGTTTTAAGACCACAATCTCAGTGCTAATTGTATTTTTTTGCTAATGTGTTATAAGCATTGCTTCTTTTCAGTAAAAAAGCTAAATATATACTTATTTGCTTGCTTCTTTATTAAAATATGCCATAGCTCATTCTGATACTTAAAATTAAATTCAGAAACATGGAGTTTTAAACTTAACCTCTACTACCTTTCTATCTTCCTTCTCTCACACCAAGCATTCTAATCCTAAAGAACTAAGGATGACAAATTTAGACCAAAGAGGTCCTCTGACTGCAGTTGAGGAACTGCATTCAAGAAGAGAATATAATGGAGGGTGAACAAAATTTTGCTTTGTTCAGCTAAAGAAGAGGGAGACACAGATGGATATATGGTGAGTGAACCTTGGGACAGTCGATATAGTAACTTACTAGATTAGAGACAGATGACTGGAGATATACACATCTGATAATACTATTCAATTTACCCAGCCCATTCATCTTTTGCTTAAGTGGCACCAGACACTATGCTAGGCCCCAAAGACCCAGCAGTGAAATCCAGAGAGCTCAGGACTAGACTCAGTCAAGTGCCCTGTAGTACCTTGTGTTCTATGCTAGAGGTAAGAACAGAGAAGTTTAGAGGTGTTTGGAGGTATTTGACCCTGACTGGGGTGAGGGATCATTTAGGGAGAGACTCCCTGGCAGGAGGCTATATCAGGAGGAAAACCGAGAGACATGGAGAGCAGATGTGGGGTAGCGATGCACTCTGGAATAGAAGCAATGGATCAAGGGGTAAAGGTGCAAAAGAGAACACAACCTTCTCCTGGAATTCAATCACGGTTGGCATTTAGGATGTAGCTAAGGACAGAGACATGGGCAACAGAGGCCAGATCCACAGGGTTGCAATGGTATACTGATTAACTCAGATGTAGTGCCGAAGGCTACATGGAATAAGCAAAAGAATGACAGCCTCAAATTTCTCTGGTGGGAAACTAAAAAACAGCCAATGTTGGAGAGATCAAAAGCTGGCTGTTGTAATTTTTCCAGAGAAACAGTCTGAAGCCAGGCAGACCCCCAAACCTGAAGAAGAAATCCCTGTACAGGTTCACACCAGCAGTTGAGGAGAAAAGAACTGTCTCCAGAAATGTTGATACCAAGAAGGGACTCTGACCTGGGAAAAGATGAGGGCATAGTTCAACCATGCAGGCCTACAGCTATCCCAATCTCAACAAGGGAGCTAAAACATGGTGCAAGCCACAATATAATTTATACCTTCAATTAACAGAAGAGAATGTCACATATTGCCAGTGTGTATTCAGCACTGGTATGGAAACATGGTTCTGCATGATAAACACTAAATTCAATATTCAGTTGAGAGCAGACCAAGGGGCAGAGTGGGAGAGGATGTCTGGTGTTGAGGAACAGAACACAAAACTGCAATTCTACCTGTAACAGGCTTTTCTTTAATGAATCTGAATTAAATTTGAAAAAGTATTGTATGTCTTACTTTGTATTTTTGAAATAAGTGATATGTAAAAATCTGAGATGATATTTTAACCTAATTTACATTGTAATATAAAGTATTTGTAAACAGTAAGTGGTACAACTTTATCTGTATCTAATTCCACATGCAATACAAAAACAGAACCTAAGAATAATTTTTTACCTGAAATATCTGCTTCAGGGAGAAAAGGGCTCTTCTTAAGTCTCGTCCACTCGAGTTGTACAGCTTTTCTGGAATAAATAATAAAAGATATAAAGTTAATTAAACAGACCCCATAGATGGTTAAAAAAAAAAAAAAAGAATGCATGAAGTTACAGGAGTTCCATTGGGAAGGTGAATAAAATGAATCCATTTAGGATACAGTCTGAGTTTTATCGATGGCAAGAAGAGGGGATGTGGGCTGCAAAAATTAATGCCCGGATTTGCACCCTGCGTCCCCACCATCCCTCTCTCTGTAGTTCTACCTGATGGCTAGAAATGTCTCTGGGTCTCTATTTTCACTTGATGTATCCAGAAAATGAACACCGTCAAACGGAATCCTTTTTCAGCCTCCCTCCTACCTTGCCTTGCAGCCCCTGCACCCCTGTGCTTTCTGCAGCTGGGTTCAGAAAGATTTGCAGACACATCTTTGCCTTGGTCATCTGATGGTCACCTCAAAAGACCCATGAGCAGCATCCTGGCTCTAAGAACTGCTGATGGCACCCCAGGCAGGAGGCCAGCCTTAGCTCTTTCTGAACCTGGGTTCTCACTCATGTTCAAAGACCCTTGCCCTGCTTCATTTCTGAGGCTCGCAATTCAGGCAGACTTCTAGCACCAACTGTTCAATCAATCACATTTAATAAGCACTAGTTAGTTCAGGCTACCTAAGGAGGTGACCTGAGCCACGGACCCGTCCTCTAGAGATCATAATGTGGCAAAGACAGATGAGCATGCCACAAGTACTATCTGACCAACGGGGTAGTGTCACAGAGTACTGAAGACACGTGGAAGGAAGAAAGAGTCCAGTTCTTGCGGTATAGACAGGACTCCTAGAAACACAAATTCTGTTCAGCTTTCTGATGGTTCAAGTGCCTAGGGTGGGATTCCTAACACCAGATGCCAAACTGCCCTAATGTAAATCATGCAATTCCTGCTTCCTCAGCACCTGGCAGGCATTATGGGTACAGCCTAAGCAGTGGGGGCACAATCGTGAATAGTGGACTTAGTAAGAACAAAGACCATGCAATTTAACAATTTCAATTCCATTATTGCCACCTATTACCTATGTGATCTTGGACAAAGTACTGTGCCTCTCTAAGTCTTAGGCTGTCCATCTGTAAAATGAAACCTAAAAACAATAGACAGAGGAAAACAAATTTTGTGCTAAGTCAAATATGTGCACAATGGAGAGGGATGCAAAATTATTTAAAATATTTAGAACAGAAGAATTGAAAGCAAAGTCATGCTGATGACCAGTCACCCTGGACTTCTATTCCAGCCTACAGGGGTAAAGGGCAGAGCCTCATTCTCCTCTTGTGTGAATGCCATGGACTTGAGTGGGAGCACCAGGCACGCAAAGATCTAAGAGAGTTAACAAAGTCTGATTATGAAAAAGATATGGCTGCTTTGTATGGTGGCTCTGGAGTTGAACAGGTTCCCGCCTCAGAGATTTTAAAAGATGGAAGGTAGGTGGAGCTCAGTATTTGCACAGTGATAGCCTCCTCAAAAATCTCCCCAATGAATTGTTGCCCTCTGCCCACTTGATCACATAACCAGTCCCATTTAAACCCGTCAGTGGCTATCAGTACACTGAGAATGGAATCCAAAATCCTTTACGTGGCACAACAAGCCCTGGGTCATGCAGCCCTGGCACCCGCTCCCTTGCTATGCTGTAGACACTGAGTCAACCTTCAGACCCTTGGGCAGACTCACAACCTATGTGCAGAGTTGGGAAGTGGAAATGGAAGGATTCTGTAGGCTTTGGGCCTGGAGGTGGTGCTTGAATCCAAGGTCTCCTGGTTGTTTCACAACCATGAAATTCACCACCCCTAAATACAAATGCAAACCACAGCCATTTGTCAATTATATGGAAAGTTTTGATTAAGACAGCAGCACCTTCCTAAAAGAATAGGACTCAGATAACTCCAGAGAAACCAACAACCCCCAAACTAAATATCTAATCCATCATGCACCTTAAGAAATGAGGACTAGGTGACTCAAGTCGACCTTTGAAGTGCTTGCATGATGTTGAAATACATGAGTAATTAATTCTTGGAGTGAACTGCATCAGCATCAACCCACAGTAGAATCCGAGTCCCTGGAGTAATTAACTTCTTCAGTTTCTACATCTAACAACTTGGAATTCTTAAACCCCCAAAAAGCAGACTTAGCTTTTTCCAGCTCCACTATTAATAAGAATAAAGGGATCACAGGCAAGCATGGGACTACATATACCCTGAGGAAAATAGGCAGATTCATCTACACAGGAAGAGCATTAGAAGACAAATCTATCCCAGGTACTACGGGATCAATCCCAGGTACTACTATGAGGTAATAAGGTTTGCAGTAGACTTTCTTGGTCATGTACCATCAGATAAGCAGAAATATGTCATAATGGATTCACAATATCACAATATCTTCAGCAACAATTGATCTGTTATGGCTGCTGATTCATGTGAATGAAGATTGTGATTAATGTGTTTTGACTATTAAGGTTTTAATACTTGGTACTATAGTCAAAATAATCGGCTTTTAAAATAGAGGTAAGAAAAGGGAATATCTTAGCTTAGCATCTCTGCTGATGTTTTGCAACGGAGCTTTACATCTATATTCATGAGAAATACTCATCTGTAGTATTCTTATAATGTTGTTGATATTGAAGCAATGCTGACCTCATGAGTTGGGAGTAGACCCATCTCTTCTACCTTCAGAACGAGTTTGTATAGATTTGGTATATGTTCCTGAAATGTTTGGCAGAATTCTCCAGTGAAGTTACCTGGGCTTCGAGTTTTCTCTGTTGGAAGGTTTTAACTATGAATTCAATTTCTTCAAATAACATAGGGCTAGTCTGATTATATTTTCTTGAATGAGCTTTGGTAATTTGCACCTCAACAAATTTCTCCAGTTCATCTCAATGTTCTTCATAATATTCCCCATCAACCTTTTATTGACTATAGAATACTCCTCTCTTTCATACCTGATATTTGGTAGTCTGTGACTTTTCTCCTTTTAATTTGGTAGTCTGGTTTGAGATGAATCCATTTAATTGATATTTTCAAAGAATCATTTTTTATTTTATTGGATTTATTTTTTGACTTTCTAGTTTGTTTTAACTTTCTGTTTTTTTTGTTTGCTTGTGATTTAGTTGAATTTTTTCTGGTTTTCAAGGTGGAAATTTAACTGACTTAAGAATTTAAGTATTTAGTGCTACAAAGTTCTTTCTAAGCACCTATTTAGTGGGATTCCACAAAATGTAACCTATTGTGTTTTTATTTCCATTCAATTCAAAATTGAAGGAATGATGAGCATTTCATTTAATTTGGAAATAACTTTGACCTTTTTGACCTGTGGTTTATTTAGAAATCTATTCAATGTCAAAAGATTTGGGAATTTTTCAGATTTCTTTCTGTTGTGGATTTCTGGTTAAATTTATTTATAGTAACAAATATACTTTTTATATCAATTATTTTCAACTTAAGATTCATTTCATATCCAGAATATGGTCTATCATGGTGAATGTGGCATAGTCACTTAAAAGGAATCTTTATGGTGTTATTGGGTGGACTCTTCTAGACACATCTTCTAGGTCGAGTGATCGTATTGTTCAGTTCTTCTACATTCTTACTGAGTTTCTGTTTACTTGTTCTATAGATTACTGTGAGAGGACTGTTAAATTTCCAACTATTAGTGGATATGTCTATGTGTACAATCAGCTTTATGAATGTTTGTGTTAGGTGCATTGAAGTCCTTATGTTAGATGTACTCAAGTTTATGGTTGCCTTGTAGGTGAACTGACTTTTTTTAGCATTACGTAATGTCTTCACCTTTAGCAATATTCTTCATTTTACAGTGAATTGTTTTAATATGCTCACTTTTGGTAAGTGTGTGCATGGTGTATATTTTTTCATCCTTTTATTTTTAACATATTTAGAATTATTTGTGGAAATGGTTGCAACTATTCTTTACCCAATCTCTTTTAATGTTATACATTCACTGTATTTTTAACCTCTAGGATATCACAAATGACTCCTTGGTAGCACTAGAACAGAAGGCCTCAGGGAACCCTGATGGTGCCTCTTACCCTTTGATGAGAAACATCCTTGTTCCAGTGCCAAAGACATCTTTGCATAGTGCCAAGAAAACTCTCCCCCGCCTTTTTCTACCAAGTGTCTTTTAATTAAAACAAAACAGTATCTGTTTGAAGAGTATGTACTTTCTCAGCCCAATTGTCTTTAATTTTTTAGATTTATACATATCCATTATTTGTTTAAATAAACGTATTTTTGCATTCTATTCCAAAACTAAATAAGATAGTATAGTTCCCAAATAATTATTTCTTTTATTCAAGAAAATTATTACTACAGGCAGTAGAGAGATTTTCACAAATTTTAATGTAATTTTGCTTTTTACTATCAAAACTCAAAAGATCAGCTAACCTATGTAAGAATATTACATGGTTTGGCTGAAGTGTCCTTTAAAATACTTTAGTTTTTAATTTCATGTGCTATAAGGCACTTGGTGTGGTCAGATCAGAAATCTTTCCATCTGGCATCTGTTAAATAGCAGCTTCTTTTTCACCCTTCATACAATGTAGCCAGATTGTCAATGACGTTTTATTTTTATAGACTAAGATAACCTCTCCCAAAGTACTGCAAACCTTTCCTTTTTCTTTTCTTTTTTTTTCCTAAAGATTTATTTTATTCATACAAGAGCTGGGGTACAGGCCAGATGTGCGTGAGCGTGAGAGGATTCACCAGAGACAAAGCAGGGAACAGAACAGGCAGTCTAATGAAATACACTGCTGAGGGGAGCAGCGGGTGAGACAGGAGAGGCCTGCTGCGCCATGTGGGATTCTCGCCGGCTGGCTGGGCCCAAACCGCACTGCAGAGGCTGCGAACAGCCTTACAGCACAGCGCTCAACCACCTGTACCACCAGGGAGACCCAAACCTTTCCCTTTTCTAGGCAACCAACATCTTAATAAACATGCACTGAGTCCTATTTGAGAATAATACTGAAGTCATCACCATTGTGGTTGCAATTAAAATGACTAAATATTCAAAGAGATAAGATCTTTAGAGTACTTATTTTTGAAAAAGATAATATTATCTCTCTACAAAAACCTGATATCATGGTATAAAGCAAAATCACATTGCTTAATCAGAACTCAAAACTGCCATCTATTTTAAAAACATAATGTACCAAAAAGCCCAACCAGACTTGTTTTGTTGATTCTTAACATATATTTTAGAGGACTCTGCTATTTACCTACAGGTTAGGAAGGATTAGGGACCAAGGATATGTGCAAATGACATATAATTTGTCCTTTTATGAGAGACACAATTCCTGCTGGTAGATGAGGAGCCAGCAGGTATTTTACCACATCAGAGATTACACCCAAACCAAAGAGTGCTGATAGTCCTTTGATGTGGCTCAAGAGAGATCTACACAGGCCAAAGGAGCACTCCATCCCCCAATCCATGTCCTGGCATCTTTGCTACAAGGCTGTGCAGACCATGGGAGGTATGGTTTGGAACTTTAACAGCTGGGGACAACTTTCAATTCAAGAAACTGAATGTTCCATTTGTGTCACCTTCAGTCTTCACCATACGGCAAGTCAGACTCACCATTGGTTGTGCAGGGCTCCCCTTCAGCTTAGACTAGAGTGTGAAAGACTCACCTAGGATCAAAGCCTGTCCTGCCAATTTCCCGGGGCTATGTCTCACATTGCTCTTGAATGCATTTCCTATTGAAAGTCAACCACTCCTTTAGAAGCAGTTTATGAAAAAATTCAGTTACAACTCTTAATCCTGGACTACACGGGTGTATGTAAGGCTCCCTCCTTGCAAGGTGACTTGACAACCTTGGTGCTCACTTGCTCTGGCATCAGTGTCTGCTGCCTCTGTCCTGTGTGGGTCTTGCTAGCCTGTATATGGTCTCTGTGTGTACAGATGCCAGTACACATCTGGTTTCAGACTGTGAATGATGGAGCAGAGCTTGGAGTCCCCTGACCTTCTGTACCAGATACAGTATGTAAATTGTCTCCTGGGTCCTGAATTCCAAAGGAATTCCATATGTGCCCATTGCCTGAGGCAAAGCAAAAGAAAGACTTCAAGTGCAGAGGAGGGGAAGGAGCCTGAAGCCCATCTAAGCCAGCAAAAGGGCAGCTCCAGAGGCTTCACCAGAACCCACCTTTCTCCCAAGAGATCACAGAGGATCTCCTTTCCCTCTGTCCATGCCAATGAAAGTGGTGCAGCACTTACCAGGGGAACATGCAGGGAAAATTGGTTCCTTAGCCCCTCCCTGCCCCTAGTTCAGTTGGAGAGAATGCTAAGTATCAGGGGAAAGGGTGTCTAAGTCACTAAGAAGTTAAATATTGGTCCCTTCTGGGTAAATATTAAAGTAGCACCATAGTAATACATGAAGCAAAAATCCTTACATGCAAACTGTAGAGCTGGTATCAGATTGGAGTCCCCAGGTTTTCTCATTCTTCCTGAAGCTTTGAGATTGTCTGGTGGGAGGTGTGCAGTGTGAGCCCCCACCAGCAGAGCCCCCAGAGCTGGCCAGGAGCTCATGAGAACTCGGGCCCCAGAAGATCCCAGGGAAGAGGCAGCGCCAGTTCCACAGCTGGGGAGAAGCTGTGGGAGGCGATTATCCATCCAGCACAAACCCTGCTTGGCCAATAAATGAATGTGTGCACTTATTCTCCCACCCCTTTCCAAGCTGCATCTGCCCAGAGTGTAATCACTTGTGTAGCTTTAGCCTTCGACTAAAGGGCAATTAGGAGCCTTCATTTGGTGGGGAAAAGGAGGTGTAATCAAAATGTCATTTGTTAAAGTCTTTATAACTCCCCCCATCTTCATTCATTGCTTTTAAAATTAAATATGTTCCTTTAAGAGATGCAATTAACGTATTACACTCTCAACTGATTTACAATAACAAGGAATATAGGGCAAATTAATTAAAGGCCATGGAGAGTGTTCCTGTTTTGTCGTTGGGAAAGAAACCTCCCACATGGCCCACAAATATCAGCACTGAAAAGCAGCCAACGAGGTCTTGTGTTTCTGCTGAGCCAAGAGTGCAAGGAAAAAAATCTCAATATGTGGGGAAAGGAAGACAAGAACATCAGAAGGAACCATGAGAAAAATAGATCCAATTCACACCAGTGAAAGAAGGTGGAGGGAGGAGCCAAAGGCAGCTGTGAGTGAGACAAGGGAAGTGGATAGCAAAAAGGACATCTAGAATATCATGCATTCAGACCATAAAAATCACTGATTTGGGGGCCTCCCTGGTGGTGCAAGGTGTTAAGACACAGCACTGTGAAGCTATCCACAACCACTGCTGCTTAAGTTCCATCCCCGGCCAGGTTGGTGACCTACATGGTACAGCAGACCTCTCCTGTCTCGCCCGCTGCTCCCCTCAGCAGTGTATTTCAGTAGATCTGCCTGTTCTGCTGCCCACTCTGTCTCTGTTGAATCATCTCACACACCTCCACCTCTGGCCTGTACCCCAGTTCTTCTACACAAATATATTTTTTAAAAAATTGAGGTAATGACAGCACACCCTTCTCTCACCAAGTGTCAAACACATTAACCAAACACTCCAGCCCTACTCTGTCCTATCCTTGGGCCAAGACCTAGAGACCCTCTGCACACAGGAGAAATAATTTTTCTCCCTTTATCTCATTTGCTACAAAAGACATCACCTTGAGAGAAGAGACTTATTCAGGGGGAAAATATCCACGCCTACATTTCAAAACCTGTTTGCAGCAGCTCTGGCCAATTCGACCATCATGATTTTTCAGGAGTAGCAAAGAGACATGAGCTCCTCTTTTGCCAGATTTAGCTGCAGGACATGTGCTCTTCAGACCCACCTGGTAGAGAGAGCTAGTGAAGAGCAACCCTAAAAGGGAACAAGACAGCCTGGAGAAATGAGTGACTTATTTGGGAGCTGGCCCTTGCTCCAGCCAGGAAGCCCACAGCACAAGTTACCATAGCGCTGAATGAGTCAAAAGTATCCCACTCTGGAATTTGCCCCCACAAACTCCCACATGGCACACTGATGACAGGGAGGTAACAACCCATTTCCATTTGCAAATGTTGCTTCATTATTGCATGTTGATATTGTGATGATGGTGAGTGGGGATGCATGAGGGTCCCCCCCACCAGCTCAATTAGCTGAGAGACAGGCTAAATGTCAATGATGACAAGGTCAGGAGACCTGATGAGACAGAAGACAGCTTAAGATGACCTTATCTAAACCCACAGTCCCTTAGAGTTTAATCACTTGAAGTATTTATTTGTAACATAACCCTTATTATCATCCTTTATTGATTGCCTGCTAAGCAGGTATTGTGCTGAGCACTAGGGTTACAAAAGTAAATAAAAACAGTCTTAGTCATCAAAAGGGCTGAGTGGGGAAGACAGACACATCCCCAAATAATGCCGACGTTATGTGAGAAGGTGATGGCGACACTTAGGGCCCACAGAAGGAGTGGCAAAACTTGTGAACCAGGACCTGGGGAGTGGAGGTTCAGAAGAGGTGACACTGAACAGACTTTGAAGGCTAAGTAACAATTAAGCACTGTGAGAGTAGAAAGAGAACCTGAGGAAGAAAAAGGAGCACACGTCTGGCCTGGACAGTGAGTGGGGAAGCCATGTGTTCAAAGAGGACAATCACTTCAGCTGGCCAGTACATCAGCTGGTCTGGCAGTGACAGAACAGGCTGGGGACACTGGGAGAGCCCATGTGGAGAGGACCCTCATGCCAGCAAGCTGCAATTCTACCACATTATGAAATTGTGTCCTCCTTGATGTCAGAGCTCATAACAACTTACCTCTAGATGCCCAATACCTCAACAAATGACCAAGATGACTATGAGGCAGGGGAAAAGAACCTAAAAGGATCACATAGCATTCAAGTTCCTAATGCCTCCATCATTTGGGCTGGTCACTACTTTATAGGTTAGCCAAACGTAAGAAGACTCTAGAATTTTGTTTTCTGTGAAGGGGACCTGCCCCAAAGACACAGCCCTACTCTGTCCTATCCTTTTAGCCACACTGACAAAGACATAAAATCATATCCATTCAAAAAAGATAAACACATGCAATTTGCAGCAACATGGATGGCGCTGGAAGGGATCATGCTCAGCGAAATAAGCCAGAAAGAAAAAGAAAAATACCGGATGGTCTCACTCATAGCAGGAATCTAGAAAACTTAAATAAGGGACCAGGAAAATGAATAACTATAAGAAAGGGAAAATCAAAATCAACAAAATACTATAAACCAGAGACACTTTTTGGGGGTGGGGGGCGGGGAGGGAGGGGTCAGAATGGGGGGGGTTGCAATTGTATGGGGAATATAAAAATAAAATTTATTATTTAAAAAAATAAAATAAAATCATATCCATGTTCTTAATTGCCAAAACTTGAAAACAACCAAGATGCCCTTCATTTTGCAAATGGATAAAACAAGAAGTCATATTATCAGATGCCAAAATATTATTCAGCAATGAAAAGAAATGAGTTATCAAGTTATAAAATAAAATAAAAGGTGGAGGAAAGTTAGAGGCCTATTGTTAAGTGAAAGATGCCAATCTGAAAAGGCTACATACTGTATGTTTCCCACTCAATGACATTCTGGAAAAGAAAACCATGGAGATAATAAAAGGATCAGTGTTTGCCCCAGACTCAGAGGGAGAGGGAGGAATGAAAACATGGAGCATGGTCCATTTTTAGAGCAGTGAAACTATTCTCTGTGACACTAGAATGGGGAATACATGTCATTACGTTTGTCCAAACCCACATGATATACAACACAAAGAAGGAAAACTCATGTAAACTGTGGAATTCAGTTAAGAATAATGTGTTGATATTGGCTCACCAATTGAAATAATGCACCACACTCATGCAAGATATAAATAGCAGGGGCAATTAGGGGATGTTGAAGGGGTAATATGGAAACTCTATACATTTTGCTCATTTTTTTTCCTGTAAAATTAACACTGCTTCTTCCCAAAAATGTCTTTTGAAAAATCATATCCAAAGGCCAGCCCACAAGAGGAGGTGGCCATGAGCCTGGAGATCATTAAGAGCTCTGTTCTCTTCCCTTCTGCACAGGCAACCTGAGTGTCCAGGTCCTCTGCCACAAAGCATTATTAGTCTTTCCATACACATTTCTGTGATGACCTCTCACCAGGACCAACTCTTTCCTTGCTGGTTTCCCTCCAGCCCCTGCAGCACAGAGTTTGGTGCTGGGTGTACAAGGCTGATGGACAAATGTCTGTGTTCTGCTTAAAGCCAGGGATCCACCAAATGGTCCGTGGATGATGTTTGGGTATGTCTGTGGTTACATTTACAGCACAAAGCAGTAGCCATCTCTGACTTCCAAAGGGCAAGGCACAGAGAACTTTTAGGACCATGGACATTCCAGGATGTTCTTTGTAGCCTTTTACAGCCCTTCTGACTCCTTCCAACTTTCCTTCCTTTAGTCACTGACCACTTATTCAAAGGACTGTGCCAGTCACAAGGATGCAGGAAACAGGAATGGGACAAGATGTCAACAGAGGATAGCTGGGCACTGTGGTAGAGAGGAACTTGGAAGTTGACAAAGTAGGAGGCCCCCTATGAAGTGGTAAATAGCTCCCAAGGAGCTGATGACCAAGAGGCTATACCAGACTTGCAGTTACACGATTATGTGCATGCGCTTGTCTGTCATCACCACCCCACTGAGTCCCACCCAGCTCCACGGCTTTCCAGCTTGTTACTCTGGAAGCCACTCAGCCATCCTCCTCATCTTCACCAAAGAAGGCAGAGCCAGGTAGCCCCAGTTTTAAATTTGTTCATAGGAAAGTACTTTTCCTTCTGAGTTGGAGGGAGGTGGTCAACTCTGAGACCCAGCAAAGTCCATTTCTGTCTGCTCCATCTTTAACAAAGTGTCCCTTCTCAGAGGCCTAAAGCCCCGGGTCAGCTACAGCAGGTCACTCAATGAATTGGAATTCTGTTTAAAACAGGCCTTTTTTCCCTGCGATCAAAGACAGGCAGAGAGAGAGGGGTCCTCAGAGACCATCCACCCCAAGCACCTCCCTCTGTGGAGAAGTTGAACTGTTTGCCCCATCCACAGAACCCCCGCACATGTGCCAAAGGGGTCAGCACTTTGCCACAGTGTCACTAAAAAGGCTGCTGACCCGGGGTAATCAGTCATTAGCATCTGAAAAGCAGCAGATACACCCTGAGGCAATCAGTGGTGTGAGAAACAGGTGAAGGGGATCATTTCTGAGGCCAGCTTCCCTTCAGTTCCTTGGTCTTTATCTGCATGTCTGTCTAGCAATTCTCTCTCTCTCCCCTGACTTTTTTTCTCCCCCGCCCCCCACAAAGGGCTGGACTGCTTTCCTTCCTGCCTGCCTTCTCCCTTCCTTCTCTATCCACATTTCCTTTGTTCTTTTCTACCCTAATTAGAAATCTGGAACACCTCAAAATATTTATTTATGGCCTTTTATAATTCCCTTTCTTTCTTTTAGAAGTTGAAACATTTAAATATATGTTTTACAAAATTACATAGGTTTTTCTTTCTAGTTCTCTGTGAACAACAAAGAAACCACACTGCCGAGTGGGTTTTGCTTGGGCGTGGGGTTTTTTTCTCCTGAGATGGCCACAGCATAATGGCGGCACTGCCTGCAGCCTGGCCCTTCTCCACCTTCCAGCAGGGCACAAAGGCTAGAGAGGTTTCTGGAACAAACCAGCCAGCTCTCTCTCTGCTCTCCTGGAAATACCCAAGGTCCCAGGTGGTCACCGGAGACCATCGCTGTCAGTGATGTGCGAGGCCTAACTTTGGGGTTCTCTCCAGGGAAAAAAATTGAGGAGAAAAGGACTATCCCAGCACAAGCACATGAACCCACCCTCACCTGGGACACAATCAAAAATGACTCTACCTTCTCTCCCAGCATGAGGTGGAGCCAGAACTGCCTTAGTCTTCGCCTCAGCAAACCACCTCATTCTCCCCAGTCTCTCAGCCAGCCCACCCAGGGGCACTGTGTCCACATCACGTGCCTGCTCCTGTGCCCCCATCTGCCCAGGCTGCCAATCTACATGAAGTCCTGACCCTCACACACTTGGGCAGGACGCCTCAGACACTACTCAGACTCCTAACTCGATACTGGTATTTCAAAAGAGATTCCTCTTATCAGTAAATCAGGATTAGAAATACCCATGCCAACATGAAGAATTGATGTGATGAGCACAATAATGTTGGTCAAGCCCCGGACACATCTGAGTGCTCAGTCCTCACTACTTTCCTTCCCTCTCCAACCCCAAAGGCTTCAGTGACACTTCTAGAAAAAGTACCCAAGCTCCTCCATAGTCAGGCCTTTCATGTAGGACACCCCCAAGACACCTTGGGCCATCTGTCACAGCCTGCACTCAGCCCCAGCTGGGTCCTGGGGAGCTGCCCCAAGTCACCATTGCTGCCTCCAAAAGATGCCTCTTCCTTCCTGGGTCAATGGTTCTTGACAGGGAAAATGTTCACCATCCCTGTCGCAAACATTTGGAGAGAAAGAAATGAATGTCTGATCCTTAGGGAGAAGATGAGACTCATTAGCTAGGGTCAAAGGGGAACAATCTGGCATCAATCATGTCACTGAGCAGAGCTGGCAAAATTCAGTAATTCACCTGACCCACTCCATGGGGCAGAGCTCTTCCCTTAAGTACTCTTCAAGATGGAAACAGCCTTTCATCTACGGAGAGCTTCCTACAACACACAAAATCCTGCACCAGAGAAAACACTTAAGTTTTTAAAACCCTGATTCAATTGTGATTAGAGTTTATTCACTAGCCAGGGGGCAGGGGAGCCACAATAAACAATAACATTGCATTTTTACAATTAAATGCAGCACAGCTTAAACAGCTTTGGTGTCCTAGCAAATTCACACCCAAACTAAAGGTGTTCACACACCCAGAGGAAAGGCTGCATCCCAAGCCTCCCTGACCTCCTGACGTGCCCCTTCTATTTCCAGGCTGTGCCAAGGTCCTAAGCCAAGGAGCCCGAGGGTGCCACACAGCTGCAGTAAGCACTCACAGTGAAGACACACAAATGACCCAAGTGTGACCGCTCATCCCCTCTGGTGAACAGTTAGGTGAACCCACATTTTGGAGAAATAATTAGGAAACAATGTGGACGTGGCTTCAAATTTCTGAGAAAAGGAATAGAAAACCTAGGCTCTGAAGGCTGAGTGAAGTCAGTATTTCCAACTTTAATCAGTAATTCCTAACAAAATCAGCCATTTGCCTGGCTGTAACTTCTACAGAATAACAGGATACAGAGAAGGGGGTTTTGCAACTCTGAGCTACTTGCAGGCAGATAGTTTGGAGGCAAGGCATTGCATCTCAGCCTCAAAGAGGAGCAAAAGAACTCCAGAGACCCACTGGGAGATACATGCAATCTAACTCAGGAAGGGAGGAACGGTCAGGGAGGTGCAGTCCTTGTGAGACTGCAAGGAGGCTTCCAGACTTCTTCCCTCACTCCCACCCCGGAAACTCTAGGACAACGAGCCTGTTATCCAGATGAATATAGGCAGGCACAGCTCTCCAAGCTGCAATAACCCCCACGAAGAGGC
This sequence comes from Talpa occidentalis, assembly GCF_014898055.3. NCBI lineage: Eukaryota > Metazoa > Chordata > Mammalia > Eulipotyphla > Talpidae > Talpa > Talpa occidentalis. Next base: position 28,954,905 of record NW_023601322.1, read on the forward strand.
AGGATAGTCCTGTGATGCCAGGGAGGAGGCCTGAATGCAAGGTGCCATTTCATTTCTCTCTGTTAGACACAGGCTATTTCCTAGAGCCTTCTTCACTCCTGCTTTTGGTAGGTTGGCTGAGCAGCCTACCAAAGCGACAACTGTCCAATATTCACTTAAGAGACTTCATCTTCAGTTTCAAGCTCGCTGAATGGTGGTGGTATCCTTTGTGGGTGAACTAAAGCCATCTGACAGTGCATCCCCCAACAGCCAGTAAGGCCCAACTCAGGGATCAGCTGACTCTGACTTCCTTTCCCCTCCATGGTCTCTATCTGAGGAGTAGCAGCTCCACATGGGGGTCCTTTAGCTCCAAAAGAAAGCAAAGGGCAGCCGCTGGCCTTTCACAGAGTGTTGGGAGCAGCCAGAGCAGCCAGACAACCCCCAGGATTTGGACCAGGATGGGTTCCCAGGACAGGCACTCACTCTCTCTCTCAATACCTTTACCACTAAGTCACATGGAGGGTTAAGCCTGGGCAGCCCATGCTCAGCGAAATAAGCCAAAAAGAAAAAGAAAAATACCGGATGGTCTCACTCATAGCAGGAATCTAGAAAACTTAAATAAGGGACCAGGAAAACGAATAACTATAAGAAAGTGAAAATCAAAATCAACAAAAACTACGAACCAGAGACACTTTTAGGGGGGCGGGGGTGGGAGGGGAGGGATTGGGGTCAGAATGGGGGGGGGCTGCAATTGTATGGGGAATATAAAAATAAAATTTATTATTAAAAAAATAAATAAATAAAAAATAAAAGAAAGTCACAACTACAGGCTACGCACAGAAAACAAGCAAAACACACCTCTCTTCAAATCAGATCACCTTGAAGGGGGCAGACGTATCTCCAGTTGAATTAATTCAGGCAGGGGTGAGTCAACTTCTGAGTGGCAATTGACATTTGTCAGAGAATGTGAGTGGGGATGCAGGGTTCAAAGTACATTTGCAAGAGACAAGGTGCTCATTGGCTAATCAACCAAGCACCCTCCCGGTACCAAACTCCATACACATCAGATGCAATTCATTCCCAAGGGCAGACATATTTCCAGGATCAGAAACACTAGTGCTGAAGGGGTACCAGGCTGACTGGACACATCCTCTGTGTGAACCACTATCTAGGTAGTGCCAGATGGAGGCTTATATGGGTGAGTGGCACTTACAGTGACAGAACCAGAGAGGGGAAGCTGGCAAGAGCAGCTCCCTTTGGGGCCCCCAGTGTGGTCTCCTTGGGCCTTGCCCTTATTCCACACAGACAAGAGCCACAGGCATGGAAAATGTCCTCAGTAATCTTTGTGGTCGGACAGCAGGGCCCCAGCCTTAACCACACCCCCCGAGGGGCTGGAGCTTTTCCCTCAGGAAAGAGACATGAATACCCATCATTATACCACATACAGTCTCTCTCAAGCACTGACTGCAGATAAAGGTGCCATTAGAGGAAAACCAAGCACCCATGCTGTGCTCTGCATTGCGAGGGAGCAGAGATTTGCTGCTTTCTCCCCGTTTGAAAATTATGAGGAAGCCTGTTTTCACATTGCCAGAGACCTCGGACTACTAAAATCTTAGCCTTACTTCATGGTTAATGCCTGTAGTTGGAGAATATTTAAGCCAAGCTAGGAGTAAGTCAGGGAAACATTTTTAGCCTCTCCATAAATCAAGTTAGCATTTAAAGGACAACCCTTCCCTGTCCTGTCCCCATAAGTGGCATGTGAGGGACATAGAAGCAGCCATATCCTACCCTCGGTTGCAAAGCAAGTCATCAGAAATTCACGCTAAACATTTTCTGTGACGGGTATTAAAGGAACTCAGCAAGTAAACAGAAAGACTAGTCAAGAACTCAGCAGCAGGTGGAAATCAATGAGAGGCACTGGTGATTCTGCCTCAGATAGTGCACCAGAGGAACCACAGGGTTCCCATCAGATACTCAGGCTGGACCCCCATGACCAGCCTTCCTATTTCTCTCTCCCAGTCGAATCTACTGGGAATTCTACATCCAGCCTGTTCTCCACTACTATGCTATAGCATGGTTCAAGCAATCATCCTTCACTGGGGTCATGCTGTGGCCTCCCACCTGGTCTCCTTGCCTCCCTCACCCTGCCCCATCCCCAGGCCCTTGCAAGAACATCCCTCTTCTGGGTGAGATCTTCCTGGGCTACCTTATATAAAGTCTCCAACATTCACTCAAACACACATTCCCAGAACCACTTCCTTTTTTTCTTCTCACAGCATTTATGGCTTTCATACTCTATATTTTACTTATTTACTTTGTTTACTATCTGCCTCCCCCACCGTGATATAAACTCAAGAGCTTTATCTATTGTCTGCTTTATTCACTGCTATATTTCAGGACCTTCCGTGATGACAGGCACAGAATAGTGATGGAACACATTTTTGTTCCACTTCCCTTACCTCGTCCTCTTATCTTATGAATAGGGTGTTAGAAGTCTGTTTTCATCCCCACTTTTTTTCTCAATTTCTGAGAGCAAGGAATCACTTTCAGGATATTTAAGTGACACACACACTCCTACCTTCTGCCTAATTCCTTACAACTTCAATTGAGATGCTGGCATAAAATAGTAACAGGCTTCCTTCACATCATCAATTGGAATTAAAGAATCATGAATTAATTTGTTCTTGATTTCAACTAGACTGACAGAAGGTACAAGCTAAAGAAACCGCTTCCGATTTGTGGGTGTAAGAACTTTTTATGTAGTGGGTAGCAAGGGGAAGGAACGCCTTTTTTTAGAGATTTATTTATACAAGAACTGCGGTACAGGCCAGATGTGCAGGAGGATGAGAGGATTCACCAGAGACAGAGCAGGGAGCAGAACAGGCAGGCAGACTGAAAACACAGCTGAGGGGAGCAGTGAGTGAGGCAGGAGAGGTCTGCTGTGCCATGTGGGTAGCTCCCTGGCCAGCTGGGATCGAACCCGCACTGCAGAAGCCACAGGCAGCTTCACAGTGTGGCGCTCAACCCGCTGTGCCACCAGGGAGGCCCAGAAATGCCTTTTAATATTCCAGTTGTCATATAAAAATTCCTTTGTGTTGGACTATATGAAAATTGTGTTTAACCTATTTCCAACATTAATTTCCATGTTTAATTGACTTGGGGAGCAATATTAAAAGTCAAATTGTTATTATGGGAATTTCATGTTTGAGATGATACACGAATTTAAAATACCAAGAAACAAAAATAGTTGCTTGGTATCTGTCCATGGTACCAACGGAACACAAATGGCAACCCCCACTCTGGTTTTCAGAACCATGTTTAAAAAAAAAATAAAACTGTTGCAACAACTTAAATGAGAAGGGGAAGAAAAAAGAATGAAAGGCAAGAAGAGGGGAGGCTGGTGGAAGCCACATTTACAACAACTTAAGGAAATTTCACAATCTCAGTAGAAGGGACATGCTCCCTTTTCTTTTCATTGTCTTTTCTCAAGTCTTTGGCTCACTTGAAGGCCTTTCAAGAGTAGATTATAGCTGACTGCAGAAATTCCTCAGGCAATTTACTAAGAAAAGCAATGCAGGCAGCAAACACAGAAAGCAACAATGATTTCTACCACTCCCCTCCTTTCCTGTTGCTTTTCTCCTTTTGTGAAAGAAAAAAAACAAAGGGAAATTAAATTGATTTCCAACACCATTTGGAGAATGCTTTATGAGCTAAAATAAAGTTAGGCCCTTCCAACTCAGAATGACTCCCAATCCCCCCAGCCCAACAAAGCACAAGAAAACTATGACTTGAAGGGGCTCGAGTTTCCAGAGAAGTCTCAATGCCTTCCTTGTGCCACAAGGAAGGAATGACTCAAGACAAGAGAGAAAAATCTGTGGTTCCTCAAATTGGCATCAAAAGCAGAGCAAAGAAATGGAGGCAATTGATGGCATTGTATTGACCCTGAATGGAGAGTACCACCACCGTCTGCTTATGCCGATGAAATGCAAACCACTCACTAATACTGAAATTGTCTATCAGGCCAGGATGCTAGAGGCATACAAATTAAGGACCAGATGCTGTTTACCTCATAACATCCAGTCATAACAGTGAGAAAATTGACTTAACATTACTCGTCCTCTTTCCTAGAGCCTAACAAACTGCACACCTCCAGGATAAAGCTAGCTGAAGTGGAAAAAAACTTTGAATAACCTAAGCGTGTCAGCAGTAATCATGTCCTGAAGACACAGGTGAGAGCATCATGGCCCCAGAAGGACATGATTAAGTTTGCATTCCTTCTTCTGGGTGGACAGTTCAGGTAATTCCATTTTCCACTCTGGAAACCATTCACTGACTTTGGACAAAGGACATTTCCATACAGGTATGCATATATTCCTCTATAGAACTGAATCAAAAATTTTCTATGGTTCTCATATGCCTGGTGGTCTTGGTTGGAACACAGCAAACTAGAAGCAGTACATGAAACAAAATATGGGGTGTCCACAGCAGTGATCAGGGGGACAAAGTTTCTGGCCACCAAGCCTCAGAATTGACTGAGGCACAGAGAAAAACCATCTTCTACTGGGCAAACACAGTAGCATTGTATGAAAGCAAGCCAGTTTGTATAAAGTTCATTTGCCTAAACCCACCATGCAGAATTTACACATTACTCTTTATTATTTATGGAGTTTTATCAAGATAGTTGGATGTGATGGTTTTAATAGCTAAATCTTCCAAGTTCTGAATGATGAATTTTTAGGAATTTGTTTCTCACCCAACTCCCTGAAGCTTAAGATGGGAAGAGCCAAGGGGGGAGCAGGAAAGAAGGGTGGTGTTCCATCAGCACTGCCTAATCAGGCAATTGAATGGTGGGGGGCAGAAGGCAGAGGGATGGTAAGAAGTCACCCATTTTACATGTGTACATCTAGTCATTGGACTACAGACATTCCCTCCCAATATAAGCTTTTGCCAAATAAATACATCTAACAGAGTCATTCAATATGGTCAACAAGTTCTTAAGAATGTTTCTAAAAATAAAGTATATTCAATTATCAAATATGTTCCACAATTTATATGTTCCTAGAATGACTCATTATGATGTGACTACCTGACAGTTCTTAAAATGATGCTATTGGAACAAATGTAAGTCAATTAAAATGTGGCAGAAATTTTCACAAGGTAGAAACTTCATGAGAGTATCAACACAAATGGCCATAAATTTTACACCATTAAGGATACAAGCAAATTTGGAAAACTGATCAATAGACAAAAAGGACCAGAATACCGCAATTCATACTAAGACCTGAGGTTCATTATGATGAAAAAGGGTTAACTTATTTGTAGATTCAGTATCCTTTATTTAACAAAAAGATACTTTATTTAACAGTATCCTTTATTTAACATGTCCATAAAAAAGGACATGTATATAATACTACATGTCAATTATATCTCAATTTAAAAAATTGAAACTTTTACAAAAAGAAATATATTAGATTTACACCAAAATCAAGCTTATCTCAATTTTTTATATTTAAGGGATAATGTTTAGTTTTCTTAAAGATTACTTTATGTGTAAAATAAAAAAAAGAGAGATCACCCAATCCATCCGTAATATGTGCAAACAACTGAATACAATGAAGATACATGCATGGCCATAAAAGGCAGCCATAGGACATGAAAAGGTACAAAGAATCTAACATGGTTATTATGTAACTTCATTCACTCACTATCTGAAGTTGATAAAAGGCCATCAAACCTGGTCTTGATACAGACAACACAAACTATAATTAGAATCCTCTATTTGAAATTTCTACTTGATGGAAAAAAAAGCAACTCAAGTTTTAGTCTAGAAGACTAAAGAACCCACTTGACCCCATCCCTATTACCTCATTCTCTCTCAAACGCCCAGTCACCTCTGCACAAATAGAAGTTGAGTTCAGTTCACACTGGACCCTTCTCCCTACTGCAACAGTACATCACTGATTAACAACCTGCCCTTATCACTTTAACTACTACTGGTTCTGTTTGATTTTGACATTCTGTTCAGTTTTAGTGACTCTCTCTAGTAGGACCCACTTCGCCCACCTAACCTCATCCCCTCCCACCAACTGAGAAGACACATCCGACTACCTTGTGAACCCCACTTCCTGGAGTGGCCCAGCACTCTACTCTCCCCAAACTCTACATATACTCCCAGACCTGCCATGACATCCATTTTTTCTGACAACTCCCACCATGGCTGCACTTTCTCCTCTTTGAAGTTTCACAGTATAGCAAGTTGTCTCCCCTAATATACCTTTTTATGATAACATTGTGTGAAGCTTATGCCAAGTGCAGTTCTTGCTTCCCTGACTAAGAGTGAGCATTTTTCTGACAAAACCCTCATCTTGTGCCTCTCCCACGTTCTGGAAGCTCCAAACACATTCCTTGATCAAGAAGAGCTCCCTGACTCCTTTGGCTTCATGATCTCCATTCTCCATGCACTGAGTTGGCTACATCCAGATTGGATCTTTACACTTAGGAACAGCTGATTTAGGAAGGAAGAAAAGTCAAGAGATTGTTTTGCTTTGATGTGTAATTCAATGTGTATCCAGATTTCTAGTTTTTTCCAATGACTTGCTTTGAAGTGGCTTAAAAAAAAAAAAGAAAAAAAAGACTTCCTTACAACTGCCTTTGACCATGGGGATTCAATAACTCAAATTGGCTTAAGATCTGAGCTAAACCTAACATGCACCTAGAATTCATTCTGCAGTCCTTCCCTAGCTATGGCACAAAAGACCTTGCCCTGAGCTACAACTTGGAGAGTGAGCACCCTGACCTTTGCATTTTGGGCTTGGGGTTGGAGAAAAGGGCACTTCAGGAACAAAAAAGCTATTGTGCTAAGAAATGGCTGCTTTTGTGCCATCTCCACCATCACTGTAGGCAGGTAGCCCAAAATCCAAATCCACATGCCGTTCCCACACATAAATAGCTCTCGGGATGTGGAAAAGAGAATCCAGTCTGGGGAGGCCTATGCGGCTCCCAGCTTATGCTTCACATCCCATTGATGGCCCGGTCTCCACCATGTTCTGTTTGACTATAGGTGATTCCTAGAACACCAAGGTTTTACCACCTCTTTAGTTATGAGGTTTATCCTGAAAGTTACAACTTGTTCCTACCAGTTAGGAAGAAAGCCATACAACCCTGATCTGGGCAACCAAGAATTTAGAACTATGTTATAATTAGATCACTTTATCTGGTCCCAAAGTACTTGAGTCCTTAAGTCTCTAGAGGTCATTAACCCATAAAAATAAACATAATGGTGAAGGAAATTTTGGTTTCCTTGCAGTAATTATTTTTCAGAGGGAAATGTGCCACATCTAATTTTTATTAATAATAATCATCTTAATACCACAAATAATAGAACACAACTTATTTCAATATGTTAACTAGGGACAAGCAAAGAGGAGAAAAGCACAGATTTGATGGAAGTAAAGAATTGGGTAGAGACAAACTTAGAGGGGCAGAGAAAACTAAAAGTGCCCCCCCATCTCACAATTCCCAGACTTCTCATGGGGCTATAACTGCCCCAGTCCAGCCCTCCCTGAGGCGACTCCTTCCTAGGAGCTCTTCCTGAATGATGCCAGCATCATGCATTCTCCTGGTACCCACACCCAGTGTGCCAGTGAGGTAAGCCAGAGTCACCTGGAGGAGCTCTCTCACTCTCTCAGGGGGGGTGGGGGTATGGGAGAGCACATAAGTTTGTCCTATGTGTTAACAGGCTCCCTGCCACAGTCCTGAACCCTGTGGCCAAGGGGATACTGTGGATTGGAGGAGACATTTCCTCCTGGCTGCTAATAGCATCTCCTCTCTGCTGGCAGAGAGGAGATGACTTTGGAATCCCTCAGCAGCAGCACCGAGAAACAGGACTGTCACAATCAGCAAAACTGTGCACATGGGAGGCCAGACACCATGGGATGGGGGACCTCAGTGCCCTTAGACACACTCAGCACTGTGACTGACAAGTGACAGGACTCAATAAAGACAGATGGGTGATAGATGGACAGAATGAGTCAAACTTTGTACACTATTAACCACTATATTAGTGACATACATTAAAAAATAAATGTCTTTGAACACCTGTGCCCCTATATTTATTGCAGCACTATTTACAATAGGTAAAACCTGGACCTGGAAACAACCCAAATGCCCAAAAATAGATGACTGGATCAAGAAGATGTAGTACATATACACAATGGAATATTATTCAGCAATCAAAAAAGATAAACTCATGCCATTCGCAGCAACATGATGGAGCTAGATGGAATTATGCTCAGTGAAATAAGTCAGAAGGAAAACAAAAAATAACAGATGGTTTCACTTATAGCAGGAATATAGGGGACCCAAATAAGACATCACTGTAAAAAAATAACAACAATTAAAAAAAACAACAAAACAAAAACAGACAATTATAAACCAGAGACATCCTGCAGGGGAGGAGGAGGGAGAGGGATCAGAGGGTTTCAGAGGGCTGGAGGGAGGAGCACAGGGGACAGTGGTGATGGTGCACAGGTGTACTGGTGAAGGAAATTCTATTGGGACTATACCTGAGGGGGGTGGGGAGCAAATATTGTTTGAAAATGGACAATGATGTAAAAAATAAAATTCAAAAAAAACAAAAATAAAGTCTTTAAAATACCAAAACAAACCTTTGCAATCTGACAGCAGGACTAAGGCTATCAGAAGGAGCTCAATGGACTATGGTAGCAGATTATTTGTGTTTTGGTGGCAGGTGTGGTGTGAGAGCATACATTTGTACAGGTGTGAACCTATACCCCTGAAATATACACAGCACTGTAAATCAATGTTGCCTTAATACATAATTTCAAAATGTAACAAATATAAATTTGTCTTCACCAATATTTGCATTTTGTTTTTCCCAAGTTGGACTCTGTTAATTACATTTTTTCATTTCCTAATAAAGGTACTTAGATGTTATTGGTTTTAGATGTTATTGTGATCATTATCCTTTTAACATGTATAGTTATCCCTGGTTTAAAAAGCTCTAACTCCCACTGTGAAAAAAATCATGAAACACTATAATTATGTATGTCTCTACAACCCCACCCCTGAAGTATTTGATACACATTCCTCCAGATTTCTTAAATGAATAAATTCACGTCATAGATATTTAAACTAAGAAGTATGAGTAATCACTGTTTCTGCACCTAGTTATGTTAGGGAAAGTTGCTCCAAAATACCTTTATTAGTTGGTTCTTGTTTCTAGTGCAGCTCCTTCCTATCAGAATTCTCTGCTCCCTTTGTGTTTCTTCAGGGAGGGAGCTGAGATTTGAAGAACCTGCCTTGACTATTAAAATGTCCTCTGCAGCAGCCAAGGAGGAGTGTCAGCCACAATCTCGCCACTCTGTAGTTGGGGTGCTGAGAACACCAGTCAGGGTCTTGAGGATGCCATCCCTGCATGAGATTTAACCCAGCACTGCACTGAGTTGCTACGGGTGCCAACCTGTAGCACTCTGATGGATCACATAGAGGGTATGGGGTAAGGGAACAGAGTCACATGTGGGTGAGTGAACAGGTGTACCACCTGGAAACCCAAGGTGAGCGATGGGGAAATGCCATGAAAGGCACAGTCTACTAGCCATCCTGCAAACAAAAACACTTCCTAGATAGATTAAATGAGCAAATAAATAGCCCCCAGTCCTCTGTTCTCCAGGTAAAGGCATAAACCTGTTTTGGGGTTTGTTTTATTGAGATATACTTCACATGCCAAACACATCACCCTTTCAAATTGTATAAGGATTTTTAGTATATTCATAAATTCAATAAACCATCAGCAACTAAATATGAACATTTCATCACCCTAAAAAGAAACCTTACATCCATTAGTAATCATACCTCACCCAGCCCTCCCCCTAGTCCTTGGCAACCACTCATTTGCTTTCTGTCTTACATATTTGCCTATTCTGGATAATCCATACAAATGGAATCACATAGTATGTATATCACATAGTATATCGGGCTTCTTCTACTTCACCTTTAATATTGATGGCATCTATCAGTACTTTAATACTTTTAATAGTTGAGTAATATTCCAGTTTTTGTTGATACCACTTTTTATTTCTCCACATATGAAATTGGTAGATATTTGGATTGTTTCCATCTTTGGCTCTTGTAAATAATGCCATTATGATCATTTGTGTACAAATTTTTGTGTGTACATTTTGTGATCTCTCAAGATATGTAAATAGGGTCTCCCCAGTGGAGCAGCAGGTTGAGTGCAGAGCTGTGAAGCTGTCCACAGCCCCTGCAGTACGGGTTCGGTTCCCAGCTGGCCAGGGAGTTACCCAAATGGTACGGCAGACCTCTCCTATCTCACTTGCTGCTCCCCTAAGCAGTGTTTTCAGTTGTCTGCCTGTTCTGCTCCTCACTCTATCTTTGGTGAATTCTTTCACCCTCCCACGCCTCTGGCCTGTACCCCAGTTCTTGTATAAATAAATAACTTTTTTAAAAAAAGATACGTAAATAGGGGTAGAATTCTGGGTCATATGGAATCTATGTTTATATAACTCTGGTTTTTATGACTGTATTTTCTCCAGCAGATTTCAGTAGTTTACCTCCTCCTCTCTACCCTCCCTGCAGCCAGCACACACATTTTATTACCAGTGGCAAGCTATATAAGACCCTGATATTCACAAAATGCAGAAGATGTGAAAAGCCCACTTTCTGGCAATAGTCCTACCTTCCTTAGAGCCTTAGGATATTTGACCTTCTCAAAAGACCCTAAAAACTGAGCTGAGCCAAGAAAGGCCTGTAACTCTAGGCAGACTGGGCATCAGTTTGAATGGAAACTCCCTTTCAAAAGTCCAAGGGCTCAGACATGGAACCACAGATAATTCACCCTGGGTCTGAAGAGGGCCATTGACCTCCTGATTATGTAAGCCTTTCCTGCCCCAGAGGCCTTATCCAGTCTAAGGCAGAGGTGGTCTTGGGTGATGGGTTTCTGGGGCCTGCGCCATCCCTACTCTCCCTCCCTGACCTTCTAAGTCCTCATTTTCCAAGAACTGCAAGGTTCTCAGTTACCAGCGCAGGGAAACATCTCCAGTTATCAGTTTGCAGTCTACCTCCCCTTCTAAAAGCTCAACATCCCAATTATAAGAACATGGCCTAATGGTGGCCAGGTAGAACAAAAATCCCCTTTAAGGTATGAATCCATATTCTATGGAAATAAGATTGCTGTCTCATTTCGTTGGTACTCAGAACATCATCAATGCGTCCCTCCTGCAGGGCAGAACGTAGGAGACAAAACAAAGAGAATCATGCTCCCTTGGTCACAATGTAGTCAGTAAAATAAATAATAGGTAAATTTTCTGAAGTATAATTTAAAAGATCAACATAACAAGCAAGATGGTGCCCTTTGGATTTATAAGTCTTACTATTCTATGTTGTGTAGGTATTAGGAAAAAAAGGTATTCTAAGCTTCATTTAAAATTTAATTATCTGGAGTTAATGGAAGAAGAAGTCAGACATAAAGGACCCAAATACTAAAATAGGGAACTTGGATGCCACTTTCATATGACCACCACAACACAGAGATAGTCTGGGCTATGGGATCAGCAATATTGAGATCAGATTAGTTTCCTAAAATGGGTTCTAAGTACTGATAGCCATTTTATATGTCAACCTGACAGGGATGAGGGATGTCCAGATAGCTAGTAAAATAGTATTTCTGGATTTGTCTGTCTAGTTGTTTCTAGAGAGACTAGTTAGTATTTGAATCTGTGGACTAAATAAAGAAGATCATTTTTTTTTTTTTTTTTTTTCATATTCATTACTTTTATTTTTTTTTTTTAAATATTAAATTTTATTTTTATATTCCCCCATACAATTGCAAACGCCCCATTCTGACCCCAATCCTTCCCCTCCCGCCCCCCACCCCCAAAAAAGTGTCTCTGGTTCATAGTTTTTTGTTGATTTTGATTTTCACTTTCTTATATTCATTTTCCTGGTCCCTTATTTAAGTTTTCTAGATTCCTGCTATGAGTGAGACCATCCGGTATTTTTCTTTTTCTTTTTGGCTTATTTCGCTGAGCATGATCCCTTCCAGTGCCATCCATGTTGCTGCAAATTGCATGTGTTTATCTTTTTTGAATGCTGAGTAATATTCCATGGTATATATGTACCACATCTTCTTGATCCAGTCATCTATTTTTGGGCATTTGGGCTGTTTCCAAAGCTTAGCTATTGTAAACAGTGCTGCTATAAACATAGGAGTGCAGGTGCTCTTTGGAATTGATGTTTCTGTGTCCTTTGGGTAAATACCTAGGAGTGGAATTGCTGGATCATATGGAAGCTCTATGTTTAGTAGGTCCAGAAATCTCCACACAGCTCTCCATAGTGGTTGGACCAGTTTGCACTCCCACCAACAGTGCACAAGAGTTCCTTTTTCTCCACATCCTCGCCAACATTTGTTGTTGCTAGTTTTTTTAATATGTGCCATTCTCACTGGTGTGAGATGGTATCTCATGGTAGTTTTGATTTGCATTTCCCTGATTACAAGTGATGTTGAACATTTTTTCATATGTCTGTTGGCCATTTGCATTTCCTCTTCAGAGAAGTTTCTTTTTAGCTCTTCTGCCCATTTTTTGACTGGATTATTTTCTTTGTTGTTGCTGAGTCTCATCAGCTCTTTGCAGATTTTTGTGATCAGTCCTTTATCATTAGTGTTGGGTGCAAAAATGTTCTCCCAGTTGGTGGGGTTTCTCTTTGTTTTTGTTATTGTCTCTTTTGCTGTGCAGAAGCTCTTTAATTTGATGTAGTCCCAGCTGTTTATCTTTCTCTTCACTATCACTGCTTTGGGTGATGTGTCTGTAAAGATGTCTTTGATGTGCAAATCCCGTAGTGTTTCGCCTATATTTCCTTCTATGTATTTTATGGTTTCAGGTCTTATGTCTAGTTCTTTAATCCATTTTGAGTTGATTTTTGTGTATGGTGTGAGGTAGTGGTCAAGCTTCATTCTTTTGCATGTAGCGACCCAGTTTTCCCAGCACCACTTATTGAACAAACTTTCTTTGCTCCAATGCATAGTCTTCGCTCCTTTGTCAAAGATTAGTTGACCATAAATCTGTGGGTTTATTTCTGGATTTTCTATTCGATTCCATTGGTCTGTATGTCTGTTCTTGTTCCAATACCATGCAGTTTTGATGATTATGGCTTTGTAGTATAGTTTGAAATCTGGGAGTGTGATGCCTCCATTTCCTTCTTTTTTTTTCAGTAGAGCTTTGGCTATTCGGGGTTTTTGGTGATTCCATATGAATTTCATCAATAATTGTTCTATTTCTTTGAAGAATGCCATTGAGATTTTGATTGGAATAGCATTGAATCTGTATATTGCTTTTGGTAGGATGGCCATTTTAATAATGTTTATTCTTCCAATCCATGAGCAGGGGATATCTTTCCATTTCTTTGTGTCTTCTTCTATTTCTTTTAACAGTGTTTTATAGTTTTCTTTGTATAGGTCCTTTACCTCTTTTGTTAGATTTATTCCCAAATATTTGATTTTTTTTGTTTCGATAATAAAAGGGGTGGTTTTTTTGATTTCTTCTTCTTCAGATTTATTGTTTGTGTATAGGAAGGCAACTGACTTTTGCGTGTTGATTTTGTATCCTGCCACTTTACTGAATTGATTGATGAGTTGAATTAGTTTTTCTGTGGAGATTTTGGGGTTCTCTATGTATATTATCATATCATCTGCAAATAGTGATAGTTTGACTTCTTCTTTTCCTATTTGGATTCCTTGGATGTCTTTCTCTTGTCTTATTGCTCTGGCTAGGACTTCCAGTATTATATTGAAAAGCAGTGGTGAGAGTGGACATCCTTGTCTTGTTCCAGATCTTAATGGAATTGCTTTCAGCTTTTCACCATTGAGAATGATACTGGCTGTTGGCTTGTCATAGATGGCCTTTATGATGTTGAGGTATGTTCCTTGTATCCCAAGAATTTCAAGGGCTTTTATCATGAATGGGTGTTGCACTTTGTCGAAAGCTTTCTCAGCATCTATTGATATTATCATATGGTTTTTATATTTCTTTTTGTTGATGTGTTGGATAACGTTGATTGATTTTCGGATGTTAAACCATCCTTGTGCCCCTGGAATGAATCCAACTTGGTCGTGGTGAATTATCTTATGGATACATTGTTGGATTCTGATAGCTAAAATTTTATTGAGGATTTTTGCATCAGTGTTCATTAGGGAGATTGGCCTATAGTTTTCCTTTTTTGTGTTGTCCTTATTCGGTTTTGGTATTAGTGTAATATTGGCTTCATAGAACGTGTTTGGTATTGTCCCTTCCTTCTCAATTTTTTGGAAGAGTTTGTGAAGGATAGGCACTAATTCGTCTCTGAATGTTTGGTAGAATTCATTTGTAAATCCATCAGGTCCTGGGCTTTTGTTTTTGGGGAGGTTTTCAATTACCATTTCAATTTCGCTGCTTGTAATTGGCCTGTTTAGGTGTTCTATTTCTTCTTTATCTAGCGTTGGGTGATTGTAGAGTTGTAGGAATTTGTCCATCTCCTCTAGATTGTTGAACTTGTTTCCATATAACTGTTCATAGTAGTTACTGATTATTCTTTTGATTTCTGCTGTGTCCGTTGTGATTTCTCCTCTTTCATTTATGATTCTGTGTATTTGTGCTTTCTCCCTTTTTCCTTTGTGAGCCTGGCTAGGGGTTTGTCTATTTTATTTATTTTTTCAAAGAACCAGCTCTTGGTTTCATTGATCTTTTGGATTGTTTTTTTAGTTTCAATTTCATTTATTTCTGCTTTGGTTTTTATTATTTCTTTTCTTCTACTGGTTCTGGTGTTTTTTTGTTGTTCTTTTTCTAGATCTTTGAGCTTCGAGATTAGGTTGTTTCTTTGAGTTCTTTCTTGTTTTTTGATGTGAGCTTCTATTGCTATATATTTTCCTCTTATTACTGCTTTTGCTGCATCCCATACATTTAGGATATTGGTGTCCTCCTTGTCATTCAATTCAAAGAATTTTTTAATTTCTTCTTTGATCTCCTCGTTAGTCCAGTGGTCTTCCAGTAGTGTGGCTTTTAATCTCCATGAGGTAGGATAGTTCCTTGCCTTCTTTTTATGATTTATTTCTAGTTTGATGCCTTCGTGGTCAGAAAAGATGGTTGGTACGATTTCAATCTTGGTGTATCTGTTGATGTTTGTCTTGTGCCCCAGTATGTGATCGATCCTGGAGAATGATCCGTGTGCGCTTGAGAAAAATGTGTACTCCGTTTTTTTTGGGTTTAGTGTTCTATAGATGTCTGTTAAGCCCAAATGCTCTAGGTCCTTATTTAGAGCTTTAGTTTCTTTACTTATTTTTTGTCTTGTTGATCTATCCATTGTTGATAGTGGTGTGTTGAAGTCTCCCACTACATATGTGTTTTCTCTGATGTCTGTTTTCAGAGAGGACAACAGTTGTCTGATATATTTTGGTGCTCTTTCGTTTGGTGAGTATATGTTAATGAGTGTTATTTCTTCTTGAAGTATTGTCCCCTTAATCATAATGTAGTGACCATTGGGGTCTCTTTTTATTTTTTTGAGTTTGAAGTCTGTTTTATCTGATATAAGTATAGCTGTTCCTGCTTTCTTTTTTGGCCCATTTGCTTGTAGGATTGTTTTCCATCCTTTGACTTTGAGCCTATTTTTATCTTTTGTAGCTAAATGTGTTTCCTGGAGACAGCAAAAGGTTGGGTTTTGTTTCTTAATCCAGGCTGCAACTCTGTGTCTTTTTATTGAAGAGTTTAGTCCATTTACATTTAGAGTTAATATTGATATGTTAGCATCTGTATTTGCCATTATGTTTGTCTTTCCTTTGATTTTATTTATTTATTCTTTTAATAACTTTTTTTTTTTTTTTTTGGTCTTCCTTCGTTGTTATTCGTCCCTCTGAGGTTCTGGCTTTAGGATTCCTTGTAGTATTTTTTGGAGTGGGGGTTTAGTCGCAATGAAATTCCGGAGTTTCTCTTTGTCTGGGAAGGTCCATATTCTTTCTTCATGGAGGAAAGAGAGCTTTGCGGGATAGAGTATTCTTGGTTGGCATCTGTTTTCTTGGAGTCTGTTGACTATGTCCCTCCACTCTCTCCTTGCCCGTAGTGTTTCTTCAGAGAAGTCTGATGTCAGCCTGATTGGTTTTCCTTTGAATGTTATCTGTTTCTTCCCTCTTGTCAGCTTCATTATTTTTTCCTTGTCCTGGATTCTTGGGAGCTTTACTATTATGTGTCTTGCTGTGTTTTTCCTTTCGTCGTGGAAGTTAGGTGTTCTTCTTGCTTCTTGTATATCAATTTTCAGCTCCTTCTTCTCATTTGGGAAGTTCTCTTCAATTATATCCATGAATATTTTCTCTGTTCCTACATCTCTCTCCTCTCCTTCTGGAATTCCTATAACTCTTATATTTCCTTTCCTCATGGAGTCAGATAGTTCCCGAAGTCTTTCTTCATTCTTTTTCCTTCGTACTTCTCTTTCCTTTTCTGTTTTGGTTCTTTTTATTTCTGTGTCTTCAAGATTACTTATTCGTTCTTCCATTTCATCTATTCTGCTTTCATTGCTTTTCCCAGAGTTCTTTAGTTCCTCCATTAATTCTTTGATCTCCTGCATTTCTCTTACTTCCCTCTTTAGGGACTCAATTTCCTTCTTCTGATCTATCACTTTTTTAATCATGGCAATTTTAAATTCTCTTTCTGGAAGGCTCAGAAGTTCTTCCAAGTCGCTGTCGTTGCAATCTGGGGAGTGGTTTTCTTTTTGTGGTGTGCTTCTTTCCTGAGGAGTTTTTAGGTTGCGTGTGGTTCTTCTACTCCCTACTGTCTGTTTTCTAATTTGTCGTATGCGTTGGGACACTGTGTTGCTCGGACTGACTGACATCTTGGGTGAACTTCTCCGCTCCCCTCTGGCTCTTCCAGGAGCCATCTCTGTCTTCTGGGGGAGCTTTCTGCTGGTTTTAGGCAGTTTTTACTGAAGAAATGTCCCTGTTCTCAAATGGCGAAGCGGGATGCAGTCCCTGTGCCTCCGGTTTCAGGCACACTCTTCTGCGCACCCGGTCTGCCCCGGACGTGGTTGCCTGCTCCCTCTGTGGGCTCAGACTGCTGGTCGGAAGGGGCCTGGCGTGGAATAACTTCCCGGCTGGCCACTGGGTCCTCCAGAAACCTTCTGCCCTTTTCAAGCAGTCTTAAGAAATGCCCGGCAGCCCGGGCTGTGTGCGCGTCTCCCGGGGTCTTTGTTCTTCTCTAATGGCGCCCGGAGCCGTTCGCTCACCGCCGCGGCGGATCCTGCAGGGTTCGCCTCAGCTCCCGTTCACGGGGTGTGGTGGCTGCAATAGTTCCTTTCCACTCACAGTCCCGCTTGCTGCGTCGTTTGTTCTTGTGGGCCGTTTTGGTTTGTTGTTTCCTCCTCTCTGCCGGTCGGAGAGTGCCGCCTCTGTGGGCGGGGGAGGGGAGCAGGGTTCAGTGCTTTCCTCCCTTCTAGTCCTCTTTTATGGCCAGTTTCTTCTTCAGGCAGTTCGCTGGCGTCACCCGTTTATCTTCCGTGTCCCAGTTCTCACTGGGACCTGCCGCTTTTCCTCCCTATTCACTTTTTTTAATGGGAGATCTTACTCGCAGCGTCTCCTCGCCGCCATGTTGCTCCGCCCCCTCAAGAAGATCATTTTTTACCCTTGTGGATAGGGACCATCCGATTCACAGAGCACCCAAATAGAACAGAAAGGGGAGAAAAAGTGAAATTGGTCTTTTTGCTTGAGCTGAGACATCCATTTTCACCTGCTCTTAGACATTGGTGTCCCTGGTTCTGGCTCCTTGAGACTCTATGATTTATGCCATTGGCTTGCCCGGTTCACAGGCCTTAGAACTCAAATGCAGATAGCATGTGTTGGAACTTCTCAACCTCCAAAAAATTGCACTGGACAATTGCTATAGCAAATTCCCTCTTTTATATATGTATGAATATTGTTCTGTTTCTCTGGAGAACCCAAATGTACAATACCCATGCTCTAGAGTCAAAAGCTTTCTCTACCAAGGTATTCTCAGAGTCAATGATACATTCTTGTGAAATGGAAATTTTGTAGGATACCGCTAGTCCAAGGAAACTGAAGGATTAGTAACACACTGAAAATGATGATTGATCTTAAAATATCTTCCTTTAGGTTTTACCTCTTTTACCACATCAATGCATAATGGCTATTGGTTTCTCCATTTTAATGTTTTGATGCAGTAAGGTGGTTAATATTTTACACAACAATACTTTCTAAAAATGTTCTGAGGTGCTATGGAAACATAAAAATCCCTCTGGACTAGAAACTGGAAAATCACAGTGCTGGTCCTCGCTGTGTGCTTCTTCAACTTTAATGAGCTTCTTATCACCCAGGATTGTCTGAAATTGCAGGTGCTGAACAAGCAGGTCTAGATGGAATCTGAGAATGCATTTCTAACAAGTTCTAAGAAGAAGCTAGTGCTGCCACCCCAGGAGCACACTTTAAGCAGCCAAGATTAGAGTACCTCATTTGTTTTTGCTGGGTTTGTGTCCTGCCTTCAAATAAAGAAAGCTTAGAATTGGATTTAATTGCCTCTAAGGATTCTGCCTGTTGAAAATCCCACAGGGGAGAGTATAGAGAAGGTGTAAAGTAATACTGTAATACTGACAGTCACATGTACGTCAAAGAATCATTAAAATGGTGTTCAAATTCTGGCTCCTGAGGATGTATGTTATTAATATAATGGAGTATTATTCATTGATGGAAAAAAAAAGAATGAGGTAATGATGTATATTAAAATAAGGGTGAAGCTCAAAAACATTATGCTAAGTGAAAGAAACCGGTCATAAAAGACTAAATATTACATGATTCTATTATATAGAGTACCCAGACTAACAAATACATAGGGACAGAAAACAAACTAGTGGTTACCTACGGATAGGGAAGGCAGACAGACAGGGAACTGAAGGAGGAGCAACTGATATTGGATACGATATCAGATTCCTGTTGAAGTGATGGAATGTTCTGGAATTAAATACTGGTGATGGTTGCACGACTTTGTGGATACACCAAAACCCACAGAATTGTATGCTTTAAAAGGGTAAATAGTATGGTATATAAATTGCATCTCAATAAAGCTTTTTTAAAAGAGCTGTAACTCCTCCTATGAAATATGTGACCTTGGATACATAGTTAAACAGTTTTTCCTCATCCATAAAATGAGTATGTAAAATTTAGCTACACTGAATGGCTGTGAAGCTGGCTGTCATTATATTAATATCTGCAATCCCAAAGTTGCTTACACAAAGGCTTTAACAGCCTTGATTGAAAGCACTACCAAAAATAATTCATGCTTGAAAGTTCATCAAGGCGAGGCAGACCTCTCCTGTCCCGCCCACTGCTCCCCTCAGCAGTGTATTTTGGTCAGTCTGCCTGTTCTGTTCCCTGCTCTGTCTCTGGTGGATCCTCTCGCTCCCCACCCCCTGCATCTCTGGCCTGTGCCCCAGCTCTTGTATGCATAGATAAATAAATCTTTCAAAAAAAAAAGTTCATCAAAGTCACATTTCTAATGGGAATCATATAGGGACAATAGTTTACATATTTAAGGGTATGACAAAACATGCACTATCGAGAAATGGGATTTGCACTTAACAACACTTTTTGGTTTTGATTAGAGGCTTTGTTTTATTTTTCAAGCAACATCATCACCTGCACTTGATGATACTGACCAATATTTGTTATCATTCTAGTAAACTGATTGGAAACAGTTCATTATCTGATTTGGATTTTTTTCCACAGTTTTTTAATTACTGACCACAAAACTATGAAAATTGTTATTCTTATCTAGTTCACGTAAAATTTCTGGGATTAAAAAAAATGCATCTGGAAACTACGTCCCTAAAATGACCTTTCCAGGTGCTATATGGAAAGTACCCCTTAAACTGTGGATAGACAGACAAGCAATTGTGGGAGTAGCAGAAAACCAATTACCTTTAAACAGGGTCATTTTCCCATGAGAAGGTTCTCTTTTACTGTCTTTGCCCTGCTACAGCAAAACCTCAAGAAGAACTTTCCAAAGTCAGCAATCTGGACAAAAGGAGTCTTTACTTGGAGAAGTGCTGAATAGATCATTGTTTGCATCCTAAGTGCATGGACTCCCCTTTGTTCTGAATGAGGCCAGTGCTCAGGAGGGCCCCGGGACCACTCGTGCTGAGCAGGTGGTGACAAGCACTTGCTGTGGACTCAGGGTGAACACAAATGAGGTGGTTTCTACCCCTAACAACCTTGTGACCTTTGGGAAGAAGGCACAACCACTGGAAACCTCAAGACAGCACCTCATGTAGAAGGTGGCAAGCCAGCTGGGGTCAGGCAGGAGCAAGGGCAGGGGGTGCAGGGCCGAGGTGTGAGACCCCAGGCTCCTGGCTCGTGACACTGAACACACCCATATGCCTGGCTGCTGTTGCTCTACTTCATGGAGCTTGGCAGAGAAGCTGGGATAATACCCTTAGCTTCTCAAAGCCACCCCCCTCAAAAAGCACATGTTCTCTGCCCTTCTACTTTTTGGCAGAAATGTATTATCACTGTTGACTCTGGGATGCTGGCAGCATCTGAGCCACAAGGGAAAACTCATGGACCTTCAATGCCCTCAGCTCTTGACTCAGGAAGGAACAGAGGTTCTCCCACAACAAATGTCACTGCCATACCACTGTGTCATTAGTCCAGGGGGAAGGTGCCAGCTACTTACCTCTCTAACTCCCTGTCAGGGCCTACCACCTGTTAATTCATTTTCAGCCCCCAAGAATTTGGCCTTTCCAATCCCTATTGCCAGTGAAATCATTCATATCCAGAGGACTCAACGCTCTGCCAGGGTTCCAGAGCTAGGTAGGAATCTACCTAACTTTGTTGTTCACCTTCACCCTCTGGACCACAGAGTGCTCCCCTCACTGTGCTCACCAGGGAACAGGCAAAAGCACTGACTGCATGCAGGGTCTTGCAGATCGTCGCATGCCATCCCGATTAAACATCTCTTAGAAAGTTGAAATATATTAGTGATAATTATAGGACAACAGATATTTTAGAAGGCACAGGACATGAGACCATGCTCTATCACCCCTCCTCCACTTCAGTGCCTAACCTGTGCCTCGGAAACCTCTCCTCAAAGTTCTCCTGTGCTGCAAGATAATTGATGTAGACAGGAGAGATAATAGCCTTTGAAATTGGAGCTAATCCAGATCCTTTTAGTTATGCCTAAGGAAACTGAGGCCAGGGAGACTGCAGGATATTCCTTCTTACTGCTAAAATTTATTGAGCATCTATTATGTGCCAGGCACCTGTTCAGCATTGAGGAGACAGGGTACAGTCCTGTTCAATAGGCAACTCTGTAGTCCCATTTCAACACCATCCAGGGGTCTCCTAACTTATTGCCATCCCATGTTCACAACTATTCTTTGTGCACCTGACCTTTGCCAGGGTCCAGAAGGACAAAGCAACACTGACAAGGTTCCTGCTTCGGGGGCACCTCCCCATTCCCACCATCTGAATTCTTGCCAGTTCTCCACTACCAAGTTTCCTCACGAACCAGTTTCTTAAGCTTTTAGGTCAGCCTAAAGCACAGGAACTCATTTTCCAAAGACGCCTTCCCACACATACGCATTCCATAATTACATAGATCAGGACACAAGGGGAAATATGCATGGAAATAGCTTGATTTGTGGAAATAATAATGCTTATTCTGGCTTAGCCACAGAGCACTGGAGCTTCCCCCACAGACCCACCGCTACCCCCTTAACCTCCAACAACTTCCCTCAGGGCCGGCAAAGCCCACAACTCCGAAACACTTGAATGCCCTTAAAACCTGGTGGAAGCTCCAAATGGTGTCATGTTATGAGCCAACCAAATGCAAGGAGGCCTTGCAACCCCTTAGGAAGCCCAACATTCCTGCCAAGTTATTTTCGCACAGGCATCAGCTGCTTGCTGGTTGAATGATAGGTGAACATGAAGGGTGTGATTGCTGGGAGCTTAGGAAGCAGCTCGGTTTTCGTGTCCTAAACATGCCACTTTGCACTCCTACTACTAAAGAACAAAGTGGGGGCACCCTGGGGAGAAATCAACCAGCCTGTGGTGCATGGACCAAGGGAGAGACTAAAGTTCGGAGAACCCTCTGCCTCAATTGCAGCACTAGGGGCAACAACCAGGACCATAGCTGGCCAGCTGTCAGTGAGCCCCGGGGATCTCTGAGTGTGGTTTGCACATACCCCTTCATCTGTGCCCAGATCCACAGAACTTAACCATGAGGAACATGTCTTCTTCGGTTCCACAAAGACAGAGTGAACAATCATCCAGTTCCCTGTGTGCCACTTGTGATGGAATGGGGTGGGCACAGGTGTATATGGAAAACAGAATTTCAGGAAGGACCCAGGAGGCACAATTCTAAAAGGAAAGAGCCCCAAGCATGGCAAGACCCAAGTCCCCCAGGCAGGAGCAGGCTCAAGCCCCATGGTCCTGTCTTCTCCCCAGCACAGGCCATAGTCTGAAACTAGTATCATCCCTGGCTTGCTTCCTTGGTTACTGACTGTCTTCCATGCTTGCACCAGGTCCAGAAAGGCACAGGCCTTGTCTTTTGTATTCCCACTCCCACCCCCATGCCCGGTAAGAGCGCCTGGATGTAGCTGAGCAAGTGCTCAGTGTCCATCTGTGGGATTCAAATGCCTGCACCCCTACAAGCCCCACCTGCGGGTGCTACACTTCAGGAGCAGAGCAGAGGCCTCCCATCCAGAGTGCCAGGCCAACTATAGGAGGAGGAACACCAAGAAACAGCTGGGGTCAGGCTAATCTCTGCCACCAACCTTGAAGAGGTCCATCCCCCAGCGACAGATTTCATTGCCTACAAAACAGCACTGAGAGTGGGGCTGGGGTGGGTGCTCTGATCACTAAAATCCCCCTGGCTCTGAAATTCAAAGCCTGCTCCATCTGCCAGCTTGCCCTTCCTGTGCCCTGGCTCTCACCTGTAGGGCACTCCCAGGAAGGGCCCAGGGCAGCTCCCACACCCACAGCTGTCGGGCACCCTTGTCGACAGCATGCTCCCAACAGCAGACTGGGGAGCACCAGCTGTGCATTCCTGTGTCGAAGCCTCTATCTTATCACCCTGTTCTTTCCCCACCACCTCCCCCTTCCCTGTCCCCAACTGACGTCCCTGACCATCTGGGTCCTTATCATTGCGGGTCTCTTGGGCTATTCTTAGTGCTACATTTTCCCCTGGCGGCCTCCTGGTCCCTGTCTGGGCCTCCCTGCTGCATAACCCAGATGAGGGCAGAGGCACCCGCTACATGTGGGTCCAGTACCACAGGGTCTTTAAGGTGGACGGGCATGAGACACAAGCCAGCCAGACCCGGCCCTGCACGGGAGAATATAGCGGCTTCTGAGTCAGCTTTCTCAGGCTGATGTTTGCTGCTTCTCATTTTGTGGAACACCCAGAAGCTTCACAGGGTAGCCCCTATCTTTGTGCCAGTGCAGAGTGGGGGTGGGGAGTGTGTGGGGGGCCTGTGGACCATGCTAACTGTCCAACTGAGTAAAAACTAACACTCCACCTTCAGACCGCACAACTTTTGTCCCTGCCCTACATTATTTTACTGTGTTTGGCACTGATTAATTTAAATTATCATCTAGTCTTCATGTATGTCTACTTTTTGCAGTCCACTTGTTTTGACAGCCTTGTTCCAAAAATAAACTTATTTATTGAGGTAACGTCATTTTACAACACTCTACACAATTTAGGAGAACAGGATCACACCCCCTCAGATGTATCTCAGACTGCAAATCTGTTAGGGTTTCTTGCCTTTCGGAATTACTGCAACAGGTCTGTAATGCAGTCACCTCTGCTGTAGATGACACTTGGCATCTTCTCCAGCTGCCTGAGGAACGAGTGCACCCACACCTTGTGAGTCTTGCAACATTAAATAAAAGGAACACGTCTGAGACCGAGTGCCATTCATTCACTAACACAAAAGTACCCCAGGCTGCTGGCCCATGTGACCAGTACCTTACACAAGCCCTTAATCAATCTTCATAGCAGCCCCTTAAGTGGAGAATGGTGTTTTCTCAGTTTTATAAACTGAAGCGAGGAAGGTCACTGACCTTTCTCCCAGCTGTAAGCTGAGTTGCTGGGATTTATCTCCTCGAGAAAGCAGAGCTCAAATCCTTTGCCCTGGACACCCTCACTCCTGGCGGGGCTGGGCTGGTCCTGGAAGGAAGAGCGTGTCCCCAGCTTGGAAAGTTTCCAGGGGCAGCCACAGGGTGGCGGTATGGCCTCCTCGCCTGCATGGCGGCTCTCGGAACACCAGTTGAACAGGAAAGGGCATTTCCAGCTTTAACTGCTAAAAGTCATTTCTCACACAATGCCTTCCAGCCACCCCAAAAGAAAAATTAGTTTGCATAGTGTGGGAAGCATCTCAGAATTAATAGGAAATCACGGAAGGAACACAGGTATAAACTAGGAGGATGAGTCTATCCTCTACAGCAGGGGTGAGGAGAGAGAGTACCGGAGAGGCTGGCAAGGGCAGCTCTTTTCTTTCTAGGGCCCCCACCCAGTGCAATGTCTTCTCTGCCTTCTTCAAAGAGCATGACTTGCTGGTCAGCAGGAAAGAACGGGGTCTGGCCAGACCAGCCCAAGTGGCCAGACCTAGATTGGGGCTCACTGGACACTTGAAGGCAAACTCACCCATTTATAGCGAGCCTACTCTTGTGGGGTGCCCTGAAAGTGTCCCTTTCCCTGGGAAAGCATGCACAGGAGTAATTCACCAGGGGCAAGAGCTGACATATCTTCAACAGCAATGTCAGCATTACATAAGATTTACATGTGAAGGGGACAGGGAGAAGGCAGGGAACAGACCTGCAAGGCAGTGCGAGCCAGACTGTCTAGCAGTGACAGTGAAGCATAATCTTTTGCTCTAAGGACCGCTCTAATTTTATGCTTTAGAATTAAGGTCAGATTCTGTCACACTGAGAAAGCAAAAACATACCTATGCATGGAGAAGAAGGTAAGGAAAAATCTAATAATGTAATTTAGAAGAACTTAAATAAGAAAAGAAAACGCTACTAACCTTATGACAAGTACTACTTAATACAAACACACTGAGCCCAGACACAGCCTCACACTCATTCCTAACACAGCATCTTAGAACCCAGCCAGCAGCAATTAATAAGTGTTGCTCCTAGAAATAAAACAGACCTGAAACCCTTTGTTCAAAGCAGTATGTGTATGAGCGTTCTCTGACAGATTCTTAATGAACCAAGTATTAGGACATCAGTCAGCTTTCTCCATAATATCCCTGGATGACAATGTCTGGGATGGGGCAATGAACAATTCAGACCTTTCAAAGGTTGGAAGGCAGTGCCACACTTCCTGTGGCACTCTTGGCTCACACCCCAGTGCTCTGCAGAGGCAAATCCAGGCCATAATCCCACCCCTAATCAGCCTAGGCCTCTGGTAGCCTAGCAGATACCAGATAAGTTTGGTTCTCCAGTTAGAAAAGGTAGCAGCATAGTTGTGTATATTCCTCTACAATTCTGAGATGCACATCTGTTTATTTTTGACCTAAAATTGTCACACTACTTTTATTTAAGTTTCTATTTTATTTTCAAAGTCTTAAACACTGCAATGGTAGTTGACATATACACGTGTGTATGAGTAACAAAGAGACAGACCCTGGGTGTGCCAGGGCCTATGATACAGAATAAAGAGGAGGGAAGGGAAGACAAAGGAGACACAAAGAGGAGGCCTGAAAGTTCGGTCCTTTTTCTTGCTTCCACCAAAGTCAAACCACCACCACCTACTCCTTTGGGGCCTCCCTTCCCCACTCAGTGCTTCGTCCTGGAGTTTCCTTGTCACCAGGGACCCATTTGGGTCTCATGCCCTGATTCTGGCTCTGGCACGCTTTCTCCACTTGCATTCAGATCCTTTCCACTTCTGCCAGTTATCATACTGGCAGTCCCCAAAGGAAAAGTGCAATATTAACTTGTGAGCTGATGGAATTTTTATCTCCCTGACCCAAGTTTCTCTGGCTGGACCTGACTCTGCAGAAGCCAATTCATCCCTGGTCTGAGGCTCCAGGTGCTGGGGCCCAGGCTGCACCGCAGCAGCACCCAGTCCAGCTAAGCCCCAGAAATACCCAGAGGTAAGGCTCCCTGCACATTTCCAACAGGAGTGAGTGTGCTACCTCCATTCACAGCCTTTCCTGGAAGAATTTTAAGAGGAGCAAAATGCCCTTAGGAACCATTAGAACGTTATTAATGAAAGGAATGTTTATTGCTCTGTAACCGAATTGTCCTTTACTAATCCTTTCCCCAGATATCTTTTATCAGAGAGGCACGCAGTTCATTTCTTTGACACGTCAATATTGACACAATCATCTGAAAACTCAAGTACAGTGGCATGTTTCCCAAGAGAATTATCAACCTGGTCACAGATATGGCCCAATTTGAATGCCAGCTATTGCAAACAGAAGGCTCTTCTGATTAAATAAAATTACAGATGCTTTCTCCTACTTAATCTCACTGCAAACAAGACCTGCTCTATCATTAAGTGAGAAGGTTTCCTGCAATATTACGGCTTTCTGTTTAGGTTAAGAACCCATTTTCTGAAGAATTTTATGGCTGAGTATTTTATCAGTAAACAGGGAGTGAAATGGAGGTGGGGAGGGGAGATACTGTTTTAAAGACAATAATTGTATTGTTTTTCATATGAAGCACTTTCAAAAAGTTACTGATTTTCAATTTTCCCAACTTCAAAGTGTTGTAAACCTAAAAACACTGGAAAAGCCCTGAGAATATCTTTTCAGCAAATAAAGTGGCACTTGGACTAAATACTTATCACTGCCTTCAAAGCTATCAGACAGGATGCCTCGATGTTTAATTCTGACTATAGAGATAATGGAAATAGAAGACAACCACTTAACTCATTTGGACTTTACTGAAACTGCTTAATTATAAAGATAAAAATTAGTGCATATCTGGAGATAAAAATTCCAGTTAGCAAAGCTGGCCTTCTGTTTTAAAAATCCAGAAACTAAGCAAATCTGAGTTATACTGGGTTGGTATGCAACAAGATAGATTACTTTTTTTGCTGTCTTTATGCTACTAAGAAGGATGGTCAGTAAAATAAAGTAATTATATATAATAAATTCTTCTCACTCATCTAATACATCAAAGATCAGAGAACTGAAAGAAGGCAGCTAGAGGGAAATTTACTTGCTTATACCCAAAGTCCTAACCAGAGCCAAGAGAATGTCCATCTCCTTTGTCGTAGTATTCACCAGAGAGCACTTCCATTGGGTACAGGGCCCAGGGTATAAAAACAGCTAAGGCAGCAGCTGTTTACTGAAAAAAATATATATATATTTGTGTGTGTGTATGTATGTGTGCATATATATACAAATGCGTATGTGTATATATGTATGCCTATATAGATGTATATATAAAACAACTTTGATGCAAATAGCTTTATATAAATTCATCTAAAAATCACCAAAAATTACTTTAAGTTTTGTATATTTTCTACAGTAGATCCTAAACTCTTTATCTGTAAGGGATCATTAAGATCTTCTAGTGCAACTTGATTTTATTGAAAAGCTCAAGCTTAGATGGGATTGCTCCAGATCCCAGTACTGAAGGACAGGTCCTGGACAGGGAGAGGCCTTCCAGCTCCCAGTGTGTACTCTTCCCACTACATCGCCCTTTCCTCCCTGGAATCCTGCTGCTTCTCACACAATGGACAGGCAGAATCCCAATGCTACAGGGCAGAATCCCAATGCTACAGGGCGTACTACCCACATTCCAAGAACTTAATGGGAAGTTAGTTACTTAAAATTAAAAAGAAACTTCCCTATGTTGCCTGTGCTGGATGAGCTCCCAGGTTGGCCCACAAAAGCGAACTTAGAAACTCGGAGAAGCAGGTGTGGATAACCCTTGAGCCTTCTGAGTTTCCTCAAGTCCTCAAATTCCTCTAATGGAGGCTCCAATGCTGGA
Source organism: Talpa occidentalis (assembly GCF_014898055.3). NCBI lineage: Eukaryota > Metazoa > Chordata > Mammalia > Eulipotyphla > Talpidae > Talpa > Talpa occidentalis. Next base: position 28,982,896 of record NW_023601322.1, read on the forward strand.
CAAGAGTTGACCGCCCAGCCAAGTCACTGTCAAATCATGAAGGCAAAATGGGTAAATACAGAGACTGCAATAAGACCAGCCTGAGTTCAAATTCAGGTTTATACAACCTCAGCAGAGTTTTCGACTTCATTCTCTCAGCAAGAACCTACATGGAGGGCCTCCCCAGTGGCACAGTGGTTGAGCGCTGGGTTGCTAAGCTGCCCACAGCCTCTGCAGCGCCGGTTTGACCCCCAGCTGCTCCCCGGCCACCGGGGAAGGGTCCCACATGGCGCGCAGACCTCTCCTGCCGCCCGCTGCTCCCCTCAGCAGTGTACTTCGGTCCTTCTGCCTGTTCTGCTCCCCGCTCTGGCTCTGGTGGATTCTCTCACCCTCCCACGCTTCTGACTGTACCCAGTGCTTCTATAAATAAATAAATCCTTGAAAAAAAAAAAAAAAAAAAAAGGATACAAGGATGCTTTTTTTTTTTTTATATTTCCTTTTTTTTTTTTTTAAATATTAAATTTTATTTTTATATTCCCCCATACAATTGCAAACACCCCATTCTGACCCCAATCCTTCCCCTCCCGCCCCCCCACCCCCAAAAAGTGTCTCTGGTTCATAGTTTTTTTGTTGATTTTGATTTTCACTTTCTTATATTCATTTTCCTGGTCCCTTATTTAAGTTTTCTAGATTCCTGCTATGAGTGAGACCATCCGGTATTTTTCTTTTTCTTTTTGGCTTATTTCGCTGAGCATGATCCCTTCCAGTGCCATCCATGTTGCTGCAAATTGCATGTGTTTATCTTTTTTGAATGCTGAGTAATATTCCATGGTATATATGTACCACATCTTCTTGATCCAGTCATCTATTTTTGGGCATTTGGGCTGTTTCCAAAGCTTAGCTATTGTAAACAGTGCTGCTATAAACATAGGAGTGCAGGTGCTCTTTGGAATTGATGTTTCTGTGTCCTTTGGGTAAATACCTAGGAGTGGAATTGCTGGATCATATGGAAGCTCTATGTTTAGTAGGTCCAGAAATCTCCACACAGCTCTCCATAGTGGTTGGACCAGTTTGCACTCCCACCAACAGTGCACAAGAGTTCCTTTTTCTCCACATCCTCGCCAACATTTGTTGTTGCTAGTTTTTTTAATATGTGCCATTCTCACTGGTGTGAGATGGTATCTCATGGTAGTTTTGATTTGCATTTCCCTGATTACAAGTGATGTTGAACATTTTTTCATATGTCTGTTGGCCATTTGCATTTCCTCTTCAGAGAAGTTTCTTTTTAGCTCTTCTGCCCATTTTTTGACTGGATTATTTTCTTTGTTGTTGCTGAGTCTCATCAGCTCTTTGCAGATTTTTGTGATCAGTCCTTTATCATTAGTGTTGGGTGCAAAAATGTTCTCCCAGTTGGTGGGGTTTCTCTTTGTTTTTGTTATTGTCTCTTTTGCTGTGCAGAAGCTCTTTAATTTGATGTAGTCCCAGCTGTTTATCTTTCTCTTCACTATCACTGCTTTGGGTGATGTGTCTGTAAAGATGTCTTTGATGTGCAAATCCCGTAGTGTTTCGCCTATATTTCCTTCTATGTATTTTATGGTTTCAGGTCTTATGTCTAGTTCTTTAATCCATTTTGAGTTGATTTTTGTGTATGGTGTGAGGTAGTGGTCAAGCTTCATTCTTTTGCATGTAGCGACCCAGTTTTCCCAGCACCATTTATTGAACAAACTTTCTTTGCTCCAATGCATAGTCTTTGCTCCTTTGTCAAAGATTAGTTGACCATAAATCTGTGGGTTTATTTCTGGATTTTCTATTCGATTCCATTGGTCTGTATGTCTGTTCTTGTTCCAATACCATGCAGTTTTGATGATTATGGCTTTGTAGTAGAGTTTGAAGTCTGGGAGTGTGATGCCTCCATTTCCTTCTTTTTTTTTCAGTAGAGCTTTGGCTATTCGGGGTTTTTGGTGATTCCATATGAATTTCATCAATAATTGTTCTATTTCTTTGAAGAATGCCATTGAGATTTTGATTGGAATAGCATTGAATCTGTATATTGCTTTTGGTAGGATGGCCATTTTAATAATGTTTATTCTTCCAATCCATGAGCAGGGGATGTCTTTCCATTTCTTTGTGTCTTCTTCTATTTCTTTTAACAGTGTTTTATAGTTTTCTTTGTATAGGTCCTTTACCTCTTTTGTTAGATTTATTCCCAAATATTTGATTTTTTTTGTTTCGATAATAAAAGGGGTGGTTTTTTTGATTTCTTCTTCTTCAGATTTATTGTTTGTGTATAGGAAGGCCACTGACTTTTGCGTGTTGATTTTGTATCCTGCCACTTTACTGAATTGATTGATGAGTTGAATTAGTTTTTCTGTGGAGATTTTGGGGTTCTCTATGTATATTATCATATCATCTGCAAATAGTGATAGTTTGACTTCTTCTTTTCCTATTTGGATTCCTTGGATGTCTTTCTCTTGTCTTATTGCTCTGGCTAGGACTTCCAGTATTATATTGAAAAGCAGTGGTGAGAGTGGACATCCTTGTCTTGTTCCAGATCTTAATGGAATTGCTTTCAGCTTTTCACCATTGAGAATGATACTGGCTGTTGGCTTGTCATAGATGGCCTTTATGATGTTGAGGTATGTTCCTTGTATCCCAAGAATTTCAAGGGCTTTTATCATGAATGGGTGTTGCACTTTGTCGAAAGCTTTCTCAGCATCTATTGATATTATCATATGGTTTTTATATTTCTTTTTGTTGATGTGTTGGATAACGTTGATTGATTTTCGGATGTTAAACCATCCTTGTGCCCCTGGAATGAATCCAACTTGGTCGTGGTGAATTATCTTATGGATACATTGTTGGATTCTGATAGCTAAAATTTTATTGAGGATTTTTGCATCAGTGTTCATTAGGGAGATTGGCCTATAGTTTTCCTTTTTTGTGTTGTCCTTATTCGGTTTTGGTATTAGTGTAATATTGGCTTCATAGAACGTGTTTGGTATTGTCCCTTCCTTCTCAATTTTTTGGAAGAGTTTGTGAAGGATAGGCACTAATTCGTCTCTGAATGTTTGGTAGAATTCATTTGTAAATCCATCAGGTCCTGGGCTTTTGTTTTTGGGGAGGTTTTTAATTACCATTTCAATTTCGCTGCTTGTAATTGGCCTGTTTAGGTGTTCTATTTCTTCTTTATCTAGCGTTGGGTGATTGTAGAGTTGTAGGAATTTGTCCATCTCCTCTAGATTGTTGAACTTGTTTCCATATAACTGTTCATAGTAGTTACTGATTATTCTTTTGATTTCTGCTGTGTCCGTTGTGATTTCTCCTCTTTCATTTATGATTCTGTGTATTTGTGCTTTCTCCCTTTTTTCCTTTGTGAGCCTGGCTAGGGGTTTGTCTATTTTATTTATTTTTTCAAAGAACCAGCTCTTGGTTTCATTGATCTTTTGGATTGTTTTTTTAGTTTCAATTTCATTTATTTCTGCTTTGGTTTTTATTATTTCTTTTCTTCTACTGGTTCTGGTGTTTTTTTGTTGTTCTTTTTCTAGATCTTTGAGCTTCGAGATTAGGTTGTTTCTTTGAGTTCTTTCTTGTTTTTTGATGTGAGCTTCTATTGCTATATATTTTCCTCTTATTACTGCTTTTGCTGCATCCCATACATTTAGGATATTGGTGTCCTCCTTGTCATTCAATTCAAAGAATTTTTTAATTTCTTCTTTGATCTCCTCGTTAGTCCAGTGGTCTTCCAGTAGTGTGGCTTTTAATCTCCATGAGGTAGGATAGTTCCTTGCCTTCTTTTTATGATTTATTTCTAGTTTGATGCCTTCGTGGTCAGAAAAGATGGTTGGTACGATTTCAATCTTGGTGTATCTGTTGATGTTTGTCTTGTGCCCCAGTATGTGATCGATCCTGGAGAATGATCCGTGTGCGCTTGAGAAAAATGTGTACTCCGTTTTTTTTGGGTTTAGTGTTCTATAGATGTCTGTTAAGCCCAAATGCTCTAGGTCCTTATTTAGAGCTTTAGTTTCTTTACTTATTTTTTGTCTTGTTGATCTATCCATTGTTGATAGTGGTGTGTTGAAGTCTCCCACTACATATGTGTTTTCTCTGATGTCTGTTTTCAGAGAGGACAACAGTTGTCTGATATATTTTGGTGCTCTTTCGTTTGGTGAGTATATGTTAATGAGTGTTATTTCTTCTTGAAGTATTGAAGGATGCTTTAAAAAAAAAAAAAAAAAGAACCTACATGGAAAAGTGGGGAATGGACGGAGGAAATCCTTTTACTCTTCATGAGAGCTTACTGCATCGATGTTAGAAACAGAACACCCTTTCTCCCTCGGGCAACACACAAGGATGCTGTCCCACAGAAGAAGGAGAGAAACCCCGCAGAGGAGCACTTGAGGGTGGCAATGGAAATGTGTTTAAAAAGAGTATAAAACTGTTCTGTTCTTTTTTTAAAAAAAAAAAAAAGATTTATGTATTTATTAATTTATACAAGCACTGGGTACAGTCAGAAGTGCGGGAGGGTGAGAGAATTCGCCAGAGCGGGGAGCAGAGCAGGCAGAAGGACCGAAGTACACTGCTGAGGAGAGCAGTGGGCGGCAGGAGAGGTCTGCACGCCATGTGGGACCCTCCTCTGGTGGCCGGGGAGCAGTCAGGGATCGAACCGGCGCTGCAGAGGCTGCGGGCAGCTTCGCAACCCAGCGCTCAACTGCTGTGCCACCGGGGAGGCCCTGTTCTGTTCTCTTTCATTTCACTCCTTACAGAAGTATACAGTATGGAGGTGAGAGGCAACCAAAAGCACCCCACTATCACTATCACCTCCACTGCTCAATTTAATTGCTAAGCCTCTGTGTCAACCTTCTTATGTCACCAACCAAAAGACCTTCTTGTGATTCTAAGTTTTCTTCGAACCTCCAAGTACCTCCAGAGGGAGTTTCCTTGGTTGATCATTCACACCATACAAACAATGCTTTAATCCAGTATAACAGGAAAATAACCCTTTTGATGGAGGTATGTGGAAAGAGGTGAAATATGGGGGTTGAAGCAGCTATCCATGCCTCTAGTTCCTCCCTTTTTCTCCCTCTTTTTATGGATTCTCAAGAGCTCTACTTCTTCAGGATTCCAGAACTTACACCTCAGGGCTTTTGTTGTCATCCAAATGTTAAGAATGGGTAAACTATTAATGAAATAAGTAGCACATAGATTGTGAGGCTATAAATTGTCTCCTTAGATCTTTGCCTACTCTACAGCATATGATTAAGCAGAAACAAAATTCTGCCTATTACTATTTTCAGACTGTGACACTGTGAGCTAAATTAACTGCACCAAGCCCTGGGGGATCTCTCTGAGCGCTCAAGAGTAGGTAGTGACTCAGGGAAAAACACCACCAGAACAGAAATCACTCTCCACCTGGTACAACAGCAGTGTTATCTTCTTCCCTCTCATCCTAGCAAGCAAGACAAACTGTGATGTTAACTTCAGCCCCACCAATGAGAGCAAATCACAAAAACTGCTCCTTGTTTTCCTTTTGAAGACTCTGCCCTTTTTCTGCATGATCCTGACACCCTTCCTATGTGAATTTAAACCAAATTTTTACAAAAACCAGCTGTGTCATACAGAAGCTGTGTCTACTCCAGAGCGTTCTACCACATCTGAAGACGTGTCTACTCCAGAGCGTTCTACCACATCTGAAGACACTCTTTCCCATGTACAATCCACCAATGCTGATGGCTGCAACTTCCACAGGAGGTCTGCATGATGACCCACCATAGGAGGGTCCTGACCAAGCTGAGTGACTCACACAGCTGTGCCTCTGCCTGGTTTTGCGTTCATGGAAAAAAAAAAAAAGCAAGTCCAGCATCAAACTAATCCTCAGTGGCTTTTTAAATCCATACTGAAATCTCAAACAGGAATCAACACACAACCAAACACCATCCAGGCTTTCTTCACCTCTCTCACCCAAGTCATATGCCTCTTGGCAGCTGTTCCCTTTAAACCTTTTCTCCCAAAAATGTCTGACCCCTCCCTTCTCACTTCCCACTTCCCTGCCTGTTAGAACTCACCATAGCTCGCTCCATCTCGCCTTCCTCATATCTTTCCAATTCTTCTCTTCGTTAATCGACCCCTCATCCCCCACCCTACCCCCCAGTGTGGTGGTAACAAGAAAACATCAATCCTCCTTAAAAGAGATAGCCTGTTCCAGAAAGAAAAAGAAAAATACCGGATGGTCTCATTCATAGCAGGAATTTAGAAAACCTAAATAAGGGACCAGGAAAAAGACTAATTGTAATAAAGCAAAAATAAAAATCAACAAGCAACTATAAACCAGAGACACACTATGGGGGGGGGGGGATTAGGGTCAAAATAAAGGGGGTGGGAATTGTATGGGGAATATAACCAAAATGAAAATGCATACATTGTGCAAAAATGAAAAATGATGTAAAAAATTTATAAAATTTAATTTAATTTAAAAGACCTTGTTAAAGGAGAGTACTCTCAACCAGCATCTTCCTCTCAGACTCATTCATCAGCACTAAATGTTGCTGGGACAAGTCACCTCCCAGAAGGGAGGAGGTATCTGCAGTTTTGTGACCTGCTTCACATGAATGGGCAAGAGCTACGGTCAGTCCTGGCTTGAGCAGCCCAGAGAGCCCAACACAGGAAGGCAGTAGAAATGGTCCCTCTCTGATACTATCACTGCCACTGTCACCCTTGGGGGACCCAAAGTTTAAAAACCCTCCCCTACCCATCTGAGCAGCCCCCAGGGAACACTGAGAATCTCAATGAGTCAATTGAACACTATAGGCTGGACGATTCCTACAGCCCTGCCCACCTATTCTATCCTTACCTAGAGCACATTTGTTTCCCACCAGAAATGATGGTCTCTTTTCAGGTTATCTCATATGTTAAGTCAACTGCCTTTTCTTGCTCTTTCTCTTAAGGAAAAGCATCAGCATGTCCAGCCCCCTGGCCTTGAGCTGGTGTAAGCTGATAAAATCTACAGTCTGAACCCCAGTTCTCTGGGTAACCTTTTCACATGTGCTAGAAAACTTCTCTTCCCATCCCCGTCAGAATTTCATTCATCACAGAACAAAGATGGAGCAAAGATGGAAAATCATGCATAGCTAAAGGATTTGTTTGAGACCCACAGTTAATTATAACTGCACCAGCGGCCCGGGAGCCGGGCTCACCTGTCACCGTTCACTGCTCAGGACAAAAGGAGTTCAAGAGGAACCGCAACCCCATTAACTCCACAGGGGGCCTGGAAAACATTGGAAAAGTACAAGCCCCTGGGGCTGCCAGTGCACACTCAGGGTGCACGTGACCTTGGCAACACTTCAGGCAGACCCTGTGCAGTAGGGTGCAGCACCCAGGAGACACTCCTGTCTGGCAGGCAGCTCCAGCCTTTATCATGCCAGTCAGAGAGAGCCTAGAGGGGAGAGCAGCACCCAACTGCAGGAGGAGGGGATGAGTCTGCCTGCTGCTAGGCCACTGGCTGAAGTCCAGTATGCTTTGACCTTGTCCCCAGTGGTAACTGCAGCCAGAATCAGAGTGTGCATGGTCAACAGCGTGTTCGGGCAAGGCTGGAGGGTGTGCTCCAACGACACACCTCAGAGCCTGAGGGAGGCATAGCGGTTTATATTTTTATCTGTTTTGTTTTGTTTAACTTTTGGCTCAGGGCCTCCCTGGTGGTGCAGGACGTAAAGTCTCAGCACCACCAAATTATTGCCAGCCACTATAGCCTGAGTGCAATCCCTGACCAGGAAACTAACCCACATGGCACATCAGACCTCTCCAGTCTCACCCACTGCTCCCCTCAGCAGTGTATTTCAGTAGATCCACCTCTTTTGCTCCCCACTCTGGCTCTGGTGAATCTTCTCACCCCCCACCCAGTTCTGGTCTACACCCAGTTCTTACATGCATAAATAAAAATAAATCTTTAAAAAAAATTTAGCTATTTCCCCATGTTAAATACATTAAATACATAGGTAACTGTGGTCCCTTGATGACTTAAAGAATGAGGCTTAACAAATATTGACAGCACCTGTTCAAATGGAAAACAAATCCTCAATACAACTGAAGGTTTTCATGAGAAAATTGTGATATATTATCATTCTACTGACATGATCAAAACAAAAAGGAAAAGGTCTCCTGGAAAATACAACAAATGTTTCCTTCTTATTCCTCCTACCCTAGCCCAAGATACTTCCCTTTTTAGGTAAAGCTTCCAAATTTTTGTTCACAAATCCAAACAATTCTTGACAATAGACTCTACCAGGGGTCAAGACTAATAAGGCTAGATAGATGTAAACTAGCACCTTGGGTGGGCTCCATAGCAGAAGCAGAGAGAGGATTGCTGCAGGAGCTCTGCAAGTGGAAGGTTCTGGAAAAGTTACCGTAAGTTATAAACTGGGAAATCAAGAAGAAACAGAAATGACTTCCCACTAACCATGACAGAGTGAACGCAGGCAGTCCGGTTTCAGAAATATTCCCAACACCCCTGGGCAGCTGTCACTTCCTCTGCAGTTCTTTGTTCTTGTGAGTTTACTACACCTTTATTCCATAAGGCATGAACCTAAGTGGGTGGGTTGAAGAGTAAACAAAAGTAAATGGAGACTAGAGAAAGCTGAACCCTACGTGGTGCACAGGTAAAATCAGCAAGAAGCAGGTCAGTTCACGAGGCAGATAGCTGGGAGCAGCGAGAGCTGAAAACCAAAGTCCGCTTGGAAGCTTGAGGAAGAGCAGTTTGCAGCTGGCCTATCCTCTCCCGAGCCCCAATCACAAGAGCCCCCCAAAGAGTGGGGATGTAAGGAGGTGACAGAGGTTAGAGGGACAGTTCTAGCAAAAAAAATGTTTCCAGGACAAAAATTGCACTGGTGGAATTTCTGGTATATCCAAAGAGATTGAGAATTTTTCTTTTAAACTCTGAGTTCAGGGATAAATCCACACGGAACCACAGAAAACGAGGCAAGATGCCCTGCGTCCAGCTCCAGCCCCTTCCCCATCCTCTGATCACAGCTTGTTCTCTGGCCCCCATGTCTAGGTTGAGAGCAGTTAATACATGTATGTGACATGTCCCCTTAGGCATAGATGCTCTGGGAAGCAAAAACTGGGTGTCAAGCCTCTCTAAGAGGCCCTGTGTGGAGAACTTGGGGGGCAGGAAGGGTACACACCCACTGCCTAAAGTACAGGGGAGACAGAATTTGATTGGGGTCACAGATGACGTGGAGCATCCAGCTTCTCCTTTCCCACTGGCTGTTTGTTCTCAGAACTGACCCTCAGACCTTTTCCCCTTTTCTTACCTGATCCACCCTACAGTGGCAGGAATCAAAACCACCCTGTGAATTAAAGCCTTTGCCTAGAATGAAAGGTATTCTGTACCCAGAGGTGCATTAAGCTTCTATCTTGATGCCATGTTTTCATGGTATCTAACCTGACACAAAAAGCTAAAGAGAAATGAGTATGTTCTCAGGGCAACATTAAGTTAGAATCAAGCCTGACCAAGCACTGGCAAAGAATATAGATTGTATTTTCAATTTATTGAGAACCATCCATACTGTTTCCATAGCAGCTGCACCACTTTTACCCAAAGAAGTCACATCTGGGTATTTATCTAAAAGAATTAAAGTCAGAATTTCAAGAGCTATCTGCATCTCCCCATGTTCACTGCAGCATCATTCATAAGAGCCAAGATGTCTGAAGAGTCTAAGTATCCAGTGGCGGATGAGTGGGTAGAGACAATGAGTGGATAAATACATACCACAGCAACGTGGTAATAAAACAGGTCCAGGACCAGGATCCCTGGGGCTCTCTCACACACTTATTCCCCTACAACTCCCCCGCCAGGTAAGCACAAGCAGACTCTGCTCTGCCCACCTCTATGCACAGTCCTTCCCTATTCACTTGGCACATTTTAATGGAAAAAACTAAAAGCTATGCACACACTCAATACATGGTATAAATAAGACAGCTGACCCTTCAATACTTCTGTCTCGTCAGGGGGACAGATGCTCCGACTGACATTCAGGGCTCGGAGTCCACAGAAGGTGGCAGCGGAGCAAGAATTCAAGTTGAGTTTGTGTATGAAGTCCGAGGGTGAGTAGGGCCCCATTCCTCCCTCCAGCCTTGGACAGGATGCGATAACGTCTCCCACCAGGGCTACTCCATCAATTCTCTCCACTAATGTGCAGGTTCTGACTGACTTGCAAAGCCATTCTGTTCAAAAAGGGCTCAATCTGGGACGTTTGGGTTAAAGTGAGGCAAACTTGCCAGTGCAGAGCTGTGCCCTGACCTCCCCAGGGAGCAGTCTCCAATCTGATGAGACAGCCATTTGGAAAGGAAAATGCCCACAGAGGCTTGTGCAGCTTAGTAGGAGAGATCAATATGGAGATTTAAGGCTGTTAAAAGCCAGCCTGACAGTTGCTGGCTTCCCATGTTGCTGGTGATTTCAGACTGTTGCTAATGATGATCCATCATTCTGATAACCCCAGGGGCTGCAGGAAGACCAGGCTCACTGTGTTCTGGAACCCCAAATGCCGGTCTCGGGTGACAACAGCACATTTCCAGGACTAGTCTTCAGACACTTTGTTTATACCACATGGACCAGTCCTGGATTTGCAGTAAAAGTAAGCCTGGACAATTCTAAACCCTCGAACATCTGCAGTCATAGCAGCACTGGAAACCTCACCAGCCCAGAAGCAGGGTATCAGCTCATTAGCAGATGCCCAGAGGAAGACCTCATTGCCCTGGATGCAACAGAGAGCACTGGAAAACCCTGGAATAGGCTCAAGGATTCTTCACTAATTGATTTAGGAGAAAATGCAACTTTGACCTCCACCTGATCCCGAAGACTATAGTCATACTGCCGTAGCTAGCAAATAGAGCCTCGGTGTTAACTAGCTGGCATTACCTGTGATGCCTAGAACGTGCTGAAAGGGGAAAGCCCAGCTGAGGCACAGGCTCCAACCTTCACAACCATGCCCTTAGCCAGGCCATCAAATACTGAAGTGAAGCAAGGCTTATTTTTACAGAAATTTTAAACACAGTCTCACAATCAGTCAGTAGAAGAATTTAGAGCCCCTCTTCTTCAAATAAATCGAGTAAGACCAAGGAGTGGAGAAGGGAAATAACTTTCACTGTGTACCACTCCATTTGTGATTTATTTACTCCTCAGACCAACCACATCAACCCTGCCAGACACCATGAAATGTGCTTTCCTTACATTTAGTATTTATTATTCTCATTTTTCAGGGAGGATAAATAAAACGCCTACTTAGGAATCACACCACTAAAACTCAAGACAGGGCTCATACCCAGAAGTTCTTAACCCACTTCCAGCCCCCAGAACATAGTCATTCCTTAAAATAAGAGACTTTTATTCACTACCATGAGCAACAGCACATATGTCCCCCAGGTAGCATGGAAAATCTTGGATCATCTAAATCCAAAGTTCGCCTCCATACTCGTCACACTGGATCGTTCCTCTGGTAGACAGGAGGGCAATGGGCCGAGTTGCCTACCCTCCAAGAGAACCACTCATGTCCACTCTGGATGTCATCACAGCTGTCACCTTTGGCAGAGGGGAGTCACCATTTGCTAAACCTGCCCTATTTAAACTATCCCTCCACAAAGCTTGGAAGGGAATTTGGCAACTCTGAAACTAGAGGGGCACTTTTGACTTATCTTTACCTCCAGGAATTTATCCTAACACACCTCCAACCAACATCAAATACACATGTAGGAGGCTATTCACTGCAGCACTGTTTGCAATTGCAACATATTGAAAACAACCTACATGCCTATACTTAAGAGAACTATTGAATAAATGACGGTACATTCACACAATGGAATTTGATGCAGTGGTGAAGAATGAGGAAGATCTCTATGAAGTGATTTCCAGGATTTCATGTTAAGTGCAAAAGACTAGAATATTCTCCCTTGCATATAAGAAAGAGTTAAGACAATAATCAGATGTTTGCTCATCTACAGACTAAGAAATACAGAATGATAAACAAGAAAACTAAGAAGACTGATATTCTACAGGGTGTGGGTGGGAAGATGGCAGAACAATGGGAAGAATGGGAACATGAGGGCCTCCCCTGGTGATGCAGCAGTTGAGCGCTGGGCTGAGAAGCTGTCCACAGCCTCTGCAGTGCCAGTTCGATCCCAGCCTGCCAGGGAGGGTCCCACATGGTGCGGCAGACCTCTCCTGTCGTGCCTGCTTCTCCCCTCAGCAGTGTACTTCGGTCCTTCTGCCTGCTCTGCTCCCCGCTCTGGTGAATTCTCTCACCCTCCCGCGCTTCTGACTGTACCCAGTGCTTGTATAAATAAATTAATTAAAAAAAAAAAAAACTACTTTAAAAAAAGAATGGGAACTGAGAGTAAGATGGAGAAGTAACACTCCTGAGGATGTCTTTGTGTGTAATTTTGATTTTTAAAACCATAAAAAATAAACAAAATCAACCAGAATGTGTGAAGAAACCAAAAAGTAGCAAATGAATCTACTTGTGTTATGAGTGAATTCTATAACTACGCTGAAGAGGGGAGAGTAGGAAAAGAACTTTAGTAACCTTAGAAAAGTGTGTCTTGACTAGATACTGTAAGGCTAATGATAAGTACTGCAAAATAAATAACCCTTCCTCTCTAGTTAGCAAGTTTACACACACAAATACACACATGCGCACGCGCATAGATAAACAATTCAGAAACTGTTTTAGACTTTATTCCGTATTCCAAGCCTGAGTGCAAGTAAACAAGTCATCATGTGACTACCAGGAGTCAGGTTTCTCTTTGATGAAGAAAGAAGTTATAAATAAGAACAGGGTAAAACCAAATAAGCACTATGTGGGACAGATCAGGTCATGTCAGTACCAACTCAGTTTTTGAGTTGGGTATGTACCCAAGCATTTGTATTTACCTATATTTCCTAGCCCTGTGCTCTGAGATGTGTAAAATTAATGACATCCCATTATCAGTGAGCACATCTAGCCTCTAAGATCCTGGTTTCTAAACACCATCCTCCACTAAAAGAAACAGAGCTCCTCTGAGAAACTGTTGCTTCCACTACTAGGCAGGCAAGTGAAGAGCATACATGCAATGTCTTGAGATGTCAAAAATCAAAATTCAGAAAAAATTGACGATAAAATATCTAAAATTCGCCAAAGTGAAATAGAAAAGATCTCTCAGTGGTCTAACCTGGAACAATTTGAGCAAGAAAATAAATGATTTTTATAATCCATGTAATTACAAAAAAATCTGTGAGTCCATACAGATATTAAGTAAATAATGAACACATAGAAAAGGGATATTATTCCTAAAAGTAGAATTTTAATTCATAAATGCATATTGAGTGACAGAAATGAAAACTTGTTTTGCAAATATCGTAGCAAACGATTGCTGCAGGAAAGAAAAGAATTAAGGGATGAGAAAGTATGACGAGAAGCGGGCTATTTACATAATCTTAAAGTACCTCCTGGCAACATGTTTTAGTAATTACAAAAGGGAGAACAGTAACTTGTTTAGTGGGGAAAGCTGGCAGGGCCCACCTTACCCAGGTGACCACAGTTAACAGCAGCAATGAGACATATCAAGACCATATAAATCCTCATCTGATAAAGAAAGACATTTTTCTGGTATTTGCCAAAAATGTGTACTTTGAATTCACTCATTAGGAGACAGCAAACCAACCTACTTAAGGGATTTTTTTTTTTTTAAAGATTGATTTATACAAGTGCTGGGTACAGTCAGAAGCGCGGGAGGGTGAGAGGATTCACCAGAGCCAGAGCGGGGAGCAGAGCAGGCAGACTGACGAGGTACACTGCTGAGGGGAGCAGCGGGAGGCAGGAGAGGTGCGCGCACCATGTAGGATCCTTGCCTGGTGGCCGGGGTTCGAACCGACGCTGTGGAGGCTGTGGGCAGCTTTGCAGCCCAGCGCTTCACCGCTGCGCCACCAGCGGAGGCCCTACTTAAGGAATATTCTACAAATTAACTGGCCAGTGCTCTTCAAAACTGGGAAGGTCACAAAAGAAACAATGAGGAATGGCCACCAGCTGGGAGAGACAAGCGAGATGAACAAATCACATGAAATGAAAAATGTGACCTTGGATTGGATGAATTGGACTCTGGAACAGAAAAAAAGGCATCAGTAGCACAAATAACAATATTTGAATAAAGTATATAGAACAGTAAGTTGCACAGCGGCAATAATTTCCTGGGTTTGATGCTTATATTGTGGTTTGTAAAATGTTAACATTTAGGTGAGCTGCATAAAGGGCATACAGAGAGTCTATGTACTGTTTTTTATAATGGTAGGGGAGGAGGGTGTGTGTGATGTAATCATTTCAAAATATAATGTTAAAATATAAAAATAAGTTTAAAAAAATAAAAATTTGTATATCATAGAGTCATCAAGGGCTAATATCCAAGATCTACAAAGAGCTCATACAATTCAAACAAAAAGCCCAGTCAAAAAATGGGCAGGGCCTGCCTGGTGGTACAGGGTTAAAGTCTCAACACTATCAAGCTATCGCCAGCCACTGTGGCCTGAGTTCGATGCTGGCCAGGGAGCTACCCACATGGTGCAGCAGACCTCTCCTGTCTCGGTAGCTGCTCCCCTCAGCTGTGTATTTCAGTAGATCTGCCTGTTCTGTTCTCAACTCTGTGACTTATTCTGGTGAATCCTCTCACTGCCCCCAGCCCCCCATGCCACACCTCTGGCCTACACCCCATTTCTTATATGCATAAATAAAAATAATTTTAAAAATGGGCAGAAGAGTTAAATAGACATTTCTCCAAAGAAGACATATAGATAGCTACCTTCTATATGTTCATGTTCAACATCACTTACTAGGGAAATAAAAATAAAAACCCCAATGAGATACCAACTCACTCTAGTGAAAATGGCCCATATTAAAGGAAAACAAAAAAACAATAAATGTTGTCAAGGGTGTGGAGGAAAAGAAATTGTCATATACTGTTGGTGGGAATGTAGACTGATTTAGCTGCTATGGAGAAAGTACAGAAGTTTCTCAAAATATTAAAAATTGATATGATCATATGACCCAGCAATTCCACTCCTAAGTATCTATCATCCAAAGAATGCAAAAACATTAGTTTTAAAGGACATATACATGCTTATGTTTGTTGCAGTACTATTTATAATACCCAACTTATGGAAACAATCTCAGTGCCTGGGAATAGATAAGTGGATTCAAGAGTTATGGTATATATACACGATGGAATAGTACTCAGATATAAAAAAATGAACTCTTGCCATTTGTACAACATGGATGGAAATGGAAGGGATTATACCTAGTGAAATAAGGGAGGGATAAACACCAGATGTTTTCACTCATACATAGAATACAGGGGAAAAAAACAAAGGAACTTATGAAACTAAAACAAACCCTAGAATTACGACTGCAGAATTGAGGCTACTAGTGGAGGAAGACAGAGTGGGGGTGAAAAGGGCCCAATGGTCCATGGTAGAAGACCCTCAATGTTTTGGTAGTGGGTGTGGTGTCATGACATACATCTGGAGAGATGTGACTCTACCCCCTTAAATCATATACAGTGTTATAAACCAATGTTATCTTAGTGAAAATGAAAACAAAATGTTCCCACCAAATTCTCATTTCCTGGAAAGCTGCCTGCATTTTTCCTGTGCAACTACTTAGAGAAAAAAAGAAACCAAATGAAAATAAGCACCATATATTAAGTAAATGCCAACATAACAAAATCATCTGATAAAGATTTGAGTAAAGAAAATCCTTT
Organism: Talpa occidentalis; assembly: GCF_014898055.3. Classification (NCBI taxonomy): domain Eukaryota; kingdom Metazoa; phylum Chordata; class Mammalia; order Eulipotyphla; family Talpidae; genus Talpa; species Talpa occidentalis. The sequence continues at coordinate 28,998,646 of NW_023601322.1, forward strand.
TTTTTAAAGATTTATTTATTTATTTATACAAGCAATGGCTATAGTCAGAAGCGCAGGAGGGTGAGAGAATTCACCAGCGGGGAGCAGAGCAGGCAAACTGACGAAGTACACTGCTGAGGAGAGCAGCGGGCAGCAGGAGAGGTGCGCGCGCCATGTGGGACCCTCGCCCGGCAGCTGGGAATCGAACCACGCTGCAGAGACTGTGGGCAGCTTTGCAACCCAGCACTTAACCGCTGCGCCACTAGGGAGGCCCAGAAAATCCATTTTTAAAGAGATGAAAAATAAACACCCCTCGTTTTGCTCTTACATAGAATATTTTCTATTTTTTATGTATGATAAACATTATCATGAATACACCATGAGAGGAAAAGCAGAAAGCTGCTGGCCTCCAGCTCAAAGAACACTGCACACTTAAAAGAATGTTTGAACCACAGTCTTGCAAAACCATTATGTGAAAAAGACCCAGTGGGAAGGGGGATGTGGGTGAACGGGAGTGGAAGGGGGTGTTCCAAGAACATATGGAATGTCCAGCATCTGGAAGCTACTGAGGACTCCAGTTGCTGGCAATGACATTTCTAAATTGTGAAAAATAATGACACTCTCACACCATGACTCATAGAGGAAACACTGTGTAATCAGTCATTTATTATTCTATTCCTCAGCTTTATTCCCTGACTTTCAAGAACTGAAGTAAAAAAAATCCAACTTAGCATAATTTTACTTGGCCTTTCTTGTTTGGGGTCCAGGGGAGCCTTTTCTCATCATGTAACGTGTCACTGTAACTTGACCCAAGTCCCTTCTGAGTCTACCACACAAACCCAATGAGTCCACAATTCTATGAATAGGTACACTGTGTTCTACAGGGCAGGCACTGCACCTAAAATGTGACAGAGATGGCCCTTGATGGTGACATCTATAATTAAAACACATAAAGGCAATTGCACGGCACAGCTGCTGGAATGATACTTCCCCTGGAACATGTGGTTTCCCAATGGTTTCCCAATGCGCCGTCCCTACAAAGACCTTAGATATGGAAATAAAGGAGCCCACCAGCAAACACAAAGCTCAGAGCAAAGCTGCAAGGGCTCTGCCCACTCCAGCTGCTAGGAGAGAGATGCCCAGCCTGCAGCAGGCTTGTCAGGATGTATGTTGAACCCTTATGGATGCAATGCCAGTCTCCCTGTCCCCAGGGGAGCCTCCTTTAGATCCCTGGCTTGCTCTTTGGCTGCTATGTCCCCAAAGAACCCTGGACTCCATGTTTGCTGGCACTTCAGACAACAAAGCAGAATTAGCGGTCTCCTTCCCTCTCTCCATGCAAGCAGGGTCCACACTCACCCTCTCTACCTCTCCAGGGTTCTGACACAAATGGAGGGGAGGGTAGAGTCTGGGGGAGGCACATGTGACCATGCATGTAGCACAGGATGGAGAATGTATCTGCTCTTCTCATCAACTTCGCTGACCTCCTGCAAGCCAGACAGGCTTGCAGGTGCTGAGAACACTGCAATGACAAATACAGAGAGATGTCCTCCTGAAATTGAGACTCAACCGGGAGAGGCTGATTTTAAACACATAACCATGCAAACCATTATGTAATTATTATTGGAAAAAAAAAAACATTGCTCAAAAAAAAAAAGTGTGTGCTACAATGGCAATCATATTACAATAGGTAAAAGGATCAAAATGACACTGCACATCTTAAATTTATACAAGGTAACATGTCAAATTTAGCCAAGTATTTTTTTAATTCTATTCAAAAATAAATAAGAACACAGTGTGCTTATAATTCAGACCAAAACAAGCAAACAAACAAAATAACCAAAACAGGGATATAAGATCATATAACTAGATAATCTGGCCATATGGCCTATGTAGCCAATATAATAATGGGAAGGGAAGTCGAAATAATCTCAGCAGAGTCATAACCCCACTGCTTAAAAAAAAAAAAAAAAACCTGGAGATGAGCCAAGTGTCCAGTCCCAGAGGAATGGCTACATGTGGCCTTATCCTGGCAACCTGGGGGAATGTAACTACTGAGCCATTTAAAAATGACAAGTATGTGAACAATGCTGATAAGTGGGAAGATATTGATAGGGTTTATTGGGTGTTGGATTTTTGTTCCACCATAAAGGTGCTTAGGTTCATTAACAAAACTTCAGTGCTCAGCCTCAGTCGCTCCTACCTCAAGACAATCTTTATACTCCTGGAATTAGCAGTCTTGGTGATCAGTGGCAGAATATGAGCACCATCGGGGCTCACAAATCATCCAGAGGATTCTGTCCATTTTGCAGATGCAGGTTCAGTCTGTAGGTCAGAGGACCCACTGAAACAGTCACTCACCCCCTTTCCATCCCATGTGAGGCTCTTCCAAGGAAGAGCAAAGGAAGTTGGACACCAGGAGGGTAACCACATCCTCTGTCAGGAAGAGAAGGCTGTTCTGGGGTAGATGTGGAAAGGCTTCCTGGAATGTCCTATCACCTGCCCTGCTACTGAGGATACCAGCTGGGTTGGCCTGCAGTACAGATGGCTGGCTGGCTGAACTTGAATATCTCCACTATTTTTTAAAAGGTTAGTGGATTAATCCGTAGCTCTTCAAAGTGTGGCCCTTGGACCGGCAGCATCATCACAACTTGGGATCTTTCAGAAGCAAAGAAAATTAGTCCTACCCAGATTTCCTAAACCATAATCTGCATTTTGAGATAAGCCCCAAAGGATCCCAAGCACATTGTTAACATCTCAGAAGTGTGACTCAGTACTAGAGTGCTGGAAGATTCATCTTTTCATTCCCCACTGTCTCCTCTGCTAACTTCTGGGGTGACCCAAAGATCTAACAGGGTGCCTACAGAAACCTCTCAAAGAGGGAACCAGGTAAGCAAATAATGCAGATTTCCTGCAGACCCCGGGAAAGGAAAACCATGCTGAGAAACTTAACATCTTTTGGTAAAGAAGCCAGAAGGTCCTTGGTTGGGGGTGGATCTATGAAAATCTTTAAGAAAATGGTACTTAACTACAATGAAAGAGCACCCTTAATAGAAATTGCCCAAAAACCTCCCAGTGGCTCAATGAGCACAGTGCTATGAAGCTGTCCCGTCTCTGCAGCGCCAGTTCGATTCCCAGCCTGCCGGGGAGAAATCCACATGGCTTGGCAGACCTCTCCCGCCTCGCCCACTGCTCCCCTCAGCAGTATCTTCCATCCGTCTGGCTGTTCTGTTCCCCGCTGTCTCTGATGAATCCTCTCACCCTCCTTTGCCTCTGGCCTGTACCCCAGTTCTTGTATAAATAAAGGGGAGGGGAGGGGAGGGGAGGGAAGGAGAAGAGAAGAGAAGAGAAGAGAAGAGAAGAGAAGAGAAGAGAAGAAGAGAAGAGAAGAGAAGAGAAGAGAAGAGAAGAGAAGAGAAGAGAAGAGAAGAGAAGAGAAGAGAAGAGAAGAGAAGAGAAGAGAAGAGAAGAGAAGAGAAGAGAAGAGAAGAGAAGAGAAGAAGAAAGAAGAGAAGAGAAGAGAGAAGAGAAGAGAGAAGAGAGAAGAGAGAAGAGAAGAGAGAAGAGAAGAGAGAAGAGAAAGAGAAGAGAGAAGAGAAGAGAGGAGAGAAGAGAGGAGAGAAGAGAGGAGAGAAGAGAGGAGAGAAGAGAGAAGAGAGAGGAGAAGAGAGGAGAGAAGAGAGGAGAGAAGAGAGGAGAGAAGAGAGGAGAGAAGAGAAGAGAGAAGAGACAAGAGAGAGAGAGAAGAGAGAAGAGAGAAGAGAGAAGAGAGAAGAGAGAAGAGAGAAGAGAGAAGAGAGAAGAGAGAAGAGAGAAGAGAGAAGAGAGAAGAGAAGAGAGAAGAGAGAAGAGAGAAGAGAGAAGAGAAGAGAAAAAAGAAAAAAGAAAATGTCCAAAAGGTCCCTGTTAGTAAATGAGGTTCTGTGTGGTTCATTCCACTCAACATCCTCTGCTGGCCGGCCACTGTCATTTCTCTCATGCCCAGAGTTTCCATGAGATGATGGTAGATGAACTTTGTTGCAGAGAACTAGAATCTTAAATGGCCTGTGTTAGCATTTGTGCTCAGTATATCAATATCATTTTCAAATTGCACATTTACTGAAATTGCCACATTAGCAAGACTGTGGTCTTCTTTGTTGTTTTTAAATGCTTATTTTTTTCACAATATAGGATTGCCCCCCTCAGGTGCAGTTTCCTCAGCAAAGTGCCCACAGTCCTCCACATACTCCACACACTCTTCCCACCTCCTCTGTTCTCCCCCTTTTAATCCCCCTTCTGAATATCTTCGATCTATGGTCTTCACACAAGGGTCGGTCATACAGTTTGTCTTTGTCTGATCCTTCACCTCAGACCCCAAGTCACACCCAGGAAGTCTGTGTATTTTTTAAGGTATAATGAAACTTCTCTATTGACTGTCTTTGTTCAATGGGTTGGTTTTCTCTGATCATTAGCTAGTTTCTGGAGACATCGTTAGAAATTGATACTTGTGCCATCTTCTTTGTCATAGGTTTCCCCAACAAACATTTTGATGCAGTCTTTCCCTATAGATCTATTACTTAATGATGAGGATATGTTATGTCCTGAGAAATGTTTTATTAGGAATTCTGTTACTGTGTGGATGTCATAGATTACACGAGCACAGATGGGCTAACCAACTACACTCCTAGGCTGTATGGGCCCACCATCATGCATGTGGTTATTTAACAATTCATGACTGTATCACACTCCATCCAACTGATAAGGGACTGATCACAAAGATGTACAAAGAACTCACATGGCTCTACAAAAACAAAATAAATATTCCAGTCAAGAAATGGGTAGAAGAACTTAAAAGACATTTCACCAAAGAGGAAATGCAAATGGCCAACAGGCATATGAAAAAATTTTCAACATCCCTTATCAGGGAACTGCAAATCAAAACCACACTGAGATACCACCTTACACCAGTAAGAATGGCACATAATGGGAAAAAAAAAAACAAGCAGCAACAAATGTTGGCAAGGATGTGATGAAAAAGGAACTCTCCTACGTTGCTGGTGGGAGTGCAAACTGATCCAACCACTATGGAAAGCTGTCTGGAGGGTCCTCAGTCTACTAAAAATGACCCAGCCAATTCCACTCTTAGGGATCTACCCAAATGACACAAAACATTGATTCAAAAGAGCACCTGTACACTTATGTTTATTGCAGCACTATTTACAATAGGTAAAACCTGGAAACAACCCAAATGCCCAAAAATAGATGACTGGATCAAGAAGATGTGGTATATATACACCATGGAATGTTACTCAGCAATCAAAAAAGATAAACTCATGCCATTTGCAGCAACATGGATGGAGCTAGAAGGAATTATGCTCAGTGAAATAAGCCAGAAGGAAAAAGAAAAATATCAGATGGTTTCACTTATAGCAGGAATATAGGGGAAACAAATAAGACATCAGTGTAAAAAAAAAATAACAGTACAAAACACAACAAAGCGAAAACAGACAATTACAAATCAGAGACGTCCTGCAGGGGAGGAGGAGGGACAGTGATCAGAGGGAGGGAGGGAGGAGCACAGGGGACTGAGGTGATGGTGCACAGGTGCCTTGGAGAAGGAAATTCTATAGGGACTACACCTGAGGGGGTGGAAGAAAATATTGTTTAAAAATAAAAAATTTAATTAAAAAAATTCATGACTATCATCTCACTATTTTCTTTTCATACTTAATAAATCAAAAAGGAAATCTATACATGCTACTATTGATATATAAAATGAATACTTGCATCTGTCAGCTCTTATCAATTTATATGGACAATTTGTTTAGTCTTCCCAGACAGACCCAAAAAATGACCTTTTGACTCTTACAAAGTAGGGTCTTCCTAATTTTAGATAGCAGGGGAAACCTGTATTTAATGGATGAGACTATTCAACATTATTAAGATATCAGTTCTCCTCAAGTTAATCCACAGATTCACTGCAACCCAGCCAAAATCCCAGTTTTTTTATTAGAAATCAATAATCTGATTTCTAAAATTCATATGGCAATGCAAAGGGCGTAGAATAATCAAAGGAACTGTCAGAATTTGAATTTGAAGATTCTCCCTAATTTCACAATGTAATATAAGAGTAACCAAGAAAATATGGTGTTAACTTGAGCATAGACAATAGAACAGGATGCAGGATACACACCTAGAACCATACAGGTGTTGTCAATTGATTTTCAATGCAAGTGCCAATAAAAAACAAAAGGACAATTTTTTTTTTACCGTGTTGGTTGTACATCTCTTTTTTGTTGTTTTATTTTTATAGTCCCCATACAATTGCAACCCCCTTATTTTGACCCCAACCCCCCCATCCCTGCCCCCCATAGTGTGTCTCTGGTTCATAGTTGGTTGTTGATTTTGATTTTTTTCTTTCTTAAAGTTATTCTTTTTCCTGGTCCCTTATTCAGGTTTTCTGGATTCCTGCTATGAGTGAGACCATCTGGTATTTTTCTTTTTCTTTGTGGCTTATTTCACTGAGCATGATCCCTTCCAGCTCCATCCATGTTGCTGCAAATTGCATGAGTTTATCTTTTTTGAAGGCTGAGTAATATTCCATTGTGTATATATACCACATCTTCTTGATCCAGTTATCTATGTTTGGGCTTTTGGGTTGTTTCCAAAGCTTAGCTATTGTAAATAGAGCTGCTATAAACATAGGGGTGCAGGTGCTTTTTGGAATTAATGTTTCTGTGTCCTTTGGGTAAATACCTAGGAGTGGAATTGCTGGATCATATGGAAGCTCTATCTTTAGTAAGTTGAGGAATCTCCACACCGCTTTCCATAGTGGTTGGACCAGTTTGCACTCCCACCAGCAGTGCAGGAGAGTTCCTTTTTCTCCACATCCTCGCCAACATTTGTTGTTGCTAGTTTTTTTAATATGTGCCATTCTCACTGGTGTGAGATAGTATCTCATGGTAGTTTTGATTTGCATTTCCCTGATTGCAAGTGATGTTGAACATTTTTTCATATACCCATTGGCAATTTGTATTTCCTCTTTGGAGAAGTTTCTTTTTTAGCTCTTCTGCCCATTTTTTGACTGGATTATTTTCTTTGTTTTTGTTGAGTCTCATCAGTTCTCTGTAGATTTTTGTGGTCAGTCAAAAAGACAATGTTTTCAACAAATGATTCTTGAACAATCGGATGCCCATACCTACCATCAGCCATAAAAATCAACTCAAACTAAATCACAAACCAAACATAAAAACTTAAACTATAAAACTTGTACCCAAAAAGTAGAGCAAAAAAGTCTTTGTAAACTTGGAATATACAAGCATTTCTTAAAATGGATAAAAAATATATAAAACTGGAAGAGAAACTGATAAATTGGATGTCATTAACATTTAAAATCTCTGCTCTTTGAACATTTTAAGAAAATGAAAAAAGCCACAGAGGGAATAGAAATATTCACAGTATGTACACTTGGCAAAGATTAGGTACCCAAAATACATAAAGAACTCACAACTCATTAAGAAGAAAAACTCAATTTTAAAAAATGGGCAAAGACTTTGGACAGATACTTCACAACAATGCTATCTGGGTGACCAACAAGCATGTGAAAAGATGCACAAAACCATCAGAGAAATACAAATTTAATCCAAAATGAAACATGAGTTTCTACCCAGGCAGCCGCAATGGATGGAGGCAGAGATGGCAGATGAGATTTCCAAGGCACAGGCCACTCAGCCTGGTGCAGACATGATGTTAAGGAAGATCATCCACAAGGAAATCCCAGCCAAAATCATACAGGAGGTCGACCAGTGCCTTGCTTTCCATGGTACTTACCCTCAACCACCAACACATTTTCTGGTGATACCCAAAAAACATATCCCAGATTTCTGGCAATACTTCACAAAATCAGCAGTGATCTGTAGATCACACTTTTGAATAGCCTGGTGCTAAATCTCATACCTAGGTTATTCCAGATTCAATAAAATCCCAATATGCTTAAAAATTTAACAAATTTGTTAGCCTCTTCATTTTTGCTAAAGGTACTAGTGAAGCTCATTTCAATACAAAGTGCTCCCACTTTTTCCAAAGTCAGAAAGATCTGAGATCAATTTAATGCACACACAAACCTCTACCAAGACCTTCCATTATGCCAAGTCCTAGGGGGAGGGTAGTTTCCCAAAAGGAAGCAAGTGCTGCTCCTGGAGAAGGTGGGAGGGGAGTTGGACAGCTAAAAACAGAAGAGAGTCCAAATATTTTCCTATGGAATGGAAAGCAGGAGAACAAGGCTTTGCTAAAGGTACTAGTGAAGCTCATTTCAATACAAGGAGTTTGGTGAAATTCAAATAAAGTACTAATGAGTGAACTTGAAGTTGAAAAGAATTTAAACTCTCTAAGGTAAAATTATTACTTACTAATCCTGTGCAATTCTTTGAGATTTTAATGATAAATGTTTAAGGAAAAATATCAGAAATAATTTTAAGATGGTGTTCAAGATTCCCTTCCCTGCTCCACAAACTCCATATACTCTTCTCCCCTTGAAATGGGTGAGATCTCTGAATATGCTATCACTAGGTTACATTATACAGCAAAGATAAAGATCTTGCAGATGTTATCACACTCCCAAATCAGTTCGAGTTCATCAAATAGGAGATGATCCTGGCCTAATCAGGTGAGCCCTTTCATAAAGAATCTAAAGGTGAGAGACAAGTAGCCACAAGCTTTCCTGTTGACACTGAAGAAACAACTGCCATGTTGAAGAGAGGCCCACATGACAGGGCGGGACAGAAAGTCTATAGAAGCTGAGGGTTCTCAGTCTTCTAAACTCAAGAAATTGAATTTTACCAACAATCAAGAAACCTGAGCCTCAGCTTAGACCAGGGCTTGACTGACACCAATATCTCAGCCTTGTAAGTCTCTAAGCAGAGGACCCAGGTAAGCAATGTCAGGAACCCTGACCTATGTAAACAGTGGGAAAACGAATGCAATGTTTGAAGTTGCCAGGTGTGTGGTAATTTACTATGCAGTGGGGGGGGGGTAAATTAATAAATGGGGAATCCAAAAAGCTTTGTGCATAAGCAAATTTTTTAAAAGGTTCCAGCTCAAGGACATGGAAGTACATGGAGCGATGGTCATGAAAGGAAGCATATTTAACCTGAAAACAGTTATTGAGTAGGCAGAATGGCCCATTGGGGATGGGGAGGCTTCATGGAAATGTAAGAGCACAGTCCTGGGAACAGGCTAGACCTGGCTTTATATTCAGCCTCTAAACCTTTATTGCTTCTATGAGCTGCAGGGAATAACAATTTTCTAGACTGCTCATTGCTTATTTGAAAGAAAGATAGGTTAAAAACCTAAGTCACTTAAGATTCTATGACTACAGGCAACCAAGTAACTGGCTGAAATAAACCACAGAAACATGTATTAATAGGATAAGAGCAACTCAAATGTAAAAGCTAATGGCCAGGTCTTAGAAATAGGCAGCCCTAGGGGGTGGCAATAACAAATTATGAGCAGACTTTTCAGGAGGCCTCTGCTTTGGGGCTGAATCAACTCCAGTCTCACATCACTCCCCTCAAGACCAGGATTCAAGGGGAAAATGTGCTCCCACTTTTTCCAAAGCCAGAAAGGTCTGAAGTTAACTTAATTCACAAACCTCTACAAAGACCTTCCATGATGTCAAGTCCTAGGGGAAGGGTAGTTTCCCAAAAGGAAGCAAGTGCTGCTCCTGGAGAAGGTGGGAGGGGAGTTGGACAGCTAAACACAGAAGAGAGTCCAAATACCTTCTCATGGAATGGAAAGCAGGAGAACAAGGCTTATACATATTCAGAACAAGTGCTCAAAAAATAGCAGCAATCTTGAGTCTCACCTAATTTGTCAATGGTTTGTTCACAAAGATAAAATAACTACATATTAAAGGTTATATGGCTACTGGACAATACATACCAGGTTTTATAATTTTCAACTTTTCTTTTTGACCATGATTGCTGTGTTCTTCCAAAACTTCCAAGGTGAACCCTACAGAAGATACGCATCTCTGAGCAACTTTAGCAATGTTCTCTTAGCCATCTTCCAGTACAGAATTCTTTCTTCAGCTGTGTTAGCCTGATGCTTTACACTTAGTCTTTAGTTCTTCTTTCTTCTATTTTGCATTTGATTTTTTCAAGTCTGCCTTTTCTTTATTCATAACATCTTCTTTATATTCTTAAGCTTTAAATTCCTTCTTTTGTGTCTCCAATAGTTTTAAACATACTTAATATTCCCCACTATTAACTTGACGTATTCTCACCCGGGACTAACAGTGTATACTTAGTTTTAGGTATGGTGGATTGTTTCTCAGGGGAGTTGTAATTTTGACCTGTGAGTCCATCTTTAGGACATGGGTGAGAATACTGTGGAGCTTGAGGATTGGGTGAGTCCCTTAAAAAAGGCATTGCCAACTTCGGACCCAACCCTACTTATGTTAATTTACCAGCTTGGAGACTCTTATACAAGTAAATTCAAGCCCCAAGCTCAAGCAAGGGCAGGCCTGAAGTTACAAATACCACCAAGACCAAATCCAAGTTGAAGCAGGTAAATTGCATGGTGATGTCCCCATATTTTCTATAGCCCACCCCTTCACCAAGGCTGTTATCCTGAGATGCCTGGTTTTAAATATGGATCCCCACTCTTCTTGGACCTAACTGCTCATCTTCTAGCACCCCAGCCCCACCCCATATGCCCTTAGGTCATCAAGACTATGCAATGTTCCCAACTCTACTCTAACAACAGCTTGCACAGCTCTCTCTCACTCATGAAAAGGGTTTGAGCCCTTGGGGATTTCTTGTGATTTCTATCTCTGCAACACATTTAAAAGGATATTTGATATTAAATAACCAGAAGTACTAGATTTTCTATAAGAAAATCACAAATACTATAATGCCAGGAACAGACGTTTTAAGGTGTACGTAATGAGTAAGTGCAATTTACTTTAAATCAAGTCGTTTTTTTTCTTACGTAAGAAAATATGCAAAATTATTTAAAGCCCATCCAATCTAGCCTCTCATTCCTAAAAAGATCTGATCCTGTCACCTATTAGCTTCTGGAACAAGTTAAAATCAACACATTTAACGATGCTAAGAATTATAAACAAGAGAAATTATACCAAACCCCCTACTATTTAATATTTACTATTAAAAGTCATCACTATAAACAATGCTTTAAATAACTGTTTGCATTCTGTATTTCATAAGATTTCCTTAGAATTGATTCTTAAAAGTTAAATTACTGGGACAAACAGAATTTGTTAAGGGTTTTCCACATAATAAAAATAACAACTAAATACACATTGTTCAATTGCTTTTCTGAAAGAGCTATATTCTAAAGCAAGAGCAGAATCTGGGGATGTCCACCTCATAGTGTCCTACCAAATGCAGGGCATATAAATTATTTGGTTCAAGAAAATAGGAAGAGATTCGAATAATCAAAGGAAATGGGAAGTAGAAAGATAAGGCTTTCATCTGAAAAGGCAGCGATTATAAAAAAAAAAAAAAAATCACTCCCCCAGTGCCCCCCAAACAAGAAAAGTTTCTGAAGAAAAGTCAGGACACAGTCATTACTACCGAGTAAGCATCTGATTCTCAAAAGCAGCAAGAAGGTGACATTTACAGTTCTCTATGGTTGACAGCAACCCAGGAGAGCAAGCGTTTTCTCCGTCCTGCCTCCCTGCCTGCCTGTTTTCCATGTGTGACCCCAAGATGCTCCGAGAAGGACAGGCAGAGCCGAGTGCCCAACACACACTCCAGGGGTTCCTGAGATCCCAATTTCCCAGCCTGTAAGCAGAGTTCTCATTCCAGAAACCCGCTGGACCTTCCCTCATCTCTGAAAGATGAAATTGGCTGAGGTATCCCTGCCATTTTTCTAGGAAAAAAAGACAGTCTTGAACATAAATCTTAATGTGATGATTTGTTTTCAACTTCCCATCCACTGAAGTTATGGAAACCAAAGGATGCCTCTCCCCAACTTCTAAACAACAAACACCAAAATGGACAGTCCTACTTAAAATTTTAAAAAGAGAAAGGAAAGAAAGTCTTTAAACTAACATCCAGCTGGCACTCTATCCACGCTTTGTATAACGGATTTTAAATTACAGATTAGAGTAAAACAACATGAACAAAAATAAAGAGTAATCAGGGTCTTGTTCTGAAGAAATTCTCCTGACAGCCATGGCCCTGGAGGTCCTCGGCCCCCCTGCCAGCTGTAATAACCGCTCTCAGAAACACAGCTCTCTGACCCAAGAGCTTTCTGGGCAAATCAAAGCTATGATTACTGGAAAGCGGAAATGCTGGAAAAGAATCACCAAAGGGAGAGAGGATTTTTTTTTTTAAGTCTTCAGATTTACCAAACAGAGTCAACCTTTTCTGACTAACCACAAAAGGCATTCTAGAAGACATGTTCTGCAGGCTGCAGGCTTCCTGTGCACTCTCTCCAGTCACAGTTTATTTTTCATGTAATTAGATTATTTTATCACAACTCCATTCAACAAAGCTTGCTCTCAGCCAAACAGTCATGGATTCTCGTACTGCTCTAGAAACTTCCTCACTTAAAGGACAGTGATATCTCCGTTTCCTTTCATAGTACTGCACACCCCAAGTTATAATGATAAACCTGTCTCTAAACCATATGTTACTGGCTCTAAAATTAAAACAAAATGTAGATTGCCTAAGATTATCCAGTACTGCAGAATCTAAGATTTGGTAGGGACCTCAGAGGACACCAAATTCTACTCTCCACCCCCTGATGATATACCCTAATCCAGCCATCAGGTTTGTTCAAACCTAAATCAAATTGGCACATCAGTAATCTCTACCTGCAGAGGTAGTGCTCACCTTTGGAAGCTGCCCAGAACCACCCCACTTGTTCCCCAGAGCAGATGTGAACAGCAGGAGGAAGCTTTGTGCTCCCTGCCAGGTTCCAGGCCAGATGCCCACAAGCCCTCTGGCCATCCAATATGTTACCCCTGCATGCTGTTCAGTACTCTCCTACAGTCAAGGGCCTCCTAATATATGGCTTGCAATCACTGCTGCTGTGGGGACTTTATATCCCTTCGACAGAATATAAAACTTTATAGGCCATCTCAGCCTATAAAGTTCATATTCTATAATTGAGTCAATTAAAACATACAGGTCAACCTTTAAGGAAATGCTATCTTTTCAAGTCTCTTGCTACTCATGTAATAAAATTTTTATTCCAAGAAGCAGGACATTAATCTCAACTATACATTATCTTTTTATTTCAACCTATAGAGATCTTGAGTTATGATATTAGATTCCTCTCAGTTCTGTCTTCTGGCAAATGGCAATTATTCACAATGAAATAACCTGTAATTCCAATCAACACCAATGAGCTATCAAAGTCCCTCTGAAATCCCTTTCAAATCCTTCATTTGCAAGAAGAGATGGAAATATCTTTAGTGTTCTGGGGTCTTCCAGCTTTATATCCAGAATTCTGAGGTCTCTGGAGATAAACCCGATGTTTAATGCCCATATGAGGCAGCGGGCTCTTCTCCCACTAGTAAGCTTGCAGGGTTGGGGGAGCTCTTTGCCCCCCATTTTGAGAAGCCCCCGAAGGCATACAGGTCTGCAAGCCTGCCAGCTTTCAGACAGTCCGCTTTTCACCTGTTCTTGCTGCAAAGAAACAAGATTCTTTGCTGCTGATCCCACGCTCCCCTCTGGGTGTTTCAGGGAAGTTGAGGTCTCTCTCGAAAGCAGCAACTCATGTCTGTGCAGCTGCACCAGCTGCTTCTTCCCACCCTGGGTTCTGCCACACCCTCCCACTTCTTCCTCTCTGAGTAGTGTTCTTCTCCTGTCAGGTTTTAGCTTCCCTTAACATATAGGACAAATTAATCTCCAATCCTAAGGCTTCCTGAACCTGTGTTAATCACCTAGGAATAGAAATTTTTTTTTCCCCATAACAAAGGAATGGGCTCCACCCATAACAGAGTTTCATCTATAACAGATATATACAAAGAATCCTTGTATGCAAAATACAGCACAGAGGCCCCTGCAGCATCAGGTTGTCTATAAGAATGGAGTCCTGCATGGTTCCCATGGTGGCCTACTCTAGAAAACTAGGGGTATTCTACCACCCTTTTGACTGGGACTCTGAATCTCATTAGTGAGAAGTCTACTTAGTTTCTCAGCACCCTTTCCTCACTGCAGCTTGCTGATATTTTAGCAACACTCTACTAAGTGTCACTTACATTTCCCTGCCACAAAAGACACAGCAGACATGCAGACACTCCACTGCAGCAACACCTCACAACACTGCCTCTCACAGCCGACTAAGCCACTGCAACAACACTCCAGTCACTGTTTGCCATGCTAGTTTGTCCTGGTGGCAGGGGCTTCTGGGAAAAATATCTTGAACTGGAACTCAACACCTTTCATGAAATGATTCTTCCTAGGCTAAAGCTTCATCTACCAACACAGTCTCTCTCAGTCTTTATTCCAAGCAATGTTGGCACGTGACCCCCGAACATTCTCAATTGACTCCAGGTGAATATTTTTAAGTTTCACTAGAGAAGCTTGGCAACCCCAGCCAGCACAGTCTTTAGATGATGTGTTCTCACAACTCTGCTTGAAAATGTTAACATGCGGGCCTCCCCGGTGGCGCAGTGGGTTGAGCGCAGTGCTGTGAAGCTGTCCACAGGCTCTACAGCACGAGTTCGATTCCCAGCTGGCCAGGGAGAAACCCACATGGTGCAGCAGATCTCTCCTGTCTCACCCGCTGCTCCCCTCAGTAGTGTCTTCGGTCCGTCTGCCTGTTCTGCTCCCCACTCTGAATTGGACCCACCAGGACCTCAAGTAATCCCCTCCATGTATGAAGGCATGAGCTTTACATCCCAAAATCCACAATCCCAGATCCTTACCATGGCATCATCCTCACTAAAGTACTAGCCTCTTTGGTCCTTAGGTTCCTTATTTAAATGACCAAAAATAATAGCATCTACCCATAGGACAATTGTCAGGATGAGATGAAGTAACACACATAAAGCACTTCCCATGGTTACAGCACAGTGACATGTACATGTGAACACATGTATACACACATATACATCTGAATCTATAGTTCTAGCTAACAGTTTGGTGTGCACACTCAATCCATGACTTTACTTACTGAGCACTAACCATATACCTATTTTAAATATATATGAGATAAGGACTGAAGCAAGGATTCAATGACTTATGGATTTCAATTTAAAAAAAAAAAAACTTGGACCCTTCCTAGCCACTGATTGAAAAAAGCTTTCAAAACTAGAAAGATGATTTTACACTAAAAATTCTTTGATAAAATTTTAATTAAATTTTTTAGAGTTAAACACCATTATGATTCCTTCTTTTTCACTATTTTTACTTAATGAACACAACCTCTTTGCATAGGTCTGGCTGCCTTTGCTATTATTCTCATTGCTCTTATCTTTGAATGTGGTATTAGGACATTTTTTTCTCAAATCAAATTCTACAAAGTTGTGTGACTATATTTCATGTTTCCATTTCTGCCTGATAAGCTAAGTTAGCCAAAGAGCCAGACATTTTTGCCAGACACCATCCCTTAGCTGTAATAATTTCTTGGAAACAGTATGTGGCTAGAATGCTATTTCTAGTGAAAAATCTGATGATACATTCATTCAACAAATATTTGTTAAACACCTGCAAGATAATCTCCCCCACCACCCAGCTAAGTTAAGCAAATGATCAAAAGGCCTTGCCCCCATGAACTGACATTGGGGCTCACAGAGAGACAAGACACAACAATGAGCATAAAAAGGCATTGTACTCATATAATCAGTTCTTCTGCACCGCATGTGTTCCTAAAAATCACCATACTGTGCATAAGTCATGAGATAAAAACCAAAGGACATATGTGGGTTGGGGCTGAAACAGGAACTTAATAAAAACTGCAGCACAATTTTATACAGGCTGAATGGTTAAGAAATAAATACTACAATATATATGGTATTTTATGGGGGGGGGAACTGAAATGCACTTATAGAAGTGGACCTCGTGAGAACAGCAGCTTGTGAGTCACTGAAGTGTCAGGAGCATTACTAATAGTAGGTCAGCAAGTTGTAACACACGCATAAACAAGACACGGACAGAGGCACAGGTGGGGGTTTGAAAAGTGTGCACATGTGCATGTAAAGTATTTCTATGTGGCTTAACTCAACCAGATAGTTTGCTAGTGCTTTTACAAAGAAGTTTGCACATGAGCAAATGCCAGACCTACGTTGTGCCCCAATTGCTCCCTGATATGTCAACATATTGGAAAAAATATGTATTTTAAAAACAAATGTTATAGAGAACTGAATATATAAGGTGATAATTAAGATATGAAAGGCTACAGCAGGGTAAGAGAAACTGAGAATGGAGATTTTGACTTTTAATGTATTTTTATACCACTCTATTCATTTTATATCAACTGTGAATAAAAAGCAACCTATTATGTTGCATTTATGGGCAAGCCTGCAATCATTCTGGTGCTTCTTCCACCGCTTACAGAAGCAGCCGACCAACTATCTCACTGGTTACTGCTTGAATAAGTATTTAAAAACTCAAAAGCAAAAAAAAAAAAAAAAATCCTCAAAAGCATCTTTCTTGTTCTCTAAGTACAAAGGTTAGAGTCAGGGCATATTACCTCAAACATAAAGTCAGCCTAATCTGTATTTTCAGTTAAAGGGCAGCTGTAGTTTTTGAAAACTGCTCCGGCATACTTCATTTATTATCTTACCAGCAGAACAAGCCTGGTAATAAGCCAGTAAGAACTTGAGTGAAAACTAAGGACAGTTCAAGGGCCCACATGCTAATTCGCACAGCCCTGCGACTGGGGTGCTCTTTCGGAAGCCACCACTGGGCTGAGCACGGGCCGAGCCACAGACACATTAACTTCAGCATCTGCCTTCGGGTAAGGAAAGACTGGGGGAGAAAGCACTATGGCGGGGTCATCAGCTGCAATGACAGCCCACCAAGACGTGTCTCCACTTCTTAGTCACACTACTCAAACTGCACGATTTCCTATCATCCCAAATTGCCACCGTCAGACACCAACAGCCATAAAGCTGCCAGGATTGGAAAAGAATTTATCTAGCCAAATACTAGGGCTCCTACCCAACCCGCGCCCTAAGGCAGTTCTTACTTCAGGCAAACACTGCCTTTTCAAAAACCCTAGAGTGTGGGGGAGATATTTAGCACCAAATTTCTAATGATTGTTACCTAAAGGCTTGATTACGAAACCAGCTGTCCTGTGCTCACAAGGGCCAGTCACAGGTAAGACTGACTGGGAGCATTTTGTTCAACAGACCTGCTCCCGCCTTGCCCTGGAGTCCCACAGGGCCGCCCTCCTGCCTGAGGCCGCTCACAGAGGCTCCAGGGCTGCAGCCACAGGAGGACTGACAAGGCTTCAGCCACACTGGAGAGCCAGTGCCACACCAGGAGGCATGTGATTCTAGGACAGCACATGTCCTATAATCCACTCCCTAAGTGTTCACAGCTGGCGTGTGACTGGCAGGCTGAAGTCTTGTCCACATGACGCCTGACTGTAATCGACAGCCACAGACTACACTCTGTGGTCGCTTGCCTGCCACCAGTGTACTGTGTGTGTGCCTGGCACACCCTGGAGGGCCAGGGTGAGGACACATCCATATGAATCCAGGACAATGCTAAGGAATGCCCAGGACCCCATCTTCCCTTTAACTCATATATTCAAAGAAAAACTCAGCTTTAAGAAATAGTGAGCCCAGGAAGACAGAGAAGATTCACTGAGTGTAACACAAAAGGTGTAGGATATAGAGAAACAAAAACAAAGGAAAAAACCAAACAGAACGAAAATAAACCCCAGAAATCTGACTGAAGGACTAAGGCTACCAGAAGGGGTGGGCAGAGGTAGGGAGCCAAGTGTGGGGACTAAAGAGTGGAAGGGTCCTTGGATGATGGTGGGGGGCCGTGGGTGACTTGGTGGTGGGTGTGGGGTGGTAACATATCTGAAGATGAGTGAACTGACCTCTGAATCTTGTACGGTGTTGTATACCAATGTTACTGCAATAAAAAATACAACTATTAAAATAAAAAGTTACTGGGAGCCTCTGAAAATCATGTAGGCCAATATCTTCATTAAGGAAAAAGGCAAACTCTTTTCTCCATCCTATATTGAGGTGTTTCCAGTAGCCTGTGCTCCAGAGCTAACACTCCTCAGCAGGCACATTCCATGACTCAAGCGTCTGCTCTTCTTGAAAGGCCAAACAGAGTACACGCTCTCCCCTTGGCCCCCACCCCACATCCACACCGGCCCTCGCTGGCCCAAGGAAGCCCTCCCATCCCAAGGTCCATCAGACACACTCACTGGCTATTTATAGATGCCCATTCACCCATTACCCAGGCACTTAAAAGATCCTAGGTTCCTCCTAATCCAGTGTCAGCACAGATGCAGGCTGGCTTTCAGAGTTTGCTCTTACAGTAAACCTAAAAATTACAAGTAATAAGCTGTTACAGGGTAACTATTGAGTATCAGCATTCTTTCCTTCCATGGTTTATATCAATTCATGAAAACATGTGTGAAGCATCTGCCTTTTTATTTAAACAGAAAGCAAGGGCTCAGATTGCTATGCTGTGGCATTTCATGCACAAACCCAACAGCTAATTTGGGAGCTCCGTCTATGGGAGGGGCACACGAGGTGGGTCACCACAGCTGCCCTGGCCACCAGCTGCCCGGGAGGCCTCTACTTGAACCGAAGAGTGGACAGTCCACAACAGGACAAGGAGAGAAAAGAATACTAGTTCCTGCTGAGGACAAGCTAGAAAGTCAGATTCCCAAGTACCCATGACTAGGGAGAAAGCAGCGAGCTGTCATTATTTTTAAATTCCTTTTACTGCATCCAGTATTATTTCATAATATTTTCCATGAATTTAATATTGGTAAGAATTTATTGTAAGGGCCTCCCCTGGTGGCGCAGGCAGTTGAGCGCCGCACTGTGAAGCTGTCCACAGCCTCTGCAGCGCTGGTTCGATTCTGGCTGGCTGGCGAGTGTCCCACATGGCACAGCAGACCTCTCCTGTTGCGCCCGCTGCTCCCCTCAGCAGTGTATTTCATCAGTCTGCTTGTTCTGTTCCCCGCTCTGTCTCTGGTGGGTCCTCTCACCCTCCATACATCTGGCCTGTATCCTGATTCTTGTATAAATCTTTAAAAAAAAATGCAGCTAAAAAATGTATTGCAAAACTAAGAAACTTTAATATTAACATGGCAAGTTCTTAGGAAATCCCCCCCAACTTTTTCTACCTCCCCCTCCCACTAACAACTGAGAAATTCCTGCCAGACCACTGTTTTAGTCCTTTTTAGGAAAGACAAATTCCCATTTAGCAGAGAATGGAGATTCTGACAAAGGGGTCTGAACTGTGTCACATAGTGAGAAGCAGGTGACAAAAGTCAACACTTTGTGCACTTCCTTCCCTGCACATGTGATTCATCACAAACCTCAACTCCTCTGTCACCTCAGGACCACGTGGTTCTCCCAAACCTTCCATGATCTAATTCTTGCATACAGAGCATTCAAACTAGCATTGTCTCCAAACTGCTTTTGCCAAATCAATATGTCCTTTCTTTAATAAAAACAAAAACTGCAATAGAGCATAAAAAAAAAACCATTTTATTCCATGTTTCTACCCCTAAAGTCTTCACTTGGAATGAGACAAAACTATAAATGCTAATCTCCATGAAATTCCTTTTCAGAAACGCGAAGCAGTTATGAACATCTATACTATGGAATTACCACCAAGGCTCTGGATCTAATGAAATTGGGTGTGTCCATTATGTGATTGAAGCTGCAATATTCTAGATTCCAAGTAGTAATTCACCTGCAGGAGCAGAAGTCTCAGCCAATCACTGTCCTGTTTGGGTGGGCAAACCAAAGAAAATGATCACATCTTATAACTAGCATAATTATATGTATTAATGTACCTAATGCTTTTCTTTTTTGTTAAGTTTCAGTCTAAATTAGTGGTAACCATTAATTTAAAATAATTTTTTAAAAAAACTCTGCAAACCAAAAAATTTTCCAAGACAGTTAATAGTAGTTGATTAGATGCATTTCAAGGAAATGGAAAACCAGTAAAGGAAATTAAGGTCAACATTATAATCTTCTCTAAGGCTGTTCATTTGCTCAGTGACTTAACTGTTTTCCAAATATCTGTGGAGGGAATGTCATTAAAAGTTCCATCTTTCTCTCTTAACAATCCCTGGCTGGCTCAGAAATATACACAGCAGCAATGGAAGACCAAGCGTGTGGTTACAGAAAGTTTCCAAAGCATACACTGTCATGAAATAACAAGCGAAATGCAAGTACCTCTCACCCAAGAGGGAGACGCTAAGATAGAATTAAAGTAGACCTCTTCAGCTTTGAACTACTTCTTGACAAGGGAGAGCTAACAGCACTGGAGACAGACATTGCAGGCAGAAGGCAGGTGCATGAAGGGGGAGAGGAGGTGCTTGTATAAGTCTCAGGGCACAGAGGTGACCCCTCAGCAAGGAGGTGGGGTGGTGAGGCACAGCAGAGAGTCCTGGTCAGAGCCCACATTTGTGGAAGATCACTTGCAAAATCCTTGGAAAAGGGTTGGCAGAGAATACTGCTGGAGGAGAGAGACCACAGGAGGAGTGCCACCCAAGTCCAGAACAGAGCTGTTGAGAACACCAAATTAAGGTGGCAGTAGCTGGAATGGAATGAGGGCTTATGAGAACTTTATGCAACTAAATTATATTTTCTTAAGTAAAAATTGGAGCAAAGTAAATGCTATTAACTAAATAGTTGTTGAGAGTATGGTGTACTAATAAGTAGGCTAGAGCTCCCCCAGTCACCTGTTGTGAGATACAGGCCGCGGTTCCCTGATGTGAACTAAGATGTCCAGGATAGGGGCTACCAGCTCATCACCCTGAATGATGTCAAATCCACCTTTTCATATTTCAGTGTGAAGACAGATGTTCAGAAATGCCAGCTATGTCTATGATACTCAGACAATGTGCTTGAGATTTGTTTGGAAAACAAATCTATTTCTAGATGATTCACAAGTTAAGCCTTATGGAAGCAAAAAGATCGTTTGATGATTATTTGGTTAGCTCAAACTTCATCAAAGAAACCAGATGCCTTTCTCTTTCTCTTGCAAGAAAGTTGTGGCATAGAAAGGAGAAATACCACCCTTATTATGCACACTTGGAAAAAGAACCACTTGTTGCTGGGACAAGAATGTCTGTGTGAAATTAAGAATATACAACTGGATGTACCCCAGAGTTTGGTATTTCTTTTAGGATTTGAGAAAAGCATGCTAATTTTAATCCTATTGGAAATGACTTACATTTGTGCTAAATATAGATTTACTGCAGCCTGGTAAACTTCAAAACATCAACCAATTAAATATTTATTGTCTGAATAAAACAGTTCAAATGAAATGCAGTCAAAAAAGGAATCATTTGTCCTTCACTGGATAAAGGTTGGGCGCATTGAGTAAAGGCTGGGCTCCAGGGACACCCTCATCAGTGAGATGTCCAGGACATATGGTCATGTCCACCTGCCAGCAGGTAAATTTGAAAACTATCATCCTTTACATATTGGCTTTTTATGCCCTTTTCAATATTAGATTTCTGTGCCTAATCAGTCATTTTTAACTGTTATTTTTTCAAGAGTATTTTTTTCACTAATTGAAACAAAGAATCTATAATGACTGTAGTAAGAGGTATTTTGACCATCAGAATCACATTAATGTTCACAAGAGGAAAATGTCATGATAGACTTCTGAGACATATGCTGTGATCCTGCAGAAGGGTTATCCAAGTGAATTTATTCTCCATAAAGCAAGACTTAATGTAAAGAGAAGACTGTGCTCTTAAAGCAATTTTATGGAAGTCAAAATACCTTTTACTGCTGTTCCTTACCAAGTTTTCCCAGTTAATCCAGAATAGGTCTGATTTTAGCACTGTCACTCATCAATCACCCTGAATTTTAATTATGTGCATGTAAGCAACATTTTTATATTTTCTTGAAGAACAGTGTCACCTTTCCCAGTAGAGTTGACCATGCTTTTATAAATTTTAATTTTAAGCACTAAAATTTATGTCATTTTTATTTTCTCAGAAAGTAGCTTTTTCTCAAACTGCTCTTTCACAAACTGCTTTTTCTCAAACTGCTCTTTCTTTTCCATGGCTAAAAACATGGAAGGGTCCTTGCATTTGTAGACAGCCTTGTTGTTCTAAAAGTGCCAAAGAAAGGGCACTGGGTTTGAGAGCCCTTCTGTTCCCTGCCACCCTCGCCTACCCCCCTTGCTGCCTATGTGGGGTGGGGGCAGTGGGACAGTCTTGGTTGCAATTAGGCAAACATAGAGGAATCTTTATACAAAGGATTCAAACCCTACTCTGCTCCAAGGATCCATTTGTCACCCTACAGATGACACCAGGACAATATCTATTTTCAGAGTGTCAGGTAGGGGTGAGAAAGGAGAGGTCAAGGGAGCAGCCATTGCTTGGAGCAAGGCCACTCAAAAGGGAGAAAGTCAGCAGGCAGGTCAATTGCCCGATGGCCAACGGTGGCCTTGTTTTAGCATAGAGGCAGGAAAATGCCAAATAACAGTGCAAAAAGTTGGGGGGCTCTTATTTAGGGAAGGGGAGTCAAGATTTTGAAAATTGACAACCATGGCACTCTCCTAGGTAATGCAGACCAGGTGGCAACCATAAATCCACAGGAATACCTGGTCTGTTTTGTGCTCTGAACATTTACAGAACTCAATATGTGCCAACCAAAAGCAAACACAAATAGGCAACTAAACAGAAGACAGATAACTCAAATGAAAAACCACTGAAAAAGAGGAACAAGGTTTCTAGAGGCCAGATATTTGGGCACTTTAAGCACAGAATTCAATGACTAAATATCCTTTTTAAATGTAAGTCTCAAATATAGACAGAAAAAATTGATTCCTTATTGAGGATCACATACTAATAAATAATGCCCTTCGAGGAATTACATTATCTTAATGACTTTCTTTGCAAAAGCTCCCAAGGGAATTCACAAAAGCATTTAAAAGTTATAAAAATAAAATTTAAAACATCTGTTAATTCATTAAGAAGGGATGAAGATAATTTTCAACAAATAGTGCTGGAACTGGGTAACAACGTGCAAAGAAAAAATTAACTTGAAACCCTATTTCACACCATATATAAAAATTAAAATGGATCAAAGACCTAAACGTAAGCATTGAAGCAATAACACTGCTAAAGGCGAACATGGAAGCAAATATTTACGGTGTTTATGATAATGATATAGGAGTAGGCAATGGTCTCTTACATACAACACCAAAATTATCAACAACAACAACGACAAAACTAGTGGTGAGAGTTGGGGCGCCTGGGCAACATCCCTTTCCCTTTCCTCTGATCATCAACTTTCTCAACAGCGTCATTGCTCTAACTGTTCTCTTTCTCCAACAGCTTTGAGTCCAGTTAACATACAGGATATTTGATTTCAAACTTTGGTTAAGAATGAAACAAGCCAAGGACTGGTTACATCAGCTGGCCCCTGGGACCAATGCTTTGGTTTTTCCAGCAGCCAAATGTCGATATATGACATCAATGTTGGAGACTGACTGCAAACTATGTCCTTTTTCTTCTTTTACTCGTTCACTCAATAAACATTCACTGAGCACTTACTGCATTTCAGACCCTGAAAGGGAAATTATGGTAGACACTAAAAGCACAAATGATAGTAAAAGTCAAGGAGCTCTGAGGCCAATAGAGGAAAAAAGATGTCAACAATAACATGAGGGCATCTAGGAACACATATAGGGGATACCTAGATTAGACACATGAAATGAAGGTTGGCTGGATGAACAAACCCATGATGATTAGTGAAAGGTAATGAGCAGTGACCAGGTAAGGGTGATGAGCATGGAGTAGACTTGACATCCAACAACTTTTATAGACTCCTGGAACCCTCGACCTTTCTATACTATGGATCCTTACAACAGCCACTCTTACTTGTTTATGGAAATCATGTCTACATGCTCCAGACTAGCAACTCAATTCATAGCAGAAATTTAGGAAACCTAAATAAGGGACCAGGAAAAAGACTAATTGCAATAAAGTAAAAATCAAGGTCAACAAGCAGCTATAGACCAGAGACACACTACAGTAGGGGATGGGGGGAGGAGAAGAGGGATTAGGGTCAGAAAAAGGGGGTGGGAATTGTATGGGGAATACAACCAAAATGAAAATGCATACATTATGTGAAAATGAAAAATGATGTAAGAATTATATAAAATAATTTATAAAAAAATAAGCAGAGGCTACAGGAGGAGTTATTCCCAGGGTTTCTCCCATGGTCCATCAAGAAAGACGACTCTGTTGATCCCCTCCTGGGAGGGGCAGGAATCTGACAAGAAAAGCACTGGACCAGGACCCCAGTTCAAGTCTTTTCCCTGTTCTAACTGACTATATCACCTCAATCCAGTCATTCAAAACTCTCAGACCCAGATCCCTAGCAGGAGGGGTTGGGAGTGTGGGGTGGGGTGAGAAGATTCTCAGTAACTCCTCTGAGCAATAACAATGAATGATTCCACAACCTGGTCAACTTCTCAGCATTGTGACCATTGCCTCCACCACCTCTCATACACTCTTTACTTAGCCCACTAATGTGTACTTCTAATGGCAGTCATAAGCCTGCTCTTTCCAAGGAAATGACCACCACAAAATCTGGTCTAAGTCTGGGTGTCCTCTATCTTCCTCATGATGGACATCATCCAGCTCTAGCCAGATCCCAGTATCTCCACCCTGACTCCTTCCTGACACCTTCGTGGTTGTGTCGGTACCCATCCCTGGCTCTCCAACCTCACTCCAGGTAACCACTGGCAATATGTCCTAGGGATGAGCTAATTCAGCCTCTTGGTCTTCAGCGTCATCCTAGGGACACTACCATCTCTGTCAAGAAGTGTCTAAAAGGCGTCTTCCCAATCAATGCCATCAGTGCTTTCTTTCCCTTTACACCCCTCCCCTTGACACCTCTTTTTCAGCCAGCTCTCAGCTGTTCAGTAATACCTGTCAGCCCTGCACAGAAGTGCTAACCCCTTACCTTCTCAAACATCCCTATCCTGGGCATGCAGCACCTGCCTTGTATCCTGCCAACTGAGAGTGAGTTTCAGCAGGCTAATGTTGGCTTTCCTTTTAGGGACCAAGACCATTTTTAAGATTCCAAATTAATATTCAATTTTTGCACACTATTCAGCTTTTCCTTTCCCTCTACAACCAACCTAAATAAATTCCCTGTTAATGATTTTAAGGGTTGGTGAATGGACAGGACAAAGGATTACTCAAGAGAAATTTCCCACAATGCAGCCCAAGGGATCTGCAAGGTGATCTCAGGGCCAGAGAGGCTCTCCCTGCAGGAATTCAAGCACCCAAGTCTTCACAACTCTCATCCTCAACCAACTCCCAGCATCATCACCCTTTCAATCTAATTTCATCACAAACTATTATAAAGGAAATTAGTCAGAAAGAAAAAGAGAAATACTAGATGTCTTATTTACTGATAAATGTGGAATACAGAGAAACAAAAGTTCAAAATAAAGTCAAAACTAGCAGTTGACCACAGAACTGAGGCATACAGCAAAGGAGGGCGAGAGAGGGGAGAGGTGAACCCAAGTGAACATGGGGATGGTTCACAAGTGGTACAGTGGCAGGAGAACTGTGGGGACTACATGATGTAAGGGAAAAAGATAAAAACAAATTTTAAAAAAAATAAAGGAATGAGGGCCTCTCTGGTGGCACAGGGGTTGAGATGCAGCCTATGAAGCTAACCACAGCCACTACAGCTCGAGTTCAATCCCCAGCCAGGGAGCTACCTCCTTCCCCCCCACCCCCCCGCTTTTTTTAAGTCTCCACAGCTGTTGGGAGAGAGAAATAAGGGCAGTCTTTGGAGGAAGGTGAGTAGAGAGGGGGATGGAAACCGGAGGATGGCAGATGGGTCCTTATCACAATATGATCTAGTCAGATCGTGCTCTTAATGCCTTTCAGTGGACCCTGAGGGTCCACTATACGCAAAGCCCTGGACTCATACATGACCTCATCCCTCAACAGGCACAGAAGCATGTTAAATGTTTGCAGGGAGGTGGATGGGCAGGCAACGCTTGCAGGCAGGTGGGCGGGCAGGCAATGTAACACACCAGAGTGAGAACCCATTATGGAGTGATGCTACCCATTCAGTGCCCCAGCGGGGCCAACCATTTGACAGCCTCCTGTCAACAACCCTCCTCTTTCCCAGCCCCCATTCATAGATTGCCCTAACCCCTGAACTGCCAGCCAAACCATACATCATTAAGTCCAAAATTCCCAAACAATACTCCAAAAATCAAGAGCACCCCTCCCAAAGGAGAACTGAAGTCAAAGAAAATCAGATTAAATCCACTCATCCCTAGGTGAGAATGACTGACAGACTAGAGGGTCAGGTGCTGAAAAGAACTGACTAATCCAAATGCACGTCCTGTCAATATCGCATGTAAAAGGCACCTGTATGTCCCTTCACCACCCACCCACTCCTAACCCTTTGCCAGAGGGGTGGCGCTAACAAGCTACCTCATCCCCCCCGCACACCCAAGGCTGCATTTTGCAGCACGCACAAAAATGCTAAAAGGAAGCTCTTACAAAGGTAGAAAAGTTAACACTCAAAAACACGGGCATACTAAAACAAGGCATGAATTATGAGCTCTTCAGCTCAGAGAGCCAAGCCTGCACCTCTGTGGCAGGCCACATTTCAGCAAGTGCATGTGCACAGGCAACGCCTGTGAACTGTCAGACCCAGCGTGACATGTGCCGCACCACCAGCATGGGGGGCATTCCATCAAGGCTGGCATCACTTCCCATTGCTCTAGAAATATTTGCAAGTACCACCTTGCTTTTAAGAACAGACAAGCCACAATGCGAATTCAGGGCAGATCCAAGTCCAAACTGCAGAGATGAATTTGCCACCTGGCCACTACTAAGAACCTACTAAGTGCTTAGCAATGCTGGCCCCAGATCCCTTACAGCTGATTCAACTTCTGGAACCCACAGGCAAACTTGAAATACCATGTTTTAAATAGAAACAGTCTCGCTTCATTTAACCATAAAAGAGGGAGAAAAGGGGAAAATTATTGTGCAATTCCCAGCATACATGAACCTTACAGCCGCAAACAAGAGCTATCCCTCCATGTGGACAAGCAGCACATCTGTTCCATATTTTGACACATTCACAGTCATAAAAATGTCCTCACAGCTGGCTCCTCGGGAGCCTTATAAAGATGTATTCTTTTATTTATTCTGAGCTCTACACCCACATTGTTCCTGAGCTTTATTCCTCTGTCTTTTGATTTCCTATTTTTGCTTGTATTTTACATATTCAAGAAACCATTTATCCATTAAGATATCACACATCCACCAAATGACACAGGCAAAAATAGTGATTTTAAAATGTGAATTATATTCTGCAAGTATTTCATGCCTAGCAACTTGGCGCCTAGCATGACCCCCTGCCCCTGCCACCATCCCCTGCCAAAGAAAGCAAAGGGGACAAGAAAGAAATACCTCCAGAGTTTTAAAACATTTTTTATCCTTGAACTAAATCCCTCTGCAAATTAAAGCTTGCTTTCCTTAAAATATAATTAGACCCAATAGTGAAATCTCAGCCTCTTGATCATTTTCATTGAACAACCTCCATTTCATGGAGAACTGGAGAAGTCAAGGGAAGTGGTCATACATGTCAGCCAGGATTTAATCCTGATCTTTGAACCCCATCTCCATTCCCCATCTACCAGATGGGAGCTGATGTTTCATCAATGAAGAATGAAGAGTAATAACTTCATCCATAACCAGAAAATGAAATGGAACATTAGATGCATTATCATTTTATTAGTCATTGGTTTTATAGTAAATCATAAACATAATTGATTTTTACACTTCTTCTAGTGGTCAGAATCTAAATATATGGGGCCTCCCTGGTGGTGCAAGGGGTTAAGCACAGCACTGTGAAGCTATCCACAGCCTCTGCAGCACAAGTTCCATCCCCAGACAGCCAAGGAGCTCCCCATATGGCGCAACAGACCTCTCCTATCTCGCCCGCTGCTCCCCTCAGCAGTGTATTTCAGTCAGTCTGCCTGTTCTGCTCCCCACTCTGTCTCTGGTGAATCCTCTCACCCTCTGTGCCTCTGATCTGTACCCCAGTTCTTGTATGCATAAATAAATAAATCTTAAAAAAAGAATCTAAATGTATGGAGAAAATTGTCAACAGAAGCTACAAGCACTCGTCGCAACACCACAGGAACAGCATGCGTGGGGCCCTCAGTGTAGGGATGGATGGCAGTACTGTGAACACACAGCTAGTCCTTGGTTCACCCAGGTGTTATGCCTTTGGCCACCTGCTAGGTCCTGTCCTGTGCGTGAGAACCTGGGAGCTGAAGACACAGGCAGTACATCACTTAGAAACCTGTCAGAAATGTAGGCTGTTAGACTCTGCTCCAGTCCTAGGGAAACCTACTCCATGTCCAGGGTAATATATGAGCCTTCAGGTATCTGGAGCAGGTTGGGGTCGTGCCACATGACACCATCCCATGTCCTTTTCATGTATCAGCTGCCATGCCAAGTCCTTCACACTTTTATCTCATCATTTTCCCTCCATCAGCCCTGTAAGGTAGTCACTATTTGTTACAGATGAGAGTGATGAGGAAGTAACAACCTGGAAGTTAAGTGAGGTCACATAGAAAAAAAAAAAAAAAAAAAAGCTGGAGTGAATCAGGGCCAACCCCCAACCTGTAGGATGTATGTCACCAGCACCCCAACCAGACGATACCTGAACACCTGCCTGGCTTGGGACTGGCTCTCCTGAGGGCTTCTTAAGTTAGACAGTCCCTGCAGGAGGACCCAGCAGGAAGAAGTGTAGGGCCCAGGAGGTGAGAAAGAACTGGGCTAGGAGCCAGCACTGGGGGCAGCAGCATGGGTCTTAAATTATTTAACCTGAAGAGGCTCAGGTTCTGCCTTTGTAGGGAGGTGATAATAGATTCTCCCACTAAAGAGGCAGAAACGTGACCCTGTAAGTAGAGCACTTAGCACAGGTGGAGCACTGAGCAAGACTGAGCTGCAGTACCTTGAGGGTGGGGCACAATGGTGTGAGTTAGCACCATGAGAATCACCCAGAAGCTTTAAAAGGCCACCATGTCCTAGCCCCACCTCGAGAGCCCAGTCTAGACACCAGTTCTTTTTCAATTAATTTATTTTTTACATCATTTTTCATTTTTAAACAATATTTGCTTCCCCCCACCCCCTCAGGTGTAGTCCCCATAGAGTTTCCTTCACCAATGCACCTGTGCACCATCACCTCAGTCCCCTGTAGGCACCAGTTCTTTTCAGAAATTGCTCAGCTATCCTAGTACAGTTACTAATATCTCTATTAGAAACCGAAGCCTTTTTGGCAGTCACTGGAAAAGCTCTGGAACAATTCACAAAGCAAACTATCCTAAAGAAATCTGTAACAACTCTTTTTTTTTTACTTATTATTTTTTTAATTTTATATATGTATACATCATTTTTCAATTTTGCACAATGTGTGCATTTTCATCTTGGTTATAGTCCCCATACAATTCCCACCCCTCCCCTTGCTTTGATCCTACTCCCTCCCCCCCACCCCACACTAATGATAAAGGGCTGATCACAAAATCTACAAAGAGCTGATGAGACTCAATGAAAACAAAGAAAATAATCCAGTCAAAAAAATGGGCAGAAGAGCTAAAAAGAAACTTCTGCAAAGAGGAAATGCATATGGCCACCAGGCATATGAAAAAATGTTCAACATCACTTGCAATCAGGGAAATGCAAATCAAAACTACAATGTAACCACTCTTATGACTTTCTACCTTTGTGGTTTTTTGTGATATCCAACTGTTAACCCTCCATCCCGCGACCTGTTTTTTTGCTGTGAAGATGAACGCGAAAACCCCTAAATTCCAAGTCCCTCTTTGAGAACATATTTATAGAAGTGGCCCGGCACACAGGAGGGCTTCCACAGTCCTCAGACAGCTTTTTAAAGGTGGGGAGCAAATTAAAGGCTTCGTGGACTAAGCACAATTCTTCCTTCTATGACCGCCCCTGGGTATGATGCCACTTCCCTTTAAGAGATGCCCTACCTTGTTTTGTGATCTCACTCAAAGGTGGGCTGTGGGAAGTTTGCAGAGACAGAAGACAGCCCTGGCTAGCACGCTGAAGAGAGAGGAACATGGCAACTGAGACACACTCTCACACACCCTCAACTGACCAGGGCCCTCTGGCTGACTGTTGGTCAACTCCAACTCTAGCCTTGGGGGATTTTCAGAGGCCCTGGATCCTGCACCACCACAGCCCCTTCCCAACAAGCTGTCCTCACAGATGTTCACTGCACTGTCATCACTTAGCAAATCTAACCAAGGAGAGCTTTCCTATCACTTTGCCAGCTTGAGTTTCTGACTTGAGTCACTGCTGGCCACAGTGTCAGGCACACATGCCTCTCAGCAGATGTGAAACAAAAGATGCTGCTATGTGTAAACACTGGGTTTTCTGCAGCTGATGGAAATTCACTGTGGTTCTAGTTCAGATACCCTAAAACTGGAACATGTTTGCTAAGGCCTTCACAGTCAGAAAAATATAAAATTCCACTCCTCATAAAGTAATTGTCCTTTCAGATATCAAGGAAGGGAATGTTCAAAGAGATCCATAACATGACCCCACAGGAGAAGCAATGAATGTCAACGAAAGAAGACTGGTCTCAAGTTGGAGAAAAACATTACATCCACCAACTGAGAAATGGAGAAGCAAAAAAAATGGTGGGTCCACAGAATGGAATATTACTCAACCATAAAAAGGAATGAAGTACTGACAGATGCTGCAACATGGAAAAAGCTTAAAAACATTATGCAAAATGGAAGCAACTAGACACAAAAGGCCTCATGCCATATGAGTTCATTTACATGAAATACTGGAATAGGCAAACCCACAGTGACTTGGCGAGGGTAATGGAGAATGACTACTAAGAGGCACAGATTTGGTTTTTTTGGAGGGAGGGGTGGGTATAATGAATATGTTCTGGAATAAGATCTGTAAAACTATGAAAATCATTAAAAATCAGGGTGAATATACTCAATACTCTTAAAAGGAGGAGAGGGATTTCATGTTATGCAAATTTTATCTCAATAAAACTGTTATAAAAATTGAGTATATATACCTAGATATGTGGGATGCTAGTGACAAAAGCTTTACAACCCTATGGGCAGCATTACTGTGGTGGAACATGCCCTTCTCCACACCCTCCATCCTCCAGTCCTTTGAGACAGGCTAGTCAGCTGGGCCAGACCCTCTGACTCCATCAAATTCCCAAATCATGCAGTTGACAAACCACCCCTCACACACACCCCTACAAAAACTCAGTTTCCCAGCTGCACACCTGTGAGAAGGGAATTGAGCTGGTCACTGCAATGGAAGCATCTTCTCCTGTGAGTTCTACACATATATCAACAAATTGGCCACCCCGTCATGTGTCCCATGCAATTAACTTCCTGCACAAGATGTTTCTTCCATAAAGTCTGAGCCATATGAAGCATCACCTTCATGGAGTTCAGCACTTTTACATCACATCTAATCCTCACAAAAGCCCAGAGAACAAAGAACATTATTGTGCCCATTTTATAGAATCTTGAGAAACTGAGGGTCAGAGAGGCAAGACCCCAAATCACACACTAGTAGGAAATGGTGCACAGAGCAAAAATCTGATCAGATGTGAGGTCCTCGAACTCTCCTGAAATCCTAGAAAGTAGAGAGCTTGGACAAACAAGTCCTGGATTGCAAAATCCCCAAGCTGTCTCCAAAAAGATGGAGTTCAGAGCTAGTGCCGACAGCAATCAGACCAAAAGCCAGGAGATCCCCACATGCCACACGGCCCTACTTTAGTCTCTGTCTCTGCCCTGTGCCTCCCTATTCATACTGCAAACATATCCCCCCAGAAGGAAGCACAAAGACCTCAAGTATACACAATGTACCTTTCTTGTGAAAAATGGTCAGACTTACCTATTCAGGTGGGATCTTGGAGCCAAGATCAAGGAGCATGTGTGGATGAGTAGAATTACAGAGGTCATTGGCTTAAAGTTGTGCCCAACTGAGTCAGCCACCAAGCAGGCATGGAGCACCAAGAATGCACTGGGCAGCTGCCTCCCCTGGGTCAGTCCTGAAGTGCTGTGACCATCCTAACAGAACAGTCAGCCCACTCAGCTGCAACACCACACACCAGCTCTACCACCCTTGGGCACCCAGCATCTACACTGCCAAATCCAAGCCAATATTGGTTGGATGTATTTTCCTTCTCCAAAAATAGTGGTTATAGAATTATATGTTCCAGCAATTCCACTCCTGGGTGTATACCCAAAAGAATAGAAAGCATGATCTCAAAAAGAGATATGGACACTCAGTTCATGACAGCACTCGTAACAGTATCTAGAAGCAAAATTAGAAGCAACTTATGTCAACAGATAGAGGATTGAGTAAACAAATTGTAGCCAGTACATGCTATGGATTATTACTCAGCCTTTTAAAAGGAAGGAAATTCTGACCCTTGCTACGACAGGGATGAACCTGGAGGACATTATGCTAATTGAAATAAGCCAGTCACCAAAAGATAAAAACTGCATGATACCATTTTTATGAGAACCCTAGAGTAGCCAAATTCAGAGACAGAAAGTATAATGTGGTTGCCAGGGACTATGGGGAGGGAAGCCTGGAGAGTTATTGTTGACTGGATCTAGAATGCCAGGTTTGCAAGATGAGAAGAGTCCTGGAGATAGAGTTCTGGAGATGGAATGTGGTGACGTCTGTACATCAGTGTGAACACATTTAATACCACGAAATGGGCACTTGAAAATGGTTACAATGGTTAAGTGTCTGTGTGTGAGTGTTTTATCATAATTTTCAAAGCAATAATTAAAGAGAAACAATCAATAACTTGCTTATAAATACTGGTGGCTTGAAATCAGCTTGCAAACAGGTGTGACTTGAGGGGGAATGGGGTGTATTTCAAAATATTGCGGTTTTGAACAAGCAAAGGAAAAGAACAAGATCTGTTGCTTTGTTAGAAGTATGTTTTCTGCTCAAGAAAGAATACCTCATTTTCTCTTGAAGGTTCTGGCTGTTTCTGAACAAAGAACTTACTTTCTGTTGCCACTGAAAGACCTGAACAAACACCGCCTACTAAAATGTCAATGGGGCATTCGTTATAGCACAGATTTGGTTGGGCGAAAATCTGATGTAATTATAGTACTCAGAGCATTAGCTTCCCTCTCTTCCAATTAAGCAAAATTTTTAATTTAACCTTTCAAAAAACAGCAAACAATTTTGAAGCAAGCAATGACAAGACCATCTTTGTATTTTAAAAAGCAGCCAAAAAATTTCTTCTATGTTTCTGGATTTTATAAAAAGACAGTTTCCTTTAGCTTCTGTGCTTCCACTTTGCTTTATTTTTGCAAAAGACAAGGCACCACAGCACAAGTGCAGAGAGGTAACAGTTTCAGTATAAGAGTTGTACAAATGATCCCATGAAGTGCAGAGGAAGCTTCTTTAAGCCAGGGTGGCAGCACCTGGACCACCTGCAAACCTGTAACACTCCAAAACAACCATTTAACATAAAGAATGCCTTGCATTTCTCCTCAAAGAAAATGAAGTTAAGGATTCAAAAACAAAGGCAGAAATTTAAATATGAACCATGAGGTAACATTTCACACTAACTTGAATTGCTGCTATTGAAAAAAAACAAATAAACATGTTTAAAAGCATGTTAAAAGTATTGGTGAGGCCAGTGAGAATGGCACATATTAAAAAAAACTAGCAACAACAAATGTTGGCAAGATTGTGGAGAAAAAGGAACTCTCCTGAACTGCTGGTGGGAGTGCAAACTGGTCCAACCACTATGGAGAACTGTGTGGATGTTCCTCAATCTGCTAACGATGGAGCTTCCATATGATCCAGCAATTCCACTCCTAAGTATTTACCCAAAGGACACAGAAACATTAATTCAAAAGGGCACCTGCACCCCTATGTTTATAGCAGCTCTATTTACAATAGCTAAGCTTTGGAAACAACCCAAATGCACAAAAATAGATGACGATCAAGAAGATGTGGTACATATACACAATGGACTATTACTCAGCAATGCAAAAAGATAAACTCATGCAATTTGAAGCAACATGGATGGAACTGGAAGGGTTTATGCTCAGTGAAGTAAGCCAGAAAGAAAAAGAAAAATACCAGATGGTCTCATTCACAGCAGGAATTTAGAAAACCTAAATAAGGGACCAGGAAAAAGACTAATTATAATAAAGTAAAAATCAAAATCAACAAGCAACTATAAACCAGAGACACACTACAGCGGGGAGAGTAGGGAGTGGGATCAAAATAAGGCCGGGTGGGAATTGTATGGGGACTATAGCCAAGATGAAAATGCATACATTGTGCAAAAATGAAAAATGTAAGAAATATATAAAATAAAAAAATTGAAAAAGAAGGTGTTGGCGAGGATGTGGAGAAACTAGAACCCTCAGCAC
Organism: Talpa occidentalis; assembly: GCF_014898055.3. NCBI lineage: Eukaryota > Metazoa > Chordata > Mammalia > Eulipotyphla > Talpidae > Talpa > Talpa occidentalis. The sequence goes on from NW_023601322.1 coordinate 29,033,235, forward strand.
TATAGGTGGGAATGTGAAATGGTGCAATATGGAAAAATCTTAAGAAATTATAAATAGAATTATCTTATGATCCAGCAATAACACTTCTGAACATTTATACAAAATATTTGCAGTCAGGGTCTCCAAAAGACATTTGCACATCATGTTCTTAGTAGCATCATTCACAATAGTGTATACACACACACACACGCACACACAATGGCAATAAACTGTGTCTTTTTGTTACCCCAATCAGTGAAGATCATCTGTGACTCCTCACAATTTATACAAGAGTGAGGCCAATACAAATTTTTCCAGCAAAATATCAGACATGAATTCTGCCAAAAATTTTGATGCTAGTAATTCAAGTATAACAACTCCCTCCAGATCATCCCAGCTTCACTATGAAATGAAACCCCTGCCCCACGCTTCTCTCTGTGGTATGTATGTTTTAGAGGCTATAAGGATGTCTAAAGAGACAAAGCTAAGAAGCCTATGAACTCTTTCAATCTACAGCCATCACAGCTCGAATGCACTCAGGGATAAGCACTGTTACCACAATGATCACTGCGTACGGTGACAGGTAGAAAGGGGGTCATCCCCCTTCCCACCTCTGCTGCCAAGAGAGTCAAGACCTGCACTGAGCAGCCATCAGCATCCGGTGATGCAAAAAGTTCAGTTCCTAGCACTGAACTGTTTTCATTTGCAGAACAGCATAAATTTAACAAGGAAAGTATGTTGAAATTAAAATTGTTAAAGTGTCTTTTTAATCTCCTATTTAGTCACTTTTTCTAAGCTTCTGTTTAAGCACATAGCAAGAAAAATCCATGCTTCTGAGCTGCCTATCCCAATATCCACTGCCCTGTTTTTGATTTATTAAAAGAATCTGTTTTATTTAGGGCATTCATACAGTCAGCTAAAAGAAATCATTTCCATGACTCCTTAGCAACTACCTATAGTTACAGGACTAAATTCTGGCCAATCTGACATAAGCACATACTCCCAGAAAATGTCTTAAGGAAACAGGACAAGCTCTTCCTCGGGCCTCCTTCCTCTCTGCAGAGAATCCAGAAGCAATGACTATAGTGTTTATACAGTCATCTCAGGTGGTGATGATGTGCTGACAATGACAGCAGCAGGGAGAGGTAACCACAGCCTGATAACCTTGACACTGCTACACTAGCCCTAGAGTACAACCCCCATACCTCTTTTATACATTATGGAAGAAAACGTCTACCTTTAAACCACTCACTATTTGGGGAGGGCAAGGTTGTTATACAAAGGTAAACTGAATTCTAAGTAACAATTTTGAGGAAATTGTTTGAAGAATCACCAAGGAAGAGAAGGTTCCATGAAGGTGGTGGTAGTAGCAGAGGTCTATTTTTTTAATCATCCAAAACAGCGAAATAAGCCAGAAAGAAAAAGAAAAATACCGGATGGTCTCACTCATAGCAGGAATTTAGAAAACCTAAATAAGGGACCAGGAAAAAGAATAACTATAAGAAAGAAAAAAATCAAAATCAACAAGCAACCATAAACCAGAGACACACTAAAGGGGGTGGGGGGAGGAGAGAGGGATTAGGGCCAAAATAAGGGGGGGTGGGTATTTTACGGGGAATATAACCAAAATGAAAATGCATATATTGTGCAAAAATGAAAAATAATGTAAGAATTATATAAAATAAAAAATAATAAAAAGACACCAACGAGTGAGAGATATAGGATCTCACAATACATTTTTACAATTCACAACTTACATCTACAATTATCTCAAAATACTTGTTTCTAAAAGCTATCATCTAAAAAGCAGTCATATAGCAAAACAAATATCCTGTAAACATTTGCAATAAAAATGTTAATGTTAAATATGAGAAAAAAATCCACAAATGCTAAAGTAGAAGAGGGAAAGGACAAATCATCAGCAGCCACACGACATGCCCAATATTATCCCCTGTATGTCAGAGGGAAACAATGAGGCAGCTGATGAAGAAAAATAAGAGAACCCAAAAGAATTCACGGGTATTCACTGGGAAGTCTGGCAGGCCAGCTCAAGAATAGCAGTGAACACAGAGGGACACTGACCAATCCAGGACCAGGCAAGTCAATGAAGCCATGGTTGGAACTGAAATATCTGAAGCAGTCAAATCCCTGTGAACTCTTAAAACTGACCCCCAGGGCTCTCATTCCAGAATCAGAGAAACTGCTAGAAATGGAATCAAATTTAGGAACAATATTATGCAGAGATGGTAGAAATGAAAATGAGAGACAAGAACAGAGACCAGAAATCTCATAATGCAGTCATGTTTCTGAACACTCTACAAATATAGTTTTAACAATAGATGAGCAAGCTCTGTGAAGTTAGAACAACTCTAAAATCTCATGACAACTAATTTCACAGGAGCCTCCCTGGTGGCGCCAAGAGGTTAAGCACCGCACTATGAAGCGATCCCCCGCCAGCCAAGAAGCAACCCACATGGCGCAGCAGACCTCTCCTGTCTCGCCCGCTGCTCCCCTCAGCAGTGTATTTCAGTCAGTCTGGCTGTTCTGCTCCCCGCTCTATCTCCGGTGAATCCTCTTAACCCCCGCATCTCTGGCCTGTACCCCAGCTCATGTATGCATAGATAAATCATTTTGTTTAAAGACTAATTTCACAAAGATAAGTATAAAAGTATCAAGGTCAAATCACATGCAGCTTTATTTAGAGGAAAGATGAGTAAGGAGCTAAACAGCATAACAACAGACAATGAAAACCACAACACCAGAAAGACACAGCTAATGAACTAATCAAATTTTAGACTGTTTTTTCAAGAAAAAGGATAAAATAGAGAAAAATAAAACAAGCAAAGAATAAAAGCTAGAATTAGGAAAACAGTAATGAAATGACAGAACTTAGGTGTTTGAGATAAAAATATCAGAAATGGATATTATACTAGAAGAAACACAAAAGGTAATGCTTTTAGCTATGTGGAAAGTTAAGTGGGGCTTTAATTTTGAAAAACAATGATTCAAAAGAACGTGAATATTGCAGGTAGGCAAAGACCTATTGTACACATAATAGGAATCCCTGAAGACAAGCAAAACAAGAGAACAAAACCACTATTAAAAGCTATAATACAGAAAACTTTCCTAAAGTAAGTATTTGACAATTTTTTTAGTGATAGATGAAAACTAGACTTTGGGTGTAAATCGTATGGGAAGAGGGATAAGGAGTGGGCAAACTGGGTAAGGGGAGAAAATTGCATGGTGAGGGATGAAAACCAGACTTTTCATAGAGATCATAACAGCCCACGCTCAAGTGGCAGTGTCTGGAGGAGTTTTTTGCTCTCACAACTGGGCCTGGGGGTGGCTACTGGCAAGTGGGTGGTGGCCAGAGATGCTGGTGCAATGCACAAGGAGACCCTACAAGAAATACCTGGCCCGAAATGTCTGGGGAGCTGAAACTCTGGTCTGAAGGAAACAAGAGGCAGGGCCCCAAAGACTGAGGCCCACTGCAAGAATTGATGGATGCAGCACAAAGTGAGTTGCCAGATCCATCTTAAATGCTTGTGACATTTAATTATTTAACCAAAATGAAGCAGCACAGACTCTGCCTGCCCTTCAGCATCCCAGAAACATGTGGTCGGCCGGCAGGAACCCCAAATGAACACTTCGCAAACTCTTAGAGCGGGCTGCCACGTTTCTGCCTAGTAATTTTAATCTGTTTCTCAAAGGTCATGTGTATTTTCAGACTTTTAGAACAAGCATATCGTGGGCACACTGACAGATGTTGACTTCCGGTTGGCAAGGCACTTCATTCTCCAGCACCCCAAGCTGAGGTCCACGGTTAGCTTTGTCGCTGTCATTCTCCAAGGGACTTTCTAATCCATTATCCTAATTGGCAAATCATATGCAAGTACCAGAAGGTTGTGTGTCTGCAACTGTATTTATAATGAAAGTTTAATCTCCAAAAGAAAACAGTAATTCATTAAAACCACCCTTCCCATCTGCCATTATACTAGCCAACGGAAAAAAAAATCTCCATGGCAAGGTACAAATTAGTGGCCCAGGCAGGAAACACAGATGAGGCAGGAACGGGGAGGCAAGATAAGCATCCCCCACTTGGTTCCAGCAAGCTTTGCCCGCAGCTGCATACAGCAATCCTCGCAGCATGCCTGAGGGCATCACTGCTTGAGGGGCAAGGTCTGGGAGGACAGGAGCACGCATCCCTCTGTTCCCTTGCAGCCTGGGCTATTTTAGCAGACAAAGCAGCTTTGGCCCCTCTATTTTATCAGCACTTCAGGGAAACTTGAGAGGACTGGAGGAAGATAACTCCATGGTCTGATATTTCAGCTAGACACTTACCATGATCCCACGCCCTGCGGCCCTCACTGCCCATAGGGATCTATGAGGACCCACCTTGGGCAGGGCATGGTGCTGGGGAAGCCAATCACAGAGGCCCCACTGTGTGATGCTGTGCTGACCGTGTGCCTGGAAGGTTCTAAGTGCTTGATGCAGATTAACTTATTTAGTTTCTAACACCGCCCCCCCTCCCCCCGGCCCTGCCATGGCTGTCATTGCACAGGAAAGGAAAGAGGTGGAGAGAAGCAGCTCAAGATCTCTCAGTCCATTAGTTGTGGAGCCGGGGCGGTTGGGGGGGGGGGCATGGGGGGAAACACAGCAGACAGCCCCAAAGTCTAGCCTCCTAGTCTAGTTCCAAGAACTACCACCAGGGGTGATGACTCATTTTCCCTGAGAAGGGAAATGGGCTGGTGGGAGATTTGAACAGAGCCCAGAAGTCTGAGTAGGAGCCTGCAAAGGAGGGCGTGAACATGAAGCTGTGCAGCTGCACAGCCTGTCGAGGAGGCCACCAGCAGACAAGAAGCTAGAGGAGCAGACCCCAGAACAACCCGAGTGTACACAAGAACCAGCCAACCCTTGCAAGAGTCACTGAGGCACACAGTGATTAAGTGACCTACCTGAGTGATAGAAACTGGGTTCAACATGGGCATGTCTAGCTACAAAGTCCCTGCTAGCAAGACTTCCTAAGGTCTAGGACATACCACCCCCTAGGACTCTCCCCTGTAACTGAAGCCTTGATTTTGTCTGACTAAAGGACTTAAACTTTCCTGAATTTTTCACTATCCACAGCATCTGCTGGACAAGGCTGCTCCACCTGGTCCAGGAGCCTATGGGGACACCAAGGCACCACCCAGGCACCCCGACAGATGCAAGAACTCTGGAGAACATCTAAGAAGGCCCAAACCTCACAAAATAGCCTCTTTCCACCTGTTCCTGAGCCCTTCCCCTTAAAAATGGGTACACTTTTCCCCCAAGTGCCAAGTTCCAAGCACCCCTTACTCTCTCCATCCTCAAATCAAATTCCATGAAAAGTATCTGAGCCTCAGCACAGTAAGTGCCTATCCCTGATGCCAGTGAAGCATCCCTCTCCCGAAGAGTTAGCAGCGGCATGTGCAACCAGGTCTCTGAGAAGGCGCTCCAGCAGCACAAACAGAACCCTGACTGCTCCCAGGTACAATTCTAGTGCTTGGGAGTGCTGCCCTCTGATTCCCCACTTCCCACTGCACAGCACCAGTTTCCAGGGGATACTCATGTTCCATGTCATGGGCCAGGGTAAGAAAGCTAAGGCAGTGTCATTTCCCACCCATAAACTCTCGATATTGCCACCTTGGTTTAAGTTATGAATTACATATTATGGATCCATGTGGTCCAGTTGTTGCTTTTCCCCAAAGTTTATAATCCGTCATCGGATTACATGGTTATTCCATACCCCAAGTTGATGGTGTGATAATGTCCTACTTCCCTCCCCCTTGGGGTGCTCTGGGTAAAGAATAGCCCGAGGTGTAACAGAACCATCATCACTGGTGGTTGTGTGTCCTCCGTTACATCAGTCACTCAGGGAATTTTCCAGAGCAAGTTTGCCACAGACCCATTCATCTCTATCCGGTCTTGTTTACACCTTGAGATAACAAGCCCAAGGTCAGAATGTGATGCCCTAAATTGCCTGTTACATTATTCAAACCAGTGTTTACTGAAACTATCAAGATCGAGAGCACACGCCCCAAAAATAAAGATAGGTAGAGCTCAGCACAAAGGCCAGTGTGCATGAGAGCAGAACCCCAGCACCAACACAGCCTCATCACCCTAGAGCAGCAAGCCCCGGGAGGGCACGTGGCTGCACACCCCAACTCAGTCATATTTTATTTTAGACTTCCTCCTTCTCTGCCACCTCAAGTACTCTAGCCTCGAAAAGAACAAAGTCAGGCAGCGCCAGTTTTAATTTAGCCTGGCACAGGCGCGCTGCTCCAAGCTGGAGTAGCTGCAGAGGGGAGCCAGCCAGGAGCAGCTGTCTGCCTGCTCTGGACACGCTGCCCCCTTCTGTTAATGGCTCATCTCTCTTAGCTGCTGGATAAAGCAGCTCTGTGCCTCCAGGAGAAAGATCAAGCTAAAGCACCCACATTCCCAACACCTGAGCTCAGTGTGCAGTCTCTGGCCTTTCCCACCCGAGTTCAGAAGCACGTGGGGAGAGAAGAGTGGCAGGTGGATGACAGAGCCCCTGGTGCAGAACGGGCCTCGATGCTGCAGCCACACAGGCTTCTGAGCAGCTCAGGGAAGGAGCACTGGCCCAGCACAAGGCAGGCTTCCTGCAAACACTTAAGCAAAGACCTTCAGGGTCCTCAGCGTATAACATTTGAAGAAGGGGGAGACACTGAGCCTCACCTCCTCACTCTCTTCTCCCAAATCCACGTTTCTTTCCTTAGACAGGAGTGAAAGGGGAAGTCGAGAGCCACAGGACCTCCTAAGTAGCCCAGTAGAATTCCCTGCTCTCTGGAAATGGGAAAAGCAGGACATAAGGGTTCCGCAGAGCTGCATCCACATCAGAGGAAAGTAAAAATCCACTCCATGTCATCCCAGGGTCTCTGTACAACCACAGGAGCAAGGAGAATATGGCCAGTGCACCACTGAATGCACCGCGGGTCCTGGCAGTGGGTGGACAGGAGCCCTTCCGAGGGGGTGGAGAAGGGCTGGGAAGGCTGGAGATGGATGTGATGTTGAGTAAAGTCCAGGTTACCCAGTGGACACAGCACAGATCTCAATGACAGATCCAGAACTCTGGGGAAAGTTGGAAACGCTAAGTATGCAGCCGCTGCTCGGAATCATGAGAGTGAGTGGAACTGATCACACTTGCACGGGACTGGCCATTTCTTTGACAGCACATACCAGTGAAGACACCCAGTAGGCATTTAATAAAGGCTGAGCAGTTATTTTCTAAGTCAGGTGGGAATCTGGATATTTCTCCCCTTACAGTAACAAATGATGTTTTCAAGCCCACCCACAAGACACAGTAGCAGCCACAAGTTCATGTTCATAAAAATCCTGCAGCGCTGCCAGATTCTTGACATGAGATCTAAAACAGTCACCGTTCGTCGGTCCTTTCAGTTCATTCGGGAAGCATGAGGGTCTCCATTTTTTGAGACATCAGTGCTGTGGCCCAGATCTAGCTGCCTGGCAATGCTGGCTCCAGAATTAGAACCCTGCCTACCACTGTGCCTCCTCCCTCACCCACCAACTCCCTTTAACTAAGACACCCCTGAAGAGGGACCCACATCCTCAGCTATAGTCTGGGCCCCAGAACTCAGCAGGACTTCTCTAAGGCATCTGTTTTTTAAATGTTATTTGTTTTTAATTTTTTGCCCACTAAGTCATTTAAGATAAAGTTAGACAAGAGCACAAGGGACTATAGTGATGGTGCACATGTGAATTGGTGGTGGAAATTCTATGGGGACTACACCTGAGAAAAAAAAGCAAACACTGTAAAAAAAAAAAAAAAACAGTGATGTAAAATACATATAAATAAATTATTTTTAAAAAGTTAGACATGCCAAAGGAGGGTTTTTTTAACTTAAAAAACTGGTACGCTTGAAATATTTAATACTAGATTCTAGGCACAACCTCATTTGGCAGTGACATCACCAGTGCCCGAGGCCCAGTCAACAGCCTCTTGTGCCACAAAGGAACCCCCATGCTCCCCAATATCCCCTAAGCTAGATGCCACAGCCGAGAGTGCCTCCAGAGTCCTGATAAAGACGAGCCTAGAGTTAGACCCCACAAACAACTAGACCCCAAACCTAGCAGGTCAGCCAAAAGGAGGCAAGGCTGCCACTGGAGCCCCACGGCCCAGCTGCCCTGAGTATCACCATCCTGACACCGGCAGTGGGCACGTCCCAGTGGTTCTGCCCTTAGCTGTTCCAGACATTCCATGAGACAGTCTCGACACTCACTCTCCTAGATTTCATGGTCTTCCATCAAAGACAATCCACAGCATGAATCGCATCTGACTCACAGTGGACTTGGCATTTTCTTACCAGGACAGTTCCGTGGAGCTCCCTTTCAACATCCTTAATGGGCTGGTAATTGTTTTTATGACTTTCTGATGAAGTGTGAAATGACCCATGTTATTCTGTGTGGCTGCCTGGTGGCCTATGAGGCCTTGGTGCCAATGCCTGATGAAGGGGAAAACTGCCTGGTCAGCCCCTCCTGGACCAGCACCCAAGGCCCATGCCTAAGACACCCTGAGCCACCAGCTCACCACAGGGAGATGAGGTAGAAGAGAGGCCATAGCATGACATTGTGGGATAGTTTTTGAAGGCACTCCAGGCCAAACAAGTCACAAACAATCCTCCAGATACTGAGTCAGCCAACAAATTTTCTGCTATGTGTGTGATACATGTTCACTCTCACTAGTGTCACTGTTGTAGGCAAAACATACAGATTGTACTCTTAGGTACCACTTGAAGTTTCTGTTTGTGTGTTTTCTAAGTATCAACTCATACCGAATATTTCAATTACTTTTATAGTGCTTAGAGCATAATTTTTCCACTTGAAAATTATTATCAATGTAACTTACACTTGGTATCATAGTGTTTTCCTTGCTTTTCACCCATGTGATTATCTTCCTCACTGTCTAAGCTGTGTCCTCCTCTTCAGTGGTCCCTTCGGACCACACGGTCTAGGGGCACAAGGAAGGGGATGCAAAGCTACTGTCACTGTCATCACAAAACCCACTTAGCTTCAGTAAAGATGAGTGTTTCTCTAGACATGCTGACTATTCAGGGCTTGCCAAGATTGGATCACTCAAAAGTATATCAAACTCAGGATAATTGAAAAGAAGCGGATCGCAAAAATAACCCAAATGCCACTAATTAAACAGGAATCACAGGCTCAGAACAGCCCTCAGACCTTGGGGTGGACAACTTCATTCTGTAATATCAAATGTTAATGAAAACATACTGAGCTAGTTTCAACCATGGCTGCCCATCAGAAAGGGTACCAGCCAAAACATAATTTAAACAATTAGTTGGGCATTGCTTGAATTTCATATTTAAGAGTTCCACAATTCATTGCCCAGTTTAATATTTACAACAAATCTGTGATTCAGTTCTGGATGAGGAGCGTAGGGTCCTTTGAGAACTGGAGGCAAGACATACATTTCATCTGAGTCGGTTCTATCTGTAAACAGAGCAGACACTCTAAAGGTGCTTTCCTTTGAAAACCACTGTCTAGTCACATTCCAGTTTTCCTTGAACAAATTGTAAAGGCAATAAAAGACAAACCTTCTTTGTGTTGATGATGGTAGTAATGATGCTGTCACATCTCCAGGATTGCAAGTGGAGGCACCATGCTTGGACCCGCACCCCTATGTCCAGGAATGCTTGCAACACCACCAAGGAGGAGGCACTAGGTCCCCTCGTCCTCACTGTTACAAATAAGCAGACAGACCTAAAAGGGTTCAGTAACTTGCTCATAAGCACAGAGAGGCGGGATTAGCATTCAATCCCCAGTTTGATTCGAAAGCACATATTCCTTGAAGTTCACAAATCAATCCACTTTTATAAGTTCTTTGTTTCAAAAAAAAATCATATCCAGTGCCAATGAAATATTTAATCCTCACAATGGTGTTGCAGGCATTACCCTCGTTGGGTAAATGAGGACACTAAGGCTCAGAGAGGTGAGGCCAACTGTCTATGGTCACACAGCACCTCAGGAGCAGGGCTGACTCCAGAGCCTAAGTTTTCTCATCAACCCAGAGCTGTGCTAGTGAAGATAAACCTGGTAAGTTACCAATCAAGGTGGGCTAGCACTGTTACAGGTTACTGGGTACAAAGGTTGAACACAGCACCTCAGGCAGACCCGGAGGTGACCTCAGCTCTAGTGAACATTTCACTGAACATTTCAGTCTCATCAGTAATTAAATGGGAACAGTAAGTCCCACTCAGGAGACTTTGTGAAGATTGGAGGAGATAAATCTGGGGAGGGCTTTGCTAAGTGTCTGGCATATGCACTCATTATTTGGAAATTTCCCTTTCTGCTCTCATAAAAACTTTTTTAAAAGTAAATTGCCTATTTTAACAAAAACATCACATTTCCATTTAACAGGCAGATGTGGATTTGAATCCCAGCTCTGATGTTTAGCTCTGGATCCTGGGTGAGCTACAAAACCTCTTTTAATCTTGCTTTCCTCTTCTGCAAAGTAAGATTATATGTCAGGAGGATAAATGGAATAACTATGCTAAGCACCCTGCACATAGCGGGTGTTCAGTAATAGTAGCTGACAGGGCCTGAAGATGAGTCAGATGCAGCGCAATACCCAAAAAGAATCTCCCCTGCAAAGCCAGCATTGTCCTCCCCCATGGCCTGAGGCAGCCATGGCGGGAAGAACTTCATGATTCATAATGACACTGAAGCTGTCTTCAGACAAAATCTTCAGACCTAAGTCCCTGTACCCTTTCTGTTCATCCTTTCAATCCATCCCTAAGTGACATCTGGGGTCTACAACATGCCCACCCAGGAAAAGGCCTGCCAAACAAAACAGGGATGGTAGGGCTAGAAGGGCTCTCAGAGGTAGTCATGTGCCAGCAAAAAAAATAGTCACCTGCATAGGTCACCCACCAGGCCTTGGCTGCACCACACTCTGATCAGATCCAACACTTCCCCGTAGGGTACATTCTATCTCAGTCACAAGAAGATCTATGAATACCCTTAATGAAGCTTCTCTGGCTTCTTCATTCGCTCCTTACCAGGATGTCATTAATTCATTACATATGGGGACAGTAGCACCCCACCCCATTCTCCAAAATAAGCGAAACAGGCACTGCTCCACAAGCAGCCTTATATTAGGCTTTTAGCCTGGATTAGACCATGTAATACCTTCACCCTCAGGATGCATATATATATACACCCAGTTCCAATGGAAGCCCCATCCTGGGTGAGGGCAGCAAGCAGTGCCCCAAGCCCTGCCTAATGCATGCACAGGCCACAGATATTCACCGGCAGTACAACTCCAGTTTCCATGGACCACAGAACCAAGACTCCTCCTGGAAATACTCTTGGTGATGACATCCCACCCACTTTCACTGCATTACTATTTTCTACTTACTCTTACATTCTACTTATTGCCTTTTATCCTTCTTCCTGAGAAAATATGAAAGAAATTCATTTCCTAAGTAAACAAATTAAACTTAATACTTGTCAGTACCCAAGATCCTTTAAGCTACTATCTTTAATCAAGAGGTAACCTAGGGTTCCCTGTAGCCCAGACACTGCTGTGCAGGTGACAAAACAGTTCACCTTCAAATGCCCAAAAGCTAGTATGGGACCCCTACCTTCTAAATCATCCAGATAAGGCTCCAAACCAGGAGTCCCAATATTTGTACCCCCTGACCCAGAATCCTTCTTTGGGGAACCTCAAAAGTACAAGGTGCCAGCATCTAGTTCTAATCAGTTAAGAGCCTCAATTTCCAGAGACATCCCAACACGAAGCCCAAAATGAGAGACCACGTGTCCAGCAGGACAGAGACAGCTTAGAAAAGACATTGAAGCTCCTGCTGATCTACAGGAGTCGGCAGCCCAGCTCAGAAGAAGGGATTTTAACTGCATTACTCAGCACAGTCAGCTCTTGAAGGGTGAAATCCATTTTTCTCAGCTGATTTATTTCCCCCCAAGGCAATATGTGAACCACACCGGAACTCAGCTGGAAAACCATCCTTTGAAGTCTGGTAAAACTTCACTTAGAGAAAATGTTTCAAAAGACATTTATTTAGATGTTTTGGCAACTCTTCTCAGACTTCTCAAACCAGAAGGGTTGCATGGGCCTCTGCAATCACAAATCCAGAAAAAGGAAGGTTATATAAAATGGCCCAAAAAGAGAAACAGCAGGCATGGAAAACAACACTAGTCAGCAAAACAAGAGATTGTCTTTCCACCTCCCCAGAATTTGGCCTGAAAAAATGTGCACCATCTGGAGACCCTCACCTCTCTGTTCCAAGACCAAACTGCACACAGTCACTCAGTGATCAGGGCTCATGACACTTTAAATGGCTGTAGTGAAATAATCAGGACTGTTTTTTCCATTTTTCAGTAGAGTTCCTCTCGAACTTATCACCTTCAAAGCATTTTACAACTTCTGAAATGTTTATAGATACATCATCTGATTTTAAGAGTGTTATTAAGTAAACCATTGACTCTAAATTGGAATCTTTTTAAAAGACTAAGAAATGACTAAAGTATTAACTGCATGCCAGCACTATACTTTGTCCCACAAATATTTCTCTAAATCCCTGTAAAATGGATCTTCTTCCTGCTCACAGATCACAATCCAGTTACTGGGATATTGGTAAGTCAGGTCACCTCTAGGTATAATTAACCCAACACTGGACAGTAGCATTTTTTAATTATACTACAAAATAATCAAAACTTTTTTCAATGTTCTCCTTTGCTATTTTGGGGCTATTACCCTAGTATATGAGTTTGAAAGGACAGCACTTGTAAAAAATTCTCCAACACCTTTTTCTTTCCTTTGAATTAAATCTTGAACTGGTTGCATAGTTGAATGAATGCTTCCCATGTCTATTTTTCACCAAGTTAAAATACTTCCTATTAAATATTTCTAAGTGGCCTTCCTCATGGCACAAGGGGTTAAGTCGCAGCACTATGAAGCTATCTGCAGCCACTGCAGCACAAGTTTGATCCCTGGCCAGGAAGGTGGCCCACATGGCACAGCAGACCTCTCCTGTCTCGCCCACTGCTCCCCTCAGCAGTGTGTTTCAGTCGATCTGCCTGTTCTTTTCCTCACTCTGTCTCTGGTGAATCTTTTCAACCTCTACACCTCCAGCCTATACCCCAGTTCTTGTATGCATAAATAAATTTTTGAAAAAAATATTTCTAAGACAATTTAAATCAGTAAAATGCCCCAAGAATCCCCTTTTCCAGGAATCCATATCCTCTGAGCCTCTCTGTGACACCTGAAAGTTGTTTACACACCCCATCCTTACAGAATCCCCATTTAGCACACCAATTTGGCCATCCTTGCTCCCCTCAGCTCTCAGGCTGTCTGGATATCAAAATATCTAGGAACAAGACTAAGCATTTTATTTCCCAACAAACATTGATTATTCAGTGACAAAATTAAGTTTTTTCTTCACATGCATAGTCACAGGCAGGCACAGAGAACTGGCATTATACCCTATGAGCCAGTCAAACCTGCAAGAGGAAAAGCATTTGTAGAGACTCTAGTAGAAATCACTTGAAAGCATGGAGGTTTCCTCCCCAGGGCTTATTTTGTGAACATAATGAAAGTTTCTTCTGTATAACAACTTTGGAGTCTAAGTGCCAGCATATAAGTTTAAGCTTGTGACATCAGCTGCAGGTGTCCACCAATATGATGGACATTCCTCATTGTAATTTTTTTGTTTCCCAGAAGTTCATAGTCCTTGTAAAAGATGTATTCAGATAGTACAAAGCAAATGTACTGTAACCTTCTAAGGCATGCTCAAATTCTATTATACAACATTTGATATCCTTTGAGATGAAAGGCAACAAAGTTCTAAAGAGGCAATGGATAAGCATTTTTTTTCCAGATTTATTTATTTATTTATTTATTTATTTATTTATACAAGCACTGGGTACAGTCAGAAGCGCGGGAGGGTGAGCGAATTCACCAGAGCCAGAGCGGGGAGCAGAGCAGGCAGAAGGTCCGAAGTACACTGCTGAGGGGAGCAGCAGGCGGCAGAAGAGGTCTGCGCGCCATGTGGGACCCTCCTCCGGTGGCCAGGGAGCAGCCAGGGATCGAACCAGCTCTGCAGAAGCTGCGGGCAGCTTCCCAACCCAGCGCTCAACCACTGCGCCACCAGGGAGGCCCTGGATAAGCAATTTAAATAAAGTAGAAGGGAGGATGCAGATTTCAGAGAATTGTGAAATAAAACTGCCATAAGAGACCCTGATATACTTGCTTTCTTTCCTGCTCACACCTATATTTCCTTTCTTGATGTTTTAACTCCCCTAGCAGTTCTGGTAAATTCTCATGCTAGCTATTTCATAGGTGTGTGGCTCTATTTCCTAATTCACATCCCCACACCCACATATTTATATTTAACTTGCATATCTATTTATAGTAAAGTATTTTCTCAAGTTTACTCTCCAGTTGGCCTTTTCATTTTGGTGGCCTTTTCACAAAGGCTGTAATCTTAAGTATATTAGGGATGATATACTTAAGATTACAGCCTTTGGGCCTCCCCGGTGGCGCAGTGGTTGAGCGCTGGGTTGCGAAGCAGCCCGCAGCCTCTGCGGCGCCGGTTCGATCCCCGGCTGTTCCCTGGCCACTGGAGGAGGGTCCCACATGGCGCGCAGACCTCTCCTGCCGCCCGCTGCTCCCCTCAGCAGTGTACTTCGGTCCTTCTGCTCTGCTCCCTGCTCTGGCTCTGGTGAATTCTCTCACCCTCCCACGCTTCTGACTGTACCAGTGCTTGTATAAATAAATAAAAAAAAATCTTTAAAAAAAAAAAAGATAACTTAAAAAAAAAAGATTACAGCCTTTGTGAACAAATATATGGCAGAACTGAATAATCACAGCCTTGAAACACTATGCTCTTAGGCAGTTTAATAAAACTGGTGGTATGTTTTACATCCTTCCCCTTTTTTCTCCCCCCTTTTTTTTGCAGGGGAGGGGAGAGAGGAGGAAGACATCTGTCAGTCACCTTAGAGGTAGCCATCCTTGGGGGGAAGAGAAGCTGACAAACTGTCCACCCCAGGCCATACCCAACAGCCTTCCAGACACGTGGACATTCTGTGGGGTCCACCACTTGGGAACTCAGGTAGACTAGTAGGAAACTGAAGATGCAAGGTGTTTATCTAATTAACCCACAAAACTTATTTCCTAGAGAATAGAATGCCAACCAAATGGGTCACAGACTTGATGGAGTATAAGAGGAAGGAGATGAAACACACACACACACACACACGAACCAAAGTCTCTCCCTTATAAAGGGAGACGAGAACTCAAATCCTGCCTCATCTTGTAGTAAGGCTGTAATTAGCACTCAGGGGAGCTGTTCGAAAAGAAGCTGGAGTGGGAGATGAACTCCGGGGTTCTGATCAATCAGTGGATTTCAATATCAAAGGACAGAAAATAGGAAATATGACCCATGGCACCTACCCAGCCCCTAGGGAAAAATATGGCCAGGATACTGTGAGCTGGGCCTTTGTGATTCCAAAATCAGGGCAGGAAGGAACCCTCCTTCCCCAAGGCTGCAGTGGCAGAAACAGAACAAGAGCAGAAGCAATCTCCTGTGGGAGGGCAGGGCAGAGTGGGCAACAAGCCCAGGTCCGAGGCCTGGCATCAGAGAAAGAAGTCAGGGAGAAAAGGGTCATAGAGGATCTCCTGGTTAGAGAATAGTCTGTTTTACTCCAATTCTGCAGCTGCACAGTGGACACACAGGGAGCCTGCCACCTGAGACAACAGGGCCAGCGGCACCTATGTGGGTCCCAGAGCAGCCAGATGCTTAAACTAATGCAGCTCATTGCACTGGCCTCAGGTATCTCTGTACCCACAGTGCTAATGGCTCCCCATCTTTAATAGCTAATAAAGAAATATTAACCAAGTGCAATTAGACACAAGAGTGTCAAAAGGGAATTTCGTTGTTTCAGAATAAAATCCCTGGTTTTAATGGAAATTCCAAACAGACATAGTCAAGAGGCAGTAAGGACTACATTGGAGTCCAATTAATGATCTGAAGTCCATGGTCACTCAGCAGCCTACCCAAGAGGCCAGTGTGACCCTGGAAAAGAATGCTGGAGGGAGCTTCCCTGCAGGACCTGCACCAGCTCAAACCAATCTACAGGGATAGACATTCACTCACAGGTGTGTGTTGGAGGCGGGGGGCCCGCGGGGCAGAGGAGCTTATACTTGGGCCATTCAGAAAGCTCAGCAAGGTAGGAGGGGACAGGCTAGCCTTGGCCCTGTGCACAGCCTTAATAAAGGCAGAATCTGAGAAAGGAACTGGGAAACAAAGTGGAGGGTGGAGGTGTTAGGGTCGTGGATTACATGGGTTACTCTGTCCTCTGACCACAGAAGCCCAGGACTCTCTACACTGTACCTAGAGGGGTACAAACACTGAAGAGAATCTGTAACTCACCCCAAATCCCTGAGCTGTCATCTCACACCCTGCAGAGACACACACAGCCTCCATCACCACCCACCCAGATTCAGGACTCTTTCCCATCAAGACTACACATGGTCTCAAGATCCTTCTCAAAACTGCCCCACAGTGTCACCTCCTCTAAATCAGGGGGCCTCCCTGGTGGCACAAGGGGTTAAGACACAGCACTAAGAAGCTGTCCACAGCCACTGCAGCATGAGTTCGATTCCCAGCCAGGGAGGTGGCCCACATGGTGCGGCAGACCTCTCCTGTCTCACCCCCTGCTCCCCTCAGCAATGTATTTCACTACATCTGCCTGCTCTGCTCCCCACTCTGTCTCTGGTGAATCCTCTCACCACCACCACCCCCCCTATATCTCTGGCCTGCCCTCCAGTTCTTGTATGCATAGATAAATCTTTAAAAAATAAATAAATGGCTAGCACAAGAGATAAATCCACAATTACTCCCACACTAGAAGGTTCTTCGTGAAGAAATGCTCCACCTCCGTTCACCTCTTTGCTCTAAAGATATAGCACAAAGCACACAGATGCATGACTTAGCTCTAAGAGTTCCCTTCCTCCCAGAGGAAATGCTTTACAAATAATACATTGATGCCTCCACCTATTGACATTTTTATTACTGGAAATTGACAACTTTGCTGCATCCACGGACGACGTAGCCTTCTCCTAGGTTGGTTTATCTTTAAAAGCTGTTTTTACCCCTGCGGTTTGACCTTTAATATCAATGGACTAATCACATGGAGTCTTTAGTCACTTCGGCCACCTTGCCAGCTTCTGCCCACCTCATCCCTATCTTCATGGGTGGACCTTGTCTCTTAGGTTTGGGGAAAATTCTGCTAAAAACCCTTTGTGCCAAGCTGTACTTCACAACTACAAGCATAATGACACTTTGGAATCATCAATTTGTTATCGTTTTGTTTAATTCAACCCTTGATATTTGAAAGTGTCAGCCTTCTGGGTTCCAGAAAATCACTTAACAAGGTTTCTTTTCTCAATGGGAAGATGGAGTTCGCTTCAGAAAACCAAGTTTTAAGCCACACAAAGTACTTTCAAAATCAAAAGAAAACACTCAGATATTAACTTTAGGATTCTAATGACTTCAAACCTCATTTTCTTAAATCCTCTATTCCAGTTCTTATCCCACAATTTTTTTCCTTCTTTTTTCTTTTTTTTAAGATTATTTAAGCATACAAGAGCTGGGGTACAGGCCAGAAATGTGGGGGGTGAGAGGATTTACCAGAGACAGAGTGGGGAACAGAACAGGCAGACTGACTGAAAGACGCTGCTGAGGGGAGCAGCGGGCAAGACAGGAGAGGTCTGCTACGCCATGTGGGTTGCTCCCTGGCCAGCCGGGGATCGAACCCATGCTACAGAGGCTGCAGATTGCTTCATAGTGCAGTGCTTAACCCCTTGCACCACCAGGGAGGCTCCCTTTTTTGTCTTCATGATGAGATTAATCATCAGAACAAGTTGGCCCTCTGAACATTTCTCTGGTGTCACTTGTGGGCAGCCAAAAAAAAAAAAAAAAACTGTATTTTCTTTAGTTAACCTCATAAAATGCAGACTTCTCATGCCTATGCCAGATTTTTAGGGTTCTTATCTATAAATTCATGCCCACAGTCTGATTTTTTTGTTTTCCCAGGGACTGAAGCTAGATTAAGGCAGTAAATCAGGCATTGTGTGCTACAATGTTATATCAAATGGTCTTACTAAAATGTGCAAAGAAATCTAACACATTGGTAAGGAACACAGATATACAAAAGCTTGGAGAGCCTGTCTCTGTATCAAAACCCCGTCCCAACCTCCTGCCAAATGCTTCAGGTCTGCAGACCTACAGAGCAGACCTGTCTCCCTGTGAGCTGTGACATCAGACAGAGCCCCTGCCGCCTTCACTTTTCACAAGGTTTGCTCACTTGCTAACCATGAAGGCTCCACTCTCATCCTTACCGCTACAGGTTCCAAAGTTAACACTGGAGAATTCCAAAGGCATGTCACCTTCAATTCATCAACACCAAGTCCCAGATTCTAAATATTCCTATGCTCAGAAATCTAGGAATGAAGGGAAAGAATTTAGGGTGAGAAAATCTTTTCTTTTGAGAGATTTATTTGATAGCATTTTAGAGCCATGAAACAGAAGCTGATCCTAGGTCCTTCCAGTCAAACCACGTGTGGGCAGGAATGCCTTTCAGGGAGCTGTGTAGGGTTCCAGACCCAAGACATGAGCCACAGTCCACCACTTGGAACAATTCAGTAATTTATGTGTAAAGAGGGAATAATCTTGAAAAGAATAACTCAAACAACTGATGTGAAAAGGCTTTTCCCTCCTTGTCCTGTTTTCCTTTGTCATTTTAAATAGAAATTGTTCCGAGTTTGGGCAAGGGTCCCACATGGCACGCAGACCTCTCCTGCTGCGCCTGCCGCTCCCCTCAGCAGTGTACTTCATCAGCCTGCCTGTTCTGCTCCCCGCTCTGGTGGAGTCTCTCACCCTCCCATGCTTCTGACTGTCCCCAGTGCTTGTATAAATAAATAAATCTTTAAAAATAAAAAAAAGAATACAACATGTGTGTTATAAGGAGCATGAGACTATAGGATGCAGGAGTGCAACGAGTTAATGTCATAGAAGTTGGTCAGAAAATTCCTGTACTTGAAATGTTTACATATATAGTACAATACAGTAAATTTTCTTAACAGAAGTTACCTCATTAGGGTTTTGATCTAGCCCACTGCCTTACAACTCCAATGTCATTTCATACTCAGCCCTCAGATCTGGACTGAAAAGCTATATTTCAACCAATATTTAATTTCAACATTTTTTCCTCAATTTTTTGTATTTTATTTCTTTTTTTGTTTGTTTTTTTAATTTTTTTAATTTTTATATTTCCCATACAATTGCAACCCCCTGATTTTGACCCCATAATGGGAATCTAGAAAACCTAAATAAGGGACCAGGAAAAAGAATAACTTTAAGAAAGAAAAAAATCAAAATCAACAAACAACTATGAACCAGAGACACACTTTGGGAGTGGGGGGAAGGAAGGTTTGGGGTTAATTTCAACACTTTTTAACACATGTTCTGTAGCTGGGTTTGTTCCAGATCCAGAATGGTGGGAGAGTATGCACAGTCCTCGGTCAAGGCCTTTTCTTCAGATAGGCGTGATGCATACACATGAAATAAGCGAGAATGTGAAACAACTGAGCAAATACAGTTAGGTGCCCGCACATGTTTTATGGTCACTTGAGCCACAGACAGCTGAGAAGCAAACCTTCAATTGACTGAAGCTCCCCAGATATTACTTTGCTTCCGACAGATTATGAGACCTCCAGCCCCACAGGGTTATGAGTCTGCTACATGATCACTCGCTGGCCACAGCCAGACAAAGTTGTTACTTGAGACATTTGCAGCCTCACCACAACTGAACACCAAATGAAGTCAGATTGCACAAATGCCCTTGCACGGCCAGCAACAACTCACCCCACCCCTGCAGCTCCAACAGGGGCACAGGGGAAAGAGGAAAAATACACCCTCTCCACGCAGTCCTTCTGGTATAGACTGGACCTCAACAGCATGACCCATGTTTCCTAAGCATAGGCCCAAATCAAGACCACACATACATTGCATAAAGCAAAACTGCTTAGAAATGAAGACCTTCTATACATAAAGTGAATTCTAGTGCCTTTTTTTCTTTTTATGATAGTACTTACTTGGTCCAATGACAGGGGGAAACCAGGTCATGGTTTTAGAGACTCTTCACATAGATCCTCTACTCAGCATAAATAATTGCTTTCATTACTGATCAACTTGTGTGTGTATGGGTTTGGAGGGGAGCCAATGGATTCAGAAAAAAATCATGGCTTCAGGAATGACCCCCACAAGGTTCCTGGGTAACTACAGGTAAGCCAGTCTAAGCCACAAACATGTCTTCTCCCCATCACACTGCTTTGCATATACAGATACTCAGTCCCACAGTGCCTTGAGATTTCCCTTCCAATCATCTGACCTTATGAGGGTGTCTAGATCCTCCCTCCTTCCCTGTAGGGAGCAAGTATAAGGAGGCATGTGACGGTCATTTCAACCAAATAGAGGGTCTCCCTGGCACAGCCCAGGGAAGAACATCATCTCTCACAGCAGTGTCATGAAGAGCCTCATCCACCATCTGTCTAACCCCCAGCTCTCCACTGCCCAACCATGCATCAAAGCAAGTCCAAATGAAACAGGGCTTCAAACACTGTTGCCAGAGATTGCTTCACTAAAACCCACAACAACCCATGCATGATAAGGGCTGACTCAAGGAGACAGCATGATAGTGAATGAGTTGTTTTATTCCCACAAAGGGCATTTCTTATCAGGTGTTTAATCACCAGGCAGACAGCAGCCATCCCCTTGCATAGAAATCACTCACCGATGCAGGCGTGGACCCTCACAGACAGCTGTGTCCTCAAAATGATACTGTGCTTCTTGCCCCGCCTAATGGAGGGGAAACAAAACATACATGGGCATCAGAGGGTTCAGCAAGAAGGCACCTAAGTGCTGTCAATGAGCTTGAGGCTCTGACCATGGCAGTTGCTTAGAATTGACCCACTTGAAAGAGGCTCCAGATAAACAGGGATCCAAACAGAACAAGTATCCACCCTGAAATAATGTGACATCACAGACGGCTTTAAACAAAATAATAAAGCAGTGTCAACAGCTTGACACTGTTGGATTGGCACACACATTTTATTGCCAAACCCGGTCAACTCATTCCCTCCAGAGTTTGCACATAATCATGCTTGACCATGTTGGGAAATTTTAAAATCTGTGCCCATGAAGTGAAATCCCTGGAATGTAATAACACATATCTGCTTGATCATTCCCATGGCTTTTTTTTTTTTTTTGCTTTTTTTGATATAAGAAGGGCACACATAGTGGAGGAATTAGAAAGAGCTGCTTTGCTGTGTGTCAATTCAAGACCATTACGGCTTTTCTCTTTTATAGGACAAGAAGGGAGCCCACCAAAGAGTTTATAAGCTATTTATTATCAGGAATACCATTTGACACCACACCTCGTCTCCCCTCTGCTTCTTACTTCATTTCTTGTAAAGGAGGAGGATGGCCCTCTTTAGCTGTTTTACTAAGGCTCATCACCCTGCTTTATGCAGGAGCAGCTTATAGAAAATAAATGGGAGAGAACATGAGTCCTGGCTACCTGGGCTAACAAAGACTTTGAGGCCTGGAGAAAGGGAGAAGTCATGGACAAAGGTAAAAGGTAGCCAGCCAACCAGCAAGGCCAGAGGTAACCCACTGGGCCTCAGGGGCTGAATTTCCACCTCTCGTCTGGCCATACTCATCTCTGCCCATCCGGGTTCCTTCTAGAACAGAATCTGCCAGTGCTTCCTTTCCTGCATCCTTTTACTGTTTTACTGTTTTACTGTTGTGTGGGGAATAGAACATGATGTCTCATCAGGACATACTGCTGATGTCATGATCATAAGTGATCATTATAAATGATCACATTAGCTAAGATATATTACCTAAATATTTTTTCATTCTTGAGATAAGATAGAGGTATGGTGTGGAAAAACTGCTTTTTGATTCATTTACAGGAGTCCTGGGTCTCCAGTCTAGCAGCTGACTTGTAGAGAATCTGTATTCACAGTCCCTTAAATCCAGCAAGTTCTTCCATTCTACTGTGTTCATCTGGTTGTTTTCTAGGTACTCTGTGCAAGGTGCTTTCTACAAATCCACAATGCATGGCCAACTTTGAGATTCGTACAAAGCAAGACTTCTCTAAAACGTTCTTCCTCACAAACAGAACAATCACCCTGATGCCAATGCTCCTTCAATTCTTGGAATCGCAGTAAGAGGAAGTTTCAACTGAGTGCACTGAACTACACTGTTGAACAGCTTCTGTGTGAACTGTCAAAAATGGTGTTCCAGGTGGGAAAAGAAGCCATCAGAGTGTAGCCTCACCCACAGCTGGGCAGGGGTGGAGCTAGGAGCAGAAACCAGCGAACCCCTGATGATGGCCAGACCATAATGAGGAGAAACAGAAACCCTCGTCCTCAAGTCTAGAGAACGTTCTGTAACTCATAATATCTGCAGATATGAGTGACTAATAAAGAACAAATGAACATGTTTTAGCTGCCACATGCAGTTCCCTGGGAAGCATGGGAAGGCCAGGGAAAATATTTCAGAATACTTCATGTTCTGAAAAAGTTCAAAAGGACCCACTAGTAGACCCTACTTTCATCTTCAAACAACTACAAAGTTGTATTTTGAGGAAGCACTTAAGTTTTTCTGCAAAGTTCAGAGTCTCTCACTGACTGTGTGGGGTGGTTGCTCTGGGATTTCAAGCTTCTGCACAAAAATTGGACATTTTTACAGGAGGAAGCAGCAGGCCACCACTCTGGGGTATCACCTTTTCGGTGCTTGTGCACTAAGAAACCAGGCAGATGGACTGGTTAAAGCCAAATCCTAATGGAATTTAAGAAGCATAGGGCTAAAAATACCTTTTATTTAGTATTTTTATCACTTCTATCTCTTCTTCAATATTCTACCTTCTCTGTCTTCCCCTGTACACAAAATCCTACAATGGGAGAAACCTGTATAGAAGTAAGAGCCAAGGGTTGTGGAGGCTGGAGGGCCCAGATCTCAAGGGTTGCTGACAAATGGTGGGTTTGGGGGTGCCAAGGCAGAGGCAAGGGGGCAGTGAGGGTGGCCAGGTCCACAGAAGGCGTCCATCTCCTACTCCTCCCCCCAGACCACCTTTCTCCCACCTTGGATGTGGATACTATCGCTTTGCCCATTTTGCAGGTGAGAGATGCCTGCCAAGCCTGTAGAAGTGACATGACCCACATGAAGCCACATGGCTGGTGGAATCACCTGGGCTAAAAGCAGAGCATCCAGACACCCGTGTTCTCCTGCCTTTTGAGGTACAGATGCCTCACTATATAACCTCCTCCAGAGATCATGAAGGAGAAAGAGTCCCAGCTTTGCTAGGGAACTGGTCCAATCTCAACTCTAAAACCTAACAAGAAGACACAGAAAATAAGCTGCAAATGTCTAAGAAAATATCAGCAAACCACGTGATGCAACTTATGAAAACACAACAGGTCCAAATAAGGTTTATCCCAACAATTCAAGAATTACAGGAAATCCAATGTTTTATTCATATATGCATCAAATATCAAGGTATAGCTGACGCCCATCATAAGGGTCCTCTAAATTTGACAGCTTTCCCTACCCCACCACGGTATTTTCTCATTGGTTAATGGTGACATTTTGAATAAAGGTTACCTTTTATGTATTTCTCTTAAATATGCCCCTCTTGTTATTGATTCTAAAGACATTTTGGCTGATTCTTTTTGACTTATTTTAGGGACATAATCATGTTTTAAAATAGTCATTTTATTCCCCATTTGTCTAGTAAGTATGGCCTTATCTTCAGAGAAAAATTAAGTAATCCTAGGTATACTTTCTTCTGCCCCCAATCGGATAATAAGTCAGTTTGGTTTCAGAAAATAATAAAGTGGTAACATTTATGGAATACTTATCACATGCCAATTGAGTTTTAAAGCACAGTATACAGATTAAATCTTCACAAAATTCCTAAGCAGTAAGTAACATTGCCATTTGAAAATGAGAAAATTGAGGCTGGCGAGGGTTAAGCACTATAACTGAAGGCTCAGAGTTAGAGACTGACAGTTTGGATCCAGCCCAGGCAGTTTGACCCAGAGCCTGGGCCACTATCACCTCCCTGCAGGGGGCTCCCAGATGGGTGTTCCTGCATCACGAGGGAGAGCCCTCATTCAACACACTATCACTGGTGCCGCCCCTGTGCTGGACTCTAGCTGAGGCCCATGGAGTGCATTCTGTCTCAAGACAGGAACAAAAAATCCTGCAGATTTGGGACTCAAGACTGTAGCATTAACTCATACCTGGATTCCCAACCTACTGGCCCTCTCTACATGTGTCAAAACTTGCCAGTCCCTACAATGGTGTAAGCCAGTTACTTAAAATAAATCTCTAGATAGACTAGGTAAAACAGATTTGATAAATTAGACAAAAGACACAGACACATAATCATACCAATTGTTTCAATGAAGAACCCTAATACGAACATTTGGTGTGTGCCTTCATGGAACTTCCATGTTCCAAAAATGACATCAGTGAGGAGCAGCCAATGTGGAGTCACTGCAAGCACTTTTGTGATGCTTTTCTCCCTGATATTGGCATGCTTGTCCATTTCACAGCTACCACTCATTCCAAGTCTTTTTTTTTATTTCCCCAGCAGCAGCAGGGTGAAATGAGAATACATGGAGTGGCCAGAAAGGCAAAGGCAGTTTACTTGACCTGTAACGCCCCAGGGAGATTCAGATTCCATTCCTATCAGCATAGCCACTGCCAGGGAAACGTCACCAGCTTGGGAGACCAGCCACAGCCAATCGGTTGCCCATTCCCCAGTGTAGTGCTACCCAAGTGATGAGAGGACTATCTAAAATAGATGCTCAGTTCAAGGAGGCTTCAGGGGAGTTACACATGCCAAGGACATGGTGGTACTCCCGCTAAAGAAGCTTTCCAAGACTTCTGTTTCTCAGAAAGCATGTGTTGTTCTTACAATAATGTCTATGACCTTGGGGAAAATCTGGTTTCACGAAGTCAATCTCACAGAAATGTGTGGCTTTTGAGTCTATTCTTGTCTCTCAAGAGAATATGTTTGCAGGAGTAACTTAAAGGTTGTTTATAACTCTAAGAACAGGTGTTTGCATTATTTTATTGAGTGGTGAGAAGTTAGACCTAATGACCCTTTCCTGCAACCAATATATGCCCCAAATGCCCCAAATAGTCCTCCACTTAAACTGAACTCAGTGATTTCAGTTGGGTAGAAAATATTTATTTGACCATGCAGCAGAAGCAGATAGTTGGGCCCCTCAGCAGTGGGCCCAAGAATAAGCTTTTTAGTAAGCTTCCGGAGCTGTGAGACTCAGCAATGGTCTGCCTGAGGAATAAAGAGATGAAGGAAGATTTCAACCAGCCAACAGTTAGAAAAAGGATAGGGCTAAGATCAATTAGCTCAGGAACTCAGAGTCCAAAAGAGCCAGTAACTGCTATATTCATCTCCAGAGGTATTCTGACCTTCTAAGTAGGGAGCAGAGGTGAAAAGCAAAGACTCAAGCCAGCTGTGTGATCTTGGACAAGTTAACCTCTCTGAGCCTCAGTTTCCTTTAAACATGGGATATTATCAGGCTTTTGGTGTCATATCTGAGAAACTACTGCCTAATGCAAGGTCACAAAAACTAGCTCCTATTTTTTTCCTACAAGTTTTATACTTGGTTCTTCCCCCACTTAGGCCCTCCCAATCCCCCAGCTCTCCCCTTCCCCACATCTCCTCTCCTCCCCCTTCTCAAATGGGAAATAAGCCTTTGCCCAGCTCATTCACAATGCCCAACAGCTGTGCAAGTGTGTTCTCCTCAGCCCCACATTATCTCCTTGACCTACCCCCACCTGTCTCCACCTCACTACCCTTCTGCATCCTCTCTCCCCAGGACACCTAAACCACTCCCCTGGCTTTGCTGTGGTCCTCTTGCCACTTAATTTCTCTGTGACCTGGTGTCCTTACTACCCTTTCTTTGAAACTTTCTCTCCTTGCCAAAACAGACATTGCTGCTTTCCTACACATTTCCCCCTTTTGTCTTTTAAAGAGAACCCAAATTTGTTTGAGGTCCCCAGCTAAACTATATTATCCAGTCTCCTTAGCCACCAGAGGTGGTACGTGGTTCTCATCCATGAACTGTAGGTGGGAATTGCTGGTGGAGTTTCTACAAAGCTCCTTAAAAGCGGCAGTCCCAGCCAGCACCAACACCTGCCTTTCCCATCTAAGACAGGAAGCCCTATATCCACAGAAGAGAGGCAGAGGGTTTACTGAACACAAGTCAAGATTAATTTGTTTCAAAGCCCAAATTCCTGGTGTGACCATGAGTTGAAGTTCTGGCCAATGGCATGACAGGGAAAGCTATGTGCACAAGGAAGCATCACCCCAAGGGCGCTGTTGGGATACAGATAAAATGGCAAAACTACACTAAGGTGGTTTCGTCATTTTGAGGGTGGTGTCTCTGCTCCAGTCCCAAGGGGGCTGCCCACATTTGGACTCTTACAGAGAGAAAAACACTTTCCTCTTCTTTAAACTGCCATATTTTGGAGTCTCTTGGTTACAACAGAGAAGACTATGTCCCAACCAATGTGCTCCATCCTGCCCCACTGTGATGGGGTGGAGCAGCCATATTGGAACTAGAATGAGGCCTGAGGGATGAAGGCCACAACCTCAGGATGGCCCAGTAGAAAGATTAAACCTGGCTTCCTAAGGGCATCTAGCTATAAACATAGGGTCCTTGAGATAACCTAATTATCCATGTCTTTTTTCTAAATAGACTTCATCTTCTAGAGAAGTTTTAGGTTTACAACTCCCTCTGTGGGATCACCTCCAACCTGTTTGATCCTTGGTGCTTCTCACCTGAATCACAGGTTAATAGCTCTCAGCTGGCCACCACATAGCTCCAGTGTGGCTTCACTTACCTCAGCCTAACATGCATGAACCTCACTCCACCAATTGCCTCCAAGTCCATAACCTGGCTACCTCTCTAATAGTACATACCTGTATACTATCCAGCTAGGGCCACAGAATCATAGCTCCCTGCCCCTCCCCAACTAGTCCAGGCCCTAATCCACCCGCTTCCCTCAGCCATTGTCCCACTAAGTTACTCTCTTCTCCCTACAACAGTGAGCCACATTTCACTGCAGCTTCCTGTTCAAAGCTCTAGGTGCCCAACTTGCCCTCCCCCATCACATGAGGGGTTCCATGAGAGCTCCCACTTGTAGGTTTGTTTTCTTTGTCCAATTCCAACATACACTGTAAAGCCCAGACCCACCTTGGGCTCCCCCACTCCTACCTGGTGCAGTCTTTGTCCCCTAGTACAAGCTGGTGTGTGAAGGTGGCTCCAGCCGTGCCAGCTCTACGGCCCACCCAGCACAGGAGCGGCTGCTCTCCCGCCTGACTTATGCAGCGTTTTCAGGAATGGTCTCCCTCAGGGAGTGGAATCACCTGGAGGGGACTTTAAAAAGCAGCGTGCCTGGGCCCACCCCCACAAGTTCTGATGTCATTGGTAGGGAGCTAGCTGTGGGAGGGGCGGTGTGCAAATGCCTCAGGTGGTTGCAATATTCTCCAAGATTGAGACTCAAGGCTATAGGTTCCCCACCAAGCATCTGACTACCTGGGGAATTTTTAAAGGCAAGATTCCTGCATCCAACAACAAACCTCTGAAGCAGATATTAGAAACCAATGTTTCTGAACAGCTTTCTCCCAGGGTGTCTGGAGGTCCCTGGCCTACCTCTAGCACAGAGCCATGAGCAGGGCGCTCAACTCTGAACTCACCCCAAAGGCACCTTTTGTTTGAAAGGGCTGCTTTTCTCCCCCATATGACCTGGTGGACTGTGGCTTGAGCCTTTAACTGAAAATAATCATTTAAGAGGAAAATTCTCCATTGCTTCCCAACCACACCCCAACCAGAACCTCTCTTTTGACATGAAGGCTTGTTTTCTGTTTGGTTGAGTTTTTCAGGTTCAGTAGGTTTTTAGACCTAAGTTCAAAATATATTTCAGCTGATTTCCCATTCTACCAGAGGAAATCCAGATGTGACTGAAATGCGAGGGAAAGCTACTTCCTATTCCTTCAACCTTGACATGAAGGGATACAAAGAGCAGTGGGAATCAATAAACCCCTCCACACCCAAAACCCCTGCCTACCTGTAGGGTAAATGAAAATTATCAGGATTTCCCCCCCTCCTGCCACTAGCATTAATGATAGACTCCTGAGGTCCTACATGCATGCCTGATGGTGGGCACCTGGAGCAGGGTGTGGGCCTGCATAGGTGGGCACACCTGGGCTAAGAGACTGGGCTTAAAAGGGTGGCGTCATGGGGATGCCAATAGAGAGTAGAACGAGAGCAATAGAACTAGAACAAGAGAGGAACCAGCACAACAGCAAAGGAGAAGCAGAGACCACGAGGAAATGCCAGAGAGCCCAGAAAGAGTGAAGACTGGCCATAGGGGGCTGGGAGACCTGCCAGCCTCCTGCCCCCACCCCGGCCCCCAGGCTTGCTGTGCACCTGATTGCCACACTACATATGGTGTAAAAAGCACTCAATAAAAGCCTGAAAAGCCCCCGAGGGCTCCAGGACTCTCCTTTACCCATCTGCCCAGATCATAGAGATCCTGCTCTGTGCCTTCCTGCCACTACACTACCCCAAGCTACAGAGAACCTCAGGGGATTGTGGGACACTACACACACACACACACACACACACACACACACACACACACACACGAATCCTAAAAGCTCATGAGTTACAGACTGGAAAGTTCCATGTCAAAGAGTCCCAGAGCTGTCCCCAAGCCCCTTTGTCCCTTTAAGCACATCCATTACAAAGTTAGGGGGGCCAAAGCCAGCCCCACCCCTCATAGCCTTTCCTGATCCCGCCTGGCCTCACATCCTTCATTTTTGAACCCCGAGATTCCCCCAAACCCCACCCTATAGGTGTTCTTCTGACTTTCCCCACCCACACACAACCTGTGAGAATAGGGGTTAGGTGGGGGTGGGCAGAATATTTACTAGCCACCATGGTAGATAAAGAAACTGAGAGAAGGTGAAGAGCCTCACCCAGAAGATAGAGGTTTCCAGAGCTGACCATCTGGCACAGGCCTGAGGGTGCCAAGCTGAGGAAGAGGTGGGTACCTGAGTTACTCACAGTAGGGTGCACCTGAGATCCTATACCACGTCCACCCATGAGGCTAGTTCTCACCTGGTCCCTGAAACATCACACTTCTCTCGCCCACTTTTAGTTCCACCAAGTTCCTACCCACCTCATCTACTATCTCCACTCTAGGGCTAACCTCAAACCCACCTTCTCCATGATAGTCCCCTGTGGACCTCAGCGGGCACTGGTTTCCTTTCAGAGAGAGTGGGAGTGAAAATAGGCAAAAAGGGTAGGGGCTCGGGCCCACCTCTGCCCCCAGTCAAGGCTCTAGCCTTGGGTTTCTCAACTAAAAAATGAGGTCTCAGAATGGTTGACCTGCATAAACCCAGTGACTCCCACTTTCATGGATCATCTTCTCAAATCCTGACTGTAATTTTAGATGGCTACTAGATGGTGTATTTAGATGGTGTATTAGATAGGAACTAGCTCAATGTTTTAGAGACATCATTGCATTCTACCTCACAATTACCCAAGGAGACAGCATTATGCTTCTCCTTACTGACAAGGAAACCAAGGTTCATAGCAGTGAAGTAACAGCCCCACAACTGTGACACTGAGCATAAAGTCTGTGTCCCTAACCACTCTGGCATTCCTTTGTGCCAGAGACCTTGCTGGGGTCCTTGCTGATAAAGGAAGGGAAATGGGACTGGATTATACTTTCCCAATTTTACAAATACATTTAATACTTGTACTCATTTTATGAAATACTATCTGAGGTAAAGTGATTTGCCCAAGGTCCCACAGTAGCAGGGCCAGGAATGATAATCCAGAAGCATCTGGGCTTCTCTTTCTGCTGCACCAGGCTGGCTTGCTAACTTCCCTGGCCTTGGAGGCAATGAACAGACCGGGATCCATGTAGCCAGCATAATGGCTGCCTCGTCCTTCCACTTTTGAAGGTCTTCCTCGCCTCTCTGATTAGCTAGAGCTTGAGTGATAATTCTAAACAAAGAGTGAGTTAATTTTTAGTCCTGGCATAAACAAGCAGGGTAATGGACAAGAACAAAGACACAAACTCCTCCGGCAAGAAAAATTCACTCAGAACACACTGGACAAAAAACACTCTTATTTTCACACAGCCTGCCACCTATCTCCACCCAATGATGACAAAATTAGAGGTATTTTGCTAAAATTTACACAAAGGAATCAAGAGAAAGAATATTTCATTTACCATTTTTCATGCCTCAAAAAGGCAATTCTTAACTAGGAAAAAATATATATTTTAACTCTCATTTGTGGGAGACAGGAGTCCTTGGGCACATAGACTCTGCCAAATATCACACATGCAGGAAAGGACATAGGAGGGATGCTCAGTGCAAGTGACTCTGCCAGGTACCCAGACACCTTCCACCTGTGCACAGAGGCTCAGGCTGCAGCTGCTGCCCAAGTAGCTCCCAGCAATTTGCCATGTACTTCCAGTTCTCAGCTGTGGGAAATCACCTGGGGATCCCAAAGGGTGTCCTGGCAATGCCAAGACAGCACCAACCTGGATGTGTTCGGCAACTTAGGCCAAGGAAAGGTGGCTTCTTCGTGATCTTCCAGGCCAACAGAAGTATCATACTCGCTATATTCCAAAAGACAAGGGTCATCGCCACAAACGATTATTTCAAGGCATTAGCCCTGCTGTGGGATGATTTGGGGCACACCTGTCTAATATGTAGCTACCCACTATGGTGTGGGCATCCATCCCTGTTTGAAGCAAAGTCATGCAGCCCACCTTTCCCCAGGATCCCATGCAGTTAGGGTGCAGACACTGGTTAGCACTGTACAGATCAGTGGACCCAGGGCCAGGGGATGATTCAAAAGGCAGCAAAGTGAAAAGTAAGCACCGATCTACTCAGTGAGTTTGCAGCAGGGTTCCCTGGCTCCAGGGAAACAGCTATGGGTAACTTCCAGCAGTATCTGGACACTGCAATTTTCAATGTCAGCTGAAAATCAGCTGTAGTATTACTGTATGCCATATTGAGGAAATGCTATCTGCTGGATACTAAGGCCACTTCTGATCTGGTGGAGATTGAGCAGCTGAGGACAATTAATAGAACAAGGACCATAAACTGTGATAAGTGTTAAAGCAGGGGAAACCTAGGAATTCCCCCACTGCACACTGGAGTTAGGCAGGAAACTAACACTAAGAAGATTCCAATTTTTCCTGAATTTTTGAGCCACTTATAGAAAATCAGTATACTCAGATAAGATAGTATTCATCTATCCATAGTATATTTTTAACTCAGACAAGGTAGCATCAAACATCTTTGGGGGAGGGAGCAAATACCCGATAAAGAAAGCTGAATTTTATTTAGAAAGCAATAGGGAAGGTTTTTAAGGAGGAGAGTGATGAAATCACACATATACTTGGTTCAAGGTAGATGAAGGACAGAAAGGCAGGCAGGGCCCCATCAGAAAACTGCTTTAATAATTTAATAAATGTTGGAATGACTGATATATTCCTACAGAGATTTTACTATCTTACCTCTGATTTTTATGTGCATTGCTTTATTCAAGCTCACAGCAACACAAAGTATTAAGTAATTCTAGATGCAGGCTATAAGTCACTTGATACTAATTAACATAATTAAAAATTATTTTCTTGACTGAAATGAGTTTAAAATATGAGACAGTATAAAAATGATCTACTCAGGCATCCACGAAAGAAACTAAATAGCCAGTAATTTAGCATCATAAACAATAGTTTAAATAACTGTCAAAAAAACCCTGTCAATTCACTAAAATCTGGAGAATACTAAATTAAATATAATATTTAGTTTCAAACAAACTTAGAATATGAATACCATGTACTTGGACTGTAGCAGAAACTGGCCTAGCCCTGTATAGCTTTGTCAAGAAAAGTTACTTAAGATGGAAAAGGGTTTGTCTCAACGACTGGTGAATCACTGGCAACTCCCTTTCTTGTGTGTGATTGTGAATTAAGAGAAGATCACAGCTAGGGTGGGGTCTCCATGTTGTAAGTCCCTATCTCTTGGTAGGTAGGGAACACTGTCGCTCTTACCCAGCATCATCCTGGAAGCCTTCTAATTCGTCCCGCTGCTCTGCCAGGGTGGCTTCCAAGTCTAGGTAGGTGCCATTGTGGGAGAGCTGCAGCGTGCAGTCGTCCAGCTGCAAGAGAAAGAACCTGGTAAGCCCAGATTGCTCCAGGTGGGGACTTGGTGTGGAGAAACCACCGCACATCGCCATCGATCGTTGTTTGAAACAAGCACTATTCTGAAATTCAGGTCATAACCAAAAGAGGAAAAGTGTTCCTGCAAGTAGATTGGGAGCAAACTGCATTCTGAACAGACAGAAGTGACATCTGGGAGTGAGGTCAGAGGACAGGGGAGAAGGAGCTCTCTGGGCAATGGCCAGTGCCACTTTCTACTCTGAGGGGCCCAGGGGAAGCCATAGATCTGGGGAGAGGAAACCAGGATTACAATGCTGACATAACCATGGATTAACAGTCCTGGAGTTTAAAAGGCAAATTTGTTGGCGAAAACACGCTGTTTCCTTTGACTCAGTTGGAACCCTAGTTATTCAAATTGTATGGTCATACCTGGCACAATACAATGAATAGTCACTCAATAAACATTTGGGGGCCTCCCTGGTGGCCCAGGGTTAAGTCTCAGCATTATCACCGCAAGAGCCTGAGTTTGACCCCCAGCCAGGGAGCTGACCCACATGCCACAGCAGACCTCTCCTGTCTTGCCCGCTGCTCCCCTCAGTATTTCAGTAAATCTGACTGTTCTGCTCCCCATTCTGTGTCTGGTGAATCCTCTAACTCCCCCCACACACACTGAACCTCTGGCCTATACCCCACCCTTGTATGTATAAAGAAATAAATCTTTTAAAAAAAACGATTTGGGGGTTGTCACAGCAGCCAGCATTCCATTTAAGATGATCAATGAATTCAAAAATATAGAGACATAATTTTACCAGAAATTTAAATTAACATTTCAAAGAAATCCAAATTTATAACTCCATGCTGAATTTCTTAGATTGTCAGAATGGCCCGTATTATTTATCTAGTTGGTGAGCTAAGACTCATTCCCAAATGACAGGAAATTGGAGAAAAGTGAACGCAAATATGCGGTTACTTTAAACCATCTAGATAAATGTCTGATAATCCTCTCACTGTAAGATGTCCAACAAGGAATG
The DNA here is from genome assembly GCF_014898055.3 of Talpa occidentalis. Classification (NCBI taxonomy): domain Eukaryota; kingdom Metazoa; phylum Chordata; class Mammalia; order Eulipotyphla; family Talpidae; genus Talpa; species Talpa occidentalis. The sequence goes on from NW_023601322.1 coordinate 29,066,635, forward strand.
AGTCACTTTTGATAGAAAAGTTTTGCTTATTATCCTCAACAGGAGAAATGTAGACTGTCATCGTGTCAGGAATCAGCATCTTTAGAGGTCGGGCAGTTCCTTGTTCCTGGTTATCCTCAACAGAATGAAAGGAATTTGTTCTTCAGTATTGGTAGGAAACCCCTAGTAAAATCATATGAAAAGGGTTAATCCTATTGGATTCACTTGTTCCATTTCTCTAATAACACACCACTCCTCACAACTACTAAGGCATTCTGGCAAGGTTCAGCATTCCTGACTGGCATTTTCTAGATGGATCATCTGATCTGAGAAAGCATTTAAGCCCAGGAATCACATTGGCCACGCTCACTGTACTAAGGTGTCAGCAGTGCGTGCAGGATTTGGGAAAATACACAGGGGAGCTGCCTCCTCCGGCCTGCGGAAGCAGTAGACAGGAAGGATTTCCTACAGAAGGCGTCTCCTAGGCTAAGTGTCCTCCGAGAACTGAAATCGGGCTTTATCATTCCCTAGATGGAAAATTCCATTAGAAACTGGGCCTGTTTACCTGTACACTGGACCATATATAAAGCTGTAATCACTGCTCTCACTCCTGACATCATTAACTAATAACTTCGCTTGGTCTATTGAATTGTATCAAAACTTTTATTTTTAATCCCACATATAATCAACTGATTAGAAGACAGAGATAATTAAAAACCTTTAAACCAAGGGCCTCCCTGGTGGTGCAAGGGGTTAAGACGCAACTTATGAAGCTGTCTGCAGCCACTGCAGCACGAGTTCAATCCCCCTGCCAGCCAGGGAACTACCCACATGGCTCAGCAGACTTCTCCTGACTCGCCCATTGCTCCCCTCAGCAGTGTACCTCAGTCAATCCGCCTGTTCTGTTCCCCACTCTGTCTCTTGTGAATCCGCTCTCACCACCCACACTTCTGGCCTGTACCCCAGTTCCTGTATGCATACATAAATAAATCTTTAAAAAAAAAACCTTTTAAACCACAGCAATTTATTTCATCTCAACCCTGGGAAACATACAAGCCCCAAGAAAGTAGTTTTTGGATAAAGAGCTTCTGCCTCTCTGGCCTCCCTGGTGGCATAGGGCTTAAGTCTCAGCACTTAGCACCTCTGATGTCTGAGTTCGATCCCAGCCAGGGAGCTAATCCACATGTGGTGCAGCAGACCTCTCTTGTCTCGCCAGCTGCTCCCCTTACCAGTGTATTTCAGTAAATCCACCTTTCCTGCTCCCCACTCTGTCTCTGGTGAATTCTCTCACCCCTTGTACCTCTATGCTAGTTCTTCTATGGAAAAATTTAAAATATAGATATTTTTTTTTAAAAAATTCTGCTTCTCCTCCAAAGGGTCTGAGAGACCTGAGGCTGTGGTCCATACTCAGCACAGATGGAGAGAATCAAGTAGGAAAGAAATTGTTCTGGGTTGGAGAGAAGCAGAATGTGCAAGTATGGGGTATAAGTACACCCGCCATGTCTGATTCAAGCTCCAATGCGAAGTGACTGAGCATAGAGTTGGAAAAAGATACAAAGCAGGCCACGGGCAGAGTACCTTTACCATTCAGATACAAGAGATGTAAGTAACCCCAAAAGCACAGGTACTAGTGAAATGTAATAAAACAATTAGGAAGTGACACATTTAGGGTCATGATGATCTTAGTTTTTTTTTTTTAAAGATTTATTTATGCATACAAGAACTGGGGTACAAGCCAAAGATGCAGGTGGTGAGAGGATTCACCAGAGACAGAGTGGAGAACAGAAGAGGCAGACTGACTGAAATACACTGCTGAGGAGAGCAGCGGGCAAGACAGGAGAGGTCTGCTGTGCCATGTGGGTTCCTCCCTGGCCGGCTGGGGATCGAACTCATGTTGCAGAGGCTGCCGATTTCTTCACAGTGCAGTGCTTAATCCCTTATGCCACCAGGGAGACCCCTAGATGATCTTAGTTTTTAACAGAATTTAGGTAATTGTCCATTTATATGATTTCATTTTTAATAACAGCTGTTTAACAACTGGTTCAAAAAGCTCTTGAGCATCAGCCCTCTCGAGTCACCCAGGCCACCTGCAGCACACACGGCCCTTCTGGGTCAGAGACTGGGGAGAGCAGGGGGAAGTGAAAGGCTGAGAGACCGTCTTGACTTTCAGTCCTCAGGATCCCCATGTAGCCTTGTTCTTCGCCGAGCTGGGGCAGAGACAGGGATCTCAGGTGACTAGCAGGTATAACCCTGTCATCAACAGCAACAGTGGCTGTTTTGTACACCATCCCCATTCATACCTTCTGATTTATTCCTAGCACTCCATGGCCTCAACGTGCTCCCTGCTGGCCCCAGATTGCAACAGGAAGCACCTTGATCTCCCCAGCCTTCTCAAAGCGAATCCCAAAACCTTAGCAGAACTGCCTGCTGTTCCTTGCCTCACATCGACAGCATCATTAAATGACTATCACTTTACTTCCATAGTTCAATTTTAACAAAATGATCTGTCATACACATGGGCTGGACACCAAGAAACACATAATGCTTCCTTCCCTCAAAAATCATTGAGCAAGTGTGACACACAGAACACAGAAGAGTATAAAAAGCCACTAAGCCAACTCTCAAGACGTGTGAAAGTTCATCCTCATCTGTAGCCCTTCTGCTAGGATCAGCAGCCACAGTCTCCCAAGACCCAAACATGTTCTGAAAAACTGCCCCAGCTCCCTTCCAGCAGAAAGGCCAACATTAATTCCCATCCCAGGGTCACAACCCTGCTCCCAATTAATAGTCAGGCAACTGGTGCTAGTGAGTCCTTCAGCTAAGACAGAAAAGATGGGCACGTGCCTTTTCATCCCTCAGAACATGAGTGGCATCCTCACAGTAGCTACCAGAAAAGAGACAAGGTCAGACATGGCTACCCAGAGGGAGCTGGGACACAGCAGAGTCCCAGCAACAGCAGTGGCCTGCGAAGATAGCAAAGGTGTCAGCATACACTGCTCTATTCCACAGCGCAAGCCCCAGCACATCATTCCACCCCGGACATAGATTAATGTTTAAACTATCACATGAGCCAAGGAATAACAATAAAGGACTTTCTTTGCTGGACCGGCACATTGAAACAGTAAAATCCTTTCAGTATCTTAGGGGTTCAGCTTTAGATATCATCTTTTACCACCAAGTGAATAGGTACACTAAATGAATTCTGCACATGTCAGAGATAACTAGTAATAATAAAAGAATGCAGCAACTATGTGAAGAGGCAGTGAGTGGAGGTTAATTCCTTCTGGAAATTTCAAAGAGATGGAAATATCCACACTTTGCCTACAGAGTGAAAGATTCAGACATCTCCGTGCCAGACCAGTTCCTGATGGGGAATCTCAATTCCTACTCACAGGGAGGCAACCTGATCCCCTCCCTTGGCCTCTCATGTCAAATGTCTTCCCAGATGACTTAAGGGCCCTGGAATTTCCTGACTCCAACGATTTTCATGTCAACCTGATTCCCTGGCAGCACGTTCCCTGCGCTCCTTTCTTGGCTCTAGGTTTGGTGGCCAGGACACTGCTGGGCACTTCAGGACATAAGACAAAGCAGGGAGCACGTGGGAGGATAATGTTGCAGGGCTATAATAGAAGTACAGCATTAGGGAAGTTAGGGAGAGTGACAGCGGCTCTGCAGGAAGACTTCAGATCAGGTTGCAGGCTGTAAAGCTGTGGGCAGGATTCTTGTGGGGGGTGGGGTCCTGGGAGGGGATCAGTCCCAGATGCACATGGAGGACCCTTCTAAATACCCTGGGATTTTGTGCTACTCTGCCTGGGTCAAAAGCAACCATTAAAGCGTGCCCTTAGTGCTCCAGAGACATAGAACTAACCCTCCACTCCTTGCAGATCCTTTGCACAAGGTCACTTTGAGGTTTCTGTGGCTGTTCCTGCAAAAAGAATGTATTAAAAAAGAAAAGATGGACTCACCATCCTGGAAAGAAAAAAAATCTAAAATAAGGCTGATGTCATGTCTCAATTTATATATTCCTTTCTTTGCTTAATCCAGTTAAGTGGCATGTTACTGGGGTGGTTTAATGATTATCTGGGTTTGGCAGCAAGTCTACAGTGATCCTGAATCTAGGCAATAAAATTTCTGTGTAACCCTGAAATAGATTTGCATGGAACTGTCCTATAAATATGCACGGGGGCTATCCTTTATGCTTTGTTAATAGTTCAGAAGTGGGAAAATAGATGCTGATTTTTAAAAGAGAAAAGAAAAACTAAAGAAAAGCTAAAGTAAATGTCATATGCTTAAGTCATTTAATTAGTTCCTCCCATCCCTGCGTCCACACCCTTTGCAATGTGAATTGGCAGCTCCATCCGTCGGGCGGGGGATTCTTTCTCCCCTCACAGACTGAGTAATCTGTGTCTTGCTTCGCCCAAAGAGGTAGCAAGTGTAATATGGTAGAGACTGGAAAGGTCCTTGCTCACTGGGGCTGTCCAGTCTTGTAGCTGCTCTGGCAACTCTGTCTCTACAAGAAGACACCCAGTTTGGCCAGCCTCCAGGATGCCTTATTCTCCGCTGCCCCCACCAACAGTCGGCCAACTTCCACACACGGAGTGAGATCAATCTGGATGGTGAGGCCTCCAGATGATCCACCAGCTGATGGCAAACACACAAGAGAGCCCAGCAGAAATCAGCCAAACTGGCCTAACCCAGAACTGCCCCAACGACCTACAGAGCAACATTTTATGGTTGTTGTTTTAAGACACTCTCCAATTCCCCTGGGCCTGCCACCTCTACCCACAGCAGATGGCAACCCCCCAGGGCTTGCAATCGAACACTCTAAGTACTCAGTGTGGGTGGGGGGAGAGGTTCACCCCTCCAAGGTGCCCACTGAACATTCTCTGACACTGCCAGTTCAAGGTAGGAATGCCACCCCCACACCCAGCGCTCAGTCACTGGCCCTGCTCCTTCCTGATCCCAAGTCCTCAGCAGGGACGGAGAAGAGCTACAGTGCCTGGGAGCACCAGAAAGTGGCAGGGGGAGGGGACAGTCAGCAGAGAACTGTTCCCAGGGAGTTGGAAAAGCAGCTGGAGCAGGAGGGCCAAACCATGCATGAGTTGTGGATCCAAGCCCCAAAGCCTGTTCCATCATCATCATCATTCACTTGCAAAATGTACAGGCAAAGATGAAAGTTTGACTTTCAAAATAGCAACTGCAAGCACCGGGCCTCTCAAAGGCTTTGGGCACATTCATTGCAGCTCCCCGGGCGGTACAAAGGCTCCACGTGTCAGCGGTCAGTTCTGAGGGAGCTCAGCCTGACTCCCCCTCAGATGGGGCTTCTGTTGCTAGGCAGTCATGAAGCTTGTGGCTTCCTCCAACTTTGTGGTTCCTTCAACAGGCAGTAGAGATAAGAAACTGAACTTCAATGACAAACAGAAGTTAGGAGAGAATGTTCCAACAAGCAGTGGCACGTGTGTTCCTTTCACAATTCTTAATGAAACCTACACAGAACTCTGGCTCAACCACTCAACTTTCATGGGCTTTGGTGCCCCCAGGACCCGCATGACCACTGCAGAGGGACAAGGTGGGGGGCACACAGACTGAGGCCGCCCTCTGGCCCTTCCCAAGGTGTGCAGTGAGGCATTTATTTTCTTATAACTTTACATTTTTTTGAACTTTACATTCCCTTCGTGCTTATTCCTTTGTATGCATAATGCATTTCATGATAAATACGAGTCATTTCATGTCGTTACACACCTTTAAAATATACAAGTAACACTCAGTTGGTTTTCTTAGGAGAAAAACCAAATGAAACTGATTTGCAGGATTCTCAGAAGAAAGTAGGTCCTTTTGCCTAAACCGAAATCATCATATTTAAACATTTATATACCAAGGGGCTCATTTAGCCTCTTCAGAACAACAGGTATGTTACTTACAACACACACATTATGGGTTCATTAGTAAATGTTTTAAGATGAAGTATAGGAATATTTTGATCTGTGCTGGATCATGAAATATGAGTATTTAACTTTGAAAGTGGTGGGATTTGATCTCTTCAGAAACCTTTAATAAGTGATGTTATTTGTGGTCACCAACCTCAGTGAGAGAAGCAATGCCATGATATTGATTTAGGCAATTTCCAAATCTAACCCCAGAATTTTTTTTTTTTTTTCAGATTTCTTTTTAAGTCAGCAACTCACTAACCACAGACAAGTATCTCTGCCAAATTCTACAAAAAAGTCAAGGGCAAGTTTTCTCCCACTGAGCACATAAACAGAGAAACTGTAGTAATCTGGTAAATACATGAATTATTTTAAAACACATTTTTTATGATTAAATAAAGAACCAAAAATACATTAAATTCCTCTCTTGAAAGATAGGACTATGCTTTGTTTATGTTTACAGGGACCTTTTTCCATTTTCTGTTTCACTTCAGTCAAGTTGAAAAACAGTAACAGCACTAAGTTTTAGGTTATTATTAATGAAAAACCTCTGTTAACATTTTTTCAGTGACAGTCTGTGGACAACAAATTCCCCCAGTTTCTATTTTCTAGAAACATCTTTATTTTACCTCCATCTACTTTTGATAACAGCTTTATTTAGCTATAGTTCACACACCAAATAATTCACCCAATGAGAGTGTACAATTTCGTCTTGTACATTCCCAGGGTTGGGTATCCATCACCATAATTGATTTTAGCGCATTTTCATCACTCCAAAAAGAAACCACATATTCATTAGCAGTCACTTCTCATTCCCACAAACACACCCTCTCTAGTCCCAGAAACCACCAATCTACTTTGTCTCTATGGATTTGCCTATTTTAGACATTTCATATAAATGAAATCACATAATATATTGTCTTTTATGACTGACTTCTTTCACTGACTATAGTATTTTCCAAGTTCATCGCCGCTATAACAGTATCAGTACCTCATTCCCATAATTGCTAAATAATATTCCATTGTATGGATATACCACAGTTGAATTATCCATTCATCGGTTGATGGACATGTGGATTATCTTCACTTTTTGACTGCTCTGTCCCCTTTACTTTGAAGGACAATTTTACCAGAAAAAAGAATTCTGGATAAGGCATTATTTTCTTAGAGCACTGTCAAACTGTTATTCTACAGTTGCAGGCTTATATCATTTTAATTGAAACATCAATTGCCAGTCTTATTGCTGTTCTTTTGTAAAAAAAAAAAAATATTTTTCTTAGCCTGCACATTATATTTTCTTGATCTTTAATTTCCATCAGTTTTATTACGGATTGCTTATGTGTGGTTTACCTTGTATTTCGACTGCCTGGATTATATAGCACCTCCTGAATTTGTGTCTTGATATCATTTGCTGATTTTGGAAAATCTTCAAATATGGCCTCTGCTCCATTCTCCTACCTCTCTCATTCTTAAATACCTGTACTTTAGACCCATGTTCCACATGCCTACTAGGCTCTTTTCTAAATCTTCTTTTTTTTTGCCATCATAAATATTTATCTTAATATTTTATACTAACATATATTCTAGATTCATTTTTTCTTCTTTTTTATCTAATCTTCAATTTAACCCATCTACTTCATTTTTCCATTTTTCACTTTTGCAATTTCCATTTGATTCTTTATATTATATATCCCTATTTATTTTTTAATTCTCCACCTTGACTATTTTATTGAATGCATTAATTATAATTGTTCTAGAGATCCTATATGAGACTTCTAGTATGTGAATCACCTTTAGATGTTTCTATGGTCTTTTTCTCCCCATAGGTCTCTGGGTATACATTTTATTGAATGCAGTCATTGTTTATGAAAACATTTTGAGACTCTTGAGTGTTATCTTCTTCTGGAAAAGACTTTCCTTAGCTTCTCGAAACCTTAATCCAATCAAGAAGCCAAAACTGCCCATCAACACACCTCCCCATGCCTTCATTTAAAGGACACAAAATGAGAAATGAATTACTTAGAATTTCAAAATTATGAAAAATGTGATGGCAGAGCATTAAACTCCAAGTGTAGGACTTCACACAACGGCACTAGTTGCACCTCTGAAATCAGTCCCGGGGCTATCACTTGTTGCTGTCTCTTGGGTTCTGGGCTGTGAGCCAGAACAGGCCAGTAGACCCACATACTCCTCCCAGGAGCTTGCATTCCTGCATGGTGGGTTCTATAGAACATGACTTGGAATCACAAGACCCTATTACCAGTGCCTACACCATTATTAGCACAGTGGTTCTTACACTTTTGTGTGTCTAATAAGTTCCCGGGGGAACAAGTTTTGAAGGGAAATTCCATGGTCACACCCACACATTCTAAATGTGCATGTCTGGGTGGGCAGGACCCAGGACTTTGCTTATTTCCCACCACCCCCAGGTGATCTGATGTTCTGAGAACATGTGCCAGAAATACCTAGCTTTAGCTCCCCTGAGGAAAAGCAAAAATATCAGATTAGACTGAGGACCAAGAGCAAGGACTGAGGGAGGGGAGAGGGTTATTCTTAATCTCTGCAACTTTTCCCTCTTTACCTAGTTCCAAGCACCTCCCCCTACTCCATCACATTTGTGTGTAATTTTCTCCATGCTGAGCAAGTAGCTTTCCGAATCTGAGGATATAGGTATCAAATCCAAGCCCCAGGAAAGATCCACTGATATCCTAGGAAAACACATGAACGGGCCAAGAATCCAGCTCTACTTGGCATCTGCGACATGGACACCCAGGAGTAATAGGCACACCTCAGGGGAAGTCCAGCTGGCTGTGACTGTCGACTTCTAGGAAAGGCTTTCAAGAACACTAGCAGGTGAACTGCCCACTAGCCAGGAAAACCCAAATACACTAGTCATTCCATAGCATCCTCCAAAAAGGGCCCTTTGGAAAGAAAAGCAAACCAGCCTGAAAGACAAGTACTTGGGCCTCAGCCTCAGACCAGTCCATCATCCCATCTGTAAAATGACAATGACCAGTAGACAACAGAGTGCAACTGGCACCTCACTGCCTCACTTGGTTTGGCATTTTTAATTATTTTTGGTTAAATGCCAACAGTTCAAAGAGCTTGTACATAAAATCCCAGATTCCCAGCTTCCCTTGAAGAATAGGAAGAGCTGGCACCGTGAGCTACCCCTCCAGGCTCAGGGAAGCAAGGCTGAGCATAATCGCCCTCCCTCATGGCACCTGCTCTCCAGGTCCCATCCACCTGCCCACCTGGCACACTTTCATTACTGTCTGGGCCCTGGCACAAGTGATTCAAAAATCCTTTTTCCTCAAACACTGTGATAAAATGGGCAATTTCTTCATTTAGTTTCAACAGTACATAACACTAATGTTCTCTGCTGACACCTTCTCAACAACCAAAGGATTTCAAAATCAGCAGTAAGAAACCAGCAGAGTAGGTTACTTTACTCCATTCCCTTAGCGATTCATTACCTATATGACTGGACAGCTCTAGTTTAGTGATCAGCTGAAAACCATGAATAAAAAGCCTCTTCTCTCTAGTAGCTCACTGAGGTCCAAGCCACCTTTAAGATCCCCCACCAAGGCACCCGTGCACCATCACCCCAGTCCCCTGTGCTCCTCTCTCCCTCCCTCTGACGTCTCTCCCTCCTCCTCCCCTGCAGGATGTCTCTGATTTATAATTGTCCAGTTTTGCTTTGTTGTGTTTTGTACTGTTATTATTTTTTCACACTGATGTCTTATTGGGTTCCCCTATATTCTTGCTATAAGTAAAACCATCCGATATTTTTCTTTTTCCTTCTGGCTTATTTCACTGAGGGGGTAGGAGGAAGAAAATATTGTTTAAAAATGAACAATGATGTAAAAAATAAAAAAATAATAATTAATAAAAATAATAAAATAAAATAAAATTTGTAGGCGGAGTCATTACATCTGGAAAAAAAGAAAAAAGAAAAGCTCCCCAGTATCCCAGGGATCAGCTACGCAACTACTGCTTCTGCTCTGAGCCTTCTTTACGGTCGCCACAGCAAACACCTTCTGTGAGATGCCTGCTGCCCTGGCTACAAGAGCCCTGTTGGTGGTGATGCCTCCCCCACCTGGCATGACAAAGTATAGGGCTGAGGAGAGCTGTAATTAAAGATTGGTCTCTGTACTCCTTGCCACAGCTTTTAAAATCCAATTTAAAAATCCACAGGCATCCATGTCTTTCTAAATTACAACTTGTCCACTTTTAATTGATTAAAAAAAAAAAAGTAACCCCGTGTCTCTGTGACAGATCTCTCCTGGAGCTGACGGGCACGGAGGAATGGCCCTTCCAGAGAGTCACACGCAAGGACAGCAAAAGTGAAAAACTTGCATTGGTGATGCCATATGGTCCAAGTAAAATTCCCTGAAAAGCCCCCACACATGTTGTCATCTGTAATTTGTGTTAGATATGTGTGTTAAAGAAAGAGCTGTCACCTCTTCTAGGCTTATTCATGTTACAGAGCAGCCCAGAACAGGACTATTACTGTAACCTGGCCTGGGATGTTGGGGGATCTCGAATGAGAGGCAGGCTGTGAGTCCTGTAACCAAACATAAGTGACTCTAGGTATGTTCTGAATTAACTCCCTAAGTGTCTGGAAAATCTGACCTTTGCTATAAAGAAACTTCCAATCTACGACTGTTGAAAATCAACTTTTTGGAATCAATAAAAATGTTTAACATTGTCTATTTTCTGGCGACTGAAAATCCACTGTGAACTTTTGAACGGATAGATGGTCACCTGTGAGCTTGAGATGGCATCATCAAGGCATCATGACCAGGCATCATCTTTTGATTTAGAGATACTTTACAGCTCAAAAGTGTACTGTACTGTTGGCTTTCAAAACATGAAAATAAAAAGTGCTTCAAGTTCCAGAAGTGTTTCCAGTGGCTTCTCTCACAAGTGGCACATTTGCAAGAGGATTCAACTCAGGTCCCTTTCTGTCAGGCACTCAAGGTCAGTGGGCTCAAGGCTTCTGGACAACAGTTCACACCTGCCACTTCACAAAGTAGCACACATGAGCACAAATGCCTGCTTGGCTTCGTGATTCACCTAGAGGCGGAGTTTCTCCTGACCACTGCAAGGCTCGGTTTGAGACAGAGTAATCATTCCCAGATGTTTAAGAGAAATGTTCTGGCCAGGCGGACGCTGCTGCACCACATGTGTCCAGCATAGGAACATGTCCTATGTCCGGTAAGGCTGCCACCAGTGCCCATGCTGATCTGATTGATTGATTGATTGATTGATATCCAAAAGGGCAGGTTTATTATAAAAAAGGAGAGGAGTGAAGGTCACTTGCATACACACAAGCAGGCAAAAAGAGCTGCCCCAAAAGTTTTGCTTAAAAAGAGGCCTGCATAGTCACAGGCGGGGAGCCTTGGGAGGAGAGCTGCCTCTGCTGCTTTGAAAAGGGAGAAGGGGTAAAGCAGACCTCTCCTGTCTCGCCCACTGCTCCTGTATTTCAGTCAGTCTGCCTGTTCTGCACCCCACTCTGTCTCTGGTGAATCCTCTCACCCCCCACATCTCTGGCCTGTACCCCAGCTCTTGTATGCATAAATAAATAAATCTTTAAAAAAAAAAAAGAAAAGGGAGAAGGATGGTGAAGAGAAACACTTGCAGAGTCAAAGGTGGGCAGGAGAGTTATTGTCCCCCCATACTGTTCTTGCAGCAAGATGTTCTCCCAGAAAGAGTAATGGGAGCCATTCACACTTTAGGTCCCCTGTGCCCCTCAGAGGGGCACACAGCCAGGGGTGTTGGGCTGAATGGGCTGCATCTGGACTCCAGAAGGCTCCAGAACACCTCTCGCCAGCTGCCCTGGCTTCTTACAGGATTGATCGAGTCCATAGGCATTGCGCTATGGTGGGGTGCAAGATGATTCCTTCTCATTCACACTGGGAATCCCAGCAAAATCTACAATCACATTGTCAGTTATAGCTCTCCAAGTGGGTCAGAAAGTGGAATTCCTGGTATAGAACATATCAAACTGCCTAACATGGTCTATCACCATGCTTCACTGACCCTGGGGCAGCCAATCATGGAGATGTCAGACACGAACAATCTGGTCACTGCATCATGAAAAGCTCAGCCAAAAACAGACTTGATCCATCCCTTTAATATGCTGGGCACTCCAACTTCTAGAAAGAAGACAATACCTTTACCACAGTACGGCATTCTTAAATTCCCTCTTCTGTGTCCTAACGTAGTGATTGAACACCTGTTTTATGCAAGATACAGTGTTAGTTGTTATTTAAAGCATGGCTCCTATCTCCAAAACAGGTCATCTGAATATAGCTCCTCCTAGACCAAGGTGGGACAGGGACATTTATAACAACCCAGAGAGTCAGGCATTACGTCTCCTTAACTTGGGTGCCTTGACTTCTTTGGAATTTTCTGTACTTTTCTTTTTTTTTTTTTTCTAATTAATAAGTATCGCTAAAATGTAAATAATTTTGCACTACACTCAGGGCTTTGAGGAGTACTTCCTAACCTTGAAATTGACAGGAATCACCCACAGAGCTTGTGAAATGCAGATCCCCACTCAGAAGGTGGGCAGGGCCAGATTCCACATTTCCACAAGTGTAGAGTGAAGCTGGTGTGGCTGGATGGGAGGGGTCAAATGCAAAGAAGCTCCAAGAAAGAAGCTGGGGGAGGGGGAGGAACAGGGTGGTGGTGCCGGGGAAGCACACACAAGACAGCACCTGTTGGAGAAGGGCATTCACAAAGGAAGTGGCATCTGACTGTGGCCAGAAGAACAGAAGGATGGGTAGGGATAAAGTCTTGGAGGTTGAAAAGGAAGAGAGAGACAGAGAAAGAGAATGAACAGCTGGACTTGCAGGGCACTGAGACAGCCATCCCATCCAGCTGACTGTGGGTTGGGCAGCAGTCCCCCAACTTGGTCTGTACCAGTCACCAGGGGTTTCTGACAATACAAACTGCTGCGCCTCACCCTCAGTATTTCTAGATCAGTGGGTAGGTGCAGGGGTGGGGCAGCAGCAAGAATTTGTCTTGACCTGTGCCAAGGTGATGCTGAAGCTGCTGGTCCAGAGCACACTTCCTGAACTGCTAGGTCGGGTTTGTCAAAAAAAGACAAAGGACTGTGTCCCCCCCAACCCCACTCATTCCAGGGAGAACAATTGGATCATCTAAAAGAGGTTTGACCACTCACAGCCATAGTTTATGTTAGCTTCTGCCAAGGCAAAAGTGGTTATAAATCCAAAAGGGCAAAATCATACATTCTTCGGGATTAACTGTACAAGGGTTTGAATCCATCCCACTGAATTAAGTGAGGACTGTGTGGAATCCTTGCAGTTTGTAAATGAAGTCCTGGAGAAAATTTTAACTGACAAACCATCATCCCTACATGCTGGTGGATCAGTAGTCCAAGACAAAGTCAGGCCGTGGAAGTGCTGGCCCCACAGCTGTCCTTTGCAAGAATAGCCTTCCTTCTTCTCCCCTTGGGCAAGCAAGGGTTGGACCCTAAGTAAGAGAAAAGGTCAGATCTCGCAGGGAGCCTCTGGGCCTGAACAGACACAACAGGGGCAGAGAGGACTTCAGTGACATGAGGGAAGCAAGCGCAGAGTGCAGTACACCCTACACGGAGGTTGCCACCAGCCAAGGACACAGGAGGATAAAAGCTCTAACTTCAAAATGCTCACAGGCAGTCATGGCCTGAGACCCAAACAAGTAAATGAGGAGTAAACAGTGGCTTTATGAGCCAAAAAGTGTCCCCCTCCTACCCCCAGGGGCAGACACAGTTGTCAGTCTTGGCTGTATTCAAAACCACACAGCAGGAGGTGGGGTGTCATTGAAAACTCAGGATTCCAGAGTCCTCCTTTAGATCAATTAGGTCAGAATCTCCAGGGGCCCAGACAAAGGGATATGGAAGGCCTACACCCTCCCGAAACCAACCCTGGCACCTTATCCCAGCAGGCACACCATCCTCACAAAATGAACAAGAGGACTGGGTGGGCCTCTCACAACAGCACAGAACCATGCTCTCACTGATGGGTGCTCACATGCCATCCTCAGAACCTGTGTCCCATTACAGCCTGTGAGTGTGTCTGTTTCATTACTATCTGATTGCAATGAATTACCATTTTTCAGTAATTATATAGTGTCATTTCCATGGGTGTTTTAATTTCTTTTCTAACGATCAGTTTATTACTCATAAAGTGTTTTACTGTTTATTGAGCACCAGTGGTCAGGAAGTTAGAGTTGTCATAAGTAGCAGAATCAAGATTCAAATTTAGATCTCATTTCAAAAGAGATGTGCTCTGCAAGCACACAAGGAATTCCTCTCAGACTTGTCCTCCCTGGAGGCCCTCCCTGGCATGTCAGAGAGAGTTTTCATATATCTGAAAGTTACTCCTTTACTATAATTCAATAATTCTTCATATTAAGAAGTAAAACTAACACTATTTGAAGATGATATGCTAATATACATAGAGAACCCTAAAAACTCCACAGAAAAACTAATCAAAATAATCAACCAGTTTAGTAAAGTAGCAGGATACAAAATCAACGCACAAAAATCAGTAGCATTCCTATATGTAAACAATCAATCTGAAGAAGAAATTAAAAAAAAAATCTCTTTTATAATTGAAACAAAAAAAAATCAAACACTGGGACTAAACCTAACAAAAGGGGTGAAGAACCTATACAAAGAAAATTATACTACCTTGTTAAAAGAAATGTAAGAAGACACAAAGAAGTAGAAAGACATTTCTTGTTCATGGATTAGAAGAATTAACATTATCAAAATGGCCATCCTACCAAAATAAATTTACAGATTCAACGCTATTACAATAAAAATTTCAATGACATTCTTCAAAGAAATAGAACAAATATTGATTAAATTAATATGGAACCACAAAAAAACTCAAATAGCCAAAGTTCTCCTGACTAAAAAGGAGAATGGAGGTATCACACTCCCAGACTTCAAGCTATATATATATATATATATATATATATATATATATATATATATACAGGTATATGAAAAAATGTTCAACATGGGCCTTCCTAGTGGCGCAAGGGGTTAAGCACCACACTATGAGGTAATCCACAGCCACTGCAGCACGAGTTCAATCCCCAGCCAGGGACGTGACACACATGGCACAGCAGACCTCTCCTGACTCACCTGCTGCTCCCCTCGGCAGTGTACTTTGGTCAATCTGCCTGTTCTGTTCCCCACTCTGTCTCTGGTGAATCCTCTCACCTCCCGCATCTCTGGCTGTACCCCAGCTCTTGTATGCATAAATATTTTAATTAAAAAAATGTTCAACATCACTTGTAATCAGGGAAATGCAAATCAAAACCACATTGAGACACCACCTTACACCAGTGAGAATGGCACATATTAAAAAAAAGGAAACAACAAATGTTGGCGAGGATGTGGTGAAAAAGCAACTCTCCTGCACTGCTGGTGGGAATGCAAACTGGTCCAAACACTAAGGAAACCTGTCTGGAGGTTCCTCAAACTATTAAAAATGGATTTTCCATATGATCCAGAAATTCCACTCCTAGATATCTGCCCAAAGGACACAAAAACATCAATTCAAAAGGATACCTGCACCCCTATGTTTATTGCAACACTATTTAACAGCCCAAATGTCCAAAAATAGATGACTAGATCAAGAAGATGTGGTATATACATATACAATGGAATATTACTCAGCAATCAAAAAAGATAAACTCATGCTATTTGCAGCAACATGGATGGAGCTAGAAGGGATTATGCTCAGTGAAATGAGCTAGAAAGAAAAAGAAAAAAAAACCAACGGTTTCACTTATAGGAGGAATAGGAGAGCCAAATAACGGATCAGAAAAAAAATTATTATAATAAATTAAAAAACAAAATTAACAGGCAACTATAAATCAGAGACATTCTTCAGGGAAGGGGAGGGAGATGGATCAAAACAGGGGTGGGAAGAACACAAGGGACTATGGTGATTGTGCATGGGTGAAGTGGTGGTGGGAACTCTATACCTAAGAGGAGTAAGCATTTATTGTACAAAAAGAATGATATAAAACACATATAAAAATAATAATAATTCTTCATATACACTCCTGATTGGATCCAGTTCATGACAGCAGTAGATCTGCTCCTCACAAGCACCCCACAGAAGCTCTACCACAACAGAGGTGGCCCCCAGGCCAACAATCCCTGAGCAGTTCATCTACCCCAGGAATTCCCAGTCACCTCAAAAATAGAAAAACAAACTTCTAGTGCAGCTTGTGACAATCAACCCTGCTCCTTTGTCAATAGAGTTCATACGGAAGCAAGAACAATGACTCAAACCCTCCTCTAGAAGTTTCTCAAATTCTTAGTCAATCCAAAAATTTTGGGGATGCTTACTAATAATGAGTATTTCATAGCTTGTTTCTATCAAACACCAGCAGGGAAAATTTGTACCTATTATTTATAATTTTCACATATTTACAAAAGAAAATAGGAAAAGGTTAGATACCCTTTGTAAGAAATCAGATAAAATCTCAAAAAGAGATTAGTACCCAGAAGCATTTGTGATCTGGATGGAAAGCTGGGGCGTGCTCAGGAAGGAGCAGGGAATATCTCCTATTTTTTTTTTTAAATAAATTTTATTTTTATATTCCCCATACAATCCCCTTTTATATTCCCCATGCAATCCCCTTATTTTGACCCCAATCCCTCCCCTCCCCACCCCCCATCCCACATAGAGTATCTCTGGTTCATAGTTTTTTGTTGATTTTGATTTTCACCTTCTTATAGTTATTCATTTTCCTGGTCCCTTATTTAAGTTTTCTAGATTCCTGCTATGAGTGAGACCATCTGGTATTTTTCTTTTTCTTTCTGGCTTATTTCGCTGAGCATGATCCCTTCCAGCGCCATCCATGTTGCTGCAAATTGCATGTGTTTATCTTTTTTGAATGCTGAGTAATATTCCATGGTGTATATGGACCACATCTTCTTGATCCAGTCATCTATTTTGGGGCATTTGGGTTGTTTCCAAAGCTTAGCTATTAAGGGCAGGGGCAGGCCAGCTCCAGAACATGCTCAGTCCCATACCTGCCAATGCATGGGAGCCACCTGATGTCTCCAATTCCACGCAGGCCCACTCTCACCAGAATGCACTGGACATCCAGTAGACGAGTATAGAAAGAAATGCCTACCCTGATGCTCACTCCCTAAGATGCTCCTGGCCTCGATGGGGTTTCCGCAAGGTCCTTCCCAGATGGGAGGAGAATGAGCTCATAAACAGCAGTCTTTCCAGCAAGCAAAGTCATTTTCAGGGACTAAGTTGGCCTCTTCCTATGAAGCCGCTCACAAGACAACAGCCAACTTTTCATGGGCTGGATCCCTACTGGCTGAACTGGCCATCAAAATAGTGGACTATTCGCCCTGCAAGGACACCAGTCTCTACCTCCAGCCTGCCCTGACCAACAAGTACTTTATCCAGACCAGGAAAAGCCCATCCTTAGAAATTCTCTTCAAGTTCCAAGAGGAGAAACTCCAGCATAGGAAAGGAGAATAGTTCGCGTGTGTTCTGTCATTGTTAGCTTTACAACTGAGCGGGATTTCCTCGAGCACTGCATGACAATAAGACCTTACATGTATAGAGCTCTTTACAACACTGAAAATACTTCCACAAACACTACTTCCTTTTGGTGAAGGAAATCTCCTGCTACTTTGCACATTTTTCTCTCAGAAGCTGTGTTTTCACTTCTCCAGAAGCTTCTGTGTAATTCACTCTGTGATATAAAACACAGACCACAACAATGTTAAGGGTCACCTCCCAAGCATGAGGAGAAAACCGATGACTTTTTTTTAACTAATATATTTGGCTAGCTTGCACTTAAGTTGGTTAATTTCAAGCCAGACCTCACTTGATGGGTGTCTGGTTCAAGTAGCACGATTCTCACGGGTGTAAGGAAGGCCAAGACCAGCTCTGGTCAGGGCAGCTCTCCTCCCTTCAGAAACTTCACAGGACCAGAAGGGTAAACACCTGACCCCACAAGTTCCCTGGCAGACATGACTAGTCAATCACTGCATTCTTTCTTCTAAGACCAGACCTCAAGGCTACATTTAAGGCAGGCATTACCAGTTGATTTGACTTGGCATAGCAAAAGAAAGCTGAGTGTCCTTCCTTCATCTCAGGTTGCTGGAGTTAGGCCCTAGGGAACCTGCTTAAGTTCTCTGGGGTTCCCTCTCCTGTTGGAAAGTGGCTGGTGGATCTACAGAGGCATCCCCAAGACATATCTAATATTACCAGGAAACTAATACCCCTGCAGAGCCCAGGCAATACCAGTTGTCTCACCCTTTCTTCACTCTGATTCTTCTCCTAACTACTAAAATTCCACTCATCCACTCTCTTTCTGCATCTCCCTCGTTTGGTCTGCATTACTGAACTGCCCTACCCCACATCCCAGCAGCCACCAGACTACAAAAGCCACCATAGGTCTCTGATCACATTTCCCACCCCTTATTCATCATGAGGAAATTTTTTTTTTAAGATTTTTTTTTTTTATACAAGAACAGGGGTACAGGTCAGATGTGTGGGAGGATTCACCAGAGACAGAGCGGGGAACAGAACAGGCAGACTAACTGAAATACACTGCTGAGGGGAGCAGCAGGTGAGGCAGGAGAGGTCTGCCACACCATATGGGTTTCTCCCCGGCCAGCCGGGATTGAACCTGTGCTGTAGAGATTGCAAATAGCTTCACAGTGCAGCGCTCAGCCTGCACCACCAAGGAGGCCCCATGAGGAAATATTTTTAAAAGACTTCACACTGCAATAATCCTTTCCTGTCATTAGCACAGCGGTAACACAGCTATCACATAACACTGGGCCAGGGAGTAGTTCTTCCAGGTGGCAAAGATCATGGAGACTCAGGACAGGTAACGAAAGGCAAAGAACTTCACTTTGCTCATTACACAGTGCAGGTGAAGGTGGGACAGGAGAGAGGCTGGAAGGGCAGGCGAGGGCAGTAACACCAGCACACTCATCTACACACTTTACAGACAAACATAAAGTTTCAGCAGGGAGGAACATGGCTGGTGCTGCATTTCTGGACTCCCTGGCAATTCTGTGAGTAATAGCATGGGAAGGAAGCTATGGAAGTAGGTTATGGGAAGAATCTTGAAATGCGGAATCAGCAGAAGTAGGAGGTTGAAGTGCAAGAGGAGCAGTGGCCTTCAGCCTAGCCCACCCTCTCTCTGCAGTCACTCCCTGACAATCCCAACTAGCCCCAATTTTAAAAACCACCACCCCCTGCCAACTCACTATTAGATAGCCCAAATTAAGTTGGAACTTGAAAGATCCTTTGCCTGAGCCTCCTAGTGGCATAAGGGTTAGAGACAGCACTATCAAGCTATTGCCAGCCATTGTGGCACGAGTTCAATCCCAGGCTGGCTAGGGAGCAACCCACATGGCACAGCAGACCTCTCCTGTCTGGCTTGCTGCTCCCCTCAGCAGTGTATTTCAGTAGATCTGCCTGTTCTGCTCCCTACTCTCTCTGGTGAATACTCACACCCCCACACCTCTGGCTTACACCCCAGTTCTTATATGTATAAATAAATAAATCTTTAAAAAAAAAAAAAAGATGCATTTACTTGACTCCTGCACTTGAATTTCCAAATGACAATTCCAACTTAATCCATCCAAACTGAACTCTTCATCTTCCCCTTAAACCTGCTCTTCCACACTCCGCCCATCTCAGCAAAGAGATGTCCTTCCAGCTGCTCTAGCCAAAACCCCTGGAGTCAGCCTTGACCCTTCTCCAACTTCCTACTGCAATCCACTGGGAAAGCATGTGGCTCTGACTTCATAATATATTCAGAATTTCTGGACTTCTCCCACTATCTTCCTCCTAATGCGTCTCTGGCATCCACCCCTACTCACCTCTCTTCACCCAGCAGTCAAAGCTCCCATTGTAGTGTGAGTCAGACCATGACCCTCTACCACTTGAACCACCCTCCATGGCTGCCCACCATAAAGTCCAGCAGTGCCCCACAAGACACTACATGAGCTGCCTCTTCTCTGTCTGCTTCCCCCATCACTCTTCCCTTCACTACTGCACTACAGCCACTCTGGATTCCTGAGTGTCCCTCGAACATGCCAAGGACTCTCCTGCCTCAGGGCCTTTGCACTTGCTCTCATCTATGTGTAGAACACTCCCCCCAGTAGCCATGTAAATATCTACCCTTCTTTTCTGCAAACCTGTTCAAATGTCACCTTTTCAAAGTCCTTCTTTCATTTAAATAGCAGCCCTGACCTCTATATCCTTGCCCTATTCTTCTCACCCTTCACCATCTGACATACACCTGTCTCCCCACAGGACTGTCAGTTCCACGAGTTCAAGAACTTTGGTCTGGCCACTGCACACGATCCCCGGTACCCAGCACATGATAGACGCTCAAAGATTAGTAGAATGTGTGACTTTGGACAACTGAGCAGATCAAGCAGAAGCTTCCAAGGGACAGTGATGCTGTTAAGAGAAGTAGAAACACCCAAGGATGTGGGGGCTTAAAAAGAACAGAAGGCAAGGAATAAAATAGGTGCCAGCAAACTATGGCCTGCTGAGCAAATCCAACCCATCACCTGTTTCTGTAAAAAAGGAAAACATCTTACTGGAATAGAGATGTACACATTTGTTTAAATAGAGATGTACACATTTATTTAAATATTGCCATGGTGTGCACTATGACAAAAATGCTGAGCAGTTGCAACAAAGCATGAAATATTATCTGGCTCTTCATAGAAAATGTTTGTCAGCCTCTCCCGCAAAGCACTATTGTTCAAACTACAAATTCATAGCCAACCCCCCTCAAGAAAATTTCCACAAACCTTCCAAGAGGCTCAGACCCCAGTTTGAGAAATAATTATAGTAAAATAAGATGGAAGTGGAGAAGTAAGAGTTGGATTCAGTCTCCAGCACTACCAGTTAATCTGTGTGACCTTACATAAATTACTTAACTTCATTGAGCCTCTTCTTCCTCATCAGCAAAATAAGAAATACTATCAATCACCTTCTTAGTGAGAGGAGTCAAGATATTATAGGCACGGCAACTGGCAGTGGCTAGCTCACATTATACCTGTACAACTAGCCACTTTTTTGAGAATGCACTTTATTCCAAGCACATTCTAAATGCTACCTGGGCATTTACTCATGTAATCCTCACAAAAACTCAAATAGGTTCTGTGCTACTGCAGAGTATTTTATTTACATTTGATGAATACAAATTTTCAATCATTTTTTAATTATAGAGGGGATGAGGCCCATGGTTCCAGGACTGTTTTAGGAACAGACAAGCTTGGGGAAGCAGCAAAGCACTGAGCCAGCTCCTCTGCAGTGAGTGGGGATCCTGGAACTTTCAGGACCTCTGTCAGTCCCCTAAACTGCTCCCCAAGTTAGCCAGAAAAGTCTCCAAATTCGAAGAAGTCTCGTGACACACTCAGCAGAGATACCATGAAAAGCAACTGATTTTGTGCCTATTTTGGGCAGCTTAGTAGATAAATGGTCACTGCAGAGGAAAGAAAGAGCAGGGCACAGAGCTGAGAAACAGCAAGGCAGCAAAAGTGAGAACCTGGCACCTCTCCAGAGAAGTCTCTGTGTCCTCAGCCAGTGAAGAACCAAAAATCCTTTGGACCTCGTCACCAACCCAGTAATTCAGTACTACTTTCTCGATAAATATAGCAATTTGAACTACTTTTATGAATGTAAAATATGTGGAAAGAATTCTACCTCCTTAAACATATTGTACATCAAATCAGAGAAAATTTTTCAACTCCGATTTGATACCTGAGAAGCGGAACTAATTTCAAACCAAGAACAAATTCTTTATGATCATTTTGGGGAACATGGAGTAAATAAGGTTTTTAACTAATTTGGTTAGATTGAAAACAAGCTGAATCTAAAGGTAAACCCTGACTTAGAAGTAAACCTCACTAGGGCCCTGGGATGAATAGTTAAATCTTTCAATTCCCATAAACCCCAAGAGTTCTTGGGCCTCCCAGATGGCGCAAGGGGTTAAGCACTGCACTGTGAAGCGGTCCGCAGCCTCTGCAGCATGAGTTCAATCCCCGGCTGGCCAGCAAGCTGACCCACATGGCACAGCAGACCTCTCCTGTCTCGCCCACTGCTCCCCTCAGCAGTGTCTTTCAGTCACTCTGCCTGTTCTGTTCTCCGCTCTGTCTCTGGTGAATCCTCTTATCTCACCACCCACACCTACCCACACTTCTGGCCTGTACCCCAGTTCTTGTATGCATAAATAAATAAATCATTTAAAAAAAAACCCCAAGAGTTCTCATTTCTTTCCTTGACTTTCCCATTACCAAGATGGGGTCCAAATGAAAACCCCAGTGCTTGCACCCTCAGGGGAGAAGCAACTGGGCCCCACCTGCAGGAATCAAAGCCAAGAATTGAACGCCTCAGTCAGCTTGGCTGATAGAACAATCAACATGCCAGCGGATTTGCCTTATGGTAAGGGCCCTGCATTGACAAGCCCCCTTCTTGCTGTGAGCTCACCTGGCCTTTCCCTGGGAGAGAGGCTGCTTTTGCATCTCTTGTGACAAGGGCTCTACTCCCTTGTGGGGGGGGGGGGGGTGAGGGGAACACTCTCATGACCTCTTCTAAATCTCATCACCTCCCAAGGCCCAAGCATCATCACCAGCAGGCATCGCCTCAACATATGAATGTGGGGACACAAACATTCAGCCCATAACAATTCCTGAATTAAATGTTTTGAACATCTTTCATTCAGTTTCTGAACGTGGAATTCTTGCCTTTTCAAAGAAGCCCTCTCTACTGCCCACTTCGCACTGGGGCTAAGTGCTACTACATTCTGAAGTCTTAGCATTTGTGTCTCTGTCTACAAAATACTAATTTACATCTGTCCTTTTTAAAAATAAAAAGACATCTGTCTTTTCCTCTGTGGGTGTGGGCTCCCTAGCAAGAATTCTGACTCTGGAGCAGAGCAGGGAGTCACTGAGCAGTCCTCTCACTCAGCACTCTGCACACAGCCAGCACTGTCTGATATGGATCAAACAGAAACATGGAGCACAAATGTCTCTGAAAGGAAGAAAATAGCAGTAATGGCCCTGTTTCCCTGTTTCCTGGTCTTTGGGCTCCTCCAGGACCACCATACTGAAGTGGTGGTCTTCCATCCCATTTCACTGTACTCAGGGATGAAGATAAAATTGCTACCTGACAATCCTGAAGTTATATTTTATCCAAAACATGGGATTTTATCACCACCTCCCTTTTTTTCCAGATAGCCCATTCCCCAGTGGCAAACGCAACTGTCTTCATCCTCTGTTTCTTAAGTAAATATTTTGTATTATTCAAATGTAAGACATTTAGAAAAAGTATTCAAATCAATGAATTTTCACAGTAAACACATCATGTGACCACTACACAGATAACAAAATAAACATCACTGGCACCACAGAAGCCCCAATCAGCCATTAGAATCCCTTCTCACCCAAGGGAGCAGCTGCTTTAACTTATAAAATTATAAACTTGAACTTGATCTAAATTACCAGAGACAGTCTCCTGTGTCTGGCTTATTTCATTCAACCGTAAGTTGGTGAGACTCATCCATGTTGTTAAATGGATGTAACGGTGCATCCATTTTCAGTGTGGTATGGTATTCTATAACATGAATATACTGTAATGCAATTATCATTCCACTGTCAATGAAGATTGCATTGTTTCGGGTATTTTGCTGTCAAGGATTGCTGTTGTGAACATTTTTAAAAGTCTTTTGGGGTATATATGTCTACATACCTATTGGACCTTTATTTAGGTGTGGAGTTGTTGGCCATAGAGCATGGGGATGCTCTGTTTTATGCCTATCAAAAGGGTTTTTGAAGTTGGTTAGTGATGTTTCTTTTGCTCCATCTTTTCCAATCCTTAGTATTATTATGATTTTAACTTTTAACCATTTTTGTGGGTATCAGTGTATCCCTGTGATTTTAGTTTGCATTTCCCTGATGAATGAAGTCTGTTGGCCACGTTGATACCATCTTGGAGAGCCTGTTCAAGTCCTTTGCTCATTCTTCTACTTGATTGTTTCTATTCTTACTTATTTAGCAGAGTATTAACTCTGTAAATTTTCAATGAGTCCATTATTGAATGCATATTTACACATAGATAGAGAGCACATAAGTATTTCTCACATTGTGGGAGATCAAAGTTTGCTAAGATTTTTTTTTCATCACAAATGGGTTCAAATTTTATCAAATGCTGTTTCTATATTATGAGCACATGTTTTTTTTTTCTTTTTGAGCCTGTTAGCATGTTGAATAAATTGAGATTTTTTAAATATTAAACCAAATTTTCATTTCTAGAATTAACCCAATTTGGTGATATTTCTTATCCTTTGAATACATTGTTTAAGTTATTTCACCAACATTTTGTTTAGTTTTGTTCCTGTACTCATAAAACAGGCTGAGCTAGACAGTTTGCCTTTCTTGTAATGACATTGTCAGGTTTGGGAATGAAGGTTATACTAGCCTCATAAAATGATTTGGGAAATGTTCAACTCTTTCTCTGTTCTCTTTGGAACTTAGTATAAGATTGCCATTTCTTCGCTAAATTATTTGGCAAAGTTCACTAGTGAGGACAACTAAGTCAAAGATTCCTTCACCAGAAAAGCTTTTATTTACAGATGCAATTTAAGGCCCAAATATACTAATTATTTCATGTATATTTGTAAAGAATATGTATTCTGCAATTGGTGGTTATTGTGATCTATGTATGTCAATTCAGTTATATTGGTTAATAGTGTTCAGATCTTCGAGACCATGCAGGTTTTTTTGGTCAGTTTCTGGAATCAGTTACTAAAAGAATATGCTAAAAACCCACTCTAATTACAAATTTGTATATTTTTCCTTACAATTCTGTCAAAAATTTTTTTATCCATTCCAACTAGGTACATACTTATGTTGGGTTTCTGATGTTTCCTTGATTGATTGTCCCTCTGTATCTGGTAATGTTTTTCTTTTTTTTTTTTTTTAATGAAAAAAAATTTTTTTAATAGAGGCATCTTTTATTTATTTATTTGTTTGTTTGTTTTTGTTTATACATGCACTGGGTACAGTCGGAAGTGCGGGAGGGTGAGAAAATTCACTAGAGCCAGAGCGGGGAGCAGAGCAGGCAGAAGGACCGAAGTACACTGCTGAGGGGAGCAGCGGGCGGCAGGAGAGGTCTGCGCGCCATGTGGGACCCTCCTCCTGTGGCCGGGGAGCAGCCAGGGATCGAACCGGTGCCGCAGAGGCCGCGGGCAGCTTCACAACCCAGCGCTCAACTGCTGTGACCCCGGGGAGGCCCTCTGGTAATGTTTTTCACTAAGGGTCTACATTGTCTTTCATTTCTTATATCCTTTTATTTGGATAGTATATCTTTTTTCCATTCATTTACTCTCAGTCTTTTCATATCTCTATATTTCAGATATTTTTGAAAGCAGTATTTAAATTGAATTTTACTGGGCTCTTGAAAATTTTATTTGACAGTTTCAGAGTTCTCACTGGAATATTAGTTCATTCTCATTTAATGTAATTACTAATGCATTTACATTTAAATCTGCTTTCTATTTGTTTTCTATTTATCCTATCTGTTCAGTGTTCATTATTCTCTCATCTGAATTCTCACCTTCTTTTAGATTAACCAAGTGTTTTTCAATATGCCCTTCTCTTTTGTTAGCTTATTAGTTACATGTTATCCACTATTGTTTAAGGATTATCATGGAAATAACGTACTTGACTTATCAATTAGTACTTTTCTCATTCTCCAAAAAATAAAAGGACTTTAAAACACTTCAGCGTTTTTTTTTTACATCTTCATTACTTCTGTACAGTTGTTTGCTATGTATTTTAACTTTACAGACATTTTAACCCCATAAGATACTGTTGAGTTGTACCATTAATATTCATTTTAATTTACTCATATATTTAACTTATCCATTGTTTTTAATTCCTTCCTGTATTTCCATTCTTCCATCTGGGATCATATACCTCTTTCTGGAGAATTCCTTTTAGTATTTTTTATGCTATGTCTGCTGGCAAAAAAAAAAAAAATCAGTCTGTGTCTGGAATGATTTCATTTCATGTTTATCTGTAAGGAAATTTTGGATACAAAATTCTGCCTTAGCACTTATTTTTCTTCAGCAGTTCAAAGACATATTTCATTGTCTTCCAGTTCCACCATTTCAGTTGAGAACTCAGTTGTTAGTTTCCCGGTTGCTTCTCTAGGCAATGTGTCCTTTTTCTCAATACAAGCACTGGGTAGTCAGAAGCACGGGAGGGTGAGAGAATTCACCAGAGCCAGAGCGGGGAGCAGAACAGGCAGAAGGACCCAAGTACACTGCTGAGGGGAGCAGCGGGCTGCAGGAGGGGTCTGTGCGCCATGTGAGACCCTCGCCCTGTGGCCGGGGAGCAGCCAAGGATCAAACCGTCACCGCAGAGCTCAACCACTGCGCCAGCGGGGAGGCCCTGTATCCTCCATAGGTTTTAGAAGTTTCTGTTAGTATCTCTTGCAATGTTGCTTCTTCCATAATCTTTCTGGATTTCAAAGGTATGTTCAGAGATATGAATATTTTTGTGACTATTTTTTATCCTCTTCATTCTGAGTTAGATATTTTCTACTCATCTACCTTATAGATCTCAAAATACCTTTTCTCGTATGTCTAAGCTGGTGTTAAACCCACCTACTTATGCTTAATGCCATTGATTTTATT
The DNA here is from genome assembly GCF_014898055.3 of Talpa occidentalis. Lineage (NCBI taxonomy): Eukaryota > Metazoa > Chordata > Mammalia > Eulipotyphla > Talpidae > Talpa > Talpa occidentalis. The sequence continues at coordinate 29,093,283 of NW_023601322.1, forward strand.
TCAGCTCAAGAATCTCTGTTGGGTTTATTTTTATAAATAGATTCTAGCTTCTTTAAAAATTCTCCATAACTGTCATCTACCTTCCTGAACCTATTGATCACTAATATTAAGCCTATGTTTATAATTGCAATATCTGTATCACCTGTAGAACAATTTTTTTAAATAAATTTTATTTTTATATTCCCCATACAATTGCAACTCCCTTATTTTGACCCCAATCCCTCCTCTTCCCACCCCCCCCCACCTCCCATAGAGTGCCTCTGGTTCATAGTTTTTTGTTGATTTTGATTTTCACTTTCTTATAGTTATTCATTTTCCTGGTCCCTTATTTAAGTTTTCTAGATTCCTGCTATGAGTGAGACCATCCGGTATTTTTCTTTTTCTTTCTGGCTTATTTTGCTGAGCATGATCCCTTCCAGCGCCATCCACGTTGCTGCAAATTGCATGTGTTTATCTTTTTTGAATGCTGAGTAATATTCCATGGTGTATATGTACCACATCTTCTTGATCCAGTCATCTATTTTTGGGCATTTGGGTTGTTTCCAAAGCTTAGCTATTGTAAACAGTGCTGCTATAAACACAGGGGTGCAGGTGCTCTTTGGAATTGATGTTTCTGTGTCCTTTGGGTAAATACCTAGGAGTGGAATTGCTGGATCATATGGAAGCTCTGTGTTTAGTAGGTCAAGAAATCTCCACACAGCTCTCCATAGTGGTTGGACGAATTTGCACTCCCACCAACAGTGCAGAAGAGTTCCTTTTTTCTCCACATCCTCGCCAACATTTGTTGTTGCTAGTTTTTTTAATATGTGCCATTCTCACTGGTGTAAGATGGTATCTCATAGTGGTTTTGATTTGCATTTCCCTGATTACAAGTGATGTTGAACATTTTTTCATATGCCTGTTGGCGATTTGCATTTCTTCTTCAGAGAAGTTTCTTTTTAGCTCTTCTGCCCATTTTTTTGACAGGATTATTTTCTTTGTTGTTGTTGAGTCTCATCAGCTCTTTGCAGATTTTTGTGATCAGTTCTTTATCATTAGTGTTGGGTGCAAAAATGTTCTCCCAGACGGTGGGGTTTCTCTTTGTTTTTGTTACTGTGTCTTTTGCTGTGCAGAAGCTCTTTAATTTGATGTAGTCCCAGCTATTTATCTTTGCCTTCACTATCACTGTTTTGGGTGATGTGTCTGTGAAGATGTCTTTGATGTGCATATCACGTAGTGTTTCGCATATATTTCCTTCTATGTATTTTATGGTTTCAGGTCTTATGTCTAGTTCTTTAACCCATCTTGAGTTGATTTTTGTGTATGGTGTGAGGTAGTGGTCAAGCTTCATTCTTTTGCATGTAGCAACCCAGTTTTCCCATCACCATTTATTGAACAAACTTTCTTTGCTCCAATGCATAGTCTTTGCTCCTTTGTCAAAGATTAGTTGACCATAAATCTGAGTTTATTTCTGGATTTTCTGTTCGATTCCATTGGTCTGTGTGTCTGTTCTTGTTCCAATACCATGCAGTTTTGATGATTATGGCTTTGTAGTAGAGTTTGAAGTCTGGGAGTGTGATGCCTCCATTCCCTTCTTTTTTTTTTCAGGAGAGCTTTGGCTATTCGGGGTTTTTTGTGATTCCATATGAATTTCATCAATAATTGTTCTATTTCTTTGAAGAATGACATTGAAATTTTGATTGGAATAGCATTGAATCTGTATATTGCTTTTGGTAGGATGGCCATTTTAATAATGTTTATCCTTCCAATCCATGAGCAGGGGATGTCTTTCCATTTCTTTGTGTCTTCTTCTATTTCTTTTAACAGTGTTTTATAGTTTTCTTTGTATAGGTCCTTTACCTCTTTTGTTATATTTATTCCCAAGTATTTGATTTTTTTTTTGTTTTGATAATAAAAGGGATGGTTTTTTTTTTATTTCTTCTTCTTCAGATTTATTGTTTGTGTATAGGAAGGCTACTGACTTTTGCGTGTTGATTTTGTATCCTGCCACTTTAGTGAACTGATTGATGAGTTGAATTAGTTTTTCTGTGGAGTTTTTGGGGTTCTCTGTGTATATTATCATATCATCTGCAAATAGTGATAGTTTGACTTCTTCTTTTCCTATTTGGATTCCTTGTATGTCTTTCTCTTGTCTTATTGCTTTGGCTAGGACTTCCAGTATTATATTGAAAAGCAGTGGGGAGAGTGGACATCCTTGTCTTGTTCCAGATCTTAATGGAAATGCTTTCAGCTTTTCACCATTGAGAATGATACTGGCTGTTGGCTTGTCATATATGGCTTTTATGATGTTGAGGTAAGTTCCTTGTATCCCAAGAATTTCAAGGGCTTTTATCATGAATGGGTGTTGCACTTTGTCAAAAGCTTTCTCAGCATCTATTGATATTATCATATGGTTTTTATATTTCTTTTTCTTGATGTGTTGGATAACGATTGATTTTCGGATGTTGAACCATCCTTGTATCCCTAGCATGAATCCTACTTGGTCGTGGTGAATTATCTTATGGATACAATGTTGGATTCTGATAGCTAAAAATTTATTGAGGATTTTTGCATCAGTGTTCATTAGGGAGATTGGCCTGTAGTTTTCCTTTGTGTTGTCCTTGTTTGGTTTTGGTATTAGTGTAATGTTGGCTTCATAGAACGTGTTTGGTATTGTCCCTTCCTTCTCAATTTTTTGGAAGAGTTTGTGAAGGATAGGCACCAATTCGTCTCTGAATGTTTGGTAGAATTCATTTGTAAATCCATCAGGTCCTGGGCTTTTGTTTTTGGGGAGGTTTTTAATTATCATTTCAATTTCGCTGCTTGTAATCGGTCTGTTTAGGTGTTCTATTTCTTCTTTATCTAGCTTTGGGTGATTGTAGAGTTGTAGGAATTTGTCCATCTCCTCTAGATTGTTGAACTTGTTTCCATATAACTGTTCATAGTAGTTTCTCATTATTCTTTTGATTTCTGCTGTGTCCGTTGTGATTTCTCCTCTTTCATTTATGATCCTGTTTATTTGTGCTTTCTCTCTTTTTTCCTTTGTGAGCCTGGCTAGGAGTTTGTCTATTTTGTTGATTTTTTTGAAGAACCAGCTCTTGGTTTCATTGATCTTTTGGACAGTTTTTTTACTTTCGATTTCATTTATTTCTGTTTTGGTTTTTATTATTTCTTTTCTTCTACTGGTTTTGGGGTTTTTTTGTTGTTGTTCTTTTTCTAGATCTTTGAGCTTCGAGATTAGGTTGTTTCTTTGAGTTCTTTCTTGTTTCTTGATGTGAGCTTCTATTGCTATATATTTTCCTCTTATTACTGTTTTTGCTGCATCCCATACATTTAGGAAATTGGTGTCCTCATTGTCATTCAATTCAAAGAATTTTTTAATTTCTTCTTTGATCTCCTCATTAGTCCAGTGTCTTCCAGTAGTGTGGCTTTCAATCTCCATGAGGTAGGAGAGTTCCTTGCCTTCTTTTTATGGTTTATTTCTAGTTTGATGCCTTCATGGTCAGAAAAGATGGTTGGTATGATTTCAATCTTGGTGTATCTGTTGATGTTTGTCTTGTGTCCCAGTATGTGATCAATCCTGGAGAATGATCCGTGTGCGCTTGAGAAAAATGTGTACTCCATTTTTTGGGGGGTTTAGTGTTCTATAGATGTCTGTTAAGCCCAAGCACTCTAGGTCCTTATTTACAGCTTTAGTGTCTTTACCTATTTTTTGTCTCATTGATCTATCCATTGTTGATAGTGGTGTGTTGAAGTCTCCCACTGCGTATGTGTTTTCTCTGATGTCTGTTTTCAGAGATGACAACAGTTGTCTGATATATTTTGGTGCTCCTTCATTTGGTGAATATATGTTAATGAGTGTTATTTCTTCTGGAAGTATTGTCCCCTTGGTCATAATGTAGTGACCGTTAGGGTCTCTTTTTATCTTTTTGAGTTTGAAATCTGTTTTATCTGATATAAATATAGCTGTTCCTGCTTTCTTTTTTGGTCCATTGGCTTGTAGGATAGTTTTCCTCCTTTAACTTTGAGTCTATTTTTATCTTTTGTAGCTAAATGTGTTTCCTGGAGACAGCAAAAGGTTGGGTTTTGTTTCTTAATCCAGTCTGCGACTTTGTGTCTTTTTATTGAAGAGTTTAGTCCATTTACATTTAGAGTTAATATTGATATGTTAGCATCTGTATTTGCCATTGTGTTTGTCTTTCCTTTGATTTTATTTATTTATTCTTTTAATAACATTTTTTTGGCCTTCTTTCATTGTTATTCGTCCCTCTGAGGTTCTGGCTTTAGGACTCCTTGTAGTATTTTTTGGAGTGGGGTTTTAGTCGTAATGAAATTCCAGAGTTTCTGCTTGTCTGGGAAGGTCCTTATTCTTTCTTTTTTTTTTTTTAACAGAAAGCCCAGTTTTATTTTTTTTTATTTTATTTTATTTTTAATTTATTTATTTATTTGTACAAGCACTGGGCACAGTCGGAAGCGCGGGAGGGTGAGAGAATTCACCAGAGCCAGAGTGGGGAGCAGAGCAGGCAGAAGGAACGAAGCACACTGCTGAGGGGAGCAGCAGGCAGCAGGAGAGGTCTGCGCGCCATGTGGGACCCTCCTCTGGTGGCGGGGGCGCAGCCGGGGATTGAACTGATGCTGCAGAGACTGAGGGCAGCCTCACAACCCAGTGCTCAACCGCTGCACCACCGGGGAGGCTCCTCCTTATTCTTTCTTAATAGAGGAAGGAGAGCTTTGCGGGATAGAGTATTCTTGGTTGGCATCTGTTTTCTTGGAGTCTGTTGACTATGTCCCTCCACTCTCTCCTTGCCCATAGTGTTTCTTCGGAGAAGTCTGATGTCAGCCTGATTGGTTTTCCTTTGAATGTTATCTGTTTCTTCCCTCTTGTCAGCTTCATTATTTTTTCCTTGTCCTGGATTCTTGGGAGCTTTACTATTATGTGTCTTGCTGTATTTTTCCTTTCATCATGGAAGTTTGGTGTTCTTCTTGCTTCTTGTATATCAGTTTTCAGCTCCTTCTTCACGTCTGGGAAGTTCTCTTCAATTATTTTCTTGAATATTTTCTCTGTTCCTACATCTCTCTCCTCTCCTTCTGGTATTCCTATAACTCTTATATTTCCTTTCCTCATGGAGTCAGATAGTTCCCGAAGTCTTTCTTCAGTCTTTTTCCTTCGTACTTCTCTTCCCTTTCTGTTTTGGTTCTTTTTATTTCTGTGTCTTCAAGAGTACTTATTCGTTCTTCCATTTCATCTATTCTGCTTTCATTGCTTTTCCCAGAGTTCTTTAGTGCCTCCATTAATTCTTTGATCTCCTGCATTTCTTTTACTTCCCTCTTTAGGGACTCAATTTCATTCTTCTGATCGTTGATTATTTTTCCCTTATCATTGTTTTCCTTTATGACTTCTGTCATTTTTTTAATGATGGCAATTTTAAATTCTCTTTCTGGAAGGCTCAGAAGTTCTCCCAAGTTACTGTCGTTGCAATCTGGGGGGTGGTTTTCTTTTTGTGGTGTGCTTTTTTCCTGAGGAGTTGCTAGGTTGTGTGTGGTTCTTCTACTCCCTACTGTCTGTTTTCTAATTTGCCGTATGCACTGGGACACTGTGTTGCTGGGACTGGCTGGCATCTTGAGTGAACTCCGCTCCCCTCTGGCTCCTCCGGGAGCCATCTGTCGGTTTCAAGCAGTCTTTACTGAAGAAAGGTCCCCGTTCTAAAATGCCTCGCGGGGACATGCTCCCCTGCGCGCCTGGTCTGCCCTGGCGGTGGGTTCCTGCGCCCTCTCTGGGCTCGGACTGCAGGCCAGAAGGGGCCTGGCATGGGCGAACTTCCCAGCTCACCTCTGGCTCCTCCAGGAGCCTTCTGCTGGTTTCAGGCAGTCTTTACTGAAGAAATGTCCCTGTTCTAAAATGGCAATGCGGGACGCACTTCCTGCGCGCCCAGTCTGCCTCAGCGGTGGGTTCCTGCTCCCCCTCTAGGCTGGGACTGCAGGCCAGAAGGGGTCTGGCATGGGCGAACTTCCCAGCTCACCTCTGGCTCCTCTAGGAGACTTCTGCTGGTTTCAGGCAATCTTTACTGAAGAAATGTCCCTGTTCTAAAATGGCGATGCGGGACGCACTTCCTGCGCGCCCAGTCTGCCTCGGTGGTGGGTTCCTGCTCCCCCTCTAGGCTGGGACTGCAGGCGAGAAGGGGTCTGGCATGGGCAAACTTCCCAGCTCACCTCTGGCTCCTCCGGGAGACTTCTGCTGGTTTCAGGCAGTCTTTACTGAAGAAGTGTCCCTGTTCTAAAATGGCGATGCAGGACGCACTCCCTGCACGCCCGGTCTGCCCTGGTGGTGGGTTTCCCATTCCCCCTCTGGGCTCGGACTGCAGGCCAGAAGGGGCCTGGCGTGGGTGAACTTCCCAGCACACCACTGGCCTCTCTGGGAGCCTTCTGCTGGTTTCAAGCAGTCTTTACTGAAGAAAGGTCCCTGTTCTATGGGGTGTTGGTGTTTTTTTTTCTGGTCACTAGGTGGCACCAGAGATCTCTCCTAGTGTCCTTGGGGAGCTGTTTTTTTCACTCCGTGGGACTGGGAACAGAGTGGGAGTGGTGGGGAAAGCCTCAACGGCTTTGGGGTGCTGTATCTGCCTTGTGCCCCACCGTTGTGGGGAACCCACACCCCGAATTTCATGCCCCAGGTCTCAGTTCCAAAGCCCTCAGGTCCAGGACACAGGCTGTAGCCCAGTTCAGTGTCAGCAGAAATGGCGCCTTTTGCACCCCACTCCCGTGTCCAGGCACCCGGTTTCTGATTACTTGAGGGACATTCACCTCAGTGAGGGCCCCCGCGCATCTCCCTGTAAGCCTAGGTCGCAGGCATGGGGACCTGGGCAGCCGCGATCCGTGTTTGCTTTTCAAGCGCACCGCTTTTGCGCACAAGCTTACCGGATGGCCTGGGGCTGTGTGTAGGTCTCCAGGAGTCTTTATTTTTCTCTAATGGTGCCTGGAGCAGTTCGCTCACCTCCGTGGTGAATCCTGCAGGGTTCTCCACAGCTCCCGTTCACAGGGTATGGTGGCTGAAATAGTTCCTTTCCATTCACAGTCCTGCTTGATTCATAGTTTGTTCTTGTTGGTTGTTTTAGTTTTTGTTTTTTTTTCCCTCCTTTCTGTTGGTCGGAGAGTGCCAACTTTGTGGGTGGGGGAGGGTAGCAGGATCCTGTAGAACTATTTTTGAAGTCTTTTACTTCTGTTGATCCTGCCTCTTTCTGTGCCTGTTATTTATTGCCTCTATTTTTTCATCGAATGAGAGAACATACACACATGGCTACATAGGAGATACATAACTTCAAAGGATCTAGATGTTACATGAATTTCTGATTTTCTTTAGTTTGTGGTAGGCAACTAGATCAGGAACAGATCTTCTTTTAATCCAATCAGAGGTTGAACTGATTTGAGGCTTGGTTTTAGTCTTTATAAACTTGGTCTATTTCTGGTCAGCTAATTTGAGGTTAGGTTTCAGTCTTTATAAAGTTGACTATTTTTAGTAAGCCATTTCTCCTGGACATAGTCCTTCAAGGTTCCCGACAAAAACATGACAGTATTTCCAGAATCTCTCCATCTTTGGAAGACCTGAACCCTCATTTTTATCTCCTTAGCCTCATACACTGGTTTAGAATTCTGCTCAGCCTTTCAATCTATGCTGCCTATAAATCAATAAATTGGGGAAGGGGAGCTGCCTCAGAGATTAGATTGCCAAGTGAAGAATTAAATTTGAGATGGAATTGACATTCAGGTCACATTCTAAAACACATACTAGAAAGCTAGAATGAGAACAGAGAATTCATCAAAAATAACAACAACACTATAAATATGAAGCAAAGAAAAGAGAAGGCTGCAAGAGTTTTGAGGGAGGCAGTGGTAACCCCTGTAGGGGAGATAAAGATGGCTGAGAGCAACATCCAATCCCATGAACAGCCCTCCTCTCCTGAGGGAGAAGGAATTCAAACAAATTCTCAAGTTCAAAGGAGAAGGGGAACCCCAAAATGGTGGAGCCCCTTCACTGGGAAGGCAAGCAGGAAGATGGTTCCCTCTGGCCAAGGTCAGCAAAGCAGTCTCCACAAAGGTAAGAGCATCTGTCTGTGGAGGGGTACAGCCTAGCTTAGTCAGCACAACCCAGAGAGTGGGCACAGCTGCGTGAAACCAAACCTTCCTTCACTGATGTATCCACAGTCTGGGGAATGCACTAGGACACAGTGTCCCAGAATCAGTTTCCCTGTGTTTACTGCCTGGGATTTCCCTTTATGGATTAATATGGATATATAAAAGAGGAATCCTGCAGAGGGGCAGAACTGCTGGTAGATCAATGTGTCGGAGAACATTGGGATGGAAGACAGGCTGGATTCCAGCAATGAGGGGTATGGATATCAAATTAAGAATATCAAGTTACAAAGGACTTTGGCCACAGGATCCAAAGCAAATTGCCTCTAACTAGACCATCTTTCTGCTCTCAACTCAGCTCAATGCAGTTCTCTCATGGGCACCATTCATACAGGCCACATGGGTGAGGAGCTGGCAGCAGCAGGAGAAGCAGACAATAAGGAAAATTTAGAACAGCAAGTCCAGTAATAGGGCACACCAGCATGTTTTCCACTTAATACCATGGCAAAGAAGACACTTTTAAAAAATAGCCTAGATGGGATTATCTGTGAGGCATGATCGAGATAATGAGGAGGCTTCAAATAGCATATTTTACTATGCACAAATCACAGTCCTTGCCTGTGTGGAGGCCACAGCCCCAAGCACATCATGATGGGCCTCAACCCACCCATTCCAGCACCCCTTCCCAAGTTTCCTTACAGTTGGGCAAATGCAAGACAAGCCTTGACCCCAGTACCACAGCCTCAGTGCTGGCTCCCCAGTTTCCACCAACATGGCAGCTTCATGCAGGCATGTATCCTCCCAGAAGGAAGGGAGACCCATAGAAGTTCTCACAGGGGAGTTTTTAAGAGTGCCAAAATTATTTCCAAATACTCCTACCCCATGTACCATGAGATACATGGTAACATGTATCATGATAACATGTATCTCATAAGATCTTAATTATCAGCTTAACCATCTAGATTATCAACAATGAACAAATACATCCAGTCTAATACTTCCATGGATCTTCAGGTCGTATTTGACACTCAAAATACATTAGCTGCCTTTCTCAGTTTGCTTGAAGTCTTGGAACTGAACTCCAGGTCTGCTGATGATCAAGGCTCATTATCAGACCAAATCCTGGTTACAAAGGCAGACACCTGGGCCTGGGATCCCAGGCCCCCCATAAACTAGCCTCTGCTCCTCTCACATTCCTGTCCTCAAGAATCTAAACTCCTCTCCTCTTGCCCACCCACCCAAGCCCATATCTTCTTGACTAATCCTATCACTTTTTTTTTAAGATTTCTTTTTTTTATTTATTTATACAATAGCTGGGGTACAGGCCAGAGGTGTGGGGGGTGAGAGGATTCATCAGTGACAGAGTGGGGAGCAGGACAGGCAGACATACCAAAAACACTGCTGAGGGGAGCAGCAAGCAAGACAGGAGAGGTCTGCCGTGCCATGTGGGTATCTCCCTGGCCAGCTGAGAATCGAACTGGTGCTGCAGAGGCTGCAGACAGCTTCACAGCGTTGCGGTCAACCCGCTGCACCACTGGGGAGGCCCCCTATCACTTTCTTAATGCCACCCCCAACTATATCCATCTGATTTTCATAGAAGAAAAGACTCATGGGGGGGTCTCCAACCCAAAGATAATACAAAGAAGAGAGGCAGCAACAGAACATCTCCCATCCTGTAAGTGGGCCAAGCACTAGCTTAATGTTTTCCAGATGTAATTCATTTAGGGTTCACTACCATCCCTTGGGGAAGCCACAGCTGTTCCCATTTTATAGATGCAGAAGTTGAAGCTAAGACATGGGAAGCATGTGGGATCCAAAGCCTGTGCTTTAAAGTATTATGCTGCACTGAACAGAAAGCCAGTGGAACATCCTAGAGGCAGCAGCCAGCTAACAGGCAATACGAGTAGATGGAATGATGAGTTAATGCCAGAGCTAACCTTTTAAGAAGATGAGGATGACCAGGTAGAAGGTTGCAGGAGCAGGGGTGGGGGTGTGGCAGAGGGGGAACAGAAGCAAGGAATGTGATGAACTATGGCAGTCAGGCGGCTGACACACAACACATGAAGTAGAGAATGGGCAGGGACAAGACTGGACAGAGGGGACACTGCCAGGTCACGGGAGGCTGAGGGACAGTGATGAGCAGTAACAGAAGTGCATGGCCACCTAATCCCCCAGCTCCAATTAAATGTGCCCAACACCAAGGCCACCAACACCCGCTCCTGTTGGTCTACAGGCTCCAGAGCATGCCAGCCACTCCTCGGACCTCTGCTCGGTCTCACCCCTTGACTCATCCCACCCAGCTGCAGGCTGCTCCTGACCTGGAGTTCAGCAGTGAAGAAAATGGGCACAAGTACTGTCTTCCTGGAGATTGCCCAAGGATGTTCCTCCCTGTAGGGTAAAGAAAATGTCAGGCTTTTTTGCCCTTCCGCCATCAGGATAGATGATGGATCCTTGTCCTGAATGCATGCCTGATGGCGGGCACCTGGAATAGGGTGTGGGCATAGGTAGATGGGATTCAGCTGAGTTAAGACTGTGCTTTTAAGGGCGACGTCACGGGGGGACGCCAGCAGCCCCAGCCAGCAGCAGCAGCAGCAGCAGTAGCAGCAGTAGAAGCCGAAGCGGAAAAGCAGCAGAAAGAACGCCAGAGAGCCCAGATAGAGTGAAGACTTGCTGGGGGCTGGGAGGCCTGCCAGCCTCCCAGCCCCCCAGCCAGCACCCCTGCCTGCCATATGCCTGGTGAACCCCAAATAAAAAACCTGCAAAAACCCACTAAGGACTCTGACTCCTTTACCCGGTCTGCATGGGATCAGAAAACCTGCTCTGTGTCCAGTCCTGCCCTTACACTCCCCCTATCTTGTTCTTCCAGCCCAGTGCACCAAGGGGCCAGGGTAGAAGGTAGGCAGTCCTCGGCCACCACTGCTCTTTCACCTCCAACAGGGGAGCCATCTCTCCTCATTCCTGAACTCAGGACCGTGGTAACTGCTCACAATCTTCCCTGACCCCAATTTCTGCCACTATCCTAGAAGATCCCACCCTTCTGTTTGCCCCATCAGTGGCCTCGCACCCGATTCCTCAGCAAGAAAGAGTGGGAGGTTGCCACACTCAGACTGAGTCCCATTTACCAACCATACAAACTCACATCCAGACACTTGACAGATTCACATTCAAAGGCCCCCATCAGATAGGATGCCAGATGCAGGAGGCATCTGTCTCTGGTATTCTGACCAGAGGAGGCCTCCAGTACCCACATCAGCAGCAGTCCTGTGCCCTTCCCCGTGGTCCATGGGAAAATAGCAGAGTCAGCACAGGCAACAGAAAATAGAAACCAACTTTCCTCTTCTGTGGATGGGAAACTGTCCCTCCCCGCATGTTCACCATACTTCTCCAGCTGCTACAGAACCTTGCACAAAAAGCCACCAGCCCTGGGCACAGGGCAGTTCCACAAAGGGGTATTTGCTGCTTCCCTGGTCATGGCCCAGGAACTGGAACTAGCTGAGAGGGAGCAACAGTTCCATAGATTCCAAAAGTGCAATATATAGTAATAAAGATTAGCAACAGTCCCATTCTCAAAAAGCCCTGAACCAGGAGAAAAAATACAGACATTACCCCATAATCCCATTCTCCAGAAGCTCTGAAGGCTAGCTGTGTCCTGAGACCTGTGTCTTATAGTCACATCATTTCCCACTGAATACCTGGAGACACCCACCATCGCCAGAAAGCACAGTGATGCAGAACCAAATGTGGTGGAAACATTTCTGGGGTCTTAGTAGGAATATCTGCAGGTAGGGCCTCCCTGGTGGCACAAGGGGTTAAGCACTACACTGTGAAGCTATCCACAGCCACTGCAGCATGAGTTCGATCCCCCGCTGGCCAGGGAGCTACCCACATGGCTCAGCAGACCTCTCCTATCTCACCTGCTGCTCCCCTCAGCAGTGTATTTCGGTCAGTCTGCCTGTTCTGTTCCCCACTCTGTCTCTGGTGAATCCTCTCACCCCCACACCTCTGGCCTGTACCCCAGTTCTTGGATGCATAAATTTTTTTTTTTTAAAATATCTGCAGGTAGAAAAATTTCTGGATCGTCTTATAAACTGATGCCAAAAATTCATAAGGAAACCTGGAGAAGAGCCAAAAGAAAGGAACAGAGAGATGAGGAAAGTGAAGCTGAGGTGATGAGCAGGCCCCTCCCCCACACATGAAGCAACTTGTTATTTTGCTTGATGTATGCCCTCTCCGGGTCTGCCCTCTCCCAGTCTCTCCCACTAGAATGTGAGCTCTAGGCAGGTCGGAATTTTTGCCATTTTGTTCATTTTCTTCAGTGTTTAAAGCAGAGTTTGGCACGTAGCAGAAGCACAATAAAAATACACTGAGAAGTGGCTAGATGACTAACACAGCTAATTATGCAGGTTCATGGGCAATGAGTTTTGAGGTAATCACACTGTTTCTCAACACACAGCCAGTTACTGATCCCAGAAGGACAAATACCTAACCTGAAAAAGTGAAGCCTGCTCTATGATACATAGGAAAGTTGTTGAGGGAGTAAATCCCAGGAGTTCTTATCACAGGAGGAAAATCTTTTTCCTTTATTTTTCTTCACTCCTTTCTTTTCTTTTTCATTCTCTCTATCTGAGAAGATGGAGGCAACTTGAACCTACTATGGTCATCATTTCACATTATATGTAAATCAACACCATGATATACATTTTACACTTAATTCAATATAATGACATGGCAATTATTTCATAATAGAACTAAGGAAAGGGATTTCAGTTTCTTGTGTGAAGCCCACACCCTAAAAGGGAACCGTGAAGGGGCTTTGAGATGAGGTCGTGTGGTCTGTCTTATTGGTTCACTCCTCAATCCAATGATGACTCTGGTCATGTGGAAACTACTGAAACATTAATGACGCCTAAAGCCTTTCAGTCAACAATTACTGATTCATTCGACCCAAACACACCATGGAATTACGCACAGACAGCTTCCTACGTCCTACAACTCCCATCAGATGGAGTTTTAGTCCCAGTGACTCATTCGTAGAATTAGAGCAATCCTGGTTCTTGCCGGCAAACAACTCAGGTGTGCAGAGCCCGCTGCCTCCTGGCTCCCGAAGGCAAAAGCCACGCGCACTCCCCGGAGCTCAGCAAGCCAGACTCCCTGCCCCTTGCAGATTCCTCCTGCTCTGGCAAACTCTAGTCACCAGACAAACACTGCCCGGAATAATGAAATCTAAACTGTTTACACTTTGCAGGACTGCAGATGTTAACCTAATGGGTGTTCTGCCCCAGGGACCAGGCAGGCCAAGGAACTTTTTTTTTTTTTTTTTAACGGAGGGGTTTCACGCTCTTGCGCATTGCGCTTACCCCGGCCATGCTAATCTTCTCTGTATCGTTCCCATTTTAGTATGGAAGCTGCTGAAGCCAGCACCAAGGAACTTTTCTAAAACGAAAGGCTCTCCAAGAGAGCTGGGGAAGAAAAGAGGCTTAAAGACACGAGAGCCCTGAGACACAAAGAAACCTCGGCCTGGGACGCGGCCCCTTTTTTCCCTTCCGGCTCCTCAGTTTGGGATTAGCCCTAGTCTTACTCATGGCTGTGTCACCAAGAGCCAACATGCGCAGCCTCAGCAGGCAGAGCTGCCACATCTGGGTCCAGCAGGTCACAACATGGGGTGGCAGAGGCGGGGAGGGATGCACAGTTTTCCAAGGAGATGGGGGACACCAACACCAAGTCAGGAAAACCATGTTTCCAAAAGTTTGGGTGAAGACAGGAGTGACAGGTAGCTTGCTGGGCTGTACATTGCTGGCATTTGTAGGACATGGTAGGGGTGAGGGGTCCTCTCCAGGCTAGGTGCAGGGCAGGAACTAATGAGGTGCACATTTTAGCACAGACAGGTACTGGGTGTTTAAGCTAAATCCTTCCTCCTTGCTGATATGAGTTGAGCCATTATTCAATAATCTGTTTGCAAACTCTAATGTTACAAGCAAAGTTCAAAATTTCAGGTTGCTTCAGAATTTCGGATGCTCCCAGCCCCACCCTAGCCCCATCCACTTCCATCCATAAGGGAACCTGATGAAAGCTTCAACACATTTGGATGAATGAGAGATGCAAGAGGCTTGGTGTTAGTTAACAAATCAGAGGGCAGAGATTTTGGTCACAGGTGCTAGAATCTGGAATACAGTGCAGGCAAGGAGAGGGAGGGAGGGGGCAGGCTTCTCAGGGGGACAGTTAATGAGTTATGACAAATGTTATAAACTCCTCAACACAAACCAAAGGGTCTCTTGAAATTCATCTAAAAAGAAGTCAATCCCAATTTCCTTCAGAAGCACAGTCCCCACCTTACACGCAAGTGGCATCCAAAAATTCACTATGACTTGCCTATCTGGCATGGAGTGTATTTTTCATAGAAATAAAGTAATGCCTATAGCTAGGATAGCAGACTAGCCTGTCACCAACATGGCTCATGAACTCTGGGAAACAGGCCCAAACTTTATTCTTCTTTGACATCCAAGTGCATGGCAGAGAGCAGACAAGAACAGGAATCCACACCTAGGTTAAGCATGATTTAACTTTTAACATGTCGAGCTGTGTCCTCCTTGAGGACACCTGGTTGACATCCTCAGTTTTAAAGGTACTTGGAGAATCATGTAAATTCCCCCAATTTAGACCCTGGATCTAATTTACATACCATAATAGCCTAAGCAAAGTAGTATTCCTAGATAATCCCACAGAATCCAAAGGGAGCTAAAAGGCAGGCCACACTCTTGCATTTCAGGCAGTTCCCCAAACTGGGAGCTTCATTCAATCAAGCACAAGTCGAGCCTCCAAGAAATCCTGATGAAAAACAGGTCTCCTACTGAGGGCTACCCAGAGGCCTGCGCAACTTCTGGACACAGTTATCCCTTAGTAAAAAGATGGTAAAATCATGCAGAACTGGCCCTTCCATACTCTAGCCTCCGAATGTAAGTATCTCGCCCCTCCTGTTTTTTCTACCACCACCTCCTTCACTCCAGATCTATCTGCTGAGGCTGCACAGGGAGAAACCACCTCCCTCCAGTACTGCTCACTGCATCTCTCCCTGCAATGATCAAAGTGCATTTTTCATTCTCTTACATTCCCCAGTGCTGCTTGCAGCCTCATTTATTTATGATATTTTGAAAGCCAATCCAATTTCTGGTGATCTGTGCTCTGTGGGGTTTGAAAAATGATCCCCACACTGCTCTGTCACCAGCACTGTCCTCTGCAAAGTTGTGGAAGGTTAGAGAGTGAGTGTTGGGTGATGTCAGAGTTCAGGGGGGCAGCTGCAGGGGATCCCAGGGTTTTCCCTCACCATCCATCCAGGGCCTCCAAAGCCTTAAGAATCAACAGCACTTAAATAAAGCCCAAACAATTTTTATATGAATGGCCTTTTATGTACAGGGTATTAAAAGGCACTTTTATTCTAAAGTTCAAAGACTTAGTAACAAATTTTCTGACAAAAGCTAATTGCCTAAGAAGTAAAAACCTCTAACACTCCTGCTGAAAAGAGAGCCAGGTAATTCTCTGCCAAAAAAAAAAAGCAATTCCACTTGTAGGTATTTATCCTAGAAAAATGAAAAATATGTTCACACAAAATTTCTACAGATGTTTCTAGAGGTAGAAGAGGTGTGACATGGTGGCTAAAAGAGCAGTTTCCATATCAAATGTTTATAAAAGCTGTATTTATCATCACCAAAAACTGGAAACATTGTAAATGTCCTTCAGAAAAACTGCAGTATATCCACACAGTGAAATACCACTTGGCATTAAAAAGGAATAAACATAACAATGATGCAATGATGCCCACAACTATAATGATGCCCACAACAACCTAGATGGATCGCCAGGGAATTATGCAGCATGAAAGAAGCCAGTCTCTAGATACATGGCATTCTGGAAACTACAGGGAATGAGAACAGATTGCCAGGGATTAGGGTGAGGGGAATTTCTGACTCCATAGGGAATTCTTCAGGTAGGTGGTCTATCCTCCGGTAGTCACAAGAATCTACACAGGTGTAAACACTTACAGGATGGTGCACCAATAATAAAAGTGAATTTTATAGATAAAAATTTCTTGGTAATCAATATGTCCAATTCCTCTGATCTGAACACAGGTGGGGGAGAGAAGGCCTGATGCCAAGGCTACAGAGAAGGATGGAGAAGCTAGGGCCAGGGAGCATGGCCCCCAGGTAGCTGGGGCTGGAGGCCCCACAAGCAGAGCCCCACCATCCACAGCAGGGAGACCTTTTCATTTTTATCCACAGGAGGCGCAGGAGAACTGCAGAGGGACCGTGGTACTGGAGGAGCTGGAGCCCAGGCCTGTCTGACGCTGACCCCACCACCATATGAGGAACATATGCTCTCATTTATTCTTGTCACCGCGCTGGTTCTAACAGAGTCTCATGTGGAGCAGACACCCCATAAACATCTGTGAAAGGGCGGAGGAGGGGAGTCCCTGGAAAGGGTCACATCTGAAGTGCTCACTGGCTAACACCTCAACTCACAAGGAGTCAGCCGCAGCCAGGCCCCAGCTCATCCTGCGGCTTGTCCCCGAGTCCCCTCTTGCCACACTATCTTCACTGACTCTTCAGTGGCCATCTGTCTGTCCTCCCCTTCTTTGTGCTATTTCTTTTTCCCCTCATCCTATCTTTGTAATCATTTCCTCAGCCCCTGCTGTGGGTCCCCAGCCTCAGGTGGCTGTCCTCATTTGCCCGGAGCCATTGAGTCTGGTCACAACTCCCTGTTCTACTTTTCACCTCTGCTCTCACCCACTCCAACCCCACTCGGTCTCTGCCCTCTGGGTCATGCAGTACAAGTGGATCTTCCCCAGTTTTGACATTTTTGCAATCCTGGCTGCTTCCATCACACTCATATGCTACCTTCAGCTGTTACTTCACTTCTTTATGTTTATCATTTATTTCCCCAACCAAGCATAACAATTAAGGAGATCGTTTTCGTGTTCTCAGATCTATAGCATCATTCAAAATAAAGCTTCCCACTTAGCCGAACTCTGCTCCCAGCCCTCATAAAAAATAATCACCATGTGGTGACATAGGATGTCTGCGAACTCAGCTGAGATTTCCCAGTTTGTGTTCACTCTCCAAAACTTCCTGGTGTCAACATCTGTTTCTCACCCTTACCTCTGACGGGCTGAGGCAGGACACCCTCATGGGAGAGAGCTGGGCCTGGGGGTCAGAATTGCTAGAGTTCTAGCCCTGCCATCTTTCAGGGGGTGATCCTGTACATCAGTCACGCACACATCCTGATTTTAGTTTTTTCATCTTTGAAACGGGATCTAAATGCCCCATTTTGCACACTTTCAGGGTTGTGTGAGGATCAGTCAGACGAACCTATCTCCCGGTGCCTTGTAAAATGCACAGACATGCTGTGGTTCTATTACTGGCATGTTCAAAGATGAATCACTGTCCACAAAAATGCACCCAGTTCTGGGAACAAAAAACCACTCATATCCTCAACTATTGTCCTGGACAGCACTACCCTATAGCTCCCCTTTCCCTGCCCCCAAACACATGGTACTGTTGAATTTGAACAGAGGACACACAGGAAGACTGGACAATCTCTTGGACAAAGCACAAGCCACTCAGATACTAGCTGCTCAGGAACTCCAGGTCCTGCAGAAGCCAGAAGGTTGGTGATTGATGGACTCTGTGCTCTGGAACCAACCTGAGTCCTCTGGAAGCCTGAAGCCGTGATCTGATACAGCAAAGAAATAATATATCTCTCATATGAGTGCCATCACCTCCAAAACTGTAAGAAATATCTATTGTTAAAATCCTCCAGATGTATGGTATTTTGTTACAGAGCCTCAGTTGACTGAGATAGGGTTATTTCAATAAATATCCAATATTCTGTACCTAATACAGTTAATATTTTCCTTGTTGTTGGACACTATTTTTTTCAGCTTTGCACTATTTGAACCATTGCTCAAATTATCTTTATACATATAGACATAGATTTAAAAATAATCCTCAGATTATCTTTATACATACAACATTTTTACCATTATTATTTATCCTTTCAAATAATGCTGATGAGTTAGGTCACTGGGATGAAAATAATCATTTTTACGATTTGTCCGTGTTGCCAGGTCTCTAGAAAAAAGTAGGGTCATTGAGTAATGACCCACATCATATGAGCACCTGTTTTCTCAGTGCAACATTGAGATGTATCCTTTTCTTACCAATATAATAGTCTTACTTAAATGCATGAAATGTAATTGTTGTAACTTTAGTGTAGTGATTGACTTTAAGTCATGATTTTTGTCCCTAAAAATAGGGAAAGGCAATGGGATGAACGTGCATAATTTATCCATGGTATTAACAATCATCTCTGATTTCCACCAGGTGGTATTTCCAAACTTCAGGTGTCACTCTCAGCCGTGACATGAGCCACATGCAAAGTGAGGTCAGGATACACTTCATAACACTTCATTCCCTTTGGGAGGTAAGAAAAGTGACCTGTATTTCTTCCATGTGCTTTTCTAAAGTCTCCAAATTGCTAGCCATGTTCATTCTGTCATGAGGGCAGAGGCTTTGTTTTGGCAGGGTGTAACCCCCACCTCCTACTCTTGCTCTCACTGATTCTAGCTTTGTCAGTGGTGACAGCTCCCCAGCAATGTCACTCTACTGCTACACACTTTAACTTCCCAGCTACATGGAACTGCAGTATGAAGATGATTTCAGATACCAGACACATACATATCAATATGCAAATGCTGATCTGAGAAGGAAGCAGCTTTTTGCTTCTGCCACCATGGGCAAGAGTAATGAGCTTGATACTTCCGGAAGCCCCTCCAGGTACTCTCCACAGGTCACTGCACTTACCAAGCCCTGGGGCCATGGTTCTTCTGGTTGTCCATCTCCAGGGTTATCCAACCTATTTCTATCCTCTTGGGCACAGTTAACCAACTAATTGTCCAGACCCACCTCCACCCCTGTCTGTGGGGGTGTGATTGATGGACCTCTCCAAGTAAAAATTAGGGACAAAGAAAGAATAAATTCTCACCCCAAAAGTTAAGAAATGGGAAAGGCTGAGGAGATGGTGAAGACTGCCCCAAGGCCTCCCCTCGCCTTGTGACTTGGACAGAGCCCACCCTCTGGACCTCAGCTGCTTTTCCAGCAGCAGTACTCCACGCCCCTGCAGCAGCATGCACCCCTTGTGAGGAAGTCAAGGACCACAAACAGAAGTCCCTTCATAACTGTGCACAAGGGTTTTTAGGAGGCAGCAATCAACAATATTAAATTTTCCTTTCATCTAATAAAAACACAGAAATAGGAAGGGGAAAACATCATTTAAACCAGTTGTCTCAACCCCAATACCCCGACACATATTTTCATGAGTTGTGAAGGACTCTGGGTTAATAATTACAATAAGGGAGGACTGCAGAAGGAACCTCAAATCATGGATAAAATAAAGTGGCATAAAATATAATGGATATAAACTTTTTTAAAAAAAGATTTATTCACTTATGCATACAAGAACTGGTGTGCAGGCCAGAGATGTGGAGGGTGAGAGGATTCACCAGAGACAGACTGGAGAGCAGAACAGGCAGACTGACGAAATACACTGCTGAGGGGAGCAGCGGGTGAGTCAGGAGAGGTCTGCTGCACCATGTGGGTAGTTCCCTGGCTGGCCAGGGGATCGAACTCGTGCTGCAGTGGCTGCGGATAGCTTCATAGGTTGTGTCTTAACCCCTTGCACCACCAGGGAGGCCCCTATATAAACTTCTTTACTCAAAATTGTAGCCAGTACTTGGCAGTCACAATGAGAGGCTGCAGCACTGTGTGTGGCCCTTGTATAGCCAGAAGGACCCTCTCCCTCTTCCTGTTCTATTCACATGAATGTGTGGTCACTCAGGAACGTCTGGCCAGCAAATCATCTGCTATGAACCCAAGCTACTCCTGGGATCTGATGAACCAGTCAGAAGATGCATCAGTTATCTTCTATTCTGAGAACTTGAAAATAAGCTTTATCTTCTCTGGGTAACAGCCTGCATTTCATTCCCCACCCTAATCCCCATGCACAAGGAGTCAGAGTAGCCTCATCAATAACAAAAAGGTCTTCTGGGTTTGCTTCTTTCCAAGAATGCTAAAAGTACCTGATGGGGTGATCAACAAATTATTTTTTCACATCCTTTTTGCCAACTCTAATAGCACTGTCCTATATTGAACAATAAGTTATTTAACATTTTCCTTTCTTTCACTATGTTCAACAATTTAGAGTTTTTATTTCCTGACACTGAATTCTAAACACTTTCCTTTGGAGTTCAACATTTTAATTTCTTTTTTTTTAAGTTTATTTATTTATTTATTATACCAGAACTGGGGCACAGGCCAGATGAGCCTGAGGGTGAGAGGATTTGCCAGAGACAGAGCGGGGAACAGAACAGGCAGACTGATGGAAATACACTGTTGAGGGGAGCAGTGGGCGAGACAGGAGAGGTCTGCCACGCCATGGGTCTCTCCGCCATGTGGGTCTCTCTGCGGCTGGCGGGGATTGAACCGGCACTGCCAAGGCTGCAGACAGCTTCACAGCGCTGCCCTCAACCACCTGCAGCACCAGGGAGGCCCTCAACATTTTAATTTCTAGCTTACAAATCTGGCAAAGAGGAGATATGTCCCCAAGTTGTAAACAAATATAATGTAGACTCCATTTGTTACAGTGTAGCTCTAAAAATAGATATACTTCTGGGTGTATGATTTTGCTGATGTGCAGTAATTTAAATTTTTTTAATGATCTATCTTTTCCCTCCCCAATAGCTAATCCACAAATGGATTAATCTGTCCATAAATATGGAAAGTTGCCTGTAATAGCAAGAAAACCAAGGCATACAATCAACTTACATTTTCATATCCCTTCTAAGGCCACTGCCATTCACTGTGCTCTGAGATGTTCTCATGAGGTCAATGCAGGTGGAGGCAGAGCTGGATCACTGGGAAATCGGCAAGACCCAGAGAGAAATTGAGTGCCTTTATGTGGGCATCATGTATTATAACCTCAGCAATGTCTCCGTTTAGTGATAAAAATTTAGGTGCATTCACTGAAACTACATGTATAATACATTTACCTTAATACTTGCTTTACCAAACTACCCGTCTGTGTAACTGACGGCTGCTGACTTCATTATCAGAATTGACTAAGCTAGAAAGATCAACTGAACATAAAAAGATTGCTGTCCTATGTTTATTTTTCAAAGGTCCTAAGGAGAATATGACCATCAGAGTGGGAAGGAAAATATCAGTGGAGGCACAATCAAAAGTTTGTCGCTGTTTGGCAAGCATGCTCAGGACACAGTGACACTAAATGGAAGAACTGTGATCCCACAGGAAACCTGGGACCTTAATCTAAATTTTAAGCTTTTTTATTAAAAAGCTCAACATCTGCAGAAGTATAGAAAATGGTATAGTGATACTCCCACAGACCCATAATCTAGCTTTAACACATGATCTATCGTGTTCCACCTATCCACTCATCTGCCTGCTTGTCTCTCATCCAGGATTATTTTGAAGCAAATTCCAGACATCATAGAATTTCTTCTGTGAAGTATTTTAGTATGTATCTCTGAAAGCTACAAAATCTTCTTTAAACATAGCCATTACACTATTATCATACTTGAATAATTTTTAATATTAAATATCATTATTCATTTAATTTTGTTTTATTAACTTCACTTCAATAATTTTTAATGTCAGCTAGCCACTGTTCAAGTTTTCCCGATGATCTCAAATATTTATTTATAATGTGTTGGCTTGAATTAGTATCCAATGAGAGCCATATATTACAATTGATTGATATTGCTCGTAAATCTTTTAGTTTAAGGTTTCCATTCATTTTTTTGTTCTTTATGATTTATTTGCTGGAGAAACTATAAGTTCCCACAATCTGGATTTTTGCTGATTGCAGTGAGGTTTAACATTCATTATAACTTAATTTCCCCCCAAACAAGACCCAGGCGTGCTTCCCAATAAAATAACCTAAAGACAAATCAAAACAAAAAGCCATCTGATTGTCTCTACACAGGAGCAGATGCTGACAAACTCAATTCAGAAAGTGCCAGGAAGGGGAACCAGCTACACTGATTAAAAAACCAGGTGTGACTCCAGGCTGTTCCTGAGCCAGCCACGAGCACCAACGCCTGGAGATGAGGTGTGGAGGCTACCAAGAGCGGTGACTGTCTTCTGTCTGAGAAGAGTTCCCAAGTGTTCAAAACTGCATCTTTAGAGAGGAACAAACAGTGGTGAAGGAAGGAGGCTGGGGGCGGCGTGCTCTTGAGTTGGCCTCAGCATGTTAATCAGTTTTAAATCTGCCACCTAAGAACTAACTTCTCAGAGTCCGGAGGGGGCGGGCAAAGGCAGTCCTGTTGTTTCCCAGAGAGACGCAGGTTGGACTCTGAGGACAAAAGGCACTGCTCCCGGAGCCCGGACACTGGCAGGACTTACCAGAGCACAACCATTTCAGTCACAGACTGGTGACAGGCAGCCTCATATAAAGACTGTGCCGTCAACCCCCTCCCCCACCCCTTCTCCCCACTCCACACCTCCCTCTGGACAGAAAACATGTGCGCTGCTGGTTTTCTAATAATGGGACACAGTTGGCTACAGAATTTGGAGTAAAAAAAGATTTGACCTTAAATCCCAGCTCCTTCTCTTAAAAGCAGTGTGGCCTTAGATGACCTGCTATATGTGCCTGTGCCTCAGTTTCCTCTTCAGTTAACAGGGGATACCATTACCTGCTTGTTAGAGTTGTGAGGATAAATGAGTTATGGGTAGAGGCCTACAGTGCAGTGCCCAGCACAAGCTCATTATATGTTAGCCTCCCCCGCCACAACCCCCAAAGATTTCTACCACTCCATTCCCATCCAGATCCTTGCAGAGAGCTATGACAGCACCTGCTGGAAGTCTGGCTGAGTTACCCATGCCATCTGTGGCCATGCATGAAGCAAAGCCAACTGACCCATAAAGGGTTCAATCCCATGATCCTGATCTCAACAGCACAGCTCCAACCAACTGAGCTAATTATGGTAGAGTCAGATTCTGCTCAGCCTGCTCAGGGACGCTCTCAGCAGTTCATAGAACAATCTTAAAACAGTGTTGTCCCAAGAAGCTATGTGACACAACATACTTGCCAACTTAACTAATGATCTCATCTTTGAAAAATCTTAATGTAATGTAGCAAACAGATGTGTCCCTTAAGAGGATTAAGGTGGAAATTCATTAGAGCAGTAATGCCAGTGGATTTGTGTTCTAAAACTAACACCGGTCAATCAACTTAGTGCACGCTCAGTCTTAGCACTACTCAGCCTCCAGGGGAACACTGAAGGACTGGACAGCAGGGTCTCACCCTTGAGGAAGCTCTCTGTGAACAGTGGAGACAGTGAGAAGTTCCGCATACTAGAGCCAGATCTAAATGACCTCTACTCCACAAGTACTTTTCTCCCCTCTTTCCACCATGCAGAATATTCCCCCATAAGGGACTCCCCCTCCTGCGAAGTCTGGGCTCAATGGGGCCTGGAAGAAACATTCCCTGTGGCTCCAGAGGTCTTTCCCACTACAGGGGTGTGGGATGACAGCTTGCCCACTCCCCCCGGTAGCAGTTCACTGCAGAGTTCATAACCATGTGTTCCCATCTCTGACTGTGAATGCTCCCACGCTAGGAATTCTGCCTCAAGACTTTTACTCATTGTTTTACCTGCCCCAGGCTAAAAGGTACTTGGCACATACAGATGACTTTGTGAACTACCCCAGTTAATGGAAGAGAAGCCCCCTTGAGATGTGGCTTCTTCTCACCACCGCACAACTGGTCTAGGGAGCAGAGCTGCACTGGGATCTCTCAGCTCCCCATTCCTAGAGAGAAACTAGGTTCCTTAATTGCTCCCTACCTCGGTTTCCTCACCTGTAAAAGAGGGAAAATAAAATTCTCTACTTCACAGTACAATATTAACCTAGATTATTCATTGACATCCCTGGTAGAGCACACACCTATAAGCCAAGGCATAAAAACTCACTAGCTCTTCTGTCACAGGTGGATCATCTGTGTTTTAAGACATCCTGATGGAAACTAACCAGTATTTAAAAATACAAACATGCCCTCAGCACTTAAATGCCCTGGATTCTGCTTTACAGACCCTGGCTAATGGAATCAGCCCCTCACTCAGCACTAGATGTGAAAAACAATGCCAAACATCTGAATACACTGCAAGGATCATTGGGCAAAAGATTCTGAGACTGAGGTTGGATGACCCCTGAGCCAAAGGGTTGAGGGTCTCTGTGGGGGGGATACCTTCTGGGTCTGGTTATTCCATAAGGGCCACCTCAGAGAGTCTGTGAGCCAGGACAACTGCTGTGCTGTGGCTTCTAGTTTGGAGAAGTGGAGGCAGGAATGCTGGAGCATCAGGATTTGCTCCTACCAGACCAGGAACACTGGATCAAAACTATGAGACTATTTCATGGAAACATAAAAATGTATATCAACCTCCAGCTTGAAAGGTCAACTCCTGCATATACAGCTTAAGATCCAAGGAAACCACTTCAAGGTCACAGGGCCACAATTACAAGTCTTCTGCAGTTTCAACAAAAGATCACTGTAATCAGAGACCATTGTGAATCATGATGCCGAAGAAGCCCTTCAAAAACTTTCAACTGAAACCACTGATTGAAAAGAACCAAATAACTTACAAAATTGATTCTGATACGCTGAATCCACAATACATCATCTGTCCCTCCATGTCCCAATCCGACCTGCTATTACGACAAGAGGTTTCCTCCAACAGAGACTGTATTGGTCTTGCACCAACAGGGAGAGAATGAGATAGAACAGCCCCATTCCTGAAAACAGGTTACTAATTAAGTAGAGGGGAGCACTGATACAGTGCTAATAGAGAAAGAAAAAAATCACTGCCAAAGGTCACCCCTTTCCTCATATAACCTTCCTTCCTTACCCGCCAGTCTTCCAAGACAGGTGAACATCATACAGAAATCTCAAGAATTTTTTAATCAAATTTGTTCTTTTGGGCATCAAGGGTTATCACCAAGTTCTGATAGGAACCCTAAGCAAAAAAAAAAAAAAGTACCGAGGAAGTAATTATTCAAGATGCAGTATGTTAAATCGGCAGGAAGGGTGCTCCTGGGTGACTCAATGGTTAGTTAGCTTTTAATGCCCAGCTCTTTGCACAAACACTTTGCAAGATGCCTGTCCTCCTGCAAAGGGTTAAAAAGGAGAATGGTTTAAAAAAAAAGAACTATCGGGTGGACTGAGAAGCCATTCTTCCCAGGGGACACTTCATTTCGGGCTTGGAGGCTCAGGCTTTGTGCGCGCGCCGCCCCCCTGCGCCCCCGCCCCTCCTCCCACAGAGACGGCCCCTCCAAGGTTCCCAAGGCCACCTGCTTCTTCTCCAAAGAGAAAGAGGCTGCTCGGAGCGCTATTGCAGCGCGCGGTCGGCGGCCCCGCGCTGCCCCGCGGGGGAGGCGGGAGCGGGTCCCCGGGAAGCGTGCTTTGTAGCCGGGGTCGCGCGGTCCCTACCGCTGCCCCAGAGGCCCAGAGCTCGCCTCGGAGGGACCTGTGGCGGGGGGTGCCGGGGTGTCTCCCTCGCCTCGCTCGGCGCCAGCGAGGGTGCCGAGGATTCATAGTCGGCTTCCGAATCCCACCCCGCCCACCCCGCGGAGTTAACGGCGCGGCGCCCGGGAACCTTCCCCAAGCCGCCTCGGGCAGAAGGCGGCACCTGCTCGGCTGCGCCCGAGATCCGGGCAGTCCTTGTCGCCGGCCGAGAGACTCCCAGCTTAGGGCCGGGGGCCAGGACCCCTCAGCTAACGCGGGGCGGCGGGGGGGGGGGATCTGCCCTTGGGCGCTCGTTCCCCTGGGCCGGTGCCTGCCCACGGGCCCCCACCCGGAGCGCCCCGCCGCAGGGGCTGCGTCCCAGGGGCCGGGCCGTACCTTGTGCGGCGCCCGCAGCAGCCGGTGGACCCCGGCCAGCTGGGTGCCCAGCGCGAGGTCCTCGCGGAAAGCAAACAGCGGCGGCCGGCTTGGTTCTGGGAAGTTGGTGCTGTTGAAAGGGTCGGTGTCGTCCAAAAACTGCACCCGGCAAGCCAGCGTGGCCATGATGCATCCCGGCCGCGGGGGGCGCAGGCCCCGGGATCAGCGGGGCCGCGGGCGGGGATGCCGGGGTCACCGCGAGCGAGAGAGGCCGCGGCCGGCAACCCTGGCTCCCGAGCCTGGTCAGGGCGCCGGGCTGCTGCCCGGCTCGGCCGCGGGGGGCGGGCCGGGGGCGGGGCCGGCGGACCCCTTTCTTCCCCGCCTTCTCCGGCTCCTCCCCCGCCCCGTCCCCTCTGCGCCCGGCGGGGCTGCCCGGACCCACGCCGCCCGCCGCGGGGAACCGCAAAGCCGGAACGGCCGCGCGGCCCCCGCAGTCCTGCGCAGCAGCCTGTGCGGCCTGGGGCAGGGGCGCGCCGACTCCCGCAGCGCCGACGCCTCTCGGGCTGCACGTGCGCGCTGCACCTTTCGGGGCTCCGAGAACCGGGGATGAGGGGGTCGGGGGGACAGAGACGGGAGCGCCAGGGCCGCCCCGCGGCTCCTTCCCTGTCCGGGGGAGGGCTTCACCCTTTCCAGATAAAGGCAGCGGCCACTGCACGCCAGCTACCCGCTTTCGGAAAACCCAGGGCGCGCCAGGGGGCGCCAGGGGGCGAGGGAACCGGCCCCCCGGCAAGGTGGCAGCAGCCGCCGGGAACCGGGACAGGGTAGCGGTGGTGGTTTCCCGTGGAGAAGGAAGCTGAGGAAATGGGCGAGGGGGTAACCTCGGTAGCTCTTAAGAAAAAGGCCCGAAGGCGCCGGGTTAGCAGCCTGGGGACTGCGAGGCTCCACCACCAGACGCCGCTGCCGGGCCTGGCACGCGGCTGGCCGATGTGTGTTGGTTGAGCTCGGCATCACTGCCATCTTGTGGGGCCCAGAGGGCGCTTCTGGCTGGTTCGCAGAATTGCGGAGGGGCGTCGGAGAGCTGGGAGTCCGCTGGCAGACTTGGCGGGGAGGGGGGGGGGTGAAGAGGGGAGATTTGCAACCTGGTGGCCTTCGCCTTGCAGAAACTGCGAGACTCCTGTCTCCCGCGGTGCTGCTCCGTGCTCGTGGGCGACCCCATTCGTTTCCAGTAAGACCTTACTGTTCTCTCCATACCCAGATTGCACCCCAAGATCCTGGTTCTCTCACCTCTAATAGGTCGCAAGGATAATGCCCGGTTGCTCTTAACATTTGCTTCTTTATCAGGCAGTTCTGCAACGTGTCTCGCTCCCGTTCTTCTGGGTTCAAAAAGTAAGAAACCCTGGGCCTACACTGAGCCTCTTCGACCTTCCTTCTGCGTGGACACTCACGATGCGTCACAGTCACATAACAATGATCTATGACACTTCTGCTCATTCCAGTAAGGAGTTGCTTTTGGTATTTAACTCTGAAAGTGTCCGCTAGACTCACCAATTTCACCATCAGTTCATGATCAGAACATTAAACCCACCAATTCTGTTCCTTTGACATTGGCCTCTTACCCTGCCTACATCTTGCATTGCCACCTCGCTCCTGCCAAGAGTCCTTCTGTCCTCCCTCCCTCCAGTCCTGCCCACTTACTCCCCTCCCCAGCATGTGGCCTCCTAGCTGCACTGCTCCTTCAGCCTCACCTGCCCAGGGAGGCCCTGGCTTGCTCCTGCCCCATCTGCCAAGCACCCACTGGTAATGGGACCACTCTCAACGACCCATTTCTAAACAGGAATCCTCAGCAATACTCGGTGTGGCCTCCACTACCCTCATAAAGTGCAAACTTCCACCACTGCCCTCTACCTACAGATTATTCAATAAGGAAAATCATCTCTAGAGCACGAAATCCTCCCCTTCCAGTGCCCCCTCCTCTCCCTCCTCCAACTCCTTCATCTCATGACCCAAGCCCTATTTCTTCACTTGCTCAAGGCTCTACCTCCATCTGGACCCTGAGGCCCTCCCTTCCCAGTTGCTCTGGGACAAAGCTCTGTCACTGAGCCAATTCCCTTCTTCCTTCCTCCTGGGCATCTGCCCCCAAGAATTATGGCTTCCTGGCATGCAGCCTATGCAGTCACACTGGCTTAATACTCTGCTCTTGCTTTCTTGAAATTCGTATTTTTTTTTAACAAGAGGCCCCAAATTTCCATTGTGCACCGGGTTCAGTTATAGGGCTGACCTTGATGAGAATAAATACTCAAGTGTTTTCCATCTCAGAAACAACACCTTTATGAAATCTGCCTGGCACTGGCTTATCGCCTCTTCACTTCCTGGCCAAAGAGCTATGTTCATTTCTCAGCATCCTCGCTCCCTCTTTGCTTCACACCCCATGGCATCTGGTAGGCAATCCTACCTGCTGTCCTGGGCTCATCGATACCACCTAACCGCCTCATCCTAAGGACAGCTGAGTCCTTCAATCCATTTCCTTAGCAGCATCTATCACCATGGAGCACTCCTTTCTCGAACTCTCTTCTCAGTCTCAATACCCACACATTTGCTTTCTCCTCTTTACAACTTATTCTCAACTCCCTCTAGACTCTGTTTTCCTCTTAAGAATTGGTCATCACAGCTACCACTACTGTTAATCTATTCTCGGTGCTTTCACTCAACTGAAAGCTTCTCCGGAACAGGGACAATGCTGCATTCAACCCTATAACTCCAGTGCCCTGTAGAATGCCTAGCACAGAAAAGGCACACAATAAATTTCTGACAATTAACTGAACATCAGAGTCATCTTTGAATCCTATATCTTGCATTTGTCACTATGACCTGTCATTGAATCAGCGTCTGAAATATTTCTCAATGCCATTGTCCTGCCTGCATCTCCCTTTCTGTGCTAGTCTTCTAATTAGTCTCCCTTCCCTGGCCTGCGTCCTGCATTTGACCTTCCGTTGGCTTCCCCAGAGCCAGTGATCACACTGAGATGGGCATTTATGTGCCACACCTTAGGGTAAAATACTATATGCCAGCCCCCTTTGCATGACTCACAAGCTCCTATAAGATCTGCCCCAATCCATTAGTCCAGAATCATCTCTGGTCATTCCCCTGCTTCACACACTGCATCCAACCACATTGAACTTACTACCTTTTCCCAGACATACTGCAATTTTTCATGGTGAGCTTCTCAACCTGGAATGCTCTTCTGTCTAGTTGGTTAGCTTAACCCACTTATCCTTCAATATCCATTTCTAATATCAACTCTTCTAGAAAGCCACCTCCATTTCACCCTGAAAAAGGATTGTCTCTTTCCTCTGTGGTCTCAAATTACTTTCTACACTTCCCTATTGTAGCACTTTTCATGTTACATTGTAGATTCATGTTTGCCTGTATGTCTACCCCACTAAACTAAAAGGCTTTTCGGGGTTAGAATTTGTCTTAAATTTCTGCCTTAAAACTTCAGATAGGGACTGCCATCTAAATTAAGCCTTTACAATGTTTAATCATATAGGTTATCCATAATTCTTTCAAGGACATTTGCCTCAAAATGACTCCTAGCAATAATTTTTTCCTCTGATTAACAGCCAATTATTTTTCAATCTATTTTTTGCAGTCAATCTTTTTTTAGTAACACAATACTTTCTCTTAGCTTAAAAGGTCAAGAGTAATAAAAAGTTAAAACTAAAAAAAAAAAAAAATCAGCACTTATTTTACAAGCTCCATCCTCACCCCACCCCAACTTGCAGAGGCACTGACTTCCAAACAATGTTAAGTTCACTGTTAAACTTTGATCTAAGAATTTTAAAATATATACTGGCTTTTTATCATATTACATGAAGATTTCAGTTTTATTACAAAACACTTCTCTCTCTTCATCTTCCCAATGTAGTTTTACCACAATTTTAGTTAGATTCTCACTCGGTAACAAGAATTATATTAATATTGCTCATTCTTGTGCTAAGTAGTACACGTGATTTACATGACCTTTCATGTACAACTCTGATTTTCCTGAAGTAAATAATTTGCTTTAATTGTTCTCAGGTGCTTTTTTTTAAACAGCTAATTAGATCTCAACAGCTCTGAAATGCCTGTCATTAATAATGTCAAGTAATTCTTCAGTGCTGCATTTTCCCCTAAGGCATCCTTCTCAGGGATATTCCCCTGGAAGTTCTTTATCCTCCTGTTTCAATATGGGTCATGGCTCTTGGTTTTGGCTTGTCTTTTAGGTGGGAGCACCTGTTTCCACATCACTTGTCATTCTTTCTTGATTTATATTTTTAATTTTTATTTTTTTTAATAAGCATATCCTAGTGTAGGGTAAGGAAAAATGTCAGGCTTTTCTGCCCTCCCGCCATCAGGATAGATGATGGATCCTTGCGGTCCTGAATGCATGCCTGATGGTGGGCACCTGGAGTAGGGTGTGGGCATAGGTAGATGGGATTCACCTGGGCTGAGACTGGGCTTTTAAGGGCGGCGTCACGGGGACACCAGCAGAAGCCAAAAGAGGAGCCGAGAGGGAAGCAAGAGAAGCAGAAGCTGAGAGAAGGCCGGAGAGCCCAGAGTGAAGACCTGCCTCCCAGCCCCGCAGCGCCCCTGCCTGCCTTGTACCTGGTAATCTAAATAAAAAGACCTGCAAAAAGCCACTAAGGACTCTGACTCCTTTACCCGGTCTGCTGGATCATAGAAAACCTGCACTGTGTCCATTCCTGCCCTTACACCTAGTAACTTCCCAAGAAAAAGACAAGCTTTTTTGAGAATGTTTATGTTTGGAAGTATCTCTCTTCTCTATCCTCACACTCATCTTGGTGAGGCAGTTTTGCTGACAAATACGGTCACATCATTTTTGCACACACACCCCGCTTTTTCTTCCCACCATTTCTGCCCTTTGAGTTTGCCACTTCTATCTAGAGGTGGCTATTATTTCCTGCTCCTTGAATGAGCATGGCTTTGTGGCTTGCTCTGACAAATAGAGTATGTTGGAAGTGGCATTGTGAGGCTTTTGAAATAAGCTCTCAAGAAAACTTACAGGATCTGCTCTCCCTCTGGGAGTGTTGAACTGAGATCTAGTCTAGGAAATGTGGTAGGAAAATTGCTACTGAAGACTGGGAACATGGTTCTCTGTGTTAAGCGGCACTGAAACAATTGATAAAACAATTGCCTACAATAATGTGGAAGATAGAAAATGTATCTAATGAACTGTGGATTTGGCTAAGGACATCTCTAGATGAAAGTATCTGTTAGTGAGATTACCTGCATATAATAATTCTGTTTTGCAAACAGAATTTAGAGGAAATACAGAGGATAACAACTTGCTGAGTTGGAAAATAAAACCATTTCTTATCCCTGGTCTCTCCAACTAGCAAAACATCCTCAGAGTAAGCAATTACCTTGACAAAAATCAATTTTAAAATGTGGTTATAAGACCCTTTATTAAGATGTAAGGATATTTAAGGCAGTGCCTAGTAGAGCCTCCTATTTAGGCAACAGGGCTTCTAAAAATTATATTGTTCCATAGCAGCCTGAAAGGCCCAAATAAAAAAGAATTATGGCTACAGTGGTCAGAACATGGAATAAATTCCAATAGGATTCATCAGAAATTCACAAAATGTTAAAGACAGTTGAACTGATGAAATCACAGCAAGTTTGAACTAAAAGAGACTGAAAATACTCAAAATAAAAAGACCTCTGGAACTTCAACCTACAGTGGGTGAGGAACAGATGAGGAAAGCTACTCAGCTGAAAACATGGAGCTGCTGTTGTTTGGAAAAGGAAGAATCCATCAGCGGGTGGAGCTAAGAGCCATGGAGAAGAGTGAACTGGGGAACCACCGCAGGGAGCAGACCCAGACCCTACTCCTCTGGCAGCACGTGCCTGACTGGTGTTCAGAGATGTTGTGCCTCAGTGGCTATGCACCTTCCAGTCTCCACTTTTGAATGTCTATTGAAATTATTCTGTTTCAGTCCCACCGTTGTTTACTGGGTGTCTAAAGGATGGAAAATTTGCCTATTTAGGTCGCAGGTCTCTGGATCAGAGGACTTGTATCTGCGGAGCTACCCTTGAAAGGCCTCATCTGCACGCAGATTCAAATAGCACTTTCCTTACCAGTTTTCCAGCTTCTGCCCCCTGCCTGGTTCCAAATACCATACATTTTAGGGTTTTGTTATGGCAGTAATAGGATTCTTGATACCAATTTCTGTTTTATTTAGTATGTGTTGCAGAACAAACCATCCCAACATGTAAAGTAGCTTAAAATGACTGTTTTATTGCTCTCAGTTCTGTGGGTCAGCAATTTGGGTTGGGCTCAGCTGGGGTCACTGATGTAGTTGCAGTCATCTGGAAGCTTATCTGGGGTTGGTTAGACTCAGATAGGCTCCATCCCTGTCTGGGAATGTATGCTTGCTATCATCAGCTGGTTGGTCTAGGTGCCTTCAATTGAGACAACGTATATCTCCATGTGTCTTCTCCTCTGATAATACCTGGCTCCTCCTTCTCATTGGCCACTTTAGGGTAGTATTCTAAGAGTTTAAGAACAAAATTATTTTCTTGAGCTCTGAGCTTGGGATTTATAGCTATGTCTTTTGTTACCACTTTTTTTTTTTTTCTAAGTGTGTCAAGGTCAACCTAGCCTAGCCTTAAGGAACAGAATATAGATTACAATCCCTGGTGGGAGAAGAAATAAAATCACATAAAATCACATGATACTGCTGTACTTACCTTTGCAACAATCGCACAAATATGATAGATAATTCTAAGTTAAAAATATTTTCCTGGGCCTCCCTGGTGGTGCAAGGGGTTAAATACAGCACTGTGAAGCTATCCACAGCTTCTGTAGCATGAGTTTGATCCCCGGGCAGCCAGGGAGTAACCTACATGGCATAGCAGACCTCTCCTGTCTCGCCCTCTGCTCACCTCAGCAGTGTATTTCACTGTAATCCACCTGTAAACAGTAAATCCACCTGTTCTAAACCCCACTCTGTCTCTGGTGAATTCTCTCGCCTCCTGCACCTCTGGCCTGTACCCCAGTTCTTGTATGCATAAATAAATAAATATTTTTTTAAAAATTTCCTAAAGTTGGACCCTATTACATACCCAGGCCTGAGAACAAGTTAAGGAGTGACTGCTCATAGCTGCTATAAATGGAGTTCGGATGTACAGGCTCAGATGTCCACATGTGGCATATGGACCTCCATTTCAACTTTTTCCTGGGCTGTGCAGATGTTGAGATGCACCTACATCATCACAGGCTCACTAGAACTGTGTGGGAAAGGAGCAGATTCACTCCATTGACTCTGTGAGTTTCCCTTACCCACTCCCACACATTCTCACTGCCAAATACACTCTCCTTCTCTAAATCCTGCAGCCACTCTGGTTCATGTTCTTCAGAGGATATCTATGGCCTCCTTGAAACTCACAAGTTGCCATACATTAGCTACATCAAGTTAAAAATGGAGTATATTTGCTACAACATGGATGGAGCTAGAAGGGATCATGCTCAGTGAAATAAGCCAGAAGGAAAAAGAAAAATACCAATGGCCTCATAGCAGGAATTTAGAAAACCAAAATAAGGGATCAGGAAAAAGACTAATGATAATAAAATCAAAATCAAAATCAACAGGCAACTATAAACCAGAGACACAC
Source organism: Talpa occidentalis (assembly GCF_014898055.3). Classification (NCBI taxonomy): domain Eukaryota; kingdom Metazoa; phylum Chordata; class Mammalia; order Eulipotyphla; family Talpidae; genus Talpa; species Talpa occidentalis. The sequence continues at coordinate 29,126,997 of NW_023601322.1, forward strand.
TGCAGGGGGGGTGGGGGGAAGAGAAGAAAGAAGGATCAAAATAAGGGTGGTGGGAATTTTACGGGGATTATAACCAAGATGAAAATGCATACATTGTACAAAAATGAATGAAAATGATGTAAAAAATATATAAAATAAAAATTATCCAAAAAATGGAGTATTTTTTTTTATGTTACACATGGGAGTCCATGCCCAGGAAACCTGAAATGACTAGGCCAATTCGCTATTGAAATACTGGAGTTATAATTTGGTAGTTTTCTACTGAAAAACATAAGTATTTCTAGCAATATCTTTATAACTATTACCCTGAAAGCCCAATCATATTCCTAGGAAATAATTTAGCAGAAGCAAAATTAAATGGATAAGTAAATATATAAAGTCATGTCCAAAAGCAAAGTTTATGCTTCTATAAAATTAAAACTGGAAACTTGTATGTCTATCAACAGGAGTATATTCTAACTATTTATAATACACAAAGGCTACTATGCATCCATTTTATACAATTACAAAGGCCATTTTGAAGTATGCCAAATGTTAAAAGTAAAGCACAGAGCACAGAAACAGTGCACAGTGACCTCAGCCACTGGAAAGTAATCATATGGGAGCAGAGGTGTCAAATTTTCAACCTATTTTCCTGAGGCAATTTCTTTCATCTCTTCTGCTTAGAAAGTTTTAACTAGTTATGTAGTTAGCTAAAAATTAAACCTATATTTTAACAAACTGTGGATAAACATGACAAATTATTGCCCTGTGCTTTGGGATGGGATGAGCAAGTAATACTTGTTGATAACAACATCGCTGTCTTAGTCCATTCAGGCTGCTGTAAGATAATGCCACAGACTGAGTGGCTAATATCAACAGGTGTTTTTTAGTCACAGTTCTAGAGGCTAGGAAGTCCACGTTCAAGGTGCCAAGAGATTTGGTGTCAGGTGAGAGTCTATTTCCTGCCTCACTGGACAGTAGTCTTGTAGCCGTATCCTCACAAGGCAGAAGAGGGAGGGAACTCTCTGAGGCACTTAAATTCCACTCATTAGGCTCCACCCTCATGACCTAATTACCTCCTGAAGGCCTCCCAGCCTAATACCTTCACACCGGGGATTAAGTTTCAACATATGAATGGGGGCGGGGGGGGGGGGGGGGGGGCACACAAACATTCTGTCTATAGGAACACACTTCCTGCAACAGAGAGTTCTGACAACACACTGGGAAGGAGACAGTTTCCAGGGGAATGGCTGTTACAGAGTGATGATGAAACAATTAACTTGCACCCACAGGTGGGAGAGAAAAGACCAGAACAGATCTTTATATGCTGTTCATTTTAGAAAGTGAACAAAGTGTGGTTTATTTTGTAAACTGCAAGAAGCAGAAACAAAGTAATCCTTGGGAGGCTAAGAGCCCTTCCAAAGCCCATACTTTTCTCATACAAGTCAATGTTCACTTTTGTATCTTATTTTGTAATCTTTTTCTTCTCTTTAAAGATGCCTTTAATATTGCATGAGCTTCAGGTTCACAAAACTGTATCTGCTACTGAAACCAAGTGTTATATATTAGAGAGAGGGAGAGAGAAAGAGAAATATCCAGCTGACAAATCAGCCATTTCAAAACAGCATCCATTAAAAAAAAAATTAAGATTCCTTTAAAAACTAAAAATGGAAATACATGATTCAGCCACATTACTCCTATTCATTCAAAGAATATGAAATTACTAATACGAAAAGATACAGACACCCCTTGCGTTCATAGTAACATGGACTCAATCTAAATGCCCATTGATAGATGACTGGATAAAGAATAGGTACTATATATATTGAACAGAATACTACTCAGCTATCAAAAAGGATGAAATTGTGCCTTTTGGGATAAGATGGATTAACACAAGGTGAAATAAGTCAGAAAATAAAAGAGAATTATCAGATGGTTTCACTCATATGTGGAATATAAACAGCCATAGGAAAAAAAAGTGGCAGAATACAACATATATAACCCCTAAACTGTGAAAAATACAGTGGTTATCAGAGGAAAAGGGGAAGGGAGTGGGAGGAAATGGAGAGGCAGTCACTGTGATCGTGTGATGGCACTAGATGCCCTGGGGATAAGGGGATGAAGGTATGAATCTGTCCTCAGGAGATTATATCATTTTTTAAAATGAATGGTAAACCAATAAAATTTAATTAAAAAAATTCTTAAGTACGGGAGACTTGAATGCTCAGTGCAATAAATATGACAAAAAAGAATGTCAGTTGAAAATTAATGACAAAGGAATAATTCTGGAACTAAATTTTAATGTACTCCAACATTAGTTATGAAGTTTCTCAGAGCTGCTCTATCAAGGAAGCTAGGCAGAGAGAAGACCCTAGTTTTCCATCCTCCAGGATTTGCTGACCCAACCTGAATTTGTCTTTAGCCTTGACACAACAACCTGCACTTACCTAGTACAGCCACCAGGTGGTAGGCGTGGCTTACTCAGGCATTATTTTGAGGCCATGTGCTAAATACAAAATTCTCATTTAAAAAACGTAATTTGAACTTCCTATGATTCTCTGAGATTTGGTATTAGAATTAAATTCAAGGCAGAGGACATTGCCCTTGAATTTGAAATTTGACAGTGCCCTTGAAGAGCACAGGGTTGAACTTCAGGAGGTGGGAACCAAGGAAGTTACACAGAATCATACCTGCACAAGAAGTCTGAATGTGAAACCACTCCAGAGAACATACAAAATACATTTTTAGATACAACCTCATATACTGAAATTATTCACTAAGGACAATTTGCTTTTAAAATCAACCAATCAAACAATCTAATGGTTAATCATAAAAACAGTACCTGCTTTAATAAAATCAACTAGTCAACCAATTTTATTGAACACCTATTATCTGCCAACGCTGGGTACACAGGTCGCCAAATAGACACAGGCCCTGTCCTCGTGGACCTTCCAGTCTGGTGGAGACAGATCAATATTAAATCAAAAAATATAAGTGATTAATTAAATAATTGTCCTGTAAAGAAGAGTAGTTTGCATTAAAATGTCAAAAATGAGTCATAAAAGCAACAATTACAAAAAGTGTCATGGTGTTGTTAAGAATAGAATGAGTTATACTTGCACCTGAAAACATGTTGACGACACAGGTGTTCCCATTTTTTTAGAACATGTTTTCTTACTTGGTTCCCATTGTATTTAACGGGATACAATTTCCTGGAAAATTCTGCAGCATGCCATCTTTGAGCGGAGCTGTTTCCTCATGCAGAAAACTGTCCATCACCTGAGCGCACTGGGCTCTAGTACACTGGCTGATAAGGGTGGGCCCGTCCATACAATGTAAAAATGCTGGGTCTCGGAGGAGGCTCAATTTCAACAAACAGTTTGAAATAAATTACCCCCTCCCAACTAACTCTATTTGTCTACTCTTTTACTGACCTCAGGAACCACTGAGTCAGAGGCCAGATTTTACACTTGGATCCTCACAGCAAACAAAGGTACCATGCATGGCTCCACCTCATCAACATTTGACAACAGAAGCACAGCTCATTTTTTCTTTTTCTTTTTCTTTCTTTTTTTTTTTTTGTATTGTGCTGGGAATACCATAACATGCTACAAATAAGATAATATAACAAGCAGACCCCTAATCCTGAGGGCTCTGAATAAATCAGGCAGGGAAGCCTGAGTATAATGCACTAAACGATAGTGACAGAGAGACATGGCAACACTGGCTTTAGGAAGATGTGGGGGGCAGTGGTGGGCAAAGGTTTGGGGAAAAGAAGTAACTGGACAGATATAACAAAGTACTGAAGGTCTGACCAATGTCCTGGTGTTCTCCCACAGACCCCATGCTTAAGCTGGACTCAGGCATAGTGGATGCAGGGGTGCACCAGCTCACACTACATTGCTCCGGACGACAGGGCTAGACCCATGGCTGGAAGTCACAAGGAGTCAGGTACAAGCTCAACACAGAGGAACTTTTGGGCAACCCAGTGGTCTGGGTAACTTCATTAAACAATGAGATTTCCTGCACTGGAGATATTCAATGGGAGGCTGCAGATGTGTGGTCAGAGACGGTACAGATAGATGAGATCCCTCAGCCTCCACAGTTTCTCTCTTGAATGGGATTTGGAGGCTCTAGAGTGGATGGAGCAACCCCACATGATGGGCTTGTGGAGAGGAGCACACTGCTGACATAACTCCACGATCACAGAGCAAAATTGTGTGCCCTCCGCGGTGCATCCACTCAAAGGGGCAGAGGAATGGTGTGCAAGAATGAAAGCCAGGGGAAGCGGGTTGCCAGCCTGTGCCTTTGCTCAACACATATATATCCTGGTCAAACCTCCACTAAGGAATGTGATACAAGTCACACCCTGGGCCCTGAACATAAGCCACATCCACCATGCACATGAGGTTTGAGTGGCACATTCTCACTCTCTCAGGATTGCTGGGCACTCTTTACCTTCCTCAACACAAAGGGATTTGAAGAGAGCCTAGAGATTCTTGCTAAAGACAAACTAACCATATGGTAAAGTGGCAAAATAAAGGTTAAATCTTCCCAATGAGTCAAAACTCTCACACTCCCAATATACATGGAAGCCTTGCTAGACATCAGCAAAGCGCTTGTGCTGAATTTGTCTCTTAGGAAGCACAGACCTTGGACTTGTCCAAGCAGAGACCTTGGACTTCTCTGAGGTAGAGCAGTGCAACTGGGGAGTGAGGCGTAGAGCACGTTCTCTACACTCGAGGCAAAAAATTCCAATGAACCACACTGCAGACCTTAATAAGAGTAAATATATTTGTAAAAGAGAAATGTTAACTTATGCAGAAAAAAATTTTAGGAAGTAACATCCTGATGTTTCTTAGAAGCAGGTAAATTGTGGTGGTCTATATTTTCTTTCAACACAGGGAGAATCTGAGATCCCACGGTCAGGAAACCTGGAGAAGATAGATCCAGAGGGGCATGCATCAGGTACACTCCAAAGTTCACCTGTGAACAAAACAATAAGATTGCTTTAGCAGCTGCAATAATTTTGTATACAATGTTCAACTGAATTAATTAGTTGAAAATTAAGTTCAATCTTTAAAGACAATTACTGGGTTATGTCCCACCTGGAAGGTAGTGAGAAGTAGGAATTCTAAACTTCAGCTACCAGAGATTCTTATTCTAAAGTGTCCTTTCTCTACAATCACCACATGCTTTGGTATTTCTGGCCCCATTCCTTTTATCTCCTTTGTGATACCCTGACTTCCTGCAGAAGCATTTTATTCTTGTTCTTGACCTCTGGCAACAGCCAGCTCAATTTCTGTTCAATACCCATATAAAAGCCATTTTGTGAAACTAATGGCAAATTGTGTATTTTCCTTCAGAATGTGTGATGTTTTCCAATTGTCCAGAATTATTTAAGTCTGCTCAAGGTTTGTCATCAATGCATGCAAGCCAGCAGGAACCCTTTGGAGCTCGAGGTCCCCGTGCCCCCCACTGCCATGGGTTGGCTTAGCTGAGCAGACAGATATGTTGGCATGACACTCAAGTGCAACACCTCTGCAGGTCACATCCACCATATATTTGTAAAGAGATTTGTGTCAAGCAAATATGAAACAAAACCTTAATTTTGGAGAAATCAGGAAACAGAATATCATAAATTTTAGACTATCAATTTTTTATTGGAAGGAGATAAAAGTTTATATTATTTCAGTTAGTTTTTAAGAATTGCCACATGCAAGCTGATGCTTACTTGGCTTACTAAAATTCTTTGCAAACAGTAAGTCCTAGAAGAAAGTGCAAGTCTAGAAATAAATATCCTTAAAGAACCAGTCTGCTAGCTATTTCAGCTTTTATAATCTGGAATCCACAACAACCCTCTAGAAGATGGTTTAGTATAGTGATATTTACCGGATCTTTCTATGCAGGCATTCTACTCAGCATAAGGCACTTTACTCTTCAAGAGATCTCTGACTTGAAGAAAATGTGACTGAGGCAACAGAATTACTTTAATTACTTATTTCTTATCTCTTCAATAAGACTTGAGAGCATTAAAAATGCACATACTAGACTGAGAAAACAAACTGTGAGGAAATGGATGGAAAGGAAAAATAAGATGGTGTCACAGACAAGGTCAGACACTTAATGGCGGTCCATCATAGAATGGTCCCCGCTTCTAAAAATTACTCAGCACTGTTAGGGATACAATGCTGGTGTGTTAACACAAGCATTAAAACAAGGTACTGTATTTTGTAAGCATGCTTACCTTTCTCTCTCGACTCTCAGAAAGCTTTTGGAAAACATCTTGGTTCCGTTGCCCTGTTTGCTGGTCGATGCATATCATCTGGCATCTGTGACAAGGTCCCACAACCTGGGAGGAAAGGAAGGAAAGTGAGCCAGCCCCCCACTCTGCAGCCAGGAGTCTGGGTCCTGAAGGATTGGCTGGAAAAGGCCGTGCCCAGTCAGTATCAGACTCACACAGAAATGTTTCCTGTGCTGTGCTGACCAGGGGGGCCTCTTCACAGTGATGACTGTTTGTCAGCTAAAAATGCTGCAGCTTCAGGGTTTTGTAGAGAGAGAAAAGAGGGCTTGTGAATCTCACATGGTTATCAGAGAGTGTTGAGGATCCTCCAAGGAAAAAAACTGATTGGAAGACAAACTGGAAGATGATAAACAACACAGAGAAAGTCGTCAGAAAGAATGTAGGGAGTTCATGTCCTTTGACGCAGAAATTTAACTCCAAGAAAATCAACCTAAGAACAGAATCAAACACAGATTCATGTACAAGTATATTTCTCCCATTATTTGTAATAGGAAAAATCTGGTAACATCTAAAACATCAAATAATAGAGAAGAGTGGTTGTGCAAAGATGCCATAGCTATATAAATATCATGCAGGTATTAAAATTAATCCATAAAGGGCTTTAAATAAAATGAAAAAATTTTTTTTAATTAATAAATTTTATTTTTATATTCCTCATACATTTGCAATCCCCCCATTCTGACCCCAATCCCTCCCCTCCCGCCCCCCCACCCCCCAAAAGTGTCTCTGGTTCATAGTTTTTTGTTGATTTTGATTTTCACTTTCTTATAGTTATTCATTTTCCTGGTCCCTTATTTAAGTATTCTAGATTCCTGCTATGAGTGAGACCATCCGGTATTTTTCTTTTTCTTTAAAATGAAAAATATTTTATAAATGAACTAAACAGGAAACAAAATCCTGGTGTGTGTGTATGTATGTCTATTATATAAACACAGACATATGTACACAGTACATGAAACACAGCACACTGCTTCTCACAAGTGCCAAATAAGATGGTGGAAGCACTTCTGTTCTGGAAGGTCTGTCATGAGCATGAGTGGCTTTTATAGTAAAAAATTCCCTCATAAATGTTAACATAAAAGAAGAAAGTCTGCAACTCAATAGTGACCAGATGCTTCTTTCATTGCACATGCAAAAGGTACAAAGATAACTGGATTTCCTCACAAACATTTTCTCCTCTGCTCACTCCTGTGCACACAGGAAGTACATACAGAAATAAGAAAACTCAATTAAAACTGAATGTTTCTTGGCCTGTTCCTAACACTTACATTCCAGCTGGCAGGCATTAAACCGGCACAGATAACCTCACTTTGGTCCTAAAGGCAATATTTCCAGGCTTCCTAAACAGCTGGTGTGTGAAGTGTACGGAGTGTGCTAGGAAGGGACTGCCCAGTACTGGCCTGGAGATGCTTGGCTGACCCCTGACCTTCCAAGGCCTCATTTCCTTATCCAGCTTCTTAGCTGAATTTGGTGATGATTCCAGATGCTCGTTCTGGAAAGTGAAACACAGACCTGGCACTTGGTGGTGCTCACAAGTGAAATTACAATAATACTACTATATAGAAACTATTACAATTCTCCCAGGGGATTCTACATCCCAGTTCACTGTGCCCTGGAGGACCCCGTGTGATTCTCAGTGAAAGAACCTATAAGGAGAGGTACCATGTTCCCATTGAGAAATGGAGCTGAGTGGCCTGGTAAAGCCATATAACACAGAAGGCAGCTGGGCTTGGGGAGAGACACATGGAGAAGGTCACGCTGCTTCTTGGCTTTGGACTTGCACCAGGGACTTGGGAGACGTGGAAGGAGAGACTTGTAGAGACACATGGGAGAGACCCTGGTGACAGACACAAGGTGGGCGCTGACAATGGTAGCCATTACCTTGATTTGTACTTTGATTTTGCTCTTTTCCTCCCATACTTACCTGTTCCCTTTCACCCCTTTCATATGGTTCCTCCCTAGAAGGTGCCTGAGACTTGTGGCAAGCTTGTGGGCATCAGTGGCCCCGCTTTGGGCCAATCTGGTTTGACTGGGTATTTACCCAAAAGGGGGTGGGTCACTTGGGTCACTGGGAAACTATATCCTTTCTTTTCTTCTCTCTCTATTAAAATTCTTTTGCATAGAGTCTCCTTTGTCTTTATGTGCACAGAAGGCTGGACCCTTTTAGAGTGTACAAGTTTGGGGGGTCTCAGTGTACCCCTTAGTTGCATGCCAACAAACCCTGTACCTTCTCTGCCCCCTTGGAGCTGTGTTCCATAGAAGCATCAATCAGCCCCAGGCTCAGAACCCCAGCTGCTCCTGACAGATGCCACCTTAAGTAAAAATCCTGTCATTTACAGGCAAAGGCTCTCTTAAAAGTTTCTCAAACTGGCAGGAGGAAGGACAATTTCCAGCCACTCTTTTCAAATACCAGTATCAAGATAACAATTTTCTTAAAACATTGCAATTAATTTTTGTTAGCATTCAATTGGTATTTTTAAAAATTTTTACTAGCATGTGTTGAAAAATAACTCAAACGATACAGGAACTTGAGGAGTTAAAAGAAAGCACTCAGCAGTGGTCCCCTTCCCATCCTCACAGACAAGAGGTGTGATCATCATGGCTACAGATTATTCCAGAAGGTGGCGTGTAGCCGTTTGCAACCGCACATGCACCAGTGCCACATATGCACAGAGATCTAAGAAGCCACTGGGTTTCTTTCTTTTTTAATCACTCCACAATACATACTGGACATCCCTCCCTGTCTGTACAGACAGCTACCTCATCCGGGGATTTGGCAATTTTCACAATAGCCTGACATTCCTGTGGGTTAATGTATCTATCTGAAGTCACATAGTTTCAAATTTCTTGCTATGTCAACAATCTTGCAATAAAGATGTTAATTTATATAGCCCTCTTTCCCGTTTGAATTTTTTTTAATAACAATCTACCAAAATGAGATTATAAAGTCTCATAAACTTTCTATGACTTGATGATACCCAGGGAAAAACTACTTTCCAAATGAGAGGTGCAGGATCTTTTGGCATTGCAAAGGCTTCAGCATTGATTATCATCATCAACAAACATCTTTTAAGCATTTACTTTTTGAAAGCATAGTATTAACTATAGCTTATACTTTTTCATATCTGCACAGGACAATATTGTATGGATATAGCATAATTTATTTAACCATCTCCGCTTTATAGATATTTAGGATGTTCTACAATTTTTCATTTTCTAAAAGTATTACAATAAGCAATTTTGTAATGTATCTTTCCTTGACTTCTTCTTAAATATTATGAGTATTTCTTATGGGATAAATTTCCACAGGTGAAATTTTTGGGTCAAAGAGCATGCATATTTTAACTATTACTAATTGCTGCATGTTAAGAACTCCAAACTAAATAAATCAAAGCACCTTAGAAAAATTCCTTTAAAAGTCTTTCTCATATCCATGTCCCCAAATACCTGGAGAAGTACAGGTACTGCTGTTGCAAGGTAAATTTCTAATGGTGGTCCTAGTCTAGTTCTGCTTCTCTCTCTTTCCTCTTCCTTCTTGTCTTCCTTTATTTCTCTCTCCCTCTCTCCACATATCAGACGATACATACTTAGTGCCTACTCTGTATCAGATAGGATATGCAAGAGCAGGTGTTTTTAAAACATTATTCTACAGGAGAAACATATGTTTTTAAAACATATTCTACAGGAGAAAATGAGGAAGAGAAGACTATGTCCGGATGGAAGGAGGAGATGGAGTGGCAGGAATACTGGTCCCTGAAACAGTCTGTAAGAGACAATGTGGGAGAGATTGGTTTTCAAGGGAAAGCAGCTTCCAAGATAAAAGAAAGTTCAGGGAGTCAAGAGGATAAAAAGAATCTTTAGGACATTTTTTGTGTGCCATATAATTTATCACTCACCCTCACCCTGAACTCTGAAATTCTTCAACAAAGATTTAAATCATTGTTTACTGCTTTTCTGGTGTTGCTTTTAAGGGCAGAGCCTGGACATAAAGTAGGCATATTACAGTCAGTTTATACAACTGGTTAATAACACTATTATTATTAAATGACTTCATTCCCCACTGAAGAACAGAGCACATTCTTCGCAGATGACCCATCCTTCTGTCCCTAGCTATTCCTCATTCTTTGTATCCATTGGTTCCCTCTAAAATTACTTATTGAGCACTGACTCTGGACTGTTCCAGGCCCCAGTGATATAGTGGGAACACAGGAGACTCTGTCTCCACCCTTGTAAACTCTGCAGAACATGGCCACCTGGTGGGTTGGGATCATCTTTCCAAGAAGGTAACATACTCCCTGGAGTAGTACAGAGAGAACATGCCAAGGTGGGAGGCACAGCAAAGGCAAAGGTGTTAGGGCAGAAAGCTGGCTTTGTTAAGGGAGTGGAGAGGTCATATAAAAGGTAGGGGCAGAGCTGATGAGCTCAGAGAAGTCAGAGGTCAGCAGGTCAGGTCTCAGGAGGCCACCCCAGTATGGACCATCGATCTCACCTCTTTCTCCTATCTTTGAAGCTCCCAGCATGGGTTTGGGGAGCCCAAAGCCTAGACAGATAGGGCATCCCTGTGGCTGTGCCTCTGACTGTGAGCTTCCCCAGCTCCCAGTGAGGCAAAACAACTGAACAAGTTTGGGAATGGCAATGGGCACTGAAGTTCCATGGCTAGACATCTGGGTCCCCCTCCATGAGCTCCAGATATCCAGAAAGTCCAACAAGTTTCAGGAGAATGAAGTTCTCATAGACACAGCATTTCAAAAATAAACAACAACAAGAATTTTAACCTAGACAGAGTGATGCGGTGGAGATGGCGCTGAGCTCTCCACCTATATAGGCAGAGTATCTCTTCCACATGTGAAACAGACTGTGGACACCTGTGTGGGGAACAAGCAATGGATCATCCCAAGGGGGATCCCAAAATGGAGATGTCATATGCCCTCCTGCTGAAATTTTGTAGGTACAAGTCAGAGAGGGAAGAACTCTGTCTGCCACTATCCTGGCTGAGGACAGAGGTCAACCTCCATCAGCAATCCTCAAAGAAGGGTGATAGAACTTCCTGGAACTCACCTGGAAACGCATAGAACCAATTGAAATCTCATCCCATTTCTCTTCTTCAAAAGGCCTTGTTCCATTGGTAATAATATTGGCACGGAATCGTGGGATGAGGTCTTTCACTGGGAATAATTCCTCCATTCCATTCTCACCACTGTTTAAGACATAGAAAATGGGAAAGAGAGATGGATTACTGCATCATTGTAATAATTCTGTTTATCAACCATTTGATGCCTGACTTTCTCAACTGTACTCTGAGTTGAGGTCTGGATGATGAGAATAAGCTTTTACCATGATATAGGCCAAGAGACAACCACATGCAAGACAGACCTTCATGCTTTCTCCTGGGAGATAGTCCCATTTCATGGAGAGGCTCAAAGAGGCAGTCCAATGGGTAAGTAGATATTAGCTAAAGAAACCAAGTGAAAAACTCCTCAGAGAAAAATACCAATTCTGCAAGGTGAGTCAGGCAGGACAGAAAGATGGTCAACAGACTTCATTAACAGGGACCAAGACAGCTCATACTCTTTGGAGCTCATACTCTTTGGAGATCAGATCATAAAGCAACGTAATGTCCACAGGGGAGGCTTTAATATCTATTTCCTAACTTTCATCCTGTTTGCAGTTTTAACTAGCATGTGATATTTTTGTAACTCTTGTTTAAAAAAATTTTTGACTGCCATGAGGTCCCATAAAATGGCTCTCTGCACCTCTACACATCCCTTCCCCCAAAGGAAAAAACACCATAAAAAGTATCTGAAAACTCCACAAAGAGCACATTGTGTCATCCCATTATTTTGCATCCAAGAACAGATGAAAGACGTCAGAATAGCAGTGGCCTTCATTTGACAGGATGGGGGAGGGGTTGGCTAAAAGGAGGTCCAAGGAAGGTTTTGGAGTACTGGAAATGTTCCCTACTTGATCTGGGTGTTGGTTACATGAATATATAAATTTTTTTAAAGTCACGGAGCTGTGTGCTTACAATATTCACACTTTGTTGTACTTCAGTTAAAAAAAAATTTTTTTTTAATTAGCTGATGGTGAAATCCTTGAACATGATGGAATTTTCTCTGGAAAGAGACCGCAAAAGCTTTAGGGGAAGAGAGGAGGTTTCAATTCCCCTCTGAGCAGTGACTGGTTTATGAAAAGCCAGCAATCAGAGTTACCAGATCTATCTTTGCAACTGCCGTGATCTATTGGAACTAGGGGAAATGCAGTTTCTTCATCTGAAATGAGAGGCTTGTTCTTTCCAGTTCTAAATTCTAAATTCTCGGCATTTATACTCCAGGTTAAATTTTTGTATTTTGTAACAGGGAAAATATTATATCCAAAATCTAATGTGATCAGTATGTTTGATAGAGTCCATCAAATCTAATTATAGAACAGAAAGACACACCAACCAGGGCCACAGGCAACCCCTGCCAGGTACCAGCCACAAGCTGTTCCTCTTACCTTTGACCACTTCTGCCCACTCCTGTTTTCCAACCTGCTCTACACCAACTGGTAAGAAACTAGGGCCCTAAGCCTCCTCCCAGTAGGAGCCATGGTTGTTGCAAGCCTGTCCCTACCTCCTGTCTTTCCACACCAAGAATCCCCCAAGCCTGCTGCCCTGCACTCTCTGGGCCCTGGCTTCCTGAGGAGGAGGGTCATCCAGTGCGGGGAAAACTCGGTGACCACCCAGGAACCACCAGCCTCTTCCAGGAAGGGCGAGCTGCATTATGCCAAAGGAATACGATTATTGCATGTTTTTTGCCAATGATTCTAAACAGGAAGTACTAACAGTCCATCTTTGACATTTTTGTTAAGCTACATTTGCAAGCATGCATACACAAACACACACACGCACACACATACACACACAATCAGATGGCATATGAGTCACAGGATCCCAGCTCACCGTGCTCCCTGCCGTGTGGAGAAGAAACAAGCAGCCAGTCACAGCCCCCAACTGCCTAACTACCTTGGGACTTCAATTTCCTCTTAAAGAACAATGAGGAAGGTCAGACTCAAGACCCTTTCTAAAGCCAACTTCTAATGTAATCAAGGCCTACAGGGAGACTAAGCAGGTGCCAGTTCTGTCTGAAGGTAAAACAAGCAACACTTATAATTACAGCTTTAAAAACTTTTGAAACCACTTTACTTTTCACTCAAAATGACTGGAATGGGGCAAAGCTTCTAGGGAACAAAGGACAGTGGGAGGATGGGCAATGAAATTAAGTCAAGTTGGTGGGCATTCCATTAAAGAAAATATTAAGAAATGGAATGACAGTTGGGGGTCTCCTTAAGTACTAGAGCATCAAGAAGGATCTTGAAAGATAAGAGAAAATCCTCAAAAAGATTAATGGGAGCTGGCCTCACCAGGCTTAGTGACTTCTTTGGTGTCACTCTTTCTCATCTGTAAATGGTCTGAACTCCTTAACTCTTGAATCCTTTCTCCCCTTTCGAGTGAGTTCGGCACTAAGTGAACTGACACCTGGGGGTACGGGTTACACCTGTCTGCTATGCTCAAGGTAAAGGATCTTACCTGACATTTAATTGCTGCTGAAGTTCCAAAACACTGGATCTGTTTATCAGCAGATACTGTGCTTCATTCACCAGAGAAAGGGCAGCTGTTGTACCAGATTGATCTGGAAAACAATGGACTATTTAAAAGAAGAGTTGCTTTCTTGGAATGTAAATGACTCACTTTTTCATTGACTTGCCTTTTCAAAGGTAGAGACTTTTCTACAAGGGAAAAAAATGGTAACATGGAAATGTTACAGAGGGTAAGCTCCATAAAAAGGGAGGTTGCATGTTCCCTGGCCCACCTAATGAAGGGTGGAGCTGAGCAGCCAGGTGAAAATTTAGAGAACACTTGGAGAGACACAGAGACTTGGAGGAGATGCATGGAGCCGAAAGACTTGTAAAGAAGTTCCGCTTGCTTCTCAGCTATGGACTGGCACCAGGGTCTTTGGGGACATGGAAGGAGACCATGGAGGTGAGACATGTAGAGACACTTGGAAGAGACATGGATGAGAGGCCTGTGGGAAGGCTGACAATGGCAGCCATTACCTTGATTTGTACTTTGATTTTGCTCCTATCATTCCAGACTGCTTGGCCCCTTCTCCCCCTTTTCTATGGTTCCCCACAAGAAGGTGCCTTAGATTTGTGACAAGTGTTTGGGCCTCAGTGGTCCTACTTTGGGCCAACCCTGTTTATCTGGGTATTTACCCATGAGGTGATGGGTAAATTTGGGTGTTCCACTAGGAAACTATTATCCTTTCTTCCCTTCTTTCTCTATGCACACTATTCTATTAAAGTTCTTTCACACTAAGAGTATGCTTTGTCTTCATGAAGCAAATGGTAGGGTGTGCAAGTTTGAGGGTTCCGGGGAACCCTTCAACCTGCCCACTAACAAAAATAATAAATATATTTTAAGGTGGCTCGAACATCTCAAAAACAGAAAGGGAGCTCCTAGAACACTCAATTAATAATCTGAAAAATAAAATGCTGAAGTGCAACTGTTCTAGCAAAGATGACTTGGAAGCAACAGAAGATGGGAGATGAGGCAGTAAGTGGCCCTTCAAGAAGAAGGCAGGGGTGAGCGGCCTTGAGGATGCAGACAGGAAGATGCTCTGAATCTGGCCGGTGAAGTTGTTTTTTGTCTTAGGCTAGTGTGAAATACTGACCTTAGACATAAACAATGTAAGTTTTAAAACTAAAAGGAAAAAAATTGAAAGAAAATATCAAGTGTACTCAGAACTGTAAACAGCCTGTTACCCTGCTTCTGTCTCCCATTGTTGGGGCAAATCATCTCTGTCTTCATGGATGATGTCAATAAAACGGGTTGACTGGGCCAGAACTTAGGGAGCTGTCTCCAATTCAGTTCTGGCGAACCTCAAAGTCCACAGCGATAGATACTTTTAAGAGATCACTTTCCAGGTCCCCAAGTCCCATTTGTCCTCTTTGCTAAAATGGCTGTTTGGAGAAGGGAGATGCAATCCCAGCCCCCTTCTCAAAAGGCTCTTCTTCTGCTTCACAGAGAAAAAGGGGCACAACTCCCCTGGGGCTAAGCATCTGGGGGTGGGGAAGAGAAACAAAAGTCCCATTCAACACCCCAACTGAGAAAATGAGAAATCACACATCTCTAAAGCTTGGGTGAATGATCCTCCTGTAGGTCAGTTTGCTATCCACCAAACTGCCCAATCTAATTAAGTTGTCAAGTGACAGATGATTAAAGTCACCTTAAAGTGAGATTCCCTGTGCCTCTATCAGGAGCCTCAAAGAAAAGGTTTGAGTGACAGTGTGTGAACCAAACTCCTTTCATCACCCACTCTGTTGACTTAAATAGGTTTTAATAAAAAAAAAATAGGTTTTAAGGGCTGAGCACCACCGCCCTGGTCATGGGTGACAGTCATTCATGAACATGGGGGTTTGAGGTGTAAGTTCAGCTATCTCATTAGGAGATTCATTTTCAACAATGTTTTCTCTGTGTTTAATAACTATGTTTTGGAGTCTATAATATACTTTAGTTGCTCCACTCAACTGTGTGCTGTTGCAAATTATAAGAACTCAACCTAAAAGAAATTTTCTAACACTTTGACTTTATATTCACAGTAAGCTTTTAAAATACGGATACATTTCAATTTCTATACCATTGTAGCTTCAGCTACATCAAGGAAAGATTTTCAAGCATAAAATATGTAACACTAAGGTGAATGTCTATCTAGGAAGTAGAATAGAAATTTAAGTTGAAGAAGAAAAAGGAAAGAAAATTTCTGACCATTAAAAGGCAACTTGTTCATATGTATTAGCACACACTTATATATACATATATATTACGAAAAGTCACAAGAACCAAATTGCTATGGTATAGAGATTCCACTGGCTAATGGTTAAAAGTGCTATGTGCAGGAATTAATTGAAAATGACAGTATTTAATTTACACTATGCTGGAAATAACATCTTTTGCAATATTTAAACATAGATGATAATGTAAAAACATACAAGGAAGTAAAGTAGTTTTAAAAAATTTCCTCTGAGGTATACCAACAGAAAAATGTTCAAAGACCAGAGAACTAGACCATTGGAGGCCTCCCCGCCATAAAGGGCATCCTTGATGTGTGACCATTCTCAAGCTGACACTCCTTGCTCCTCTAGCTTGCAAGCAATAGATTTTCTTCTGTCCTCTAAGCCTACATTTGCCCACCCATCTCCCACCAAGACAGTCACCGGAGCCCCATGCCTGGCCCCTTTGCACCTCCTCTTTCCCTTTCTGATGAAGCTTCATATCACACCAGGAGTGTGTTTTAAACACAAGCAGTGTCAGTGAGCTGCCCCTGCTACTAGATAGTACTGACTCCATCAACATCCATTCTGTCTCCTCCCAGCTCAGATCCATCACTCCCCTGTCACATCTGACCCATCTAAACCCTTCTCTCTGCCCCCAAATGCCAAGCCCTGCCATGCTGCTCCTAAGTAAACTTTCTGCTCTCTGCCTAGAAAACCCCTACTCTCCTGTGAAGATGCAACTCCAAACTCATCTCTTCCCTGAATCCCTCTGCAACACACTCTAGGTGGCGGGGATGCGTCCCCCACTTTCATGCCCTTTGCACAAACCTTCATTATGTCCCATATGTGGTAGTGTCACTGTCTGCTGAGTCATTGCCCCTAAATTGAGATCCCAAAGGACCATGACCATTGTTTATCATCTCAGCCAGTCTCCTGAAGACCCAACCAAGCCTCAGACACACAGTAGGCACTGTGGATGATTGGATTATATTCAGTCAGATCATTTATAGGGGTGGTGCAGGTCCTGATGAACCCTGTTCTTTGCTTGTCTCTCTTCAGGGAAATACTTTCTTTCTCCCTTTTAATCATGTCTTTAAAATTATCCATGTCCGCTATCAACTTAACCCCTTGATTAAATGACCATTTCACTCCTCTTATCCATCACAGAGCTACTCAAATTCTTTTAGTTTGATTTGAAAAAATTGTCAAAACTTGTAAAAGTATAAGTAGATAAGTATAAGTAGATTACTTTCTCTACTTTCTCTAGCACATATCTTTGGGAGTGATAAGTTCCCCTTGGACTTGGTTACAACTCCCAAAGTGGACAGAATGCTACTCTGCGTAATAAGTCTCTGAGAGCTAATCACTAGACTAAGTCATCGCTGTACAAATTGGTAATGCAGCCAGGATCCACCCATCTAGTTATCTAGCATTTATTGAGCAACTACAATGTGCCAGGTGCTTTCAAAGTACTTTCTTCTCTCCTGTATCACTTCATCCTAACAATAGCCTATGGCAGAAAAAAAAATGGTCAAAACTTAAAAGTCTAGGGCCTCCCCGGTGGTGCAGGCAGTTGAGCGCCGCACTGTGAAGCTGTCTGCAGCCTCTGCATTGCCGGTTTGATCCCTGCCAGCTGGCGAGAATCCCACAGGGCGCGGCAGACCTCACCCGCTGCTCCCCTCAGCAGTGTATTTCTGTTGCCTACCTGTTCTGCTCCCCGCTCTGTCTCTGGTGAATCCTCTCACCCTCCCGTGCCTCTGGCTTGCAGCCCAGCTCTTGTATAAAAATAAATAAATCTTTAAAAAAAAAAACTTAAGTGTTTAAGTAATTGATATTTACAGAAGATGAGGCATCATAAAGTTAAAGATTTTTCAAGGTCTCAGATTATCTGGGTACCAAGACTAGGTACCCAGATTTTCTAAGAACATGGAAACCACCAGTGTTTTTATTTAGCAAAACTGCATTATTCTTCTAAGCATGCAGGACTGAGATAGAGCACCTGGGCAGAGGCAAGGCAGCTGGCTGGAAGCCCACCTGAACCTCTCAGAGCTATCCTGGGACCACCCATATGGTCCTGCTGATCTGGCAGGCCACCATAGCACTCTCTGCCAAAGACTGACTATCTCATTCTCTATACATGAGCAAGTCACCCTGGAAATCTAGTCCAAGCACTGACACATGCAAGGGTAAACCCAACTTCCTGTCCCCTAAGAAGTGCTCCAAAATGTGATACCTTTGCCATGTTTCTTCTTTGCGTTTCTTTGAAAGTTAGAACTTTGTTTAATCAAATGACACGGGCGGCCAAAAAACCTTGACAACCAGCTTGAAAGTTTTTTCTCCACAATCATAAGTATTTACCCTGGCAAAAAAAAAAAAAAAAAAGGTGGGGGGGAGTGTGAGGGAGAAAGGAGTGGTAATGCTATAATGCATTTCTTCAAATAATTATCTAAACATAAAGTTAGATTTTATGATGGGATAGGATAGGGTAAGATAGGGTAGGGTAGGGTAGGGTAGGGTAGGGTAGGGTAGGGTAGGGTAGGGTAGGATAGGATAGGATAGGATAGGATAGGATAGCATAGCATAGGA
The DNA here is from genome assembly GCF_014898055.3 of Talpa occidentalis. NCBI lineage: Eukaryota > Metazoa > Chordata > Mammalia > Eulipotyphla > Talpidae > Talpa > Talpa occidentalis. Next base: position 29,145,682 of record NW_023601322.1, read on the forward strand.
TAGCATAGGCTAACATAGGATAGCATAGAACAGGATAGCATAGGATAGAATAGGATAGGATAGGACAGGAAAGCCTTGAACCCCAGGGAGGAGGAAGGCTAAAGTGACAGGTGCTTAGGAAGATGTGGGGAGATGTCTAAGGCACAGGGAGCCTGTACTAGCTCTGGGGCTTTTTCCCCCACAATGAGAAAATTTACTATTCCACAAGTTTCCAGATCCAGATTATAAATGCCAGAATTTGCTATATTCAATATGAAATAGAAATGCTCTCATGTTTAACCTCATGTTCTATAGTTCTTAGAATTGTGGAGATAATCACCAATAGCTCAGATTAGGTAATAATCCACAAGTATATGGAATATAATTCCTGATTTATCACCTGAAAGTTAGATAATCTGAAAGACATCCTGAAACCCCCATCCCCACATTCTCTAAATCCAGTCCATCAGCTAGTTGAGCTTATTGTAATACATATCTCATGCCCACCTGATTCCCACCCTGATCATGATTCATTTTGTCTCATCTGTTACTCTCACAGATGCTCAACTGGCCTTCCCATTTGTACTTACCCTTCCCACTACTCTAAACCCACCAGTCAGTCTTTTCAAAATGTGAATCAGGTCTGTTCCCTCCCCATTCCACTGTGACCATCCCACCAAACTTCACCACGCTTTCTCCAAATTGCTCCCCACTTCACCACACTGTTCCAGGCTAAGCACTGCTCTCTCAGAGCCAACTCTGGAGGTAAGAACTAAAGATAAATGTTGGGGAGACAATAAAAGTGAAAGAGGACAAACAGAGAGGGAGGGGCTTGTTCCTGTGGGTGGTCAGAGGGCCCCTCCAAGAGGGAGATTTTTAGCAGGGACCTGCCTGGAAGTGAGAGAGGTGAGACTCTCTCCCAGGGGAGGCATAAATAGAGGAAGAGCATTAACAGGTAGAGGGAACAGTGAGTGCAAGTCCTGAGGAAGGAAAAACACTTGGCAGGCTTCAAAGAGCAAGGAGCCAGTGAGGCTAGAGTTGGGTGTGTGAAGGGGAATTAGAGGTTGGACAGCAGACTGAAATTGCACAGGGCTTTGCTCTCCTCTCCCCGGCATATGGACCAGAGATTGTCACGTCACCTGCTGCAGTCTCACCTGTCCGCACAGACCTTGCTCTGGCAAATCTGAGTTGGTTCATTGCTATCCTCAAGAGGCACCTTTATAGGCTCCATCCCTAATGAACAAAAGTGAGAGAAAAAATTAACATCATGTACACAGAACAACGATGTTGTTCATGATTGTGAAATATTTAAGAATTTTAATGACTCTGAAAATTGGGTGAATCAAATAACTGACTGGGTCTCAGAGCTCTTTTTTCAACACAGAGATTCTCTTCATCATTATCAGTCCCACAAACGTCCAGGCATCCAGACACTTTCTCATGGAGGCTCCTGCCCCAGAGCTGTCACGTCTATAGTACCTGGAATACCATAAGTTCCTATGAAAGATTTCTCTACCTCCTGATGATTACAATTCCTGAAGTCATTGCTCCCTAAGCTCTCATAAATCCTAGAAATGGGCAGGCAGGAGTGAAGGCCCATCTGTAAAAATATCAGTGTAGACTGTCAATTCTCAGTAGCCCCTAGGAGTCAGCATCAAATTAAACTCCTGCATCAATCATCATTCTCACAACAAAGCTAACAGTATGACATATGTACCATACATCTAAAGAAGTATATAACATTCATAGTGACAGTTTATTTTTTTTAATTTATTTATGCATACAAGAGCTGGGGTACAAGCCAGAGGAGCAGGGGGTGAGAGGATTCATCAGAGACAGAATGGGGAGAAGAACAGGCAGATCTAGAGAAATACACTGCTGAGGGGAACAGGGGGCGAGACAGGAGAGGTCCACTGCGCCATGTGGGTCAGCTCCCTGGCAGGCCAGGATTGAAATAATGCTGCAGTGGCCAGCAATAGCTTAATAGTGCTGTGTCTTTAACCCCTTGTGCCACTAGGGAGGCCCCCAGAGTAACAGTCTGAAGAATAATAATACTCATGTACCCACTTCCCAGCAAAAGTGATATTCACTTTTTAAAGATTAGAGTGAAATATGTAGGCAAAACTAAAGGAAACTGATCCAATCCTATTTAGGAAAGAAAGACATATGATAAAAGCTGAAATTGCGGAGGTCCCTGCTATTCTGTATACCTTATCTACTGTGAGTCATTAAAAGTTTGGGGAAAGGCATGAAGTCTAGACCCTCAACAGAATTTGTGGAGGCCCCTTCTCTGTGGACACCAGAAGCAGGACCTCCTCCCGTGTGACCCACCTGTGCCCTCCAGCTCTCTCAGCACTGCTACCAGTCAGGACCCCACCTGTCCCTCAGGCAACCACATGTCAGTCCCACCTGCATCGCTTCTCATCCCGGTCCTGCTTCATCACACACAGCACAGCACAGCACTCTGGTCCATCTATTCCGGGAGTTTCAGATCACACCTGCTGCCCAGACCTGTGCCCATCACCACAGACCTTTCACTACAGCAAAGTCAGTGAAGCCACAATTTGTGTCACAGCTATTCCATGAACTATTCCCCTGCTTCTCTGCATCTTACACATGAATAGCCAGTTCCACAGCCCTGTCCTTGTATGGGGAAGGCCAGAAGAGGAATTGATCCGAATGTTTCAGAAATTTACAGAAGGAATATGCTGTACTGAGTGGTTATAGATGTTGCTGTGTCAAAGGATGTATATGGAAGAATGATAAATGCCAGGTATGCACCCAGAGGAGAGAACAGTAAAATGAGCTTGACATTGGTTATGATGTGGTAACCATGGCTGAGCAGGGATAGACAGTATGAGGACAAGCACCAGGGCACAAATGTGCCATCAGCAGCTGGTAGGAGAGCTATTCTCAGACTCTTTCTGCCCTTACTGGAGTCTCTAGGTGAATCACTCAGGGTCTCTGGCCCCCGCTTGCCTTATAAAGGGTCATGTCAGTTCTGCAAGGGGGTAGAAGGGAGTAGGATCAAAACAGGGGTGGGCAGAGCACAAGGGACTATGGTGATGGCACACAGGTGAATTGGTGGTGGGAATTTCATGGGGACTATAACGGAGATGAGAAAGCATACATTGTGAAAAAAAATGAAGAACGATGTAAAAATATATATAAAATTTAAAAAAGGGTCATGTCAGGCATCATTTTAAGGCAAAAAAAAAAATCTGGGATTTTTATATATGTTGAACTCAACTCTCCCCCCAACAAAATTCATGGATGTTTAACCCAAATGCCCAAAAATAGATGACTGGATCAAGAAGATGTGGTACATATACACCATGGAATATTACTCAGCATTCAAAAAAGATAAATACATGCAATTTGCAGCAACATGGATGGCGCTGGAAGGGATCATGCTCAGCAAAATAAGCCAAAAAGAAAAAGAAAAATACCGGATGGTCTCACTCATAGCAGGAATCTAGAAAACTTAAATAAGGGACCAGGAAAATGAATAACTATAAGAAAGTGAAAATCAAAATCAACAAAAAACTATGAACCAGAGACACTCTATGGGGGGTGGGGGGCGGGAGGGTAGGGATTGGGGTCAAAATAAGGGGATTGTAATTGTATGGGGAATATAAAAATAAAATTTATTTTAAAAAAAATTCATGGATGTTTATTCTTTTTTTAAAAAGATTTATTTATTTATGCATAGAAAAGCTGAGGTAAAGGCCAGAGATGCGGGGGGTGAGAGGATTCACCACAGACAGAGCAGGGAGCAGAACAGGCAGACTGAGTGAAACACACTGCTGAGGGGAGCAGCGGGTGAGACAAGAGAGGTCAGCTGCGCCATGTGGGTTTCAAACTCATGCTACAGAGGCTGCAGATTGCTTCATGGTATGGTGTTTAACCCCTCACGCCACCAGGGAGGCCCTAGTGTATTCTTAAAAGAAGAAAGATGAGAGATGAAAGGGCAGGGGATTGGGGGTGGGGGAAGGGAGGAAAAGGAGGAATCTGAAACAAATAGGGCCACATGTTAAGATGAGTTAAAATTCGATGCTGTCATTATGTATTATATTGCTCTCTATACCTGTGCTATCCAACACTGGAGTCACTAGCCACAAGAAGTGTTTAAAATTAATTAAAATTAAATTAAATTGTAAATTTCATTCCTGTGGCCCACTAGTCACAAGTTAAGTGCCCTGTAGCCACACGTGGTGGCTACCAAGCTGTACAAGGTAGGTATTGAACTCTCCCATCATCGTAAAAGTTCCATGGGACAGAGTTAGTCTATACTTTATGTATAGATAGTTTTATATGTTAGATATTTCATAAAAAGCAAACAACAAGGAAGAATGAAAGTTTGCAGTACATTTTATGATGAGTGAAAAAATAAAAGGAATGTAGGTAAAAAGACATCATCTAATATCAAAATCTATTATTTCTCTGTTTTCTGAAATGACTGTCAGATCTTTACCCAGAAATTTCTCAAAACTGGGGGAACAAATTTTAATCTCTGCTAGACATCATTTCACTTACTTTAGAATTATTTTAATATTTGGTAGGGGACACACTATTGTTTTACTTTCATATGAATACAAAGGCTACTCTGCATTGCTGCTTTGTACACACCAATCAAGTTTTCATACCCTGGGCTTTGATGACCATGATCTTTTGCTGCAAGTCAATGAAAGGCTGGATCAGGCAGAGTCGGGGCTCCTGCTTCTGACTCAGGCAAATGCCATTGTGGTTCACAACCATCCAGTTCCGATCATACAACAGTCCCTGATTTCCTATAGGCCAACTGGTCTTTACCTAAAGAAAAAGGGAAAATATATTTTAGGCCAAGGCTCTTCAAAAACAATCTTAACGTTGTTAACACAAGGACTGCACAAACACAGATGACTTCACCAATTCAGCACACACTCTTGGAGGAACAAAGGAAGGAAAAAAAGAATAAAGCAGAATGAAAAGGACCATTCAGAGGAGACAGTGTGGGATCTAGGAACCTTCATTCACCTTCCAGATTCATTTTTCACCCTTTCCTACTTCAACCTGCTTTTTAAATGGGTAATGTGTGTGCAAGGTACAACATTCAGAGTCCAAGCACAGATATGTCTCTCAGCTGCCTCCCCACCGGTCTTCATGGTTCCTGCTTTCTGTGTATCCTACCACATCGGTAGCTCCCTGCACAGACATGGACATATTTCTTGCATTAATTAGGGCCACACTATAAAGGTCACTGAGTTGATTCACTTTCAATGTGTTTAAATTTCCTTCACATTTCTGCAAACATACAAACATATCCAATGCCCAGACCTTTTATTCTAATACCATTCTTCAATAAGAACTGGGACTCCTTGGAGAAATGTCTGATTCCAGGGCTAGGTGAAGGACTATACAAGATAAGCCAGGAGCACCTTGTAGTGCAAAAAGAGTAAGGAAATTTTCAGATGACCAAATGATGAGCATGTGTCCAAGGGATGCAGGAGTCAACTGAAAGTGGTCAAAATGGAAACAATTTGAGCAAAATTATTAATACTGTAGTATTGGACTATAATCCATAAATAGAAACTAAATGTCCATGAGGCCAAACTAACATAAATACCTATATACATACATACATGCTTACATGCATATAGATAGGGAGAAAAATCAAATTTCCTATATAGAAGAATCCCAAGTAGTTGATGTAGATACAGGTGGCGCATAACCATACTCTTCGGTGCGGATTACATGTAGCAACTTGCTTCCCCAAAACACAGTTGGGAAAGAGACTTTCCAGGGAAGAAAACTGGCAAGTACTATCTCACCCAGGTGATCTGGGTTAACATCAATGATGATAAGTCGTGTTAACAGGATGTAACCTTACACGAGATAATGAGAATAATGCCTTTCCTCTATGGGCTTCCTCCTAAGAATCCCACCAGTCTAATCCTGAGAAAAACATCAGTCAAACCCAAATTGAGGAACATTCTATAACATTCTAGCCCAACCAACATCAAGGTTATCAAAAATAAAGGAAGTCTAAGAAACTGGAACAGCCCCAAAAATCATAAGAGGACAAGACAGTTAAATGTACTCTGACATCCTGGATGGGATCCTGGAGCAGAAAAAAGACTCTAGGCAAAAATGAAGCAAATGTCAATAAAATCTGACCAAGTCTTTGCAGGAGATTGGTCCGAGGTTAATCTCTAGCAACCAGCAGCAGAGCACAACTACAGAGGCCCCACAGATGAGGGCTCTTCTGGAGCCAGCTGTCTGCTGAAGAAGGGTATAGGGGAAAGACCCAAATTTTGAAATATTTAGGAGATCACCATTCTGAGTGCTCATTTCATCTACCCGAAGGAAACTGAACACTCCAGTTGAGGGTAATGAAGAAAGAGAAGCAGTGTTTAATCTAGGGGCACTTTGGGGTGAGTCTTCCAGTGGGGGACCTCAGGGAAGGTGGAGGCACCAGGGAAAGTGAAGCAGAGTTGCTGCAGAGCACAAGGAAAGGCTCAGAACTCAAGGAGGAAGAAAGAAAAGATAAGCTTAGCTCAGGCAAGGGGCACCTTGTATCTAGGAAGCAGAAATGTGGTAGTGCAGGGGCAGGGGCTTTGGAGACTGAAAAATCTGGGTTTAAGTCCCTCCTCAGTCAGTCATTCATTTTAAACAATTTACTTAACTTCCAAAGTCTTGGCTTTGTCATATATAAAAGGTAAATTATTATCAGTTCTCATATGATTGACTGAAATCTAAAATGAAATATGAAATAAAACAACTAAAATATAGCAAATGAGCCATGGAGGCTAATCCCTTTATCTCCTCTCTTCATTGTTCCTATGTATCAAATAACTTCTCTCCATAGGTTATGGCTGCTTCTGTTGGTACAGCATAAGAGCTCAGCAATATTATGCTTTAGATAAGCCACACTAGGTAGTAAGCCCAGAAACTTCCACAAGTCATAATGACCATAAAAGGTAAGCTCAGAAAGTACCATTAAATTATGGTAGGAAACATGTTTTGAACAAGAAATCACTTTAGAAGACAATCTATTACTACAAGCAATTCTCCATGGTTCTCTTATCTTTCCACAAGTCTATTTTAACCGAGCAGAGGCATCAACTGCCCTTTTGTTCCAGATGGTCTTATCAGGGATGTTTGCATAGGAAACAGTTGCTAAGCCCTCTGGAGTGGGAGGCAGACTTGCTTACAGACCCATATTATAAAGACAATGTCTTCTCCTAGCAGGCTTACTGGCAGCCTGTTATAAGAATCAGGTTCCTGAGCTAGGGGTTCCTCAGCTTGTGCATGGCATTCACCTGGGCCCCTCTGTACCCCATCTTGGACTTGGGAGCAAAGGGAACTAACACAAATGCTGCCTGCTGTGTTATGAGTAACAAAGACCTCTCTCTAGATACAGGAGTCTTATGGTTTTGCAGCATCCATGAGACTATGACAAGCTAGTCTGTTAGCTTACAAGTACAAAAGCTAACTGAATTTGATGAAGACAAAAATCTCAGAGCCCCTCACAGTTCTGGATAGTTTTTGTTAGAACATGACTATAGTTTTCTATCATCTTATGTGTCACCTAAAAATTTAATTTACCTACTTCCTTTTCCTCTTTGTCTTAGCCACGCTTTCAGCCAGTAAGTATGTGTAAAGAGAGAGAGACACTGGAGATGTATAGATGGAGCTTTCAGCTGGGCAGGTGAGATTCTGGTTACATAAGGAAGTTGAGCAAAGAAGGATTCACTGAGGATAAGGGGAGCCAGTTTTTCACAGGCATTACAAGTAGCAGACTCACACAGGCATCTGCCTACTCCACAAACTCACAAGCACCCAGAACTTATGTGTGCAACAATGACCTCCCACTTCCTCTGCTGACCTGCTCTTTTCCCAGCCTTCCTTGCTTCATCACAGTAACAAGGTGTTCACCACGCAGAAATAAAGTCTTCTCAGAGGTCCCCATTAGCAGAGACACATTCAAAAGTCATCCCAAACCAAGAAAGGTAAAATTAAAATGGTTCTTCATGTCACAGTACTATCACTTCTCTGTCTTTTGGCTAAGATCAAGTGTATGTCATAATACTCTGAATAAGATTTTGATTTTTTTCATATTTTTCTTCACTGCACTTTTTTCCACTTTATCAAAATAGTATTTTAAAGTAAATTTTTAAAAAAGACGAAGTCTCTGTTGCCATTAAAACCCTTACCTCAAATGCAGCACAAGATTTGATGGGGTAGAGATAAATGTTGGTGATGATGTGTGTCCCGAGGACCTTATCTGGGACTCCTGGAGCTTTCTCTGAAGGAGTCTCCTGGGTTCTGACAGCCTCAGACAGAGGTGGGTGCAAACCCACCACATCCACAGTAGTGGGCGGGTTGTTCCAAACCTGGGAGTATGTGGGGGTGTCTTCCTGAAATGAGGGACTAGATCCGTCCACAGTGGCAGATATGTTCCCAGCCTTATCCTCGGCTTGTGGGGCTCCAGCCTCCCTGGGGGTGACCTGTAGGAGAGACTGGCCATGGGATGGGCACAGTCGGGTTGCTATGATGAACCTGAGAAAGGCCTGGGCATCCTCCAGTGTAGACATGTATCCAAATGAAATCCTCACAGACCCTGTGGGCTTTCCATCGATCAGATCCACTTCATCTCCACAGACGTGACCAGCCTAGAATAAAAGGGAAACAAGTCAGCCAGAGTGACTCACTTCCCATGGGTAAGTTGGAAACAATTTTATAAAACAAAATTAACCCAGGAAAACAGAACTGCCCCCTTGCTATGTGCTGTGTGACTGAGATGAGTTCCACGAGGACAACGGTCACTTCCTGGACCTCACTTTGCTCCTCTGTACATTGAGGTGAGTACCAATCTAATGAGGTCATTAAAAAATTTAGAGGAAATACTTCATGGAAAGCAATTACCCAGACCTGGGCATGGTGTTGACCTACAGAGGGGTCCAAAGATAGACCAGTGTTTCAGATGCATGAAGAGGTCTGCGTCCTGATTTGCCCAGGGCTGAGGCAGGAGCAACACATGCTGCCAACTCCCTTTAGCCTCTCTCAGAAATGAAAGGAGACCCGAGAATTACTCCTTGATAAGAGGCAAGACACACATGGATGTTCCATGGTGGCCCAAAGCCATCACGAAGGCAAAGGCAGCACAAGTGCCCCGCCAGGAGGAGGTAAAGATAGGAGGATCTGGCCTCCAAGCCTCCCTAAGCCCAGAGCTGGTATAGGGCACTCCTTGGTCCCCCACCTATCCCAGAGCTGGAACCAGATCAGTTACCCCAAGAGACAGAGCCCCAGGCCTTCCACAGGATCAAAGATTATATCTGGAGCTTTGTTTGTTTTCTAAGCCTCTCTCTTTATTTTCTTTTTAAACAAACCAATATTGGTTTGTAGCATTGTAAAGGCTTCATGTGTACAGTCTTTTAAATCAATATTTGTATATACTACCTTATGTTCACCACCAGAATTCCAGCTTCTATCCATCAGCATACACGTGACCCTTTCACTTGACTTACCTACTGCTCTTCTCCTTCCCTTCTGGAAACCACTAATTTGTTCTTACAGACTAAAAGCTGGTTTTGTTTGATTTAGCACGTTCACTTGCTAATGGTTAACTGGAGTCCAGCATATACAGTATTTAGTGGAAACCAAAATGAAACTCAAGTTAGAAACTATTCAGGAATAAATACAGACTCTTTGCTACTCTAACTATTCTTATCAAATGGTTCAAAACAGGCAGTACACTGAAGTGAAAAGCCTCACCTCGGGGCAGAGGGAGGGAATGGGGGATTCCAAGAGAGGCAGGACACCCCCTGAAAGAGTTCCTCTCCTCATCCTGTCTAGAGATAAGCCAGCTCTAGCATGGAAATGTTACCAGTGGGGAAGAACCAGTTACAGGTCCTATGTATGTATGAGCACATCCCACATTTGCCAGCCCCCTGTTACAACTCTCCTTCTATTGAGGCTTCTACAAGAGGAGGGGGGATGGAGTGGGGACAAAGTAGAGATGGTGTCCAATGGCCAAAGGTAAAGGCGATGGATGCTCTGGTGGTAGGGGTGGTGTGGACACATTCATCGAATGTGATCCTGTTCAACTAAGTCATATACAGTGCTGTAAACCAATGTGATCTCAATAAAGAAAAAAATAGTTTATTATAGAAATAATAAAACTCTTCTCCTGCTTTACATTTGTGTTCTTAAAGTAAAAATTGACTGCCACAGAGACACCCTCTTGAAGGTGTTCCATTTCAGTAGACTCCTTCCCCCCTGCACATCACAGATGGCGCAGAGATACGGGCCCACAGAACCAGCCCTCACCCGACAGGCCTGAGTGGAGTTGGCGGCATCACCACTGGTTCTCGCTGACCAGTGTTGGGACCACATGTACTAACCTGAAGATTCTTCTTGATATCATCGTTGCTTATTCCCAGGTGCCTCTGGCAGGCCCCGGTGTTACAGAAGCAGCCAGTTCGCACTTGGATGTTGTAAAGACTGGCCATTTTATCCACCTGAGGGTTTAACATGACATGACATGGAACCAGTGTTAGGACTGTCCAGTTTGCCTCCCTTCCTGGGAGGAGTTTCAGATTAACATTTTAACCTCTTTCTTAACAATAAAATGAAGATGTGAACCTGGAGTTTTGCTCTGCAATGCTACAAAGCACATTGTATAAAATGTTACTGAGAGGCAGAACTTAGGCAGTTGGATTATAGGCATATGCTTGAGAAAATACCAAGTCAGGCCAAGTTCCCAGTGAAAAGACCACGTTTCAAGCCAGAGTGAGAAGAATGGAACTGAGAGCAGGTGGGCCATGGCTGCGGGGCAGCAGAGCCCCAGGCTGCAAGCACTGCTGTGTGGACACTGCACACTACCCATTTGCTTCCATCGTGTCGTGAATGTTGAGAAGAATCGCAAAACCGCTGTTGGGAGAAAGGATCCTCACTCGCTCAAGGCTCAAAGGTAGGGCTGCCCACGGAGATATTTGTCCATCATCTCCAGCTGTGGGGCAAGGCCTCCATTCCCCCAAAGGCCTTTGCTACTCTAACTATTCTTATCAAATGGTTCAAAACAGGCAGTACACTGAAGTGAAAAGCCTCACCTCGGGGCAGAGGGAGGGAATGGGGGATTCCAAGAGAGGCAGGACACCCCCTGAAAGAGTTCCTCTCCTCTTAGCCCAGGAGGCTAAACCCAGAAGGCTAAACTCAGGAAAGCAACACCATGCCTGGCAGGTAAGCCTTGGAAACTTTTCTCCCTGGGAAGTCACATTCCGGGTGGCCAGAAGCAGCCATGAGGAGTGTGGTGCCCTCTGCTGCCCAAAGGTCACCATGCAGCCAGCCCGGCTTCCTGCTGGGCATGAGGAAACAATGGTGCCTCCTCCACACACTTGTGAAGACCAGGCTGAATTCACTTCAGCCATCTCCTCTGGACTGTCAGAGTGAGAAGAAGCCATTCTCTGTGTTGAACTGAGGAAAGCAACTCTGCTCCTTCACCCTTGGCTGACAGCTCAGTGATAGGGAAGCCAACTAACAAATTTCAGGGATTTCCTGGCTCTCTGAGGTACAACCTTGCAGCACCACTAGATCTGGCCAACCCTATCTTCAGAGTCCAGTAGTTTCCTTTCCTAGAGAAGCCCTCTTTACTTCCTGCACCCCAATTCCTGCCAAGATGTATTAGAAATCTACCTACCACACTACCCTTCTCCCCCAACCTACCCCGTATCCATCTTGCAGTTACCACTGCTGGGAAACAAACCTCCTAAATTTAGTGGAATAAAATAATCACCATTTTATTGCACTCACAGCTACAGAGGGTCAGGAATTCAGGAAGGTCACAGAAATGCTGTTCCATGATTTCCCAAGTTTCATCAGGAAGACTCTAAGTCTTGGAGTGAGAGCTGGTGGGAATCACCTGGAGACTCACTTACTCACGGGGGCCTGGGCCCCTGGCAGGAGGACTCACAATGGATGGCCACCCCAGTGCCTGTGACTGGTTTCCACTCAGGATGGCAGTTTCAAGGTAGAACTTCAAACAGTCACCCAAGGCTCCAAAAGTGAGCGCCCCAGGGAACAATGCTGACATTGGGGGTCTTTTCAGACTTAGACTCACAAACCATCACCTTCGATGACATTTTACTGAGAGTCACAAACCCACAGAGATTCCAGAAGAGTTGCTGCTCCGGCCACACTTATACTCTTCTTCCTAATTTCCCCTCAGGACCCAGGCTCCTTTTCACCCTTGGCCCTGCAGAACCACACACGGGTATGGCCTGTGCCCAGCCAGGTGAGGGAAGGGGCTGTTGCAGGAGATGAGCACGTGAGAACGGGCCTGACCATAGGCAGCCTCCCAGCCAGGAGCCTCTGTGCTCAGTGTTTACGGAACACTTGCTCCATACTTGCCCTGGGTTAAGGGGGCCTGTACTGCATCTCATTCAAGCCTCATCACAGCACTGTCAGCAGGAGACACTGTTATCCTTGGTAAGTTTTAAGTTTACTTGCCCAACTTCACAGCAAGAGGGCAGTCAGAATTTGAAGTCACACTCTTAACCACAGTGTAGAGTGACTCCCGCCAGAGGGGAGAATGAAATTAGGAGTCCTGGGTATCAGAAACAATAGAGCTGGGGCCTCCCTAGTGGCACAGTTGTTAAGACGCAACCTATGAAGCTGTCGCAACCTCTGTAGCCTCTGCAACATGAGTTCGATCCCCCGGCCAGCGAGGTTGCTACCTACATGGCTCAGCAGACTTCTCCTGACTCACCCACTGCTCCCCTCAGCAGTGTACTTCAGTCAGTCTGCCTGTTCTGTTCCCTGCTCTGTCTTTAGTGAATCCTTTCACCCCCCACATCTCTGGTCTGTACCCCAGCTCTTGTATGCATAAATAAATAAATCTTTTTTTAAAAAAAGAACCTAGAGCCTTCACCTAGAAGGAGAAATTCTTTCACACATCCTTTGGAAAAGAAACAACCACACCCAACTATGATGCCATATTATTTTTCCAAAGTCCTCCCAAATCCCTGTAGAACTCCCACACCATGAAGTAGCCCCAGATTCCACTCATGCAAGGAGCTTCTGCAAACATACAAAGGGAGAAATGTGTCCTGTGTCCTTGGTGAGCTCAGTCAGGCACATGGACAGGCAGTTCTCTGCCTGGGAGATTCCTTCTCTTTGAGGGTGCTCAGGGCTAATGAGGAATTCTTTCCCCACTCTGCCTGCCATAGCTTATTGCATTTCACTTGTTGCCCCATCCAACCCTCTCAGAAAATCAAACTTATTTAGGTTCAAAAATGAAACTTATGGGATCTCCCTGGTGGCACTAGGGGTTAAAGAAGCTATTAGCAGCCACTCCAGACTAGGTTTGATCCCTGGCCAGGGAGCTAACCCACATGGTGCAGCAGACCTCTCCTGACTCACCCACTGCTCCCCTCAGCAGTGGGTGAGTCAGTAGCTCTACCTGTTCTGCTCCCCACTCTGTATCTGGTGACTCCTCTCACCTCCCCGCATCTCTGGCCTATACCCCAGCTCTTGTATGCATAAATTAATTAATCTTTAAAAAAAAGAAATTTATTTCTCCAATTATATTTTAGAAGGCAAACCTTTTGTCTCCCTTGCGTTTTCCAACCTTCCCCACTCAAAAAAAATTTTTTAATTGCACACTCCTGAGCAATGTCTAGGCCTCTTCTGCAGGTGTATAGCTAAGGGGGGGTGTGCACAATTAAGGGACACCTGTGTTTGTAGAGCATCACCCCTCATTACTGGTGAGAACTGACATTTCCCCCAGGAGAATATTTCTCTTGTTTGTTCCTCAGGAAGTTTATGGGTACACAGAAGATGCGGGGAAACATGGTTCCTTGAGAAAGGGATTTTGCTTGAGAAATTCAAGGCTTAATAAGGTGAATGGCAATGGTGGTTTTCAGGAAAAGATGAGCACTATCTTCCGAACTTATCTGACAATCAGATCTGCTCCCTCCCAACACTCTGGGAAGGTTTTTTCCTATGACCAGTCGGTAACACTCCAATTGGTGATCACCTGCCACCACCATTTCTGAGCTCTTGGTACAACTCTGAACTTTCTTACGGAATGGAATGTGAGCAGCTTAGTCAATTATGGAAGATCTCAAGCAATTTCCCAGTCTGCAAACCACTATTTGCATAGCTTCCAAGGGAAAACACATACAAAGGATATATTTTACAACCAATCTACCAAGTCCTTTCAATTCAGAGCAAGCAAACAAATGATGTCAGCAGGCCTATGATTTTACATAATACCAAGGGTATTATGGTATTACTGGGTCCACCCACCTGTTTGTGCATGAAATGACCACAGATGTGGTGTTCTGTCTACACTGTTTTTCTGTCTACATCATTTTGGGATGTCTTCCCTTGCTAGGAAGCTGTCAGCTCTCCCCATCTACTGCTATCAGTGAATAGACTTTTTCCCCATCTGAAACTGACCACTCATGACTGCAGAATGAGGGCTGAAGAACTAAATAGGCATGTTCCTTAGAACTGGATGTGAATAAGAGCAAAGAGTGCCTTCCCTAGGGCCAGCAGTAGCGCCCATGGAGTAAGGGCTTTCTCATAGTCCTGCAAGGACACCAGAGGCTTTCATTGCAAACTTCAGGACTCAGGAAGGCTGCAGAGTTACAGAGGAGAGATTCTGTTGTGGACAGGTCAGCAAGGTGAAAAGAAAACCCACCTGGGAGTAGCCAATGATGGTCCCATTGTCATCAAGCACATTAAAATTGATGATTGGACCATGAACCTCCGGGCTGCTGAACTCTGAATCACTGTAAATTCGCACAACAGGGGCTCCATTGGGGTACCGGAGAGCAGACAGGGCGGCGTAGGTATACTTCGTCAAGGTAAAGGTGTGCTGCCTTATATGCTCCATTCCACCTCAAAAACAATTATGAAACATCAATGAGAGTCATAAACTTCATGTAAAATTCACTCACTTGTTTTTAAGAAAACAAGATCATGATAATTGCTAATCCTGAACTTTATAGTAATGATTTTATTTTTTTTAAAGATTTGTTTATTTACTCATACAAGAGCTGGAGTACAGGCCAGAGGTGCAGGGGTGAGAGGATTCACCAGAGACAGAGTGGGGAACAGAACAGGCTGACTGACTGAAATATACTGCTGAGGGGAGCAACAGGCGAGTCAGGAGAGGTCTGCTGCACCATGTGGGTTGCTCCCTGGCCAGGGATCGAACTGGTGCTGCAGTGGCTACCAATAGCTTCATGGGTTGCATCCCATCCCCTTGCCCCGGGGGAGGCTCCCTATAGTAATGATTTTAAATACAGGTAAATATTATATTGCAAATGCACACAGACTAGACATTGTCCTTGGTATTGAACAACAGTTTGCCATTGTGGTCTCTGTGGAATCTTCCCATAGGAATTCTAGCCATCCTCTTTTTTTTAAATAATGTTACTTAAACATTCAAGTACTTTAGACCTTTTGATGGTTAAAGGAAAATACAGATGTATAGAAATGTCCACTGACCTGTGAGATGCTGAAGGGCATCAAATCCATGTTTAAGTGCTATCACATCAAGGAAGGAGATGGTGCCATCTTCGAACCTGCAACCACAGGAAGGAACAAGGTCAAGGTATGGCCAGGACCTCCATGTGTGTTTTGAGTATGTAACCAGGTTTTGAACCTAGACTTAGCCATAATCTATCAATACCATCCCCTATCGTGCTCCCTTTCAAGACAAAGAGTTCTACACATACAGGCCTGCATCTGGCTCTGATCGCTCAGCAGTTTTCTCAGAATGGGCCGCAGAGATGATAAAAGATCCTAACTGTCTTGACCACCTTGAGAAATCCTGCCTTGCCTCTAGGAAGACCGCAGACTTGATAAAACCTCAAAGTGCTGTGGGCTCTTGAAATGCTGTCCTCGACCGCAAGAGGGCACTACCCTCACTGCAACCAATCAGTGTGATCAATGGCCGCTGCTGTGAGGCTCTTAACCAGTCTAAGGCAGGTGCGCGGCCGCCTGGGGTCTTGCGTGGGTCTGGCCTCGCGGGCAGTAGCACAGACCCGCCGTGGGGTGTTCTGTAGCCCCGCGGTTGCTTGCAGCCATTCCTCTCTCTCCCCCAAGTCATGCTTCAACCTGACCAAGTCCGTATGTACCGCCACACCTGCCAGGGCAAAGGTAAAAGCAATGAATGACTGATTTGTCTTACACTTTTACTTTCAAAGCTGTCAGGACTCGGGCATTAGGCGCTCCTCAGGTGCTTCCAAAGCCTATGCGTCAAGTACTCAAAGGAAAGTGCCCAGGTTTCAGAACTGGTAGATCAAGTCAGAGAACGCAGCACTGGATGAGAAAAGGGCCTCCAGGGCTCTGAACAGAGGATGGACAGGATGGACTCAGGCTTTGACAAGACCTCCCTGGCTGCTGGAAGGGTAAGGGGGAAGAGGGGAGATAGTGAAGAAGTTTCAGAAGCATCTAAGATGCTTCCGAAGCACAAGAATGGTGATAAACAGCCTTATCCAGGTTAAAGCTTATAATGGAAATATTTCTCTTTGTATTTTAATACTCTAGGGATAAGATTTGTTCAAGATACTGTTACTACAGTATTACTAATGGCAATTAATAGACATAGAATTAAAGATAATCAATTATTAGTTGATTAATCACTGATGAATTAACAAATAATTTTAATCTTTAATAAATTAAACAGTATTAGCCAATGATGACTTGTTATTAACTGATCAATAATAATAGACATTTATTAGTCAATAAGTAATAGATTCCTTGGGAAAGGGAGGTCTTGTGGTTTCCATCAAGAATGTATCTTATTTGGGTTACAAAATAGAAAAGATTAAAAAATAAGGTCCAAGAGCATAGTCAATAAACATTTGGGTTAGTATTAAATCTCTTAAGATCTAGTCCTAAGTTGACAAAAGGAAAATTAGACTTTGAAGCAAATACAATCTGCATTCTGGGAATCTTAGTGCAGCACCTGCTGTAAAGCACCCACCTGAAACCAAAGAAAGAGGACTGAAGAAAATCCCTTTTACAATCACATCAAAAAGAATTAAATACCTATGAGTAAACTTAAGAAGGAGGTGAAGGACCTGTACAATGAAAACTGTAAGACATTGTTCAAAGAAATAGAAGTCACAAAGAAAGACATGTATTCCCTGTCCATGGAATGGAAGAATTTATATTATTAAAAAGGTCATTTTACCCAAAGCAATATAGAGATTTAATGCAATCCTTATCAAGTTTCAATGGCATTCTTCAAAAAAATAGAGCAAACGTTACTGAAATTCATATGGAACCACAAAAGGCCCTAATAGCCACAGCAATCCAGACAAAAAGGAACAGCGGAATCATACATCAAGACTTCAAATTATATTACAAAGCTATAGTGATCAAAACAGTATGGTACTAGAATAAAAATAGACACACCACCAATGGAATAGAATTTAGAGCCAAAATAAACTCACAATTATATGTAAAGTTAACCTACAACAAAGAAACCAAGAATATACATTGGAGAGAGGAAAGACTGTTTAATAAATAGTGTTGGCAAGATTATGGTCAAAATAAGGGGGGTGGGAATTGTATGGGGACTATAACGAAGATGAAAATGCATACATTGTGCAAAAATGAAAAATGATGTAAAAATATATAAAATAAATTACTGTCTCAAAAAAAATAGTGTTGGGAAAATTAGACAGCCACATGCAAAAGAATGAAACTAGGGCCTCCCCGGTGGCGCAGCGGTTGAACGCGGGGTTGCGAAGCTGCCAGCAGCCTCTGCAGCGCCGGTTTGATCCCCAGCTGCTCCCCGGCCACCAGAGGAGGGTCCCACATGGTGCGCAGACCTCTCCTGCTGCCTGCTGCTCCCTCAGCAGTGTACTTTGGTCCTTCTGCCTGCTCTGCTCCCTGCTCTGGCTCTGGTGAATTCTCTCACCCTCCCGCGCTTCTGACTGTACCCAGTGCTTGTATAAATAAGTAAATAATAAATAAATTTTAAAAAAAAGATTAAAAAAAAAGAATGAAACTAGACCACTATCTCACACCATATACCAAAATTAACTCAAAATGGATTAGAGACTTGGAAACCATAAAATACATATAGAAGAAAATGTAAGCGAAACACTCCACAACATTGGCTTCAGTGATGTCTTTGTGGGTTTGTCTCCAAAAGAAAGAGAAACAAAAGAGAATATAAACAAATGGAACAACATCGAACTAAAAAGCTTCTGCACAGCAAAAGAAATGAACATTAAAATAAAAATACACCCTACTAAATGGGAGAAAATGTTTGCATATCATACATCTGACAAGGGGCTGATATCCAAGATTGACAAAGAACTCAACAAAAATAAAATGAATAACCCAATCAAAAAATGGACAGAAGAGCCAAAGAGATACTCCAAAGAAGAAAGACAAATGACTAACAGACACATGAAAAAATGTTCATCATCACTTATCATCAGGGAAATGCAAATCGAAACACAATGAGCTATGGTCTCACACCTGTCACAATGGCCCATATAAAAAGATAACAAGTGCTGGTGAGGATGTGGAGCAAAAGGAGTGTACATGGGAATGCAGACTGGTCCAGCCGCTATGGAAATTATGGAGGCTTCTCAAACTACTAAAAATAAATCTACCAGATAGTCTCACTCACAGCAGGAATCTAGAAAACTTAAATAAGGGACCAGGAAAGAGAATAACTATAAGAAAGAAAATATCAAAATCAACAAACAACTATGAACCAGAGACACTCTATGGGGGGTGTGGGGGGCGGGGAAAGGAGGGATTGGGGTCAAAATAAAGGGGTTGTAATTGTATGGGGAATATAAAAGTAAAATTTAAATTTAAAATAAATAAATAAATCTACCAGGGCCTCCCTGGTGGCACAGGGGTTGAGACGCAACCTATGACGCTATCCACAGCCATTGCAGCACGAGTTTGATCCCTGGCCAGGGAGCAACCCGCATGATGCAGCAGACCTCTCCTGCCTTGCCTGCTGATCCCCTCAGCAGTGTATTTCAGTCAGTCTGCCTGTTCTGTTCCCTACTCTGTCTCTGGTGAATCCGCTCACACCCCACACCTCTGGCCTGTACCCAAGTTCTTGTATGCATAAATAAATAAATCTTTAAAAAAATAATAAAAAAATGAATCTACCATACAATCCAGCAATTCAACTTGTAGGTATCCACCCAAAGAATGCAAAAGCACTAATTAGAAGGGATATATGCACTCCTATGTTCATTGCAGCACTTTTTATAATAACCAATTTATGGAAACAGCCCAGGTGACCAAAGAAAGATGAGTGGATTAGAAAAACGTGGTGTGTGTGTCTGAGGGGGGGGGGTGCGGTTGGGCAGCAAAAAGTAAGGGCCCCAAAGGACTATGGGGAGGACTATGGGTGGGTGCCTTGGTGGTGTGTGTGGTGTGGTAACATACATCTGAGGAGTGTGACCCTATACCTCTGAAACATACGCAGTGCTGTAAATCAGTGTTACCTCAAAAAAAGTTAAAAAGTACTGTTGTTCAATATTTTAAAAAGAGAGAAAAAGAAGTATGCTCCTGCTCAGCTGTCCAACCACATCTTGCCTGTATTGAGCTGCACCCCTTCTCTCAGACTTCAGGTGGTCCTATTAGCTAAATAAAGCTTGAGTTATCTTTTTTTTTCTTTTTAATTTATATGATGTTGTGTCCTGTCATTCTGTTCTTGATCATATTAAATGCTGTATTTTGACACCTGGATTCAAAACGCTTTACATTAGCATTTCTGTTATAGAAAACCCATCTGCGGAGAAGTTCTAAATAAAAGAGACTTCAAGTAGCCTATAACACATATTTATGCCACCTCCATCTTGGTGCTTCACCTATATTAGCTCTAAAGAATGGTATCCTTTTAGAAACTCACTTATGAAGAAAAAAATAAGGTGCAGAGATCAATTCACATGTGCCCATTTCCATGGCCTGTCTGCTAAGGTTCATCCCCAGGAGTCCCACTCTAGGTCTACACTCTGGGGCCTTGACTCTACCATCAAGGTCATGGCCCCATCTATAGGACCCTTGAGTCTACACCTGGGTCTGTGAAGGATCCAGATCCCTAGGCCTTCTCAGGCACCAGCAGGGTGACAAGCTCCTAGGTCAGCTGCCATTTTTACCCTCACACATGACCATCCCTCAGATTTCTGGGCATGACCTACACTACCTGTCCCTGCAACCTGAGGAAGACACACACCCCAACACACTCAAGCAGAAGCCTAAGTTCTTTGAGGGCAAATAGCTGCCTACCCTCAAACTTGCTATGTAATTCACGAAGCCTGCTATTAAGAATGTCCCACAAGTCTGGGGGTCTCTGATTTAATTGGTCCTTGCTAACGAGGTGCCAAGCTGAAAAACCAGTTGTGCTATCAACATGTGTGCAAACTTGTTCCAAATAGCACCATCTTTAAAAATCACCACTTTAATTCCTGCTATTTCTCAGTGCTGTGGGCCCAGTGGCCTGCCCACTTTACTCCCTTCAAGGCCTTTTACCTCCCCTTATTACAGCCCTTATCTGCAGGCCCTTGTCCTGCCACGGCTGTGGAGAAGTGATCAGAGTTCACTGAACCTTGCCTGGCACACCTCAGCCGACCTCTGCCTTCAGATCTCAGTCCTGCCGCCAGCCTCCATCCCTGCCAACAATAGCCTTCTCCCCTGACCCGGGAGCCCAGCCCTGGCCCCTTGCACAATCCTACAGGTGGTACATGCCAGCTGCTCCCATCCTGAGGTTACCTTTCAGTCACCGACTGCCTTGGGATATAGAAGTCTTCTCCTGCGAGGTATGCAGCAGCCGTGCCTCCTCCAAAGTAAGATTTCCTCAGCAGAGAAGCTGTCTGATTATTCACCAGCAGTGCCCCCAGGCCAGTGGGGAAGCCAAATATCTTGTAGAAGGAGATGGGGACAAAGTCAGCCTGGTGAACCGACAGGTCCAAGGGCGAAGTGCTCACATAGGAGGCTGCATCCAGCAGCACGAACCACTTCCCAGGCACATTCGCAGGGCACATCTGCCCTGACTTGACCTCTCGTATCCAGGACAGGGGGTATCTGGTTCCAGAAAAGTTACTCTGAGCTGGGTAACAGAAGAGATGTGGAACCTGGCAGTCAGGGTCCCTGGTGGCCACACCCCATTTCTCTGCCAACCGCATGTCCTCTGGGCTGAGGGGTATGGACGGGACGCCCATGGCTCTGGTGACCTCCCTCATGCCCACCACAGAGGTGTGGCTGTCGGTGAGGTAACAGAACTGACTCCCACTGCTCTCTGGGCCATGCGGCACCCATGGGAAGGCCTCTGCCACCAGCTTGAGAGCAGCCGTGGTCCCAGATGTGAAGATCACACTGTAGTCCTCTGGGGTGGTGTGGAAGTGCGCCAGGATCCTGGAAGAAGCACAGATCATGGCGACTCTTTGGACTCAGTCCAGTGCTACATGTTTGGAAGCATTTGTATTTCCACCAAATATGATATCTGTCTAGCCTTGCAGTTAGGTATGCAGCGGCCGTGCCTCCTCCAAAGTAAGATTTCCTCAGCAGAGAAGCTGTCTGATTATTCACCAGCACAGCACCCAGGCCAGTGGGGAAGCCAAATATTTTGTAGAAGGAGATGGGGACAAAGACTTTGGGGAGTCCAGATAGACTTTACCACAATGATGAAGTTAGGGCAGGGGCAGAAGAAAATAACCTTGTCTCCCAAGTCCCTATCACCATCTGGGGAAGATAAAACTCCACCTACCCTAACTTTAGTTGCAAATACCTTTCCTCGGTCTGCTCTCTGGCTGTCATAACAGATGCTGTGATCAGCTTGTTTCACTTGACTTTACGTATTGGCATCCTACAGCAAAACAGTAGCACTTCCAAATTGGAAATAATTTGAAATTGCATCAACTTAAGTAACTTCAGGTATTACAAATTATTTGCCAAAAATGAATTATTACATGTGAAAAAATATAAAGAGCTATTAACATGCAAATATCAGTAAAAGGAGGGACATGAATAACACAAGAGGCCCAGTGAAACATAGGAAAAAAAACTAGAAGAACTGCTTTCCTTCCTTCTGAAAACAAGACTTAGGAAGCTGGTTGGTCTTGTCACTCTGGCCCCAGGAGCTCTGGCACAAGTCCTGAGTCACAGTAGGTTGTGCACACCTATCCTATCCATGATATCCTGCTCTGCACCTACTCACTCTCGCCACCCTATCTGCCGCCCCTGATGTTTGTCACTGTGAATGTGTGGCCATTTAGCTGAATGTGATCTTCCAGGAACCAGTTCAAAATGTCCATGGGATGCAGGCAGTCGTAGGAGGAAGTCCACCCACCTAGCAGTGCCCATGAGACCTGCTCCTGCCACTCACCTGTAGCGCACCTGCTCCACAGTGTCGTGGGTGAGCTTGCTGCTTATGTTCTGGCTGTGAGGATTACCTGCCAGGTTACAAAGATAGAGCTGTTGAGTAACTATTGATAGTGTCTTCCTCTTTCCTCCAGAACCCTCTCTTCATTCTTCAAAAAGTTAAGTATAAAGGGGGCCTCCCTGGTGACTCAGGGGGTTAAGACACAACCTATGAAGCTGTCTGCGCTACTGCAGCACAAGTTCGATCCCCGTCCGGCCAGGGAGCAACCCACATGGCACAGCAGACCTCTCCTGACTTGCCCTCTGGTCCCCTCAGCAGTGTACTTCAGTCAATCTGCCTGTTCTGTTCCCCACTCTGTCTCTAGTGAATCTTCTCACCCCCCATACCTCTGGCCTGTACACTCAGTTCCTGCATGCATGAATAGACCTTTAAAAAAAATTTTTTTAAGTATAAAACTACCATATGACTCAGCAACACCACTCTTGGATATATATTCAAAAGACATGAAAACTTATATACACACAAGGATTCATGCTTGTGAATGTTGGTAACATTTTTGTTTGTAAAGCCAAATTCTGGGAACAATATAAATATCCATCAGCTCTTGAACAGATAGACAAGATGTGGTACATGCTTACAATGGAAAATTGTCCCTCAATAAAAAGAAAGAAACCACTGACTATGTCATAAACGAAACTCAAAACCATGCTAAATAAAGATGCCGGACCCAAAAGGTCGCATATGATTCCACTTATATGAAATGTCCAGCAGAGGCAATTGTATAGAGATAGAGAAAACAGTAAATCCATGTTTGCCTGGGGCTGCTGGAGCAACAGACATTGATTATAACTGGGAATCAGAAATCTTACTGGGAATAAAAATGTTCTAACAGGGCCTCCCTGGTGGCTTAAGGGGTTAAGCACCGCACTATGAAGCTATCCACAGCCTCTGCCATACAAGTTTGATTCCCGGCCGCCCAGGGAGCAACCCACATAGCGCAGTAGACCTCTCCTGTCTTGCCCACTGTTCCCCTCAGCAGTGTATTTCAGTCAATCTGCCTTTTCTGTTCCCCACCCTGTCTCTGGTGAGTCCTCTCACCCCCTGCCTCTCTGGCCTGTACCCCAGCTCTTGCATGCATAAATCTTAAAAAAATGTTCTAACAGATTTATAGCAGTGGCTGCACCACTCAGTAAAGTAAGTAAAAATTAATGAATTCTACATAAATTTTATGGTATGTAAAATATCAATCAATAAAGCTTTTATTTATTTATTTATTTTTAGATTTATTTATTTATTTATACAAGCACTGGGTACAATCAGAAGCGCGGGAGGGTGAGAGAATTCACCAGAGCCAGAGCGGGGAGCAGAGCAGGCAGAAGGACCGAAGTACACTGCTGAGGGGAGCAGCGGGCGGCAGGAGAGGTCTGTCGCGCCATGTGGGACCCTCGCTGGCAGCCGGGAATCTAACTGGCGCTGCAGAGGCTGTGGGCAGCTTCACAGCCCAGCGCTCAACCGCTGTGCCACCAGGGGAGGCCCTAAAGCTTTTAAATAAGCAAACTAAAGAAACCCTTTGCTCTTCAGTAAAACAAGATGAGATCTGGGAAGAGCTTTCTGCAAATGAAAATTGCCCAGAGGCAGCCAAGCTAATACAAGACCCTTCTGTGCAAGATGCCTGACAGGTAGCCAGGTGTGTTCTGTTGAACTCCAGGGAATCGGGTACACAACCTCAAGAGGCTGACTCTTCCCTGACCATGAGAGCTGCGACTAGACTGTGTTCATGCCTTTGCTACTGTCACAGTTACTGCAGAAACACATTTCTGTCCTCCACCAAATATGTGACAGGGGCCACCCATTCCCTTAGCCACCCACTCTCTAGGCCAAAGGCTCTTCCTTTGTCAACTGTTGTTCTTCCCTCCTGGCCCCCCAGTACCAGAGTACCATCTCCCTCAAAATTTAGGCCCCATAAATGAAAACAGACCTCTCGAGGGGCCTGACCAGGTAGGGCTGGGTGCTAGCATTCTCAGGGGTAGAACCAAATATGCACATTTGCGTGGTCTTGGCTTCTTTGTTTTAAGAATTTTTTTTTCTTTAAACCACACTGGTGCCTGTTCATTAAACCTATCAATGTTCTTTTGCCACAACAGCTAGCAACCTGTGGGACTGGCTACCTACTCATTGCCACCTGCAGTCTCCAATTATCTCTCAGGCCAGTCCTAACCATATGGTTAGGACTCTTGCAAAGGCTAGAGAAGGAGAATTGCAGGTCTCTTTGCAAATCATAGATTAAAATCAAGATAAATGTCCTCTCTGTTATCTTCCCCAGAGACAGTTCCCCAGATTTAAATATCTACTTGCTGCCCAAAGCCTTAGTGTGGCATTACAGGACCGTTGAGATCCTCACGAATAGAGGCAGACTGCTTAGAGCTCAGGACCAGTGCTTGGAGCCCAACTGCCTGGACATTCAGCTCCAGGGTCTGCCAGCTCCAATACTTCCTGACTGCATGGCCCCGGGTTAGTTACCTTTATTCTCTGGGGCCCCACTTCATTTCCTGTACAACAGGATAATGACAGAACCTGTACCTTAGCTTGTCAAATGCAGAAACTCTGTCTTAGTTTGCCTTGAGCATTGAAAGAGAATACAGATAAAGCATTTGGAACAGTTCCTGATGTCATTTATTGTTATTAATTTTATCTGCATTCACTGTTGCTGCTATTATTTTAAACTGCCTTTCCAAGGTTATCTCCTGATTATATTGTATTGCTGATTAATACCGTCAAAGACTGTCTACCTGTCTAGAATAAAGATCCAACTCTACAGAATGCCAGCAATGTGCCTGCCTTACTCTCCATTCATAGCCCCAGTGCTCTACTCCCTTCCTCTCTGTTCCTGGCTTGGTTCTTGAAACCACCACAGGGTCTTGGCACATACTGTTCCCTCTTTCTGGAATGCCCTTCTCCTCCTCTTTTCCAAGTGAATTCCTGCCCCATCTCATGGGGTGGATATCCCATACCTAAGGAAATTTCCCTGATACTCTGTAGATACAGACCCCATGAGCCCAGAACCCTTTTGTTCACAGCCCTTAACAAGGGTGGTAGTTTATCACTCGATTAGTGTCTTGTCTTGACTAAACCACAGTCCATGAGGGCAGGGACTGTATCTACTTTGTTCCTATCACAGCAGGGTGCCCCCCACACCAGAGTGGCTTCACAGACATTTATGTGAATGAATGAATGAATGAATGTTCCTCCTGCAGTCCCACCTTCTATACTCACAAGGTCAACCTACCACCAAACACAGCACCTTTGTACCTGACACTGACCCCTTCTTCTG
Organism: Talpa occidentalis; assembly: GCF_014898055.3. Classification (NCBI taxonomy): domain Eukaryota; kingdom Metazoa; phylum Chordata; class Mammalia; order Eulipotyphla; family Talpidae; genus Talpa; species Talpa occidentalis. The sequence continues at coordinate 29,171,355 of NW_023601322.1, forward strand.
GAAGCTACCTGTGTGTCCTTAAGCCAAATACTCCCCTCCTGGCAGCACAAGTATTACATAGAGTGACCCCTCTAGGTGTTTACCTGGCCCCTCCCCATTCCATGTGGCTTATTCAACGCAGTCCCAGTCTATTAGTTCAATGTTTATTAAACATAGGCACATCCACTGGAAATAATTGGTTAATGTTCAATAAAGAAAAGTCAGTTATGATGTGCTTTTCTTTACCATAAACATTTCCAATGAGATCATTTGTGAAGCTGGTGAGCTGGCTCTGGGGGTACAAGGTGGCCCCTGCATGGTCAAGGTAGATGGTTCCTAAAAGAAAACACAACACAGAGCTGCAGTTACTTAGCGATAGGTATTCCACTCATTTTATCTAGATCTGTTTGTATGAGCCTGACAGTGCCCATCTGATGCATGAGACCTAATGCCAGGCCATTGATTTCCCCAGCCTCTAGATCTGTGCTTGCTAGTCCAAGTGTAGACATGATCAATGGATGAACTTCATTTAAACATTTAATGACCTTTAAAACCCTAAGAGAACCTTCCTGATTCACCATCTTTCTTGGCAATCTCTCAACTAGTTTTGCAAACAGAACTTCCTATGTTTTTTATTCTTTTTGATCCTTTAGAAATTGTTTCCTTTATCTCATTTTCATATGTTCATTTCTAGTGTATAAAATTGAATTGATGTTTGTATATTGATCTCATATCCTATGCCCTAGTTGAACTTGTTTTTAAATTCTAACAGTTTTGTGTACGACTTCCTTAGGATTTTGTTTAGACAAGACTGTGTTTTAGCAAGTAAAGATAGTGTTATTTCTTCCCCTCCAGTCTGGATGCTTTTTGTTCATTTTCTTGCCTAATTGTCCTGGCTAGAACCTCCAGGACAATGTTGACTAGAATGAATGGATGTTTTTGTCTTGTTCCCCGTTTTAGGGGTAAAGCTTTCAGTCTTGCACCATTAAATATAATGTTAGCTGTGAGGGGGTTTGTAGATGGCCTTTATCAAGTTGATTGTTTCCTTTTACTCCTAGCTTACTGAGTGTTTTGCATTAAATAAATATTTATTGAGCACTTACTATGCCCCAGGCACTGTTGCAAGTACTGGGAGCACAACAACAGACAAAATAGAAGCTCACATGATAGTGACAGACAAAGACTATAAACCAATATAAACTATGTCAGATAGTAAGAAATCTTATGGCTCAATTGCGTAAAAACAAAAGCATGTACACACACATAACTATACACAGCTGCTGGAATGGCACACAAGATATGAATGACAGCAGTTGATTGTGGGTGAGACAGGCTGTCTGTGACTGGAGCAAGAGGAGAGCTCCTTGGCCATTTTTTTTTTTTTTTTAAATAGAGGCATGCTTTATTTATTTATTTGTTTGTTTGTTTGTTTTGTTTATACATGCACTGGGTACAGTCAGAAGCGCGGGAGGGTGAGAGAATTCACCAGAGTCAGAGTGGGGAGCAGAACAGGCAGAAGGACCGAAGTACGCTGCTGAGGGGAGCAGCGGGCGGCAGGAGAGGTCTGCGCGCCATGTGGGACCCTCCTCCGGTGGCTGGGGAGCAGCCGGGGATCGAACCGGCGCTGCAGAGGCTGCGGGCAGCTTCGCAACCCAGCGCTCAACCGCTGCGCCACCGGGGAGGCCCCTCCTTGGCCATTTTTTAACCTTCCTTTGTCACCTTTTGAATTTGGTAGCACATAAATATACCCTGAATAAATTATTATTACAATAATGTTGTCTTCTACTGGAGATTCAGAAATACCAAGAAATCAAACCAAAAGATGCCGGGGAGATGCCCAAGTGAAGCCCACGTGCACCTGTGGAAACTGAGGGGTGCAGGAGCACACAACACACTGAGCCCATGGTCTTTCATAGGGCCCGAAAGCCATCTGGGAGGTTACTTTGGCCTTTCAGCTAATAGCTAATTTGGCAGGGTGGGGGTGGGGAGAAGGAAGTCATGTTAGATCACCCAGAGATCTGATTTAGGAGGTTGGCCAGCATAGTGGTTTACAATGCAGAATCCAAGTTAGCCAACCTGTGTGGAATCTGGCCTCACCACTAACCAGTGGATTCCTTCACCTGCAAATGGGATGAGGCTTAAATCAGTTGGTATATGGCAGTGCCCAGTTCAGTGCCTGGCATACAGCACACATTCCCCAAGGTTTGGATGTTGTTACAAGCAGGCAAACAAGCCCCAAACCAATAGACCTTACACTTTTAAGAAAGAAAATTCCGTGGTCTTCTAGATCAGGATCTCTTTAGTTCTCAGCTCCACTCAGAGTGAGTGGCCGTCACCACTCAATAGGCACCCCAAATCTTCAAAAGCACCCTGAACCACACCTGTATATTCAATATGTTCCCTTCATCAGAACAAGAAAATTCCAATCCAGCTGGTTTAGGAAAATATTTCACCACTTAAAGATTAAGTTAAATACCCAGAGCTAACATTTAGCCAAATTCTCAAACCTGCAGAAAGACTATGTCTGTATGTATGTGAGGGGGCAGGAAGGAGGTGAAGAAAAAAGAAGTGAAGCTTATGTTATTTTGGCTGCCCTCTGAGAATAAAAAAATTAAAAAAGTATGTTCCAAGGCTCCCAGCAGTGTGAAGAGTGAGTCTGAGTTTAGTTCACAAAAATCTGCTTCGGCTATAAGGTAGAGGAAATGCAAATAAATTGACAAATACATGCGGACATCATGAGTCATTTCTGGGAAATGTATCACTGGGTGATTTTGTCATTTTGGGAACACCACAGAGTGCACTTCCCCAAACCTAGGGGGTAGGGCCTACTACACACCTAGGCTCTACATAGGGACCACCCTAGTATACGTGGGGTGTCATTGAAGGAAAGATCCGCATTTTCCTCTGTACAAAGGGAAACACGCAACACTATTACAGACATAGCAGATGTTAAAGGGGCTCTGGAGTCTAGCCTGGGCTCCTAGCTATCCCGCCTAAATTTTGCTTTGAGGGGAAAGGCACCGTTCCCTGAGGGGAAGGACAAGAAGGGGCCCAGAGCACAGCTACTTTCCCAGGGTAGTGATGAGGGGGGAGGTCAAACAATGACAGGTGTGAGGGATCAGATATGGAGGGGATTACAGGATTAAAGAGGTGTGGTGCTCAAATAATTACCTACTGAATGATTTGCTCTGGGATCCTCTGAGATTTGTTTCAAAAGAACGGTGATGGTGCAGAATGCCTCAGCACCTGTGGGTGTTCATTGCATGAGTCTGTTTCGGTTTGTGGGACATTTCTGAGTAAAATGTCCATAAGAAAATCAGTAAGTTTTCCATAATAAAACAAGCTAAATTTTCATAATAAAACCTTCAGAAAGAGAGCTCTAAGGTGGAAGCAGAGGGAAGAGACTGTCTCCAACAGATGAATGGGCCACTTGGATGGAAGGGAAAGAGGCCTCCAGAAGGTTCCCTGTCTCATTCCTGAACTTCTCAACTTAAGTACAGAAGGAAAATACAGGAGGACACAGCCCTCAAAGCCCCTAGAGGAAAAAATAGTCACCATGTGAAACATGAGGACTAGTATCAAAGAACTAGTATTGTAACAGGGTGGTCCCCAGGAAAGGGGTAAGTTCCAGGTTCCCTGCCCCACCCAAGGGAGGGTGGAGCTGAGCAGGAAGAGGAAAAGCGGCAGAAGAGACTGAGGAAGGAAGCAGGATGGAGCCAGGAGACCTGGAGGAGGCGCATGGAGCCTAGAGACACGTGAAGAAACTGCGCTTGTCTTTTGGTCGTGGACTGGGTGACACAGATGTGGGTGAGACCCGTGGGGAGGTGACCATGGCAGCTTTTATCTTGATGTTGATTTTGCTCTTTTCCTTCCGGGCTTGTCCGGTTGTTTGTGACCCTTTTCTGTGGGTCCCCACTGGAAGATGCTTTAGACTTGTGGCAGGCTTTGGGGCCTTGTTCTGGGCCAATCCCATATGGATGGAGTTTTACCCACGAGGGGACGGGTAACTTTGGGTGCTTCATTTAGAAACTAGACTCTTTGCCTTACCTGTATTGTTTCCTAGTTTTATTAAAGTTCCTTCCCATTAAAGTCTCATGTGTTTTGTGTTGATGCGGCGGATGGCCGAACCCATTTAGAATAGGCAGGTTTACGGGGTTTGGGCTGCCCCTCTTCCTGTCCTATAACAGTATGAACCACTTGATTAAAGAAAGGTAGATCATGGTTGCAATTCTGGTACAGGCAGGGGAGCAGTCACTAGTTGTTCAGCACAGAATAAACGCCTCAAATCCTGCCCTCTGAACCTGTACTGCCCCCCTAACTCAGCCTGCACCAATTCTCAGGCTGGAGGAAGTGCCTCGGGCAAAGTCCCTGCCAAAAGGGGATAGTGGCCGCCTAGTGTGTGTTGGAGGTGGCCAGGACCCTTCCACCCGGCAGTATAGTGAGCTGGTGAGCGCCAAAGGGCCAGGCAGATCTTGACTTCCAATTTAACCGGTCTGTTCCGCCTTGCAGGATTCAAAGGCGCGAGGTGATTGCAGTACCTAAGTGCATTTTACGAGTTAGTCCTGTACTTAAGTTCAATTTGCACGGCTTGCTAATACTTCAAGCTCCCTAGCGAACTGAAGAGATCAGAGCCATATTTCTGACTTCAAAAGCGAGGAAAATGAGGCATCGAAAGTAAAAGCTACTGGTGAGCCATCCCAGGGGAATGGGTTGGAGCTCAGCCTCCGGAGGCCGCGGCCGCCTGCTGCGCAGCCTCTTGCCCCAACTCCCCGCTGCGCGGGGCCCAGGTGCCAACCCCCTGCGGGCGGCCCTCGCACCGCTCGCATCCCCGGCAAGCAGCCAACAGTCACGGTCGCTGGACGTGTCTACATTTTGCAACCCCGGTTCTAGCAGGGACCTTTAAGGTCCAGTAGGACCTTTACAATCAGGAGTCTGGAGGTAAACAAAGTCAAAAAGCATCCTAAGCGAAACAAGTGCCAAAAGATTCCGTGGCCCTGCCCCTCTGGAATGTCTGCGCAGCAACAGTGCGAGCAGCGTTAGAGCTGCAGGTGGGACCTCAGGGCGTTGCGTCCACAAAAAAGGACACATTTCTACATCCTTCCAGATCTTTCCATTCAAAATGCATCCCCAATGCGGTAACGCCGCTCCCGCCTAGCCCACAATCTCCTTCCACTTGGCTTCCAGAAACCGCGTTTCCCCCACGGCCGCCCCGCCCGCCCCGCGCAGGTGTCCCCGCCGGCCTCACCTGCCAGGCGGCCGAACTCGCGCGCCCGCAGCTCGCTCAGGCTGCGCTGGCCGTAGCCATAGGTGAGCCGCTCGGCGCTTGAGTCCAGGAACCGCGCGAAGGTCAGGAGCTCGGCGCCCAGCGGCGCTGCCTCTCCAGCCATGACCCAGGCCTGCCCGCCGCGCGGTCCGGGCCGGCCGGACCCAGGGCGAGGCCGGGCCAGCTCCTGGCGACTCCGCCCCGCCGCGCCTGGGCCGCGCCTCCCCGCCGGCCAGTGGAACGGGTCCGCGGCCGAGGGGCGGCGCCTCTCCGGGCTCGCCGGGGCCCCGGGGCGCTCTGACTCACGGAGTTTCACTTCTTTCCCAGCCTTGTTCCGCCGGGGGTGGAGAGCTCGTGGGAGGGCGGAGGACTCGTCGGAGTCGTCTCCGGGACGCCGGACACTTGAACACGAGCTTCGCGATCATCTGGGGTCCTGCGGAGAAGCCGGTGCAGAAGCGACACCTTGCTTTTTCCCGCCCCGCAGCCTAGAACTCACTTGCCGACAGACACTCCCCAGCGAGTCTCCCGGGCAGGAGCCCCGCAGCGCGCCCCGGGCGCCTCGCTCCCCCGCGGGGCTCTCGCCGGCGGTGCGGGCGTTTGCAACGAGACTTCTCCGATTGTGGCTCCGGGTGGATGTGTGCTGGGCGCTCTGAGGATGTAGCTAAGCAAAGGGTAGCTAAGAAAAAGGAAAGACTTGGATCCACCAGGTGGTGGGATTGAGCACCCAGGGAACCTGCTGGCCCCGGCCGACCCGCGGGCCTGCATCCCGGGTGCAGGGGGTCGAGCTGCACTGTTCCGCCGCCCCGGGGCGCCGCGCCATGCTTGTGCTACAGGCCAAACCCGCGTGCGGAAAGTGCGAGGCCGAGTTGGGGGCTGTAGAGCAAGTACGCGAAGTGGGATCCGGGTTCCCAGCAGGGAGACCTCAGGGGCGCTTTCAGGGGTGGAATCTCCTGCGGAAGAGAGCAAGTGTTGGGGACCTACGTGTCGGGACTCAGATTCGGTCCCAGTAGGCGAATCCAGGGTGTGAATCCAGGACCACTGGCTCTGGAAGCATGCCACGGTGGCATCATGTGGATATGAGGCCGAAGCCACAAGTACACTGCCTAGGAAGTAGTCCTGCCGGCAGTGGCCCGCAGGCACCTTGGGATATGTGATGATGTGTCCCCACCCCTGCCTGTATAAAAAGCAATCCAAGGGGTGCCTCCTGGTGGACCAGCGTTGGAGTCATAGGTGGGCGTGAACACCTTGCCCCTCCAGAACCACCCCCAAATACTGAGTTTGAAAAAGACCCAGGCTAGTAGGTTGGGGGGTTTGTGGCAACACTGACCGAAGGTGACAGGTTCCCAAACTGCAGTGCTAGAATAGCAGCCCACCAAGTCACCCCCATGCCTCAGGACCTCCACAGGAAACCACCCCAGTCTTTTTCCTCACTGCAGAATCCCAGAGAATGTATGGTTCTGGAAGGACTGAGTGTGTTGATAAATGAAAGCATGCATTTGTTTACTGGCATCACCACCCACCCCAACCCCCTTCTGCACACCTTCTGGCCACACTTAGAGCAGGAACTTTGGACACTTACGCCATCTTGGCCCCTCTCCACTGCAGTCCTTCCTGCAAATAAGAGAGCTGGCATTATGGAGCCCTCTTTGTGTGCCAGGCACCATACTGGAAACTGCACACTCTTACCTGTACTCATGATTCAACGATTAAGCAGCTCCTTACAGGTGGGAAAAGTGGAGACAGAAAGAATAACTTGCTGAAGGATACACAGAAATGGATGAGCTAGCACTTGGGGAGTAAATGTCCCGAGCCTCACAGATATATATTCAACAACCTCTCTGGTACAAGACAGGGTGGGTCTCCACTTCCCCTTCTCTAAGTTGGGGGCTGCATAGGTGGTCCTCCCAGCAAGTGTACTGTGTTGAAGCAAAAATATATTATTGAGCAAATGAATATAATAGAGATTCCAGCAGAACTTCAAGCCCAGGTGCAATGAACACTCCAATGCAGGCATAATCAACAAGTTTGCTTACTTACAGCTCCTTTCCTTTCAAGATTCATGGCCAGGGCCTCAGCACTCTTATCTACAAGGTTGGGCAGCTGGCCAAGCTGGTCTGTCTCTCCAAGGCTATCCCTGAATGCCTGCATCTTTCTCCCCTTGCCTTGCTCCCCTTGTCCGGGACTTTGCCCAAATGGTTGTGCCTGCTGAAAAACGATGTTATCAACGTAACAGATATGGACACAGATGTGTATAAAAGGAGCTCTTGGTCTTTAAACAGGTGCTCAGATCTTACGGGGCTACCCAGGTCTGGGACCTCATGCATGAGTAAGAAAGCTTTCCTGATCTCACCATGCCTGAAGTACTGCTTGTTCTTCCTCTGCTTAGATTAAAAGTGGAATTTATTTCTACAACAGTGTGAGCTCTCCAGCCCTCCTACTAACACCCTTCTTCCCAGTGAATATCTCCTTCAGGTCCATTTTTTAAAGGCATTTATTTGCATAAATCACCTGAAAGCCTATTAAAATACATGTGCTGATTATTTAACTTGGGGGAGAGGCATCCTGAGAATGTTTATTAGCCCAAGTTATGCTGATGCTGGCATCCACAGGCTGCACTCTAAAGGAGGACTTAGGTCATTTCCCTAGGGTTGTAAGGAGCACCTCTTCTTAAGGTTCTGTGGAGCCAAGTAACGAGTCCAAAATCCACAGTGATGCTACTTAGAACCGCTTGCCTAGGGAACAATCTGAATGGCCAAGTACAGAACTCTGCATTATTTAGTTTTTAACTGCGGTAAAATATACATTACATAAAATCTGTCACCTTTGCTATTTTCAAGTGCATACTTCACAGTGTTAAGTACATTCTCATTGCTGTGCAGCCAATCTACAAAACTCAAATTCTGTGCCTATCAAATAATAATTCCTCCTTTTCTTCTGCACCCAAGCCCCTGACAAAAACCATTGAGTTTGGCTTCTAGGCATCTCATGGAAGACAATCATTTAAGTGTATATTTCTTGTGACTAGCTTATTTCAGTTTTCATAAAGTCCTCCAGATTCATCCATCTTGTAGCATGTGTCAGAATGTCCTTTCTTTTTAAGTCTGACTTGGTAGACATACAATACTCCATTGTATGTATATATCACATTTTGTTTACCCATTCATCCTTGGAGGTTCCATCTCTGGGGAAAATGTTGCTAAGAACATGGGTGTACAAATGTCTTTGAGACCCAGCTTTCAATTCTTTGAGATATAAAACCAGAATTGGGATTGCTGGACCCTGTGGTAATTATTTTTGAGAAACTGTCAATGTTTTCCATGGCGCCATTGTACATTCCAGCAGCACACAAGCGTTCCAACTTCTCCATTCTTACCAGCACCTACTGTTTTTTTGTTTTTTTTGATAGTAGCTATCCTACTGGGTATGAGATGCATTTCACTGTGATTTTGATTTTCATCTCCTTAGTGATTAGAGATGTTAAGCACCTTTTAATGTACTTTATTGGTCATTTGTATGTTTCTTTTGGAGAAATGTCAAGTCCTTTGCCCACTTTTTAAAGGGTTTTTGGTTTTTATTGTGGAGTTATAGTAGTTCTTTGTGGATATTAACCCCTCACCAGATACATGATTAGCAATATTTTCTTGCATTTTGTAGATTTTTTTTCACTGTGTCCTTTGATACACAGTGCAGATCTCTTAATGGTTTATTAAAAATCACTGCTCTACCAAGTCAGTAAATAAATTTAAGTCCTAGCGATGCCCAGGGCACTGTATGCTCAAGAGGATGTCACAGTATTGTGCCTACAGCCAAATAGGGAAGTGACACAAGGTGATGGGGGCTGGGTAGTTGGCCACTCCTTCAAAGATGCAGGTGTAGAATTACAGAAGAGAGGGCAAGTAAATGCTGCTGGTTACCCTGTCAACCAGTGTCCAGGAAAGGCACCACAAAGGAGGAAGTCTTTGGCTTGGACCATAGCAATGAGCCTCTGAAGGGACAGTAGTGGAGTATGTGGGGAAACCGCAAGCCTCCCTTCTAACTGGCACCCTTAAGTGCATTGCACCAAGATTTCCTGAGCCTCAGAAATTGCTGGATTGCTCTCATCCTGCCTGAAGCAGAACTTCCAGCCCCACCACTGTCTGTACCATTACCACTGCCACTACCTGATCCTACCTCTTCCAGCTGCTGGCCCTGAGACCTCAGAGGATCATGAGTTGGTCCAAGCTGAGGTCCCAGGCAGCCAGCTTCTGCACCCTTTCCCACTTTGTAGGGAAACAGCTCTTCAGCCTACTTCAGCCCTTTCACCTGAGAATCATAGAAAAGCTGCTAACGGGTCAGACTGAGCACAGAGGAGACAGCTGTTCTGTACTTATAATGCCTCCTTATTAAGATTATGTCCTTTGTCCAGCTCCTGAGCCTGGGTTCCTATTTGGGACACTATGTGTCCTGGCAGTGGGCTTTTTGCAAGATCCTCCTTTGTATGTAAGACAGTCATTCATGCATTCTTCCGTTCATTTACTCATGGCTAAAGCTGACTGAGTGCCTCTCAAGAGGCGTGGGTAGCTGAGGACTGCAATCATGGTAGATCAAATTTCCTGCCAAGTTGTTGTGATGGGGGATGGTACTTCAGAAGAGGTTTGGATAATGAAATTAATAGTATTTCCTGCTAGACAAGTAAAATCAGAAGCGGGCCTGCAAGAGACAGCTGTGGAGCAGCTTTCTCTCCAAAGTCTGGCAGAAAAGCAGCTCTGATAAAAACTCGAGAGCAGTGGAAAGAATGATCAGGAATCCCAGGAAGTTCCCACCCATATAGTGATGGGAGCCCTTTACTGTGAATGGAAGCTAAAAGGGCAGCTCAGAATCAACAATGTGGCTGGGAACAAGGCTCCATTACACCCGTAATGTTCAAAACAAAACAAAAAAAATTCTGCAGACCACAGTCCTCACAGAGCCTCCCACGCCCTCTATTAACCTCTTTCCACTCAAATCCCGAGCTCCCAACTCTCCTGGCCCATCTCCCAAACCACAGCCAGCCCACCCAACATTCTATTTCCAGCACCTACTTCTTTCCTCTGCTTCCCTACTCATTCTCCCTGGAGGAGAGACTTTACCCTGATTCGTTTCTATGACTTAATATACATTCATATGATTCCAAACTTCACTCTTCAGCCCCATCACCTGTAGGTTTAAAATGTCAGGTTATAATACTTTCAGTCAAGCCCTAAAAGAATTTCCATACTTTTAAAGAATAAAGAACAAGACTGATTGCAGTTCAAACTCACTCCACTTGCCAAATTCCTAGAATGTTTGCTGCGTTCTGGGAAGAAAGGGTCAAAAGACCCATTTGTGTGGTCTATTTATTTACCAGAGCTGTTAAAATAAAAATTGCATAATGTAAATTTTATCTCTTTATTTTTCATGTCTTCCCTCTGAAGATGGTAATAAATTATGAAATGTCCAAAGAGGGGCATATGAAAAGGCCCAGAACAACATAAAACTGGGCAAATTCAGTTATGAAAAAGAACAGCAGTTCTTAAATCAGGGACATGGATGCAGGAGTGAATCCCTGAAAGCATGGGTAAGGTTTTAAGGATGTGAGGTTTTGAGAAAACAATCTGTACTTTTCATCACATTTCAAAGGATGTGTGATCCACACAAGGACCTCTGCTACAGGATTCATCAATGAAACTCAATGAGATAACGAGGTATGAGGTAAAGAAAGGTTATCTATTTACATGATAAATATTTTAGGACCACCAATGATTACATGCTTGTAGTTATTTTAAGTCCACTAGAGTGCACATCTGTTAACTTTGTGTATCTTCACAGTATGATCTTCACCACAACTTGCAAAGTGTAACCATTCAGCACCTTCACCTTCATCCTGTTCAGTTTTTCCTTTACAATTCTTCCAGCATAATTTTTTGATAGCCAGTGTATGACTTTGGCTAAAACAAAGATAGAGAAATCATGAAATGAATGTATGCTATGATGACAAAATATTTTACTAGATCGTCACCTACATATTAATTAGGATGCTCATATTGGTATAAACATAAATGGAAGTCAACACCTGAAAAACGAAATGTTCAAGTTTTTCAATACCATCACTAATATTTTAGCAGTTTATTTCAACCTTGAAAATATCTTACTCTCTTTACTTAGAATTACCACACTAAGTATCTTACTTACTGACAAGAACATCTCCAAAAACAGTAATTAATAATATCCTGTCAAACACTGTCTTAATGATCAGGTATTCATGAAATGGCTATTAAAATCAGTCCTTTAGGGCCTCCGGGTGGCACATTGGGTTGAGCGCAGTGCTGTGAGCACAGCTCTGTGAAGCTGTCTGCAGCCTTTGCAGCGCCAGTTTGATTCCTGGCCGTCCAGGGAGATTCCCACATGATGTGGGCAGACCTCTCCTGTCGCGCCCGCTGCTCCGTCAGCAGTATATTTCGGTCGTCTGCCTGTTCTGCTCCTTGCTCTGTCTCTGGTGAATGCTCTCACCCTCCCACGCCTCTGGCCTGTACCCCAGTTCTTGTATAAAAATAAATCTTTAAAATAAATAAATAAATAAATAAATAAATAAATAAATAAATAAAAAACCCGTCTTTTAGCCAACACTACTAAATGCTTTTCCTTTTTTAAGAATTGCAACTTTGTGACATCTTTTATATTATTTTATTCTTTTAACATCCCTGTGAGATGAATGGCTCCTCCTAGTGTCCCACATTTGAGCCATGAGGGTACCAGTTACATGTAGAGCAAGCACCAGGGGCAGGCAAGATAGAAAAAAGAAAAACGAAGGAAGAGGAGCCCAGGCAGAGAGACAATTTCAAGTGCCTGGATTTCACTGGATGGAGTACTTCCCTCTTTAGTAAGCCAACAGCATGAACTATTTCAAGTGCTAAACCCAGCAGCAGAGAGGCAGGAGAGAAGCCATGAGGGTAGCAATAATAAAGGCAGATCTCATTTTAACAAATAAAACAAAACTGTGATTAATGTATTTTTCTGATAAGGAAACTAGCTCTCCTGGATGAAATATTTTCTAAAGTATGTGTTCACAAATCTCTTTCTATCAAGCCATGACATTGTAGTTTGGAGTTGTATCTGAAATTATATTCTGAATTTGGATATATATATATGAAGGTTGAAGGGGCCTAAGAAAATCTGACATGGAATGGTACTGATGACTTTTTGAAATTTTAGGCATTTTTAAAGAATAAAATGACTTTAAAAAAAGGATTAAAAAATGATCCCTGTTGCCAAGGTGGGTGGGGGTGGCAAGGAAGCTGTAAACTGCAGTGCTCTAAGCCTGCGCAGGTGACAAAAGCCCAAGTCCAGGTATTGAGGTCCAGATAGTACTAACTATATTTGCAAAGTCATTCATGGGACTTTGAGGGGCACACAAGAGTTTCTGCCCCATTACAGGATCTAAGTTGAAGTGTTCAAACATAAGATATAGCTTCCAAACACATCTATAATGTTCAAAAAACCACCAACATTTTGAATCAAGTTTCATTAATCTGCCATAGTCATATTTTAAAATCCATCTTTGGGCCTCCCTGGTGGTACATGGGGTTAAGACGCAACCTATGAAGCTAACTGCAGCCACTGCAGCATGAGTTTGATCCCCAGCCAGGGAGCAACCCACATGGCGCAGCAGACCTCTCCTAACTCGTCCGCTGCTCCCCTCAGCAGTGTATTTCAGTCAGTCTGCCTGTTCTGTTCCCTGCTCTGTCTCTGGTGGATCCTCTCACCCCCCTCACCTCTGGCCTGTACCCCAGTTCTTGTATGCATAAAAATAGAATAAATCTTTAAAAAAAAAATCTTTATGAAAATTACCTTTATCTCAAATATGGGAGCTATAAAAAAATTATTACACTAACAAGCAAACTTAAAAAACAAGTGCAATATAGTAACAACATCAATTTCAACAGACTAACAGTACATAGAGATACCACTTAGAAAACATACTGAATAGAGATTTGTGTCTGACTCCATGCAAATATGACATAAAATTTGTCACTAAAGATTCCATGATTTCTATCTTATGTAGTAGAAGCAAAAACAGGAAGAAAATACCTTTGACTTGTCTCTACACAGTGGGTCCAGTCATTTACTTCTGGAATTTGATCAGTCTTTTTCCAGGTGTATAAACAAATCTTTCCACACTCTAATCCTATTGCCAGAATATATCTGTTTTTAAGGGAGTAGGGAAGACAATGATTAATTGAGAATGAAATTATATCTCTATCATCTCTCTAAAGCAGTTCTTCATTGTATTCCCAACTGTCACTGGCAGGGTTTCAAGGTGCCAGCCCAGAAGACACCATGCCCTTAAGGAGCCCCCACTCTAGAGAGGGTACAAGGTTTATGCCTGTCTCCTGCTGGCAAAACCCACGAACCACTGTTTTCCTAGCTGGCTACTATGACCCTGGTTCTACTACAGACACTCAGTACAGAGAAAGTAACACAGTCCTGAATTTAGTGAAAAAAGAACCTTTGATCAGTCTCTCTTTCACCACTATTAATAATATTGAGTTCTATCAATTTAAAAATTCTTTCGGGCTCCATCCATGTTGCTGCAAATGGTATGAGTTTACCTTTTGTGAGTGCTAAGCTTAAAAGGATAACGCTACATGAAATAAGCCAGAAGGAGAGGGATAAATACCAGATGGTGTCACTCATATGTAGACTATAAAGTAAGTAAATTAATAGTCAGATAAAGATAAGCTCAAAAGCTAACTTTGATAGCTGACTACAGAACTGTAGCACCAAGGGGGGAGAACATGGGGAGGAGAAATGACAAAGAGAAAAGGAAGCACAATGGTCTATGATGGTGAATATGGGTGAGTTGATGGTGGGTGCATTATGGTGGTTATACCCGATGGGGGTACCCCAAATTACAACAGTTAACAATAAATGTAGAAAAAAATTCTTATGAGAAACCCAAGCATTATGAAAAGAATTCCAACTCAGAAGCTAAGAGGAGCTTTATGCATGAAAAGTGTAAGAGGGTTACACATTGGAAACCAAGTGCCCTTCTTAGAGAACATACAGAACTAACCGTTGGGAGAGGTTAAACACCGGGCAGACGCTGACGGCTGTCACAGCCCCACCCACGTCCAGGATAGAGGAACAGGGCCCGATGCTGTGTTCGATGGAGTCATTGCTAGCATCACACTCACCCCAGGCAACCACCTAAGAGTCAGATCAAGCTCTGTAAGACTTCTTTTTGCAAGGTTTCTAGCAGCATTAGAGTTTCAATGGCACAGATTATACAAAATATTTGTTCTATTACTTAAAAAACAAAAGCATTTATATTTGTGTATAATGTTCAAGGACTTTAGAGAATTTCAAGCATCACAGAGAAGTCAGAATGTAGCAGATACAAGTAACTGAGACCTCATCCACCTAAATGTGTTGGTCCAAAGACAGCCTTTCTCAAATGGGTGCTGGAGGGTGGGGGTGGTGTGATAACATGTATCTGAGGGTATGAATCTACTTCCATGAATCATACACAGTTATGTAAGTCAGTGTTACTTCAATAAAGAAACAAAAGAAGTTGAAACAAAAGCAAACAAAGATGGTCTTCCTCTGCCCAGATACCAGAAGGGTGTCTATCATACTCTTTTTTTTTTTCTTCTTTACTATCATACTCTTTACACCAATGAATTCATGGATCATGTCCACACTGAGGGGCTCATGTTCCCCCCTGAGAAATTTCCACACAACATGTATGAGTACTAATCAAGTCCCTAGATCTTCTATCCTATCTGTCAGGACGTAACTCCTCATGAGACACTGAAGAACTTGGAAGCTCCTTGTAAGCTCATGCCTCAAGGGGGTGTGACTGCCTACAAAGAAATGGAGAAGGAAGTAAAGAGGACAAAATGCAGGTATAAAGCAAGATTCCAAATAGAAGACTCTTGCTTGGAAGCAAGTAGAAGTACATTTCTAAGAATGGGCAGCAGATGATGTTTTTCAGTTTTGATGTATCCATGCAAATTGCTACTTCTGTAGTTAATGGCAGAAACAGCCCTGCTTTTCCAGCAGCTAGCAGAGCATAAGCAAATATATGCCAGAGGGAAAACGAACAGCAACAACCTGAGTGTGTTGTGGAGGCTGATGTTTTGGTGTTTCATTGAGTGACTATATGCCCTTATCAACCTTCTCCTTGGTGGTTTGTAACATGACTACAACTGGAGAGGGCAAGAGAGGAGATATTCACCTGCCTCCCTCACTGTTTTTCTATAGGGACTGCAGAAAAAGGAAAGGACAATTTAAAGAAGATGGAAACAAAGTAAAGACCAGAGGTCAGGAGAACATGTCCTAGAGACCAAGGGTCATGGCTAAGAACCTACTACTTGCTAACTAGTTTTTTTTCCTCAAAGTTTGGGGAAAAAACCCACCCTGCTCCCACCACTGAAGCTCAAGGGGGTGTGACCGCCTACAAAGAAATGGAAATAGCTTCTCTATTCATTATAGAGAAAAGTTTAAATTCATAAAAGCATGAAAAAGAAAAGCAGAACGTATTTTCCCCCTCCTTAGTCTTGATTCATCTCATTTACTCCTTTTTTCCTCTGGGATGATCTAATGGACATTCTTTTCAGATTTGAAATTTCAGAGAAATATATTTATAGAATTAACCAGATCAGAAAAGTCTATTTTGTGTAAGCATATTAAAAACACAAAAGGGAATATGTAAATTGACTTTTAAAATTGTATCAGAAAGGTATAATTATGTGCTTTTTATCGAAACATACCTGGAAAAATATATTATTTTATGTTTGAAAAAACATTAAGTTAAAAAAATTACCTTTTTGTCCCGACTCCCTGTGAAGAAATACTTGCTATCAGGACTCCAATCACAAGACCAAATTATTCGACTGTGCACAGCAGTGATTTTGTTGGTGAAGGCGAAGAGGCTGAAAATTGGGTCTGAAAGAAACACATATGTACTACTCACAGAGAGAGCTGGTGATGACTTCTTAGAAAGCTTTATTTAAATGCCATATATATCAAATGACTTAGTATTCAATTTACATATGCTGAATTTTGTTTATAGTAGACCCAGCAAGGCCAGGCACTTGATTCCTCACCAGAAGGCTGTGGGCATGTAGTTATTTTTCTAGTATGGAACACTTTTATACAGACGAAATACTTTCTAGTGACTGATGACAAACTTCTTCCAGGCACTTAACTGCAGGTTCACTTTATGACTATGGAAGAAGCTGAAGCAATTGAACCTTAGTAAGTAGCCAAATTCCATAGTTAACTATGGAAAATAGGCTTCAACACTCTTAAATAATATTAAAAAAACAAAACACCTTTTTTTCTTGTAAGATTTAACATAACATGTAGTCCTTATGAGATAATCCTTAAGGATACCACTAATTAATGGATACCCTCTTATTATCACTTTAACTAAAAAGTTACATGTTAAGAAATCACTAGAGATGCAAAAGCAAACAGTCTGTTCTAATGCATATGCTCTGTATGTGTCATTGTCCTCAGTATTCTCTAAAATACAAGAAACTAGAAATACCACAGATCAAATTGCATGTAGGTTATATCAGAAGGAAAACTAAAAACAGGATTAAACAATCCAAACATACTTTAAGTAATCTAGATTACATCCACTAAAGAAAGTGGGAGACATTATGAAACTAAGTCCTATTACATGTCGATTGTACCTCAATTGTTAAAAAAAGGGGCGGGGGGTGGGCGGGATCAGACTAGGTCACTGCTACAACAACACAAACCTTTTGTTCTTTTTTCTTTTCAATTTTTGCCAGGCTTAGAGCAGAATGCAGGTAGGTGGGTTAGTAGCTTGCTTGGGGGTCATGTTATTCAGAGATGGATGCCAAAAAACCCTTCCCAATTATCAAAGTTATAGGGTAGGGCAGGAAAAAGATAAAAGATAATGAATGGTCCCTCTAAGTTTTCATAATTCAATTGTATACGCATTATTTCTGTCCAGAAAATCCTGGTCCAGAATATGCCATCTATTTAGTTTATGGTGACATTCTGTAACTATCCACAAAATAAAATTTCTACATCTGTATCTTTATGTTTCCTTAATGAAGCCTATGAACAATGCCATTCTGACTACATAATTAACAAGTCAACCCAAAGATCAACTGTATTTAAGAGGTTGAGTCTTCTTCACTATCACAGAATTTTAAAAAACTTCACAACCATGACACTCTACCCTTCATTCTGTTATCATTTCTACTTCTATTAACCCAGTAGTTGCTCAACAAGGATTAAAGGGATGTTAACTATTTCACTAATAATCTTCCCAATAACGAGCTGTTTTACCTAACTCGGGAGAGAGTGTATCCTGTCTTTTCCACAGTGACCAGGTTCGATCTCTGGAAACAGCTAGCAAAAACTTGTCATTAGGAGAGAAGGCCATCTGTGTCACAGTCAAGCTGTGGAAAACTAAATTCTGCACCTGTTTCCAAGAAGCAGTATTCCAAAGAATGATAGCTGCATGCTCTTTCTTTGCTGCCTGTAGACAGAGATGAAGCAATTTAAGTAAAAATAAACTAAAAACAAAACATCTTTTCAAAATAATATATTGCTTCTACAGGTATATGTTATGTATTTTTGTGCATACAAAAAAGATTTTGAGGAGATAAAGTCTACAAAGAGGTACAATCTCTGAGGAGAGAAAGACTACAAATAAGTATCAGTGGGAAAGAAGAAACTGACACTGCAATCATCGTGTTTCAATATTTTACAAGAAGAATACATTTGTATATTATGTAATTAATAAGTTAGACACTTTTACTTCTGGCCAATATGGAATAACAGGAGCAATACTTACTCTCTTGCCTGAAAACACTAAAAAGACAGACAAAATACATGAAATAATAACACTCCAAAATGGTAGTTATCTGGCAACAAAGAACATTAATCCCTGAGACAAAATGAACCACAGAGTAGAAAAAACTAAAGAAACCACTGCATTCTTTGACTTCAAACACTAGATAAAGGTTTAATTAACGTCCCCAAAAGGATAAGAAAAGAATATTTTCAAAGACAGAAGCTGAAAAATCTCCAAATTTAATGAAAACAATAAACCTACAGATGCAAGAAGTTTTAAAAAAAAAAAAGACAAGCACAAGACACTTGAAGAAATGAATCCCAATAGTCAAATAGCTTAAAAACAATGGTAGATAGTCGCAGCTGGAGGGAAATAACCAGTTACTGAAGAAAGAAGAAAAATTACAGCAGACTTCTCATCTGGGCCAATGAAAGTCAAAACTAAATAACAGATTTTGAAATAACCCATAGGTTAAAAACAGAAGGGAAATTAGGAGGTTTTTTTAATTTAATTGAATGAAAATGAAAACACAGCACATCAAAATTTGTGAGATGGGCAACATGGCGGCGAGGAGACGCTGAGAGTAAGATCTCCCATTAAAAAAAGTTAATAGGGAGGAAAAGTGGCAGGTTCCGGTGAGAACTGGGACAGGGAAGATAAATGGGTGACGCCAGCAAACTACACGAAGAAGAAAGTTGCCATAAAAGAGGACTAGAAGGGAGGAAAGCGCAGAACCCTGCTCTCCTCCCCCGCCCACAGAGGCGGCACTCTCCGACAGGCAGAGAGGAGGAAAACAACAAACCAAAACGGCCCACAAGAACAAACGACGCAGCAAGCGGGACTGTGAGTGGAAAGGAACTATTGCAGCCACCACACCCCGTGAACAGGAGCTGCGGAGAACCCTGCAGGATTCACCGCGGCGGTGAGCAAAAGGCTCCGGGCGCCATTAGAGAAGAACAAAGAGACTCTGGAGGAGACCTGCACACAGCCCCGGGCCGGCCCGTAAGCTTGCGCGGAAAAGCGGCGCGCTTGAAAAGCAAACGCGGATCGGGATGGCGGCTGCCCAGGTCCCCGCGCCTGCGACCTAGGCTTGCGGGGAGACCCGCGGAGGCCCTCACTGAGGTGAAAGTCCCCCACTGAGTAAGCAGGAACCAGGCGCCCAGGCACGGGAGCGGGGTGCAAAAGGCGCCATTCCCGCGCCAATGAACTGGGCTACAGCCCGCATCCTGGACCTGAGGGCTTTGGAACTGAGACCCGGGGCATGAAATTCGGGGCGTGGGTTCTCCACGACGGTGAGGCACAAGGCAGACACAGCACCCCAAAGCCGTTGAGGTTTACCCTACCATTCCCGCTCTGTTCCATGTCCCACAGAGGGGGGGGGCGTCAAAAAGTAGCCCCCCAAGGACAATAGGAGAGATCTCTGGCGCCACATAGCGACCAGAAAAAAAAGTCACTAACACCCCATAGAACAGGAAAATTTCTTAAGAAAAGACTTCTTGAAAAGGGCAGAAGGCTTCTGGAGGACCCAGTGGCCAGCTGGGAAGTTAGCCCACACCAGGCCCCTTCCAACCAGCAGTCTGAGCCCACAGAGGGAGAAGGTACCCACGTCCGGGGCAGACCAGGCGCGCAGAAGAGTGTGCCTGAGACCGGATGTACAGGGACTGCGTCCCGCTTCGCCATTTTAGATCAGGGACATTTCTTCAGTAAAGACTGCCTAAAACCAGCAGAAAGCTCCCCCAGAAGCCAGAGATGGCTCCTGGAGGAGCCAGAGGGGAGCAGAGAAGTTCACCCAAGATGCCGGCCAGTCCGAGCAACACAGTGTCCCAATGCATACGACAAATTAGAAAACAGACAGTAGGGAGTAGAAGAACCACACGCAACCTAACAACTCCTCAGGAAAGAAGCACACCACAAAAAGAAAACCAAGTAAGTAAAGAAACTAAAGCACTAAATAAGGACCTTGAGCATTTGGGCTTAACAGACATCTATAGAACACTAAACCCAAAAAAAAACAGAGTACACATTTTTCTCAAGCGCACATGGATCATTCTCCAGGATCGATCACATACTGGGGCACAAGACAAACATCAACAAATACACCAAGATTGAAATCATACCAACCATCTTTTCTGACCATGAAGGCATCAAACTAGAAATAAACCATAAAAAGAAGGCAAGGAACTATCCTACCTCGTGGAGATTAAAAACCACACTACTGGAAGACCACTGGACTAACGAGATCAAAGAAGAAATTAAAAAATTCTTTGAATTGAATGACAATATCCTACATGTATGGGATGCAGCAAAAGCAGTAATAAGAGGAAAATATATAGCAATAGAAGTTCACATCAAAAAACAAGAAAGAACTCAAAGAAACAACCTAATCTCGAAGCTCAGAGATCTAGAAAAAGAACAACAAGAAAACCCCAAAACCAATAGAAGAAAAGAAATAATAAAAACCAAAGCAGAAATAAATGAAATTGAAACTAAAAAAACAATCCAAAAGATCAATGAAACCAAGAGCTGGTTCTTTGAAAAAAATCAATAAAATAGACAAACCCCTAGCCAGGCTCACAAAGGAAAAAAGGGAGAAAGCACAAATAAACAGGATCACAAATGAAAGAGGAGAAATCACAACGGACACAGCAGAAATCAAAAGAATAATCAGTAACTACTATGAACAGTTATATGGAAACAAGTTCAACAATCTAGAGGAGATGGACAAATTCCTACAACTCTACAATCACCCAAAGCTAGATAAAGAAGAAATAGAGGGCCTCCCCCGTGGCGCAGCAGTTGAGTGCTGGGTTGTGAAGCTGCCCGCAGCCTCTGCAGTGCTGGTTCGATCCCCGGCTGCTCCCGGGCCACCGGAGGAGGGTCCCACATGGCGCGCAGACCTCTCCTGCTGCCCGCTGCTCCCCTCACCACTGCTCCCCTCAGCAGTGTACTTCGGTCCTTCTGCCTGTTCTGCTACCCGCTCAGACTCTGGTGAATTCTCTCACCCTCCTGTGCTTCTGACTGTACCCAGTGCTTGTATAAATAAATCTTTTAAAAAAAAAGAAGAAGAAGAAATAGAACACCTAAACAGACCAATTACAATTCGCGAAATTGAAATGGTAATCAAAAACCTCCCCAAAAACAAAAGCCCAGGACCTGATGGATTTACAAATGAATTCTACCAAAGATTCAGAGACAAATTAGTGCCTATCCTTCACAAACTCATCTAAAAAATTTAGAAGGAAGGGACAATACCAAACACGTTCTATGAAGCCAACATTACACTAATACCAAAACCGAATAAGGACAACACAAAAAAGGAAAACTACAGGCCAATCTCCCTAATGAACACTGATGCAAAAATCCTCAATAAAATTTTAGCTAACAGAATCCAACAATGTATCCATAAGATAATTCACCACGACCAAGTAGGATTCATTCAAGGGACACAAGGATGGTTTAACATCCGAAAATCAATCAACGTTATCCAACACATCAACAAAAAGAAATATAAAAACCATATGATAATATCAATAGATGCTGAGAAAGCTTTCGACAAAGTGCAACACCCATTCATGATAAAAGCCCTTGAAATTCTTGGGATACAAGGAACATACCTCAATATCATAAAGGCCATCTATGACAAGCCAACAGCCAGTATCATTCTCAATGGTGAAAAGCTGAAAGCAATTCCATTAAGATCTGGAACAAGACAAGGATGTCCACTCTCACCACTGCTTTCAACATAATACTGGAAGTCCTAGCCAGAGCAATAAGACAAGAGAAAGACATACAAGGAATCCAAATAGGACAAGAAGAAGTCAAACTATCACTATTTGCAGATGATATGATAATATACATAGAGAACCCTAAAAACTCCACAGAAAAACTAATTCAACTCATCAATCAATTCAGTAAAGTGGCAGGATACAAAATCAACACACGAAAGTCAGTAGCCTTCCCATACACAAACAATAAATCTGAAGAAGAAGAAATCAAAAAAAATCCCTTTTAGTATCGAAACAAAAAAAATCAAGTATTTGGGAATAAATCTAACAAAAGAGGTAAAGGACCTATACAAAGAAAAATATAAAACACTGTTAAAAGAAATAGAAGAAGACACAAAGAAATGGAAAGACATCCCCTGCTCATGGATTGGAAGAATAAACATTATTAAAATGGCCATCCTACCAAAAGCAATATACAGATTCAATGCTATTCCAATCAAAATTTCAATGTCATTCTTCAAAGAAATAGAACAATTATTGATGAAATTCATATGGAATCACAAAAAACCCTGAATAGCCAAAGCTCTCCTGAAAAAAAAAAGAAGGAAATGGAGGCATCACACGCCCAGACTTCAAACTATACTACAAAGCCATAATCATCAAAACTGCATGGTATTGGAACAAGAACAGACATACAGACCAATGGAATCGAATAGAAAATCCAGAAATAAACCCACAGATTTATGGTCAACTAATCTTTGACAAAGGAGCAAAGACTATGCAATGGAGCAAAGAAAGTTTGTTCAATAAATGGTGCTGGGAAAACAGGGTTGCTACATGCAAAAGAAGGAAGCTTGACCACTACCTCACACCATACACAAAAATCAACTCAAAATGGATTAAAGAACTAGACATAAAACCTGAAACCATAAAATACATAGAAGGAAATATAGGCGAAACACTCCAAGATATGCACATCAAAGACATCTTTACAGACACATCACCCAAAGCAGTGATAGTGAAGGCAAAGATAAACAGCTGGGACTACATCAAATTAAAGAGCTTCTGCACAGCAAGAGAGACAATAACAAAAACAAAGAGAAACCCCACCAACTGGGAGAACATTTTTGCACACAACACTAATGATAAAGGACTGATCACAAAAATCTGCAAAGAGCTGATGAGACTCAGCAACAACAAAGAAAATAATCCAGTCAAAAAATGGGCAGAAGAGCTAAAAAGAAACTTCTCTGAAGAGGAAATGCAAATGGCCAACAGACATATGAAAAAATGTTCAACATCACTTGTAATCAGGGAAATGCAAATCAAAACTACCATGAGATACCATCTTACACCAGTGAGAATGGCACATATTAAAAAAACTAGCAACAACAAGTGTTGGCGAGGTTTGGAGAAAAAGGAACTCTTCTGCACTGTTGGTGGGAGTGCAAACTGGTCCAACCACTATGGAGAGCTGTGTGGAGATTTCTGGACCTACTAAACATAGAGCTTCCATATGATCCAGCAATTCCACTCCTAGGTATTTACCCAAAGGACACAGAAACATCAATTCCAAAGAGCACCTGCACCCCTATGTTCATAGCAGCACTATTTACAATAGCTAAGCTTTGGAAACAGCCCAAATGCCCAAAAATAGATGACTGGATCAAGAAGATGTGGTACATATATACCATGGAATATTACTCAGCATTCAAAAAAGATAAACACATGCAATTTGCAGCAACATGGATGGCGCTGGAAGGGATCATGCTCAGCAAAATAAGCCAAAAAGAAAAAGAAAAATACCGGATGGTCTCACTCATAGCAGGAATCTAGAAAACTTAAATAAGGGACCAGGAAAATGAATAACTATAAGAAAGTGAAAATCAAAATCAACAAAAAACTATGAACCAGAGACACTTTTTGGGGGGTGGGGGGCGGGAGGGGAGGGATTGGGGTCAGAATGGGGGGTTTGCAATTGTATGGGGGAATATAAAAATAAAATTTATTATTTAAAAAAAAAAAAATTTGTGAGATGCCTCAGAAACAACTCTTAGGGAAATTTTTGCCCTAAAAACCTGTATTTAAAAAAAAGATTTGAAATCAATGATCTTTAACTTTATAAATTAGAAACAGAAGAGTAACTGAAACTTAAATAAGTAGAAGAAAATAAAAAAAAGGAAAAAAAAAAATGAAACAAAACCAACCAAGGAAAGCTAACAAAACCAAATGCTAGTTCTTTGGAAATATCATTAAGAAAATCATTTTCTGCGCCTCCCCAGTGGCGCAGCAGGTTGAGCGCCGCCCTGTGAAGCTGTCCGCAGCCTCTGCAGCGCGGGTTCAATTCCCAGCCGGCTAGGGAGGAACCCACATGGCACGGCAGACCTCTCCTGCCTCTCCCGCTGTTTCCCTCAGCAGTGTCTTTGGTCTGTCTGCCTGTTCTGCTCCCTGCTCTGTCTCTGGTGAAGTCTCTCACTCTCCCGCACCTCTGGCCTATACCCCAGTTCTAAATTAAATAAATCTTTAAAAAAAAAAAAAAGAACAATGGGGGCCTCCCTGGTGGCGCAGGTGTTTGAGCGCAGCGGCCTGTTCGATTCCTGCCGGCCTCGGGGCAACCCACATGACAAGCAGACCTCTCCTGTCTCGCCCGCTGCTCCCCTCAGCAGTGTATTTCGTCAGTCTGCCTATTCTGTTCCCCGCTCTGTCTCTGGGGAATCCTCTGATCCTTCCGCACATCTGGCCTGTACCCTGGTTCTTGTATAAATAAAACAAATCTTTAAAAAAAAAAAAGAACCATGATGTAAAAAATAAAAATTAATTAAAAAAAAAAAGAACTTGGTAGAGAAACCTTTTAAAAAAAAAAAGAAAGAAAGAAAAAGAAAATCATTTCCTGACCTGCTATTGTCAATAGCAGTAATTGCTAGAAAGGTGACATCACAGAAGATTCTTCAGGTATTATTAAAACGATCATATAGGAATATTATGAATGATTTTTTGCCAATAAATCTGACAACTCAGATAAAAGGGACACATGTCCTGAAAAAGATACCTAACTAAATTTGTTAAAAATGTTAGTTTAAAGGAGTACATACTTGCCACAAGCCAGACAACTTGAAAGGAAAAAATAATCAATGATACAATTGACCATGCCCTAAGCTAAAAACAAATTAAATGCTCATATAATTCTATTCCTATTACTAAGGTCCCATCCTTCCCATAAGCACTTATAACCGAAAGAAGTATTCTCAATATCAGTTCATAGAGGACATAATAAGCAAGAGGGCAGGCAGTGCACATCAACAGTTCTTAAGATGACTCTAATACATGCCAATGGCAAGAAACCACAGCAAAAGCAGGGACAAAAAAAAAAAAAAAACAACCCAGAGAGGCCATCCAAGTGAACAGTGCTCATCATCATGCAAAACAAGCAGATAACATTTAGAAAGTACAGAAAAATGTGAGAATTTCAGAACTTACAGTCCTCCATAAATATTCTCTCTCACCATAGAATATGGATACTGAGAATCCAGTTCAAGATTATTCTACCCAACAAATGTTTGAAGTCCACTCTTCTGCAGTGCCATGCACTATGCTGGCTAGCTCAGCTGCTTACTGCCCTGCCTCACTCTAGCATGGGCCAAGGAACTTAGGTCAATATAGTCAATACCGAAAGTATCCTCAAGGAATGGTGAGATGGAGTGCGCTGTGGATTTTACCCTCACTCCCCTATGTCTAAAGGTCCCCAATTACTTAAAATTTACTTAGCATATTTTTAGGTATTAGTTTAAGATACCTGGCTAGATTTTTTTTTAGTAGGGCACAAATCAGCTCAAACCAATTATTTAAGAACAAAACGTGCACCTGAAATAGATTTAAAATGCAGCTGTGAGATTTTGAAGGAACAGAAGAGAATGAGAAAGCAGTTCAGAAAAAGCAGAAACCTAAGGCCTTTCAGGTAGTGTTCTGCTTCAATCACTGTAAACTTGAAGGAACCTGATAATCAATAACCTGTGACCAAATTAAATAAAAAAGTAAAATCTCCTACCTTACAAGCTGAGGCAAGCAGAGTCTTTGAATTGTTACAGGCAACACAAAATATTTCATAACCATGTCCATATCTAAAATTGAAAGAGAAAATGCATGACTCCTTTATTAGTAAATGGACCCATTCTCGTGCTACATTTTAAATTTTATTATCAATCTTCTTTAAAGGAACACTGGATAAAAAAAAATGCCAGTTATCTAGAATAATAAATTTATCCAAAGATTAATATACAAGTTTTAACCCCTAGGCAGTTAGTACACTAAACAATAAACCATGGGGAGGTTTTGATAGGAAACAACTGAAGGAAAAAAAAACATTAGAATAACAGATCTTAAGTCTATTTAGAAAATGAAATATGGGCCTCCCCAGTAGCGCAGTGGGTTGAGCGCAGCGCTGCGAGGCTGTCCGCAACCTCTGCAGTGTGGGTTTGATTCCCGGCCAGCCAGGGAGATTCCCACATGGCGTGGCAGACCTCTCCTGTAGCATCCGCTGCTCCCCTCAGCAGTGTATTTCGGTCGTCTGCCTGTTCTGCTCCCCTCTGTCTCTGGTGAATCCTGTCACCCTCCCTCGCCTCTGGCCTGTACTCCAGCTCTTGTATAAAAATAAATCAATCTGGGCCTCCCCTGGTGGCGCAGGTGGTTGAGCACAGTGGTCTGAAGCTGTCAGCAGCCTCTGCAGTGGTGATTTGATTCCGGCCGGCAGGCGAGGGTCCCACATGGCGCGGCAGACCTCTCGTCTCGCCCGTTGTTCCCCTCATCAGTGTACTTTGTCAGTCTGCCTGTTCTGTTCCCCACTCTGTCTCTGGTGAATCCTCTCACCCTCCCACAAATGTGACCTGTACCCTGGTTCTTGTATAAATAAATAAAACTTAAAAAAATAAAATAAAATAAAAATGAATAAATCTTAAAAAAAAGAAAGAAAATGAAATATGTTGGGGCCTCCCTGGTGGTGCAAGGGGTTAAGCACAGCACTGTGAAGATATCCACAGGCTCTGCAGCACGAGTTCAATCCCCAGCCGGCCAGGGAGCTACCCACATGGCGCAGCAGACCTCTCCTCTCTTACCCACTGCTCCCCTCAGCAGTGTATTTCTGTCAGTCTGCCTGTTCTGTTCCCCCTCTGTCTCTGGTGAATTCTCTCACCCCTGCACATCTGGCCTGTGCCCAAGTTCTTATATGCATTAATAAATACATTTAAAAAAAAAAAAAGAAAATGAAATATGTTATGTCTCTCTACTTTCAAAGACCAGTAAAAATATCTTACAATACATACAACATAAAAATCTGCGTGAAGTCTGATTCTGACGCCTTATAAACAGTCACAAGATTTTGAGGGTCTCCCTGGTGGCCTAGGGGTTAAGTCTAAGCACTATCAACACTATGGCCTGAGTTTCTGATCCCTGGCCAGGGAGGTGACCCACATATGGCATAGCAGACCTCTCCTGTCTCGCCTGCTGCTCCCCTTAGCAGTGTATTTCAATAATTCTACTGTTCTGTCCCCCACCACTGTCCCCCCAACCCTCCCCACACCTCTGGCCAGTTCTTCTACACACACAAAAAAATATCTTTAGAATAAGGAAGGAAATCCAGGTAAAACAAAAAGAAAATCAAGTTGGGGGTGTGTGGGGGGGGGGGATTATAAATTAAAACAGAATTAGACCAAAGAGTCAAGTACAACTTGACTTACAGTTTTTGAACTTCAGGCCACAAAGTATTCTGCAGAAGATGATCCTCAGTGGGAGGTTCTACAATAAATTTATAGCACTGCAATTAGTATTTTTTTCTATGCAAATGAAAAAAATGAATTCTATAGCACTTATTTAGGTCAGAGGTAACAGATGTCATCCTATGTGTACTAATGATTCTATTAAAGTATCTTTTTGTCATTTCTTACCAGTAAGTATAGAGGGTTGAAAGGTCACCTGGTGATACTCGAAACCAGTGTTAGTTAACAGCTGCTCTTCCTCAGAAGGCTGAGAAGCTATATCTCCTAGGTTAAAAGAAATACACCAACATTATGATTGCAGTCACTATTTATATGTCTGCTATACAAGTCCCACTATTAAGGCCATCCATTAGAAGGTACTGGCACTTCAAAGTAGACTCTCAGTGCAGGGAAACTAGCACCATATGGGTAAGTAGCACATCCATGTAGATACCAAAGTCAAACATATTCCACTACTCTGCTAAACTTTTTAAAGCACTAGTACTTTTTGAAGCACTAGTCAACTCCACACAGACTCCTTTTTTCTTTGACCCAACATTTTCCAAAATTTGAGAACAATAGAATAGACTATTCAGGCTACCCATGTTCATTTTTGCAGTTGTAGTGCTCCAAGAGATTATTTTGTGAATACTGCACCTATATCAGGGTCTATGTGTATATACAGTACTTATCATGAAATAGGTGATGAAGAAAACAAAGATATACAATGGAATCTTTAAAAAAAAAAAAAAAAAAAAAGAGCGGTGGTTAGGTATACATTATACAAATGTGTAACTAGATTTTGTGTACCACTACAGGTACAACTATTTTGGAGGCTAAAGCCTTACCCTGAAAGACAGCTTTATTTGATAATCCCAAAGCAGGGACAGTAGCTCCTTCTGGAAGATCACCATCTTGCTGGAACAAAAAAGTATGATAGATGTACTTTAAATGCTAAAAGTTATCATTACCTCAGACAATACAAAAAATGCTCATAAATTCTGAGAAGCAGTTTAAGGTCACCCTGTGTGGATATCTACCCATACTTGCACTTCCTGAACCAACAGATGCAATACTCATCAATTACTCCTCAGCAGACAATCTCCAAATAATCCCTATCTTACCCAATACTTAAAGTCAAGTCATCCATGAGTTCGACAAACCCTAACAGCTCAATGGGTTTCAGGGTCTGAAAAGGAAGGCACTGAGTTAGCACTTAGTAAAGTGTGGGCTGTAAATGGAAGACCCAGAATGCTGCTTCCAAGAGTGTCTCAAAGGCATAAATCCCTGATGATGCTCCTGCAAGTAGTTATTTCTTATTAAAGGTATAGTCACAGTATTAGACTTAAACAGGGTTAAATAATTTATACTTTAAAACTCTGTAACAGAGTGCCATTTGAAGTACCAAAAAAACTGTGTATCTTCTGCAATTTATGTCAAATTGTCCCATACAAAACTATACACTATCAAAACTGGCAAATGTCCATATGCCAAATGTGTTTCTTACAATGTACATGTTTATACAAGAGCCTGAACTCAATACAAATAGGAGCAATGGAAATTTAAACCATCACCAAAACAGCTACTCAGAACATAAGAGACTACATCTTTTATCTCAGAAACCAAGAAAAATAAAACAGCATGAATAAGAACACTAAGAAACATTCTCACATTCCTATCCAAAACTCAGTATGGGTACAAAAGGCAGAATACAACACTGCAGTTTACAAGATTTCATCTTAGGATACAGAATTCAGTGTGTACCTAGAACTAAGCTTCTCATGGAACCCTAAAACCACATTGCAATCCCTAGAACTGAGAGGCCTTGAAACTGTCCCTCCACCCCCAGTGCTCTATGTAATAACCACAACTGAGACATACCTTTTGATCTTGTTCCCACCATCCATTATGATTAGAAACAAGCAGAGCAGAATCTTAAATCATCACATAATTAAACCTATGGCATGTGATTTTTTTTTTTTAAGTAAATCTATTTTGGAGAGTCTCTGGCTCAAGGCTCAAGTGTATCCTGCTCCCACACAGTATTTACTTCCCATTGCTTTCATTGTTTAAGAACCTCCAACAGCACCCCACAGTCTAAACTGGGTCTACAACCCAAGGTCCTCCACCATTCGACATCCCCCCCCCTCCTCATTTCCCTCTATATATGCTTCATTCTAATACCACTGGCCACCCTGCTGCTCTCTTTGTCTCCTTCCTTTTGCCAATCAAAAGCGTACTTATCCTTCTCAAGCTCAGAACCAAATTTATGATCCAACTCTCAGTATGTGCACTTCTGCTTAACACAGCTAAATTCCTACTTCTTGCCCTTCTTTCAAACTACTCAATAATTTCTATAAACTATGTATTTTTAAAAGTAGCTCAAATTTTTCAGTAGGAAAGGGAGAGAGACATAAATAAAAATCTACCCTTTCAAAACGCACATGAAGTCCCATTAAGCATTTTCTCATTACTGCAGTATAGGAATTCTCTTCCCTCTATGAAATTGACATCAGACTTAGCAATTGAACACACTCATCTAACAACTGCAGATACATAAATTCACTACTCCTTATCCCTAATCTATACCTAAGTGGTAATCTCTTTGAAAATATAAACATTATATATATTGTTTTACTGTCAATACCTAGCACAGCGAAAATAAATAGTACTTGTACCTTAACCCAACATTCCAATTCTGCCTTAAGGTGTTTGGGTTAATTTGCTACAAAATCTCTGAATTTAATGTTTAAATTACTGAATACGGGGATTGCAATTGTATGGGGAATATAAAATTTATTTTAAAAATAAATAAATAAATAAATTACTGAATGCCACATACAAATTTGTCAAACCAGTAATAAATGATTTGACTTCCTATCCAGATGCTTCATTTACAGACTTAACAGACATTTAAAATGAAGTGACAAGCTTTAATTAAAACATATAGAAGAATACTCACATTACACAGTACATGATTCAGTGACTGGCTCGTAATGGCACAAAAATTTTCCACAAAATTCCGGGGCGCAGAAAATACTCGAAGAACTTTCTCATCTGCTCCAGATACAAACTGAAACCGATTTATCATTGCCAAGCATTTCAGGTCATATCCATGAATCTGAGGCCTTGCAATTTCATGCCAAGTTACCTGGGTATTAAAATAGGATAAACTAAAATACTCATTTCAAAACCCAATTTCTTTTCAACAAGCAAAATGTTAGACACAAAATTTCTATACCATAAAAATATGACCATGGGGCAGTAATCCATATTGTATTTGTTAATAGTCAATTCTTTTTATGAGTTGTATTCTCTTGTACAGATATACCAAAACCTACTGATCCATTTCACCTGTTGATAGACATTTGGGTTGTTCCCAGTTTTTGGCTTTTCTTGAAAAGCAGTTATGAGTATTTGGGTACAAGTCTGTGTGTGGCTACCTGCTTCTACTTCTTGAGTAAATGCTACCTATGAGTAGAATGGCTGGATGATTTGGCAGATCTAACCTCACATTTTTAAGAAACTGCTGAACTACTGTCCAAAGTGGATGCACATTTTACAATCTCATCAGCAGTGTATGAGAGAGTTCCAAATGCCCATATTCTCACCAACTCTTGGTTGTCAGTCTTTTTAACTTTGATCATTCTAATAGGTGTACAATGGTATCTCATCATACCTTTCATTAACATTTATGATTAATGATGTGGATAATCTTTTCCTGTTCTTATTTTCCATCGATACATCTTTTTTGAAACACATCTATTCAAGTCCTTTGTCCATTTTTTAAAATAGAATTGTTTGTTTTCTTACTAGTCAGCTTTGAAAAATTCTTTATATATTCTGGATACAAGTCCTATATCAGATATGTGCTTGGTAAATACCATTCTCTCAGTTTGTGGCATCTCTTTTCATTTTTCTAACAGTCTTTCAAAGAGTAGCAAATGCACATTTTCCAATTTATCAATTTTTCTAATGGGTCAAGAACTACTCAGCCATATAATTACAAATTACAGAAAACCACTCCATATCACCTGCCTTGTTTTCTAGCTAACTACAGATGGTGTTCCCAATGTCCTCAACAATATTAATTTGATTTTATCACCTGCCACTAAAGTAATAAGGTTAATAGCACACTCCATTAGCTCCCATGAACTAACCCAGAGTTGGTTCCATAAATTTTTATTAGAAATTGAAGCTTATTATAATGCATATAGCAGTTCAATGGCTTACCAGTGACAAAGCTTTGCTGTGATTTTTTGAGCTCAGGGCCAAGATTGAAGAGTTTCCTGAACAAGAACTGACCTTAACCACTATTATCTAACATTGTATGACCACACAAATTAGCTTTTATTCGACAGACTTGGTAATACAGAACTTTTAAGTAAAATGAAGTAAATACATTTTGATAACAACACTTGAATTATAAAGAGTACAACTTTAAGTTATCAAGAAAATGCCAAACTGTTTCTGGAGCAGTTGTAACATTTTGCACTCCCACTTGTGATGTATGAAAGTTTTGTTTATTCTGCATCCTTGTTATTGTCACTATTTTTTACCTCAGTTATTCTAGAGGGTATGTAGTGGTATTTCCTCCTGGTTTTAATTTGCATTTCCCTAATAGCTAACAATGTCCTCATGGATGTTTTCTGAAGTAGATTAGTCAAGTAGGAAAACATCTTACCTGTGATTGGCCTTTTCTCTTCCATGGAGCAAAAAGTCGAGTTGTCTGGTCAGTACCAACAGTGATGATAAATTCTCCTTCCGGATCCCATATTAGGTCTTGGACACCATCAAAGTGTCCTGAAATGACAATCTCTGGAGTCCACTCTCTCTACAATGAAAGTGCTCATTACACATCAAAATAATCAGACTACCAATTAGGACTACCAATTAAAACAATTAATATAAAGTCTGATAATGTCCTCACAGAACTAAGACCTATTAATGCAGAAGACTAAAGCCCAAGGGGGCCTCCCTGGTGGCCTAGGGGTTAAGTCTCAGCGCTTATCACCACTATAGCCTAAGCTCCATCCCTAGCCAGGAAGCTAACCCACATATAGTGCAGAACATCTCTCCTGTCTCGCCCCACTCCCCTTAGCAGTGTCTTTCAGTAAATCCACCTGTTCTGCTCCCCACTCTGTCTCTGGTGAATTCTCTCATCCCCTTGCATCTCTGGCCTACACTTCAGTTCTTCCATGGGAAAAAAAAGAAAAAAAGACTAGAGACCATGCTTTTATAACTCAACGGTCCCTCAAAGCTAAGTCTAACAAATATGGTCAGTCTTGAAGTTAAGCTGCATTATTTTCTGGTCAAAATAAAAGGCTGTGGCAAATAAATACAATTAAGGCCCTCTGTGATATAAAAACTGATTCTAAAGTTAGCACTAACGGGAGTTTCTGAAAAGTTTGATCAAAGGGTAGGACTTTTGGACTACTCCTAGTTTTCCACTGTAGCAGTCCTAAAGGGCAGTATTTGGTGTAAAAATCAGCCTTGACTGTAACAAATGTATCATTGTGGTACAGGATGTTCACAGTGGAGGAGGTTGTGTGTATGTTGGGGGGGGGAGTCTGGAGGGGAGGCAGGATGTACCAGAACTCTGTACTTTCCGTTACCTTTCACCCAGTATTTATCTGCAGTATAATGTCTGCAAGAAGTGTTGTCATGTGAACTTAAATGCCTCTACTGTGGTTCTGCAGAGTGTTGTAAGTAGAACTACACTATTTACCTAGCTTTCACTTTGGATTCAATCCATCTGATTAGAAACTTTTTATTTGAAATTGATTTTCTTACTGAATTAACTGCATTCTGTTTCCAAAGGTGCAATGCTCCATGGAAAGCATGAGCAATGATCATGGAGCCATCTTCATTGAACTGGCAATCATAAAATCCCAGAGTATTTCCACCCACTTCACCTACTCGAACCTATACAAAAGAATAATTCTTATTAGTCCACATTTCTGAAAACAGAAACCACTGATTTCAGAGACCAAGTTTTCACTTCTTCAACAAATAAAAAATTGCAGTTCTAGTAATACAGACTTGGAATTTAATTGTTCAGATTATACAACCCAATTTTTTGTTCCTTAAATATCCTCATTTTTACCTGTTCTAGCCAAACTCCTGACTCTTCATCTGGAGCCCAGAGAATCATGGTTTTATCCATTGAAGCAGACAACAATCTCATTGGCTGCTGTTGAACACCATCTAAAGAATAAAAACTGATGCCTTAGGTGAGCAACAGCATCATGTTTGTAATTAATTAAAAACAATAACAAACAAACAAACAAACAGAGGCACTGTAAGAACATTCACTGCAGCACTGTTTATAATAGCAAAATTTTGGAAACACAAATGTCTACCATTAGAACAGATAACTAAGTTGCATACAAGACAATAGAATATTATACTGCAATACAAGTAAACCAGAGCTACATAAATCAACATGGTCACACCTAAAAAAGATAAGCTACAAAAAGGCAAGTTTTAAGAAGACACATTGACAGCAAGCTTTAATAGCTATAAAACAGCTATTTATGGCTGTTTAATAGCTATTTATGGCTACAAAACTGTGTTTATGTGTTTATGGCTACAAAAGTATAAAAACATGTATGGGAATGATATGCAGTGAATTCAGTACTGTAGTTATCTCCAAGGAAGGATGGAGGAGAAAGAGATTTGGAAGAACATATAGGGACCCTCAATATCAATATCTAATTTATTTTCTCCAAACCTACAGTAAATATGGCATAATACAGTTGATGCTGGAACAACACAGGATTAAACACCCCAGGTCTACATATATACATAATTTCTTATAAAAAGCAATGTAGACTTATAGTTAACAAGTATAGTTTCGTACCGTAATTATATTTTCTCTCCCTTATGATTTTAACATTTTCCTTTCTCTAGCTTACTTTGTTGTAAGATACAATATATAATATATATAACACACAAAATAAGGTTCAGTAGACTATTTTAGTAATTATTTAATTAGTAAAGCTTCCAGTCAACAGCAAGATATTGGTAGTTAAATTGTGTGGAAGTCAAAAGTTACATGCAGATTTTTGACTGCCTAGGGGCTAGCGCACCTCACCCCCGCATTGTTCATGGGTCAACTACCTAATAAAAGTGGAATGATGGTTACCTGAGTATGAATTATTGCTATTCCCCATTCTTGCCTTGGGGAAGGGGTTGGGAGAAGGATGTGAGACTGCATCTTGTTTTCTCTATTCTCCCAGCACCAGCCTAAGTAAGCAAAGAACTGCCATGCCATAAATGAACATTAAGGCAAAAGAGAAACTAAGTGTACTCCACTCTGGAGTACACTTTTCAATGGCTTGAGCATCCAGCGAAATACTCTGCCGACTTGAAAATGTCTTAGAGATTTCCAATCACACTCAATTCCTCCATTTCATCTGGTCAGCTTAAAATTCTGTATGTGAGATTTTTTACATAAAATAAGGATTATGTGTTTTTCTTCCTACCTTTGTAAAATGAGGGTTGCCAATGAACTGCATTTACCCAGTTTTCATGACCAGCCAGCACAGTCTCCAGAGTAACTGCAAATACTATTTTAATACCTAGAACAAAAGTATTAGAGAAATATTTCCTCAAAAGTCTTGCAAAAAAGAACATTTTAATAATTAATTCAGTTTGCAATTATGTCCCCCTCCCCCAAAATTTGAACATGATCTAGATTCAATTAAAAAACATGGATTCTAAGTTTCATTTACCTTGCCTACTATTCAAAAATTACAGGAGAAAAAAAACGCTAAAGATCTGTAATCTTTTTAAATTTTTAAAACATCCACTTTTATACTGCAATTAAAAAGTAGACAAAGAGGGCCTCCCCAGTGGCACAGCGGTTGGTCACTGGGTTGCAAAGCTGCCCACAGCCTCTGCAGCGCCGGTTCGATCCCCAGCTGTTCCCCGGCCACCGGAGGAGGGTCCCACATGGCGCGCAGACCTCTCCTGCCGCCCGCTGCTCCCCTCAGCAGTGTACTTCGGTCCTTCTGCCTGTTCTGTTCCCTGCTCTGGCGCGGTGAATTCTCTCACCCTCCCGCACTTCTGACTGTACCCAGTGCTTATATAAATAAATAAATAAATAAATAAATCTTTAAAAAAAAAAAAAAAAAAAAGTAGACAAAGACATGTCTGCCTGCCTTCTTGATATTCTTTCTCATTACCAGAGTGTAACAGCCTAAATATCATTTAAAAAAAACCCTTAAAATAAATGTAGAAATATAGGAAGTCAAATCAGTATTGTGAACTTTCAAACAAAATAATTAATGAAAACATCACTATGTCACATTTAGAAATAACTACATAGAATATGCTATTGTATTTCTTGGTTCCCCATGAATCTATGTTACCATAATCTAAACTGATAGACTTTGTAACCAAGAAAAGCACTGACAAGTATATTTCTAGGTGAAGAATACTTGTCACAGAGGAACTTTATAATTAATTTTATTTTATTTTTTTATTTATACAAGAACCGAGGTGCAGGCCCGATGCACGGGAAGGTGAGAGGATTTACCAGAGACAGAGTGGAGAACAGAACAGGCAGACTGATGAAATACACTGTTTGAGGGGAGCAGCAGGCACGAGAGGAGAGGTCTGCGGTGCCATGTGGGACCCTTGCCAGCCGGCCGGCCAGCCAGGAACAAACCGGTGCTGCTGAGGCTGCAGACAGCTTCATGGCACGGCACTCAACCGCCTGTGCCACGGAACTTTATAATTTAAATACATATCAAAAGTATTTTCTACAGGATTATGCTAAGCGAAATAAGTCAGAAGGAAAAACAGAAATATTGGATAGTTTCACTTATATGTAGAATATAGAGAAACTAAAGGTTACTAATACCAAAACCAAACAAAGACAGCACAAAAAAAGAAAATTAAAGGCCAATCTCCCTAATGAACACTGATGCAAAAATCCTCAACAAAATCCTTGCCAACAGAATCCAACAATGCACCAAAGGGATAACACACCACGATCAAGTGGGATTCATCCCAGGGGCACAAGGATGGTTCAACATATGAAAAGCAATCAGTGTAATCTAACACATCAACAAAAAGAAAAATAAAAACCATATGATCATATCAATAGATGCTGAGAAAGCATTCGACAAAGTCCAACATCCATTTATGAAGCCGGCCCTTGAAATTCTAGGGAGAGAAGGAACATACCTTAACATGACAAAAGCCATATGCGACAAGCCCACCTCCAATATTATTCTCAATGGCGAAAAGAGAATAGATGTCCTCTCTCACCACTGCTCTTCAATATAATACTGGAGGTCCTAGCCAAGGCAATAAGACAAGAGAAAGACATACAAGGAATCCAGATAGGGAAATAAGAAGTAAAACTATCACTATTTGCAGACGATATGATAATATACAGAGAACCCGAAAAACTACTCAAAATAATCAACCAGTTCAGTAAAGTAGCAGGATACAAAATCAACACATAAAAATTAGTAGGCTTCTTACACACAATCAATCAATATGAAGAAGAAATCCAGAAAACTATCCCTTTTAAATTGAAACAAAAAAAATCAAATACTTGGGAATAAACCTAACAAAAGAGGTAAAGGACTATGCAAAGAAAATTATAAAAAACTGTTAAAAGAAATAGATGACGACACAAAGAAATGGAAAGACATCCCCTGCTCATGGATTGGAAGAATTAACATTATTAAAATGTCCATCCTACCAAAAGCAATGTACAGATTCAACGCTATTCCAGTAAAAATCTCAATGACATTCTTCAAAGAAATAGAACAGACACTGATGAAATTCATATGGAACCACAAAAAACCACGAATAGCCAAAGCCCTACTGATGAAAACAAAGGAGAAAGGAGGTATCACACTTCCAAACTTCAAATTATACTACAAAGCCAAAATAATTAAAACAGTTTGGTACTGGAACAAAAACAGACACACAGACCAATGGAACCAAATAGAGAGCCCAGAAATAAAACCACACTTATGTGGACAATTGATCTTTGACAGAGGAGCAAAGAATATGCAATGGAACACGGACAGTTTGTTCAATAAATGGTGCTGGGAAAACTGGACTACCACATGCAAAGAAATGAAACTAGACCACTACCTTTCACTGTGCACAAAAATCAACTCAAAATGGATAAAAGAACTGGACATAAGACATGAAACCTTAAAATATACAGAAGAAAATATAGGTAAAACACTACAAGACATACATCGCAATAACATCTTTATAGACTCATCACCCAAAGCAAAGAAAGTCAAGGAAAAGATAAATACCCGGATTACATCAAACTAAAAAGCTTCTGCACAGCAAGAGACATTAACCAAAACAGAGACACACCCCACTGACTGGGAAAAAAATTTTTACACCCCAGTCAACTGATAAGGGACTGGTCACAAAGACATATAGAAAGAACTCACAGGACTCAACAAAAACAAAATAAACAATCCAGTCAAGAAATGGGCAGAAGAACTTAAAAGACATTTGTCCAAAGAGGAAATGCAAATGGCCAACAGGCATATGAAAAAATGTTCAGCATCCCTGATAATCAGGGAAATGCAAATTAAAACCACAATGAGATACCACCTTACACCAGTAAGAATGGCACATATCAAAAAATCAAGCAACAACAAATGTTGGCGGTGATGTAGTGAAAAAGAAACTCCCCTACACTGCTAGTGGGAGTGTAAACTGGTCCAACCACTATGGAAAGCTGTGTGGAGATTCCTCAACCTGCAAAAGATAAGCTTTCATATGATCCAGCAATTCCACTCCTAGGTATTTACCCAAAGAACATAGAAACATTAATTCAAAAGGGCACCTGCATTCCTATGTGTATAGCAGCACTATTTACAATAGCTAAGCTATAGAAACCACCCAAATACCCAAAAACAGATGACTGGATCAAGAAGATGTGGTACATATACACCATGGAATATTACTCAGCAATCAAAAAGTATAAACTCATGCAGCAACATGGATGGCGCTGGAAGGGATCATGCTCAGCAAAATAAGCCAGAAAGAGAAAGAAAAATACCGGATGGTCTTGCTCGTAGCAGGAATTTAGAAAACCAAAATAAGGGACCAGAAAAAGGCTAATTACAATAAAGTAAAAATCAAAAGCAACAAGCAACTATAAACCAGAGACACGGGGGGGGGGGGGAGGAATTGGGGTCAAAATAAGGGGGGTGGGAATTGTATGGGGACTATAACCAAGATGAAAATGCATACATTGTGCAAAAATGAAAAATGTAAAAATACATAAAATAAGATTAAAAAAAAAACAAAACACCACAAAACTTACAAGCTGGGCCTCCCCTGGTGGCACAGCGGTTGAGTGCTAGGCTGCGAAGCTGCCTGCAGCCTCTGCAGCACCGGTTCGATCCCCGGCCACCAGCAAGGGTGGTGCGCAGACCTCTCCTGCCACAACCACTGCTTCCCTCAGCAGTGTATTTCGTCAGTCTGCCTGCTCTGCTCCCCACTCTGGCTCTGGTGAATTCGCTCACCCTCCTGCACTTCTGACTGTACCTAGTGCTTGTATAAATAAATAAATAAATCTTTCAAACCAAAAGAAAAGAAAACAAACAAACTTACAAGCTGTGTAGATTTGACCCAAACAGTGTGTGTGTGTGTGGGGGGGGGGGGGGCGGGACACCACAGGTGCTATGGTTGGGGGGAAACTATGGGGAGTACACCTGAGGGGAAATATCAAATACTATCCAAAAATTAACAACGTTATGAAAAATAAATTTTAAATTTCCTTCAAATACAACATTACGATAAGAATATCTACCAGGGAGGGTTACTGTTCTGCGATGACAGTGAGAAAATCAGAATGTGTAGGGATTTTGTTTGTCTCCTATGAATGTTCTCCAACAAAGGAATGAATAATTAGTCCTTTGGATCCTTTTTTTTTTAATTTGCTCATTCATATTTTTTAGATGTTCCTATGCTAAATTTAATACTTATAAACTAATTTGAGTAATCTCATTGAACAATTAAAAATCCATCTCATCCTCACCTAAGAATTTTTAAAAAAAAGGAAAAACACAGTATTAGTTTCAGGTAGGAATCTTATACTTTGAAAAACTAACCTATATATAGCTATAGAATGAAGTAAATAAACAAGTTAGGAGACCTAAGTATTGTTACACTAAATATTTTCACTAATTACTCACTTTCATTTTCTATAATAAAAGTATTTTCCTTCAGTCTTATATTATCATCATCTTGAGTTTCTAGAGATGTCGATTTTATATACAGCTTCCATATTCGTATCAGGCAATCTTGTGAACAGCTTGCTAGGAAAAGATCTTTACCTAATTAAAAAAACAAATTTCATTATTTTTA
Source organism: Talpa occidentalis (assembly GCF_014898055.3). Lineage (NCBI taxonomy): Eukaryota > Metazoa > Chordata > Mammalia > Eulipotyphla > Talpidae > Talpa > Talpa occidentalis. The sequence goes on from NW_023601322.1 coordinate 29,211,276, forward strand.
AAAATTACACTCAAATCTGGATATGACCTTTTCCTATATAATATGCATGTTTCTAAAATTCCTGAAAAATTAAGACTTTGCTTCCTTACCCCCCATTCATTTGACCCATATTCATGTTTAATAACAATGTTAATAATTGACTACAACATGTGGCAGTAGTCTTATATACAGATTACTATGTTCTATAAAGAACTTCTCAAGAATGTTTGCCAGTGGAATAATCAGCTTGTGTACTGTTTTAAACATCAACCTGTTTCATCCTCTACTACACAATTAGTAGTAAATAAAGGGATAAGGATATCACTTTTCTAGCTGGAGAGCAAGAGAAAAAAAGAAAGAAAAAAATTTAAAAATGAGTTTGCTTTCTTGTGAGTTATACGTACTTATCCCCATGACATAAACTTCATTAAAACTTCATACTAACCAAAGGTTGCCCATTCTACACCTCTTATCCAATCTTCATGTCCACAGAGAGAAAGAACTTTCTGAAACTAAGACAATAAAAATCATCAGGTTTATGTAAGAAATTAATATACCCATGTACATCAGTAATTTCATTTGGTCTCAGTCAGTCCTTCTATCTATCTATCTTTTTTTTTTTTTTAATAGGGATACTAACTGATTAGACATAAAACAGAGCTCTCATTTGGGACTCAAAAATCTAAATCCTCTACTGCAGAGTAGGTAATATAATACCTAACAGAACTCAAATACTCTAAATGTTTTTCATTTAGGCAAATAAACACTTGCAGGTGATTATTTAAGATAGGTATGCTATACTTCATTTGAAATTTTAAGGAAAAAAACACAATGCTATATTTCATTTGAAATTTTAAGAAAGCATTTTCCTTCTCTCCTTTCAACACCTGACAACTCTGGACCTGCCCGCTAAGGCAGCAGTTATTTGGTGTACAAACAGAGAATGGAAAATCATCTAGGAGAAGACTATCACAAGATTCTCCTATTGGATTATTTCAATTTAGATTTAGAACATCCCCAAAATTCTACAATGTGAAAACTATCTGTATTAGATATGTAGTTAAACAGAACATAATTCTAGCCTCATAATAAACATCATTAATTACCTGATCATTCTGTTGAACAAATAAGTGTATTTTGCAGTCATCATCACCACATGCTAATATTGGTACTGGGGCAGAAAAAAGAGGCTTCATTGTAAGTACTGCATCATGTAATTACCACCTATGCTGGATTCTAAGTTCTAGGTAAAGAAACCTGACTCCTAGTTCCCATACCACCAAACAAACAATTCAAAGTACTCAATTAATGTCTATAGGGATACAATGAAAATGCTTAAAATGTTCTATTAAATGGTTACTTGGCAAAGAATTAGCTAGTATTACTGAACTGAGAGTCCACGCCTCCATTCTGTGTCACTGAAGATAGAGGGACAGAAAAAGAGAAACTCAAGAGGAAGCATTGTCCAGCATTCAGTCAGAACACTAACTAGAAAGGTTGTAAGCCCAACTGGATAACAAAATGGAAGAGCTATTATACGCCCAGCTTCATGGCTATTGTACAAAACTTTAAGGCTATGTTTGTTACTCTGAGGAACTTACATTTTGTTTGAGAATTCAATAGTAAAACAAAGTTGATAAAGCATTAAGAGACCAAAATAAAAGAGCATGTAATCAAAAAGCTATGAAAGGTACAACTGTAAAATTAGTGTACTTTAAATCAACTAAAAAAATTTTCAAAAAAGTCCAGTCACTTAGCCCCAGTGTGGATAGGAAGAAAATAAAGTTTCTACATTATAAAACCAGAATGCGTGCAGTTCCCCCTCCTAGGGAGTCCTCACACAAAGTAGAAGCATCACACGAAACCATGGAGTCACAGTTCCCATTGCTGAGGACAACAGAGGCTGGTAGCTTCCAAGCCCTGCTTCTCTCTACTAGGTCTCCTCCAGATAATTAAGGAAATAAAAGACTAACTGATTCACACTGTCCATCTTTTTTTTTTTTTTTTTTTGTGGGACCCTTGCCGGCGGCCAGGGAACAAACCGGCGCTGCAGAGGCTGCGGGCAGCACTCAACCACTGCGCCACCAGGTGAGGACCACACTGGCCATCATCTTTGCAGAGGATAATCAAAAATAGATATAAAAAAGTTGCACACCAAAAGGGAAACTTTTTTCAGCTGGGAATTTTAAGTGGTCTTGAGCAAACTGTCATTATGCAGGATGTGAAGGGGCTGTCATCTTGAGATAAATGCTCACACAGTCTCTCTTCAGTACTCCTGCAACTTATCCCACATCTTCATCTTCTACAGAGCTGGATAACTTGACAGTGCATTTGATAAACAGCAGTATCAATCCCAACCGCATACTAATTCACTTAAATTTAATAGTTATCCACATTTTAACTTGTTTCACAAAAATATTCAGATACAAATTAAGATCCAAAATATTTCTCAGAGGTTCTGATTATATTCTTTTAATACATATTTAGCAGGATACTCACCATTAGTATCAGACAAAAAAGATAAGCAAAGAGTCAGAGTAACTCCATCTCCAAAGTTCAAGGTCTGCAGGCATGTCACTGAGAAATAATAAAAAACACTTTGAATAACTAGCTGCGTTTTTCCATCTAGAAAGGCTAGGTATTATCATCACAGGCTTGCATGTCAGCAGAGAAGTCAGTCCTGAGCCCACCCTATGAATTGAAAGACCGATTTTTAATAGTTACACACAATAAAAGGACTTATATGATAGGTCTAGAAAGAATTTACATTAACAGTATGATAGAGAAATTTTGAAAAAGTGCAAAAGAAACATTTATAATTAAAGTTTTTTAAAAATTGTTTGAAATACTGAAAAATTTATGTATACTCTTCAAGTTGTTAATTTGACAGTTACTATTCCGTTTGTTTGGATTATAACATTTCTCAACCTACCTTCAGATCCCTCTTTAGACCAGACTCTAACAGTAGAATCCGAAGCTGCAGAAACTATCAGTGTGTGTAATGCAGTATCATTTGATGCCCTCCTCTGGTAAACAGCATGAACTGCATTAACAGGTCCTTCATGGCCATGAAGACAGACAGCTTTTATAAGCTAAATCAGAAAGGACAAAAATATAAAAAGGAATTATCACTCTAACCCTACTTAACTAAAATTCTAGAACTTAAGGTACTATACACAATGCCTGATCCACAAACAGGTCCTCTCAATTGAGGAGAACGTAAAACTTTTGAGAAGTTTGTCAAACCACATTACAACACATAAAATGTACTTACCCTCTGATAGCACAATCTCACATCAAAGGATCTATTTTGAGGAGATAACAGCACTAACCTAACACATACTAACAGACTAATGCAAAAAGTCACCACTCTCAGGCCTCCCTGGTGGCACAAGGGGTTAAGACGCAACCTGTGAAGCTGACCACAGCCACTGCAGCATGAGTTTGATCCCCAGCCAGGGAGCAACCCACATGGTGCAGCAGACCTCTCCTGATTTGCCCACTGCTCCCCTCAGCAGTGTGTTTCAGTCAATCTGCCTGTTCTGTTCCCTGCTCTGTCTCTAGTGAATCCTCTCACCCACCCACCCCCCAAACCTCTGGTCTGCATCCCAGCTTTTGTATGCATAAAAATAAATCTTAAAAAAAAAAAAAAGTCACCACTCTTTTTTTTTTTTTTAAATTTTCTAGAGGCATGTCTTATTTATTTATTTATTATTTGTTTGTTTGTTTGGTTTATACAAGCACTGGGTACAGTCAGAAGCGCGGGAGGGTGAGAGAATTCACCAGAGCCAGAGCGGGGAGCAGAGCAGGCAGAAGGACCGAAGGACACTGCTGAGGGGAGCAGCGGGCGGCAGGAGAGGTCTGCGCGCCATGTGGGACCCTCCTCCGGTGGCCGGGGAGCAGCCGGGGATCGAACCGGCTACAGAGGTTGCAGGCAGCTTCGCAACCCAGCGCTCAACCGCTGCGCCACCGGGGAGGCCCCACCACTCTCTTTTTAATAGCAAAAACTTGTAATAGGCCAAAAGTTATTATTAGAGAACTAAGTAAATTACTACAGACCTCTATTGTCATCAATAAAAAGGGTAATAAACATATGCTCACTACCATGAAAAGACTTCTATGACATTGACATTTTTGAAGATTGTAGACCAGTTTTATAGAATGCTCTCCCTTTTGGATTAGTCTGACATTTCTTTGTGAATAGATGAAAGTTTATACTTGGACATTATTACTACCTAAGTGCCTCACATGAGAAGCACAAAATGTCAGTTTGTCCCAATTTTAGTGAAGTTAACCTTCATATCGTTACAGTAAATGTAGTGTCTGATAGGGTTTTTTGCTGTGAAGTTAAAAAAATTGGGGAGGGGGTGGTGGTAATGTGTGAGATTATACGTTGGGGTTGAGTAAGTATTGCTATCAAATTTTCTGAAGTAATTTTAGCAGACATTATAATACCTGCCTGAGTCAAATATAGGTACCAAAAGGGAAAATGACAAACAGAATTGAGAAATCCCATTTATTTATTGAGTCTATATGCTAGTCATGCAAGATTCATCTGGGTGGCATTTTTGCTAATTTGAGTCTATTTTTCAGGGTTCCAAATGTGTGAGATTCCATCATTTCCTTGGAAAGGTATCGTCTATAAATTGTTAACTGATGAACTAAAGACGCCCTTTAAGTGACTCCTCAGTTGTTTCCTGATTTACTTAAACAGAACCCTGCCACTCCCAAGGTAATCATTAGTTATGTATATGGGTCTCTATACTAACTTCCTTTAATCATTAACCTTTGGCTTTCTTAAAAAACACTTTTAAAAGTAGAGTGAAATCGTTTTTTTTTTTTTTTTTTTTCAAAAAAAAAAAAAAATTGTTTTTTCCTTTTTATTGAGGGAACTTTAGTTGACAACACTGTAAAAGCTCCAGGAGTACATTTTCTCACCTCAGCAACTGCATACTTCTCACCACGTCTACCACCAGTAAACGATCTTATGTATAATTATATATACATGACTAGAGACCTGAAACAATGTTCATTAGAATGTTAACTCTGCTGAGATTTTCTGTAGCTTTTCTTCTTTATACTATTCTGTAAAATTTTTTACAGTTTCATCACCAACCCCTTCCCCCAAAATTAAATCTATTGGAACTTACTCATTTCACATCTTTTAGGAAAAGTTTTATTTCAACCACCATAGAATTTTAAAATCTCAAACAAATCTCTCAAGGTCATCAGTTTTTTTTTTTTTTTTTTTTTTTTTAATAGAGGCATGTTTTTTTTATTTATTTATTTGTTTGTTTGTTCGTTTTTTGTTTCGTTTACACATGCACTGGGTACAGTCAGAAGCACGGGAGGGTGAGAGAATTCACCAGAGCCAGAGCGGGGAGCAGAACAGGCAGAAGGAAGGTCATCAGTTTTTTAAAAACTGCTCCCTGTTCACAGACTCAAACCTCTTATTATACCTTTTATCAGAATCCAAGATGTGTTGAGCTCCTATGTTCACAGAAATGTGTATGGGGGGCCTCCCCAGTGGTACAGTGGGTTGAGCGCAGTGCTGTGAAGCTGTCCACAGCCTCTGCAGCGTGAGTTCAATCCCTGGCCAGGGAGCTAGCCACATGGCGCAGCAGATCTCTCCTGACTCGCCCGCTGCTCCCCTCAGCAGTGTACTTCAGTCAATCTGCCTGTTCTGTTCCCTACTCTGTCTCTAGTGAATCTTCTCACCCCCCACACCTCTGGCCTGTACACCCAGTTCTTGTATGCATAAATAGATAAATCCTTAAAAAAAAAAAAAGAAATGTGTATGGGAAGGAACCTTTAAAGCCTCTAAGATTATGAAAAAAGGCCCCTTCCCCTAAATCCTTATTCTCTTCATCTCTCTTACGCATTTCATCCTACTTTTCTCCCTCTCATTGTTTGGCATCACATTCTTCACTCTGGTGCCTTCTCCTAAGTTTGCTGTCTGTCATCAGACACTTGTTTAGCCTGCAGTCCTCTCTACTAACATAAGCAGCTTAGGGCAGCCCTAAGGAAAAGTCTTGCATCTCAAAGTGGCTCCAAAATGCCTATTTCCATAACTGCCCTCTCTCTCTCTAAGGGCATGTCTGGATGTCAGCAATTCAAATGACATAATTACAAATGAATCCCATGTCTTCTTCCCTACTTGCCTATTTTCCTTTCTTCCAGGGCTATCTCACCATTATTTACCTGTCATTCCCCTACCAACCAGTTCCCTACTCCTTCAATTATCTAGTCAATGAGAAAGTTATTTTAAGACTACATCCCATATTTCTTCCTTCACATTTTTTCCTATTCCAATTTGACACACTGCTGTCAGATTAATCATCTTACTCTGACATTCATACTCCTCAGCTCAGAAATCATCAAAGACTTCCAAATGCTGGCTAATGAAGAGTACGCTCTTAAAATTAGCATTTAAATTCCCACCTGCTCTTCTCTTATTCTACTTCTCTAGTATTACTACCCACATTTCCAAAACTTTGTTCCTCAGAGTTACAAAGGAATATTTTAGAAGTTCAGATAGGAAACACATCTGGGGCATTCTAGATAAATGAGATAAGCAGGTTTGTCCATTACAGAACTTTTCAGAGTCTTTCATACCTCATATGCAGTGGGATTCTAAGACAGGTATATGAGATGCAGTATTTTTCCAAGCTTGACTGATCACAGGTTGCTTTCTCGCGGAACTTCTTGAGAAATGAATGATTCTTGAAGCAAACTTTAAAAAGTCCTACCCTAACGACATCTTAGGCTTTTGTTAAAACTGGATATTCATATAATTCTTGCATAGGTGTTCTCTTTCTCATCCGAGCTTTTATTCATGCCATTTTTCCTAGGAGGAATTCTTTTTTTTTTTTAAAAAAAGATTTATTCATTTATACAAGAACTGAGGTACAGGCCAGAGATGTGGAAGGGTAAGAGAATTCACCAGAGACAGAGTGGGGAGCAGAACAGGCAGACGGACCAAAAACACTGCTGAGCAGAGCAGTGGGAGAGACAGGAGAGGTCTGCTGTGCCATGTAGGATGCTCCATGGCCAGCCGGGAGTATAACCCACGTTGCAGAGTCTGCAGACAGCTCACAGCACTGCACTCAACCCCCTGCGCCACTGGGGAGGCCCTCCTAGAAGGAATTCTTACTCCTTTCATTCTTCCCAAGGAAATCTTATCAGCTGAAAGGCTACCTCTTAATTTTCTTCTCAATTCTCAATGTACCAAAGTTGTATTACAGCAAGTTAGAGTATTACCCAGAGTCATTCCTGTGCTTCAAATATACTTTGCCTTCAAAACCATGTTCATAAAGGGCCTCCTGGTGGCGCAGCGGTTGAGCGCTATGTTGCGAAGCTGCCCGCAGCCTCTGCAGCACCAGTTCGATCCCCGGCTGCTCCTGGGCCTCCAGAGGAGGGTCCAACATGGCGCGCAGACCTCTCCTGCCGCCCGCTGCTCCCCTCAGCAGTGTACTTCGGTCCTTCTGCCTGCTCTGCCCCCTGCTCTGGCTTCCGGTAAATTCTCTCACCCTCCCGCGCTTCTGACTGTACCCAGTGCTTGTATAAATAAAAATAAATCTTAAAAATAAAAAAAAAAACCATGTTCATAAATAGAATTGTATGTAATCTACATGTTTTGCATGGCAGACATTTAAATATTTAATGCAATAACTTTTCACTTCTGATCTTTGCTTACAAGTAGAAATAACAAATGTCTATCAAAAGAAGTTTATCCATACCCACCACTGCATATTATAACATCACTCAGAATTATGTAAATGTATAACCATGTGGTAATAGCTGTTCTAGGAACACAGCAATTCTGATTTTGCTATCATTAAAAACAGAACGAGGGGGCCTCCCTGGTGGCACAAGGGGTTAAACACCGTACTATGAAGCAGTTTGCAGCCTCTGCAGCACAAGTTCGATCCCCGGCCGGCCAGGGAGCAACCCACATGGTGCAGCAGAGCCCTCCTGTCTCACCCGCTGCTCCCCTCAGCAGTATATTTCAGTTGTCTGCCTGTTCTGCTCCCTGCTGTCTCTGGTGAATCCTCTCACCCTCTGGCACCTCTGGCCTGTATCCCAGCTCTTGTATAAAAATCAATAAATCTTAAAAAAAAAAAAAAACAGAATGAGGACTACAAGATGTTACTAAAGGACTTAAATAGCATCAGGAAGGAAGGATATCACTTGTTCATTGAATCAAAATGACCACTCTATCTAAAATGATATATAAACTTAATGCAATCCCCATCAAACTACCAGCAACAGCATTCAAATAAACTGAACAAAAAAGACTGAAATTTATGGGAAACCACAAACGGCCTTGAATCACAAAAGTAACCCTATGAAAAAAGGAGAGAAATAGAGGTACCATGTCACCTGTCTTCAAACTTTACTATAAAACAACAGTATTAAAAACAACACGATATTGACACAAAAAGAGATACATGGATCACTGGAATAAAAAGCCCAGAAATAAATCCACATTCATACTAATACCTAAACTATAATAAAGCAGCTATGACCACAAAATGAGAAAAACAGCCTCTAATAAATGGTGTGAGGAAAACTGGAAAGCCTGATATGAAAGAATGAAGTTGTATTACTCATAAATACCATCCACAAAAATAAACTCCAAATGTAGTAAAGATTAAGATATAATACCTGCAATAATAAAACACATAGAAGAAATCACTGGCGATATGTTCCTTGATAGCAACAAAGCTTAAAGGATGTTCTGGAGAGACTCCCCTTTGGAATGACAGTATTGTCCACGAAGTATTAAGCAGCAAAAATTTTCTGATTATTTGCTCATGGAAATAGCAGCAGGGCATTCCTGAAAGATGTGGAAGCTATCTCCAATGAAGACAATTTCGACATCATCCTTTCTACTGGAGTGCCCATTCTCTTGAACCAGATAAGAATCTGCATGCTGTTGGGCTTAACCAGGTTCTGGGCAACCAAGAGGCTATCCAAGCAGTCACTGAGAAAGTAGAGGATCAAGGGAAAGTGAAATACACTAAAAAATAAAATGTTTTTAAGTGCCAGTGAGGAATAACTGCAAAAGGAGTGTAGTATGTTATTAATTTTTCCTGATTTTTCAAGAGCTAAGCTATGATAGTAGTTATAGAAGTAATTAGGTAACTTGGTGTCGGCCCAGACAGAAGCTTTAGTATACCTGAGGAATTACGTCATAAGTCTTGTGAGTGAGCTCTTCTGTTGGCCTTGTTTAAATTATTCACTAAACCTAGTAACCAGCAGGACTTTGTTAATGTTCTTAAGTTTCCAATACAGGAGAGTGACAAGTGAAGATAAAGTTTAAGATATTCAACATTCATTAAACCATTATTGAGTCACCACTGACATGTACTACTTATTCCAGTAAGTAGTTGACTTTTATATTTACTAAGACTTTCTGGGATGATAATGAGGGATATCAGAAAATACACTATACTTAAGTATTTATTACTAGTCTTTTTTAGAGGAAAAGATATGCTTTGACAGTTAAGACCAAGAGGCCCATTACACGGGTAAGTCACAGATGGGTTCCTCAACAGCCAAGAGCAAACCAGGCCTTTCTGCCTTGGCTCTTTTGCAGAGGTATCCTTCATCTGCTGTTCGGTAGTATTCTTCTCTGACCACCAGAATCAGTGGCATATAGAGAATATGGCTGCTTGTATTCTCTTTTTATTTTTTGAATTTTAACTTTTGTCTTCCTAAAATAAATTTAAAAATAAAGTTCTGTAACAAAAAATGCTATCCCTCCCCCCAAAAAAGAGATAAGAAAATACAAGATTAAACACATACCCTCTTAAATGGGAGAAAATATTTACACAATACATTACTTATTACACAATATATTAACTGTCAACATAATACAGTTACACCATATTAAATGTTACGGGACTAATATCCAAATGTATTAAAAACTGATACAATTCAACAATTAAAAAATAACCCAATTAATAAATGGGTAACAGATATTAACAGAAAATTCACCAGAGGATATCCAAAAGACTAAAAGACATGAAAAAATGTTTGTCACTGCTAATAAGAGACAAAGAGATTAAATCTACAATAAGAGGGGCCTCCCTGGTGGTGCAGGCGGTTGAGCACAGCACTGTGAAGCTGTCCGCAGCCTCTGTAGTGTCAGCTCGATTCACGTGGGCCTCGCAGCAACCCACACGGCGAGCAGATCTCTTCTGTCTCACCCGCTGCTCCCCTCAGCAGTGTATTTCATCAGTCTGCCTGTTCTGCTCCCCACTCTGTCTCTGGTGAATCCTCTCACCCTCCCGTGCATCTGGCCTGTACCCTGGTTCTTGTATAAATGAATCTTTAAAAAAAAAAAAAAAAAAACTACAATAAGATACCATTTGCCATCCATAAAAATGACACACGTTAAAAAGACCCCCAATAACAAGTACTGGAGAGGATGCAGAGAAAAAAGAACCTTACTACACTGTTGGTGGGACTGTAACTGGTGTGACCACTATGGAAAGCAGTTTGGATTTACCTTAAAAAACTAAAAATGGAGGGCCTCCCCGGTGGCGCAGCGGTTGAGCGCTGGGTTGCGAAGCTGCCCGCGGCCTCTGCAGCGCCGGTTCGATCCCCGGCTGCTCCCCGGCCACCGGAGGAGGGTCCCACATGGCGCGCAGACCTCTCCTGCCGCCCGCTGCTCCCCTCAGCAGTGTACTTCGGTCCTTCTGCCTGCTCTGCTCCCCGCTCTGGCTCTGGTGAATTCTCTCACCCTCCCGCGCTTCTGACTGTACCCAATGCATGTATAAACAAACAAACAAACAAATAAATAAATAAATAAAAAACTTTAAAAAAAAAAAAAAAACTAAAAATGGAGGGGCCTCCCCAGTGGTGCAGCAGTTGAGCGCTGGGTTGCGAAGCTGCCCGCAGCCTCTGCAGCGCCGGTTAGATCCCCGGCTGCTCCCCGGCCACCGGAGGAGGGTCCCACATGGCGTGCAGACCTCTCCTGCCGCCTGCTGCTCCCCTCAGCAGTGTACTTCGGTCCTTCTGCCTGCTCTGCTCCCCGCTCTGGCTCTGGTGAATTCTCTCACCCTCCCGCGCTTCTGACTGTACCCAGTGCTTGTATAAATAAATAAGTAAAACAAATCTTTAAAAAAAAAAAAAAAAAAAAACCACCTAAAAATAGAAATACCTTACAATTCAGCAATTCCACTCTTGGCTACATAGCCACAAAATATGAAACCATCAACCAAAAAACCCCTACATGTTCCATAATATTATAGCTAGACTATGGAATCGGCCTGAATGTCCATCAATGGACAATTGGATCAAGAAGATGTAGTACATACACACCATGGAGTATTATATAGCCATTAAGAAACGATGACATGCAGCCATTTTCAACAAAATGGAAGAAATTTGAGAGAACGTGTAGAACAGTAAGTCAGAACAATAAAAGTCAAAATAATAAAAACAAATACTACCATCTACAGAGCAGACAATCTGATAGTGTATTACGCTTTCGAAAAACAGTGGACATCCATAAATATCCAGAGGGCTAAGGGTAAGAGAGATGGGGGAGGGAAAGGGACAAGAGATACAGAGATGGTGGGGGGGGGAGGGGGAAATTAGCTTGAATTCCCAATCTCTGGATAGTGGGAAACATACATATAAAACCACAGAATTGCAATCCAAAAACTTAACCACTGGCAAATCAATAAAACTGAAAAGAAATAAAAATAATGGGAGTTTCATGAAGAAATAAATGTTCATAACTTGAAAACCTAGGTGAAAGGGATAAATTCCTAAAAAGGTATAAAATGCCAAAAATGACTTGTGGAAAATTAAAGAATTTTAAAGAAAAAAATTAAAAATACATTAATTACAAAGAAAACTGCTTAAAAATAAAAGCAGAACAATAACCCACATAACAGTTTGAAAATTACTCCAAAATGAGAAATAAATACAATGATTAACAGTGTATGACTAGGGAGTAGGTAGCAGAGGGACAGCTACAAGGTCTGTGTAGTGCTGAAGTTAGAATAACAGAATTACTGATAAGCACGAATGAGGGAACTTCCTAAAAGAACAACACAGCAGAAATGAGGAAAAAATGGAAAACAAAAGTATTATAACGGTCATTTCCTATCACTATAAACAAGTCAACCCACCTGATTACTCTCTATTTCCCAGTGAATCACTTGATTATCAGATCCTCCAGAAACTAACTCGGTAGAAGGAGCTGGGGGGGAAAAAAAAAACTTCAGTAAATATTTGAGTACTTTTCCCCCAGATAATTTTTTAAAGTTAGAGAAAATAAGAAAATTCATATGTCCTTTACCTTAATTCACCAACTATTAAATTTTGCCACATTTACTTAGTATCTTGCTCTCTATACATACATATATATGCGCGTATCCCCTTTTGTTTTGACAAACCATTTCAAATTAAGTTGCAGATATCAGGATCTCTGATCCTCAAATACTTTACACCATATATAATCCCTAAGAACTGAAATCTTCTCCCACCTTACCACAGTACAATTATCACCTTGCAAACTTTTACTACGTATAGCATCGTTATATTATACTCAGTTCATATTAAAATATCTCAGTAATGTCTTTTCAAATATGTATTTATTTTTTTTATTTTTTTTTTGTGGGACTCTTGCCAGCGGCCAGGGAACGAACCGGCGCTGCAGAGGCTGTGGACAGCCTCGCAGCCCAGCACTCAACCGCTGCGCCACCAGATGAGGCCCATCAAATATGTATTTTTTTAATTAAGACTTTAAGGATCACATTTTGTACTTCGGTTATCATACCTTTTCAGTCTTATTTAATGTACTGATAGAACAGTTTCCCAGTGCCCTTGTTTTTGTGACAGTAGGAGTCCAGATCAGTTTATACAATATCTCTCAAACTGTACTTGTCTAGTTGTTTCTTCATGATAACATTCAGGCTAAACATTTTTGGCAGGAATAAAATTAAGTCAGCAACTCCTACCAAATATACAACATATTTCCAAGATTAGAAAAACATTGCAAAATAGCTCTTTTAAACATTTACAACTTGTTTGTAAGAGAAAAAAGGCACTGAAAAAAAGAAGCTAGCATAATATTGATTTGGATTTTCCATTTACCTTTTTCCCCCCTCTGGCCTACGTGCTAAATATTTAGGGGCAGCAGTCAGGGGACAATCTAAAGAATATTAGATTTGGGATGGCGCTTCTGGAAAGCAAGCAGTTGGTGGAGTTGAGCAGACTCTTCCAGAAGTACCAGATATCAGGCAACATGTTCACCATCCTGAGGAAGTACAATAGCTGAACGAACCCCATTAAAGAAAAGGTCCTGTGAAGGCCTTTGAACCCTTAGACAAGGGTCTGTTAAGAGCTACTGATGTGAAAAAAATGATCAGTACCACCATAAAAGTCTCTGATGGCTTACTCAAGCTTACTGGGGGCTAAGATGATCTCAAAAAGGGGGACAAAAAGAACAAGAACAAGAAGAGCAAAGAATCAACAGCAAAGTATGGGCCTCCCCTGGTGGCGCAGCAGTTGAGCACTGGGCTGCAAAGCTGCCTGCAGCCTCTGCAGCACCGGTTGGATCCCAGGCCCCCAGCGAGGGTCCCACATGGCACACAGACCTCTCCTGCCACGCCCACTGCTCCCCTCAGCAGTGTACTTCGGTCAGTCTGCCTGTTCTGTTCCCCGCTCTGGCTCTGGTGAATTCTCTCACCCACCCACGCTTCTGACTGTACCCAGTGCTTATATAAATAAAAATAAATCTTTTAAAAAAAAAAATCAACAGCAAAGTACACCAAAGTGCCACTAGATTGCTATTTTTCCTCTGGTTTTTATTTTTGGTCACAGTTATATTTCTGGTTCCCCTAGAGTAAGTGTTTTCATGTAAGATTAAGGTCTTCTTGAATGGACAAAGGGCTGCTATGTTCACAGGTAGTTGTAAGAAGCTAGTTTATTTTAGATGACTAGCCATGTGTTACATGGTTGTAAATTCCTGGAGTATAGTTTAACATCTCTATAGCCATCTGCGTGAACAACAATAAATAATTAGACATCTCAGCCAAAAAAAATAAATAAAACCATTCATGTCCAGTCAGCCAGCTGTGATCTTGGGTTTTAATTTCTTCATGTATCACAGAAGTGAAGCCACTAATCTAACTACATGATTTTGAGAATTACTATGGTAACACACCTAAAAGTAAAGGGTTCAAAAATCAGATACCAGGCCTCCCTGGTGGTGTACGGGTTAAGTCTTGGTGCTATCACCTCTATGGCCTGAGTTCAATCCCTGGCCAGGGAGCTAACCCACACATGGCACAGCAGACCTCCCCTGTCTTGTCTGCTGCTCCCCTTGGCATTGTATTTCAATAAATCTACCTATTCTGCTCCCCACTCTGTTTCTGGTGAGTCCTCTTACCCCCATACCTCTGGCTGATACCCCAGTTAGTCTATGCAAAAAAAAAATCAGATTATCTTAAGAATATAAATTATTAAAATTTTCTGCCACTGATACATGGGTTAGAAAGAATATTTGAAACTCAAAAAAAAAAAAAGAATATTTGAATTCTCTGGCAGTAGAGCCTGTTCTCAATCATAATAGTTATAGACTACAGTGAAACACAAGTAATTCATTTTATATAACCTCACTTTTAAATGGAGGATAAAATATACAAGCCCAAATGAATAATTTATAATGAATATCTACACTGAGATCAAGTAGTCTTTGATGTTATTTGGTGGCAATTACTATATACTATAATTACAATTGTTTTAATATACGCACTAATGGCCGCCCTTTTCTACTATTTAATGGTCTTTACTGACCTACTGCATGACTAATTGTACCTTACCAACTGAAACAAGCAGTTTTTTTTTTAAGATTTATTTATTTATACAAGAACTGGGGTATAGGTCAGAGAATTCACCAGAGACAGAGCAGGAAGCAGAACAGGCAGAAGGACCAAAAACACTGCTGAGGGGAGCAGCGGGCAAGAGGTGTGCCGTAACATGTGGGTATCTCCCTGGCAGGCAGGGAATCAAACCAGTGCTGCAGAGTCTGTGGACAGCTTCACAGCACAGCGCTCAACCCACTGCACCACTGGGGAGACCCAGAAACAAGTAGTTTTTAACATTGTTAAAATGTTTTTAATGTCAGGAATAAAATTATAGTAATGTCTCACTAACTCAGTAAATTCTTCCTCTGTGCCAGTCTCAGAATGCATTTAACATACAATGGTTGCAGAATGAAAAATAAAATTAATTCAGAGTCCGTAACACGAGAGTAGGTGTATTTAAGACCATTGAGGAAATCCCACAGAATTTTGGAAATACCATTTAAAAGCAAGCAATATGGGGCCTCCCCTGGTGGCGCAGCTGTTGAGCGCTGGGCTGCAAGGCTCCCTGCAGACTCTGCAGCTCCCAGGAAGGGTCCCAAAAAAAAAAAAAAAAAAAAGCAAGCAAAATGTTAATTAAAAATTCTGGAGTCACAGAATGTTAGAGATGGAATAGGCCTAGAGATTATCTAGTCCTGCAATTTCTCAAATTTTTTGGTAATAGGACTTCTTTCTACGTTTAAAAAAATCTTGAGGACCCCCAGGGTATTTGTTTATCTGGACTATAGGTACCAATATTAATCACATTAGGAATTTGAAAAATACTTGTTATTTAATTTACTTAAAAATAATGATGAACTCTATCATATGTTAGCATAAATAACATTTTATGGGGGAGCTCTATTTTCCAATACAAAATATTAATGTGACAAAAGGCACTGTTTTACAATTCTACAACTCTCTTTAACATCTCACTTTATTAGAGTGCTGGTAAATTTTCCTATCTGCTTCAGTATTTATCTGCTTCACTATTTAATTGCAATATAACACACCACAGAAGCACTGGAAATGCCACTGTATACTGTGACTGAAGGAGAATGAAAACTGAGTAACATTACTCAGAAAATAATTCTGACTTCACAGATGTACTGAACCTCCAAGGATCCCTTGATCTAGTCTAATCAGGTGTAAACTGGGGTCAACAAAGATGCAATGCCTTTGCCTAAAAAAAAAAAAAAAACAAAATAAAACACAACACATAAAACTACCATACAATAGCTTGTCTGTGACAGAAACAGACGTACAATCCGGCTTTCTAAATCCCAGCCTGCGACCCAAAATGAGCCCAGCTAACAGGTTTTCAATCAAAACCAGGATGGGTCTCGCTAGTCGAGGGCTGCCTCTACCCTATTCTAAGCACTGCTTCATTATCCATGTTTCAACTGCTATAAAAATAAAGGTACAGATCAGATATTTCACTGGGAATACCATTTCTCTTCTAGTTTCTGACCCATAATATCAGAGGAGCTAATGTTAAATTAAGAGAAGAGATGAAGGGAAAATGACTAACCATATTTTAAAAACAAACGTGATTAGCTTTAACACTCAGGTTAATACTTACAACCATCCTGTTTACAAATCCACTGGACACAATTAACCCGTGCAGTGTGACCATTCAGGTTGGTAATGACAATTCTTTTCTTTAGAGAAGAAAATACCAGTTAGTATACTAAAAGTTATACAGAGGAATTAATAAATTAACAATAATCAGATTTCAGTGTTTTTGACACTAATAAAATAACCCAGATTACATCAAAGAGAATTGCCTTTCTTAAAGGCTCACGGGCTGACCATCGATCTCCGTCTTGCAGCAGGGGAGAAGTGGGGGTGATCAGAGCAGGGGAGAGAGACACAGGGGAGATGGGTGGTGGTACAGGGTGGATTATTGGTGGAAAGGCTGCACCTAAAGGGAACAATAACTATAGAAAGATGACCCATGACCTATTCTTTTTTTAAAAAAAAAGAGAATTGCCTTTCTGATTCATAAATTTCTATAGTAATGCAATCCATTCATTCCTGCCTTTCTTACCACGCCACATTCCCAGTCCCCTGCACCCTTGCCACACTGAACTCTTCAGGTCTTCAATCTAGCTAAGTGTCCACTCACCCTCCTGCAGTGCCCCCGCCCCCATCCTTCTCACATGGGTGGCCTCTTCCCTGTTTGCATCAATTTGAGGATTTTGTTGGGGGTAAAAAGCCCAACCTTCAGCAGAGGAATTCATGGTTAAAGGATACAAATTTAAGGCTCATTTTATATGCTATGGTTGATCAGGTTTTGGTTCTTCAGGCAAGGTCACTGGACCACAGTGACCAAGTTCCCAGCAGACCCTCAGACTGTTGCTTTCACCAACACTCTTCCACACTTGGGCTTCCTTTATTTCACTCACTGCTAAAGATTTTAACTCTGTGACTCCTGTGCCTTCCTCTTTACAGACCCATTCTCCATTTATTACCAAAAGCACTGGCTTCATATCTGCTATGACAACTGGAATAGCCATGACTGAGAAAAAAGGATATAGAAGTAGATTATATAATGAATCGCATGGGTTATTTGATGTTGGGAAACAATGTAAAGTAATTTTTTCTCTCCCTAGATTGAGAATTCCTTGATGGACAGAAATTATTATCCATTATCTTTACGCCATCATCACCATTCAGTTCAGGGCTAGCCCACAGGTCCTCTGAAATTTGCTGAATGAACATCATCCCCCAAACCTTATTTTAGCATCTGTAATGCTTTTATTCTTAAATTGAATTAAATGCCTAAGCAACAAATATTTGTAAGTACCTTTTAGGCTCAATAATATACTTCATTTTTGATATGTTAGTATTCCCTAATATGGCCATCAGGTTATCATTAAAAATAAAAAAAGTCATGGAAGGCATGGGACAAATCCATCAAACAGTTGCAAAAAGATGGGATTAAACAGGTAAGTCAGTCCTTGGTTCATGGCTACTATAAAGTTTACCCTTGCTTTTTTGTGCTTTCTCTAGCCAATCAAGAGTACAAGCAATCAACAAGAAACAAAAAACAGGAGGCAAGTTCAAGATACAAACTCCAAATATATTTCATATATAAATTTGAATCTGCAAAGGATGTGATAGGGAAAGTAGAACTTTTAGTGTAATTAAGAAAGCATCCATCTCCTGCCCTGCATTTTAATTTCAGCACTTGACTTTTTATACTGAGGTTCCTTTTGAGAAGCATCACTAACTATACTGTCTAATCAGGAAAGAGCCAAAAAATAATCAACTGTGTTAAATTCGGGACATGAGTAAGTTCTGTCTTATAACTAGAACTTATGACCCTCAACCCTGCCCGAACGGAACTTTTTTTTAAAACGGCCATTTCCAAAACCAAAATACAAGTAGTGTTTCTTTAAAATGCAATACAATAAGTTTATTAAAACAACGAGGGAAATAAAGAAACGATACAGCATCATTTTAACCCATACCTAACGCAAATCTTTTAAAACCCAAAGCAATTTGTTTGGGTTCCCATGGAAGCCTATAGATAAGGGTGTCATCATTCGGGTTTCTCCATGGAGCTAACAGAAAAGGATACGGAAACCCAAGCTGGCAGCGAGGGGTGAAAGCAGAGCATCCACCGGTGACTCCTCGCACAGAAACCCTCCCCGAAGCGAACCCAGCCGCACACCCATCCTCACTCCGGAGCAGTCTACACAGTCCGCCCCGAGTGCACCCAGCTGCTTGGATGCCAGAAGCAGACGGGGTCGGGGGTCCGGCCACCAGCTTACCTGAGGGTCATAGAGCACCACGGAACAGGACGTACCGAACGCCAAAAGCCCTCCCGGCCCAGAACTCCAACTCAGGGCGCCCCGCACCCGGTTCGGGCAGCAAAACACGTGAGAGGTCTCCAGCACCGGCACCACCATGTTGCTAGCTGGGCACAGCCAGACCTGGCCGCGCACTTCCGCCGCCGGACCGGAAGTGCCCCGCGGCCGCCCCTCGGCTCGCAAGTCCGCACCGCGTTTCCGAGGCGGCCGGGGCGGGGCGGAGGCGGCCCCGCCCACCACAGCCCTCCCCCCCCCAGCCCTCCCTCCCCCCCCCCACCCCCGCCACCAACCCGGCCGGGGAGGTCCTTGGCCCGGGCCTCGCCCCCGTCTTTTAGCAATTGTTTCCTGAGCCGTGGCCCGGCGCTCCGCCCTAGGAGCGAAGACCAGGGGGGAGTAGCTGAGAACCCCCCCGCAGGACCGCACTCGCGTGCTGGGGCGGCATCCGGGACATCTTGTCCCTCACGGCTCGGCTCCCCCCCGCCGGCAGGGCCGGCCTACGAAGGGCCTGGCCCAGCGAGTCTCGGGCCTCGAGGAAAGGGTCTCGGAACACGCTTGTTGGGCCCGGGCCTCCGCCCCCTCCCGCCGCGGCGCCGGCGAACAAGCGGACACCGGATCCGCCGGCCGAGGACGGGGTTCCGGGCCGCGCTGCGCATGCGCGTCAGTCATGGCCGGCGGAGGCGGTGGCTCCCGGCGGCGCGCCGCGCTCGGCGCTAATCAGTGATTGTTCTCCTGCTCGCCGGGGCCGGGCGCGCGCGGCGCGCGTTCCCCATGGTTCGCGGCGCTACCTCTGCACCGAGGGAGAGCGGGCCGATGAGACCGCGGCTTGTCGGTGCCCTGTAGAGGTCTCGCCAGAGAGAGACGCGCGGCCCTCGCCGAGCCCCCGGCCGGCAGCTGGGCGAGGCCGCGGGGAGGTGAGCCCCGCGGCTCCGAGAGGGGCGGCGGCGAGAGGAGCCCCGGGGGCCGTGGAGGCCGAAGTTCTCGGTGTGGGCTGCACGGATTGGCTTTGGATTTCCACGGGGGATAGTCTGAGGAAACGGTTTGTACTGTTCATCTCCTCGTCGAAGGTACTGCCGTGTTTTGAAATTAATTCAAAACCTTCAGAAGTAGTTTTGTGCCCTCATTCCTGTTTTCTCCACTCACCCTCTCTCCAGGCCCTTGTGTGTTGCTTTTCTTTTTTCCTCCAACACACGCGGACTTGCCGGGAAGGAGATCCGCTCGCGGATCTGAGATCGCCCTAAGCATCCTCCCTGGAGAAAAGCCTGGAGCTGCGGGGAACTGCCCCCCGAGCCATCCACCCAGCTCTTTGCCTTTACCTGCAAATGATTTCTTAATGATGTTTTTCTTTTGCCTTTGACGTGAGCTCTCAGTGCTCTGGTCCCTAAGATTCTTTAAAGAATCTTTTATATATTAAGTGTATAATTTTTTTTAGATTTATTATTTCTTCATTTATTTATACAAGCACTGGGTACAGTCAGAAGCGCGGGAGGGTGAGAGAATTCACCAGAGCCAGAGCGGGGAGCAGAGCAGGCAGAAGGACCGAAGGACACTGCTGAGGGGAGCAGCGGGCGGCAGGAAAGGTCTGCGCGCCATGTGGGACCCGCCCCGGCGGCCTGGGATCGAACCGGTGCTGCAGAGGCTGCAGGCAGCTTCGCAGCCCAGCGCTCAACCAATGCACCACCAGTGAGAACCTAAGTGTATATTCTTTACTGTGGTAAATTATATACTTCCATTCTCCACCGTTCCAGTATGATAAGCAGCAGTTATGCTACACATGACAATTTATGGAGCACTTTCACTTACTTCCTTTTTTGTGATAGTCTCAGTCACCCTATGAAATAGGTAGTACTAACTTTAACGGGTCCGAGGAAGAACAGCTGGAAGTGATAGAGCTAGCTTGCCTCTTGCCTCTTGGCGCTTTCGCCTCCAAAACCGACCTCTGTGTCTTTTCCCTGGAGGCAGATGATTTTCATCACCATCATGGTGCTTGACCTCTGCTGGCTCCTGAAGTATCATTCTCTATGCTTGCCTGGACCTTACCTTCCTGTACTTAACTGAATTCTGCTTTTCAAGGCTCAACTCGATCCCTAACTCCCCTTTGGAGAACAGGCCTTTTGTTCCTTTTGTGTGAATGACTAATAGTCTATGTTCTAGTTTTCATTGGTTTATAACAAAATAACGACATAAGAAACTATAATTTTTTTATGAAGTTTAACTTGCTTAACTATTACTGTGTCATTCAAAAGAATGAGATGAATGTATATGTACTGAAATGGAAAAATGTAATTTGTTGAGTGAGAGAAAGAAATTATAATGCGTGGTTAAAGTACACACCTACTTGAACATGCAGAGAAAATGTCTTGAGAAATAGAGATATACAAGAAAATGGGATTTGAAGTAGGGGATTGGGGCAAAGAAGCCTAAAATTTATCTATATGTAGTTTTAGAAAAAAAAATTTAATGAGGGCCTCCCTGGTGGCTCAGCGGTTGAGCGCTGGGCTGCGAAGCTGCCTGCAGCCTCTGCAGCACCAGTTCGATCCCCAGCCACCAGGAGAGGGTCCCACATGGTGCGCAGATCTCGCCTGCCTCACCCGCTGCTCCCCTCAGCAATGTATAGTCAGTCTGCCTGTTCTGTTTCCCGCTCTGGCTCTAGTGAATTCTCTCACCCTCATACTCTTCTGACTGTACCCGGTGCTTGTATAAATAAATAAAATAAATCTTTAAAAAAAAAATTTAATGAGTTATCCTAAGATTGCCATTTCTGCTTTTGTTGATACTGAAAGATTCTTTTATAAAATTATAAGGGAAAGAGTAGGGATTTATTTTGTTTTGCCTCAACACAATAAGAAGATGCCAGTTTGACTGTGACCACATGAAGCTCCAGACTGCTATTGCTTTTACAGTGCTAATAACAGTCTCAAACTGTTCTGCAGTTGTTTCATATATTTTAGCAATACCAGGGTAGAGCCTAAGACTCCCGTTCTCTGAATTTTTCACAGTAGCTAGCGCTGCGCTGTAAATGATGCTTTGTAAAACCTTGATTTTTTGATGCGCCATCAGTTTTCAGCATGTGATTTCTTAATTCAAATTGTTTCAGAAGTGAAGACAATTCTTTTTTTTATTTTTCTCCAGGAAGGTGCAATGGCGAGAAATTTGTCTATCATCTTGATCCTGACCTTTGCCCTATCAGTTACAAATACTAGAACCAGAACTGCTTTCCCTCAGACCACTGAGAAAATTATTACAACTTGGGACTCCAGCATTAATGTTGACTTGGCATATACCACACAGCAACATCATCTACAGCAACTTTTCCATCGCTATGGTGAAAACAATTCCTTGTCAGTTGAAGGGTTCAGAAAATTGCTTCAGAATATAGGTCTAGATAAGATTAAAAGAATCCATATACACCATGACCATCACTCGGACCATGAACATCACTCTCACCATAATCATGCTACTTCCAGTAAAAATAATCGGAAAGCTGTTTGCCCAGATCATGACTCTGATAGTTCCAGTAAAGATCCTAGAAACAGTCAGGGGAAAGGATCTCACCGATCAGAACATGCCAATGGCAGAAGGAATGTTTTAATCAAAGATGGCGTTGGTGCTAGTGAAGTGACCTCAACTGTATATAATGCTGTCTCAGAAGGAACACACTTTCTGGAGACAATTGAAACTCCAAAACCTGGAAAACTTCCCAAAGATGTGAGCAGTTCTACTCCCCCCAGTATCACAGAAAAAAACCGGGTGATTCGACTGGCTAGTAAGAAAACAAATGAATCTATGAATGAACCCCCAAAAGGCTTTTTGTATTCCAGAAACACAAATGAAAATACTCAGGAGGTAAGAAGAGTGCTGTTCATTAGTTTAACCAGTATGCCAACTTATCTGTCCTGTCATTGCTTTCTCTCTAAGGAGTTTAAAGTAAAAATAAAATGGTGAGATTATTGAAAACAGAATATCTACTCAGCAAGACACTTGGCTCAAAGTGCCCCTACTCATGTTCTAAATGTGCTTGATAAAAAACTTAGGAAATATTTCTTGGATAAGAATTGTGCTGCCTACTAAAATTATTTCCTAACATGGAAAATAAATCTAGAAAACAGATATTAAGGTTATTTTTGGAGAAAATCTTTAAAGGTGAATATTATTTAAAATAAGGGAGAAATGGGAGATTGAAAAAGCAGGCGTTAGAATCCCTGTTTTAGAGAAATGTATGGTTGAAAGGACTGAAATATGCACATAGATCAGTGTTACCTCCTTAGCAAAGGAATCTCAATACTTTGTAGATGATTGAAATCAGAGCAGCTACCACAAACAACGTCCTGGACAAGTGAAAAGGCAGTGAGGTTCTAAATTTGTGTAGGGTTTTGGGGGGTTTTGAGGATCTACATTTACCAGAAAGAATTACATAGCTTCAGTTTGGAGTCAGAACTCAGTAACACTATGTTTTATTTCAGCAGGTGCACAGATATCTTCACAGCTATGGGTGTAAAGAATAAGTATACAATGTAAAATCTGTTCATATTATTCTGTTAATAATTTAGCATGATATTTATACTTCAGTATAGTTATCCTTTTAATTACCAGAAGTGACCCCAGCCTATATTGCTCAAGTGTCAGTATGACTTAGAACTATTCCATAATCTGAGTTCATGTTTTTACTTCTAGACTCGACTTCCAGACTACAGATCTCAAGAATGGGGAATTATTCAGTTTACATTAGGAATCAAACTTCAGTATCTTCTTCAAACCATCATAGGCTTATACTAGCTCTGGAATAATCCTACTAATGGTGATCCCCATAGCGATACCAGTGATAAAGTTTGTTCCGAGTGGTGTTGACCAGGAATTGTGGGAGTTTAAAATAACTACAAAAGATGAGAAATTTGCAGAGAAGAAGAGCTTAGATTAGTCAGAGGAATTCTCTTCAAACTAAGCTTGTCATCTAATTGTTGGAACAACTACGTACCTGCCAGTACAAGTTTGTTCATGAGCCTTGCCCTCTTTATGAGTAGTCTACGTAATTTCATATTCTCTCTTACAAAACATTATTTTGCCAGCTATGTAGAGAGAACTGAGCTAAGTTTTGCAAGTATGATTGCTGAAAGAGTAACATGTCTAGGGCTTGTTTAGGCCAGGTAGGGTAGCGTTAGTACTAAAACAACATGTTTCTCAATCTCTAATGAACCCCATCTTGAAATTAAAGCTCATTTCCTTAATAGGTTTATACTATGAGTTAACAGGCTTGTGAATATCCATTTACCCTCAAGCTTATTCCACTTAAGACTTTTTCCCTCGGTGACTGATGATGTAACCGCTCTCCCAAGAATAGGTAGAAGAGGTGGTGGGAAACCACCTTTGTGACATAGTATCTCCAGGTAGCTTGAGGGAAGTTCCAAAGTACTTTAACAAAAGTTGGTTTTAATTTGCTTTAACTTAATTAAGTAGCTTCAGTAAGGAAAGAGTGTTATGTTATTGCATAGCCTTTTTGGAGTCTATAATGGGAACGCCTTGTGATTTTTCACTGCTTTGTTTTTCTTCAGTGTTTCAATGCCTCAAAGCTGCTTACATCTCATGGCATGGGCATCCATGTTCCACTGAATGCGATAGAGTTCAACTATCTCTGCCCAGCAATCATCAATCAAATTGATGCTAGATCGTGTCTGATTCATACGACGAGTGAAAAGAAAGCTGAAATCCCACCAAAGACCTATTCTTTACAAATAGGTAGAATTTCCTTTTTTATGCAAAAATAATTTCCAATAGGTACATTTGTGTTGTCCTTTTCCTTATATCTATGTATAGTAACCTATTCATTTTTTAGCATAATTCCAAATATATCCGCTTAATTTTTCTTTACCTTGAATGTGAAAAAAGCAAACGTGTTAGCTTCATTACCCTTAAAAAATAATTAAGTTAAATTTATAAAATTTATATTATAACTTCTCTGAGGTCATACTACAGTAGGTGTCAGGGTCATTCAAAATTTGGCCTTTTTGTATGTTTGGCAGTGAGGACAAAGTTATTTCTGCTATTTAAGAACCTCATTCTGCTATGTTATTACTAATAAGTGAGACTAGGATGAGCTCTGGTGTAGTGTAGAATCACGTTGCTCAAAAACTATAGTAAAGAAGTAATTTATTTCTCTTAACATCTTCCACTTTACTGAGTTTGTATTTCTTTAGCTGCTTTTATAAATTACTTTGTGCTACTTCAAAGTCTCTCTTCTAAAATTTATCAATTGTTTGGTTTTTCTTCTGTGTTTTCTTTGACAGCTTGGGTTGGTGGCTTTATAGCTATTTCCATCATCAGTTTCCTGTCTTTGCTGGGTGTTATCTTAGTGCCTCTCATGAATCGAGTATTTTTCAAATTTCTCCTAAGTTTCCTTGTGGCACTGGCTGTTGGAACGTTGAGTGGTGATGCTTTTTTACACCTTCTTCCACATGTAAGTACAGTAAATTGCCCTGTTAGTATGTTTTATTATTCTTTTTTTAAAAGATTTATTTATTTATGCATACAAGAGCTGGGGTACAGGCCAGAGGTGTGGGGGGTGAGTGGATTCACCAGAGACAGAGCGGGGAGCAGAACAGGCAGATCTACTAAAATATGCTGCTAAGGGTAGCAGCGGGTGAGCCAGGAGAGGTCTGCTGCACCATGTAGGTATCTCCCTGACTGGGGATTGAACTCATGCTGCAGTGGCTGCGGACAGCTTCATAGGTTGTGTCTCAACCCCTTGCACCACCATGGAGGCCCTAAAATACATTTTTTGGGGAAAAAATTTTTTTGAAGTATGTACTAGGATTGTTTGTATTGATAAGTATAGAAGGCTAAAGATTTGCTACAGAGGAGTTAATTTTAAGCTATATTGGTAAGTGAAAGCTATATTTTTGTGCTAGATCTTAACACGTTTGTTTGCTTATTTATTTTGCCGTTCTTTTTAATGTTGTTTAATAAATACCGATTCATTAAACTTTTTGGAACCCACTTAGTAAAAGGAGATAAATTTGCTCAGTTTTTAGTACTGCAGTATACTACACCAGTGTGAATTATCTGCTTTATTTCTGTGTAATTGCCACAGAAATAAAAAATGTGACTCTATTTACAAAGTTTGTCTTTCTTTAGCTTTTCCTTAGCAGTTCTTCAGAGTTGAATTTATGTGTTTATTTTAGAGATTTAATAAACATTTAAGTGTTTATTTTAGAGATTTATGACACAGTGACCTTTTAAATAAGTTCGGTGACATTTACTTAAAATTCCCATTAAATATTTAGGGTAGGTGCTCAAACAAAATATTTGTATCTGGGCCTCCCTGGCGGTGCAAGGGGTTAAGATACAACCTATGAAGCTATCCACAGCCACTGCAGCATGAGTTCGATCCCCTGCCAGGGAGATAACTCATATGGCGTGGCAGACCACTCCCATCTCACCACTGCTCCCCTCAGCAGTGTATTTTAACTGATCTGTCTATTCTGTTCCCCACTCTGTCTCTGGTGAATCCTCTCATCTCCCACACTTCTGGCCTGTACCCCAGGCCTGTAAATAAATAAATCTTTAAAAAGAAAAAAGAAAATATTTGTATCTAATTTTTTAAGTTTCCTTTTGAAGTTTGTGATAAGTGAGAAAAAGAAATCAGTCCCTTCCTAAAGCACATCATGTTCCATTCTGTAGTGAAAGAAAACTGCTTTGCTCTCATAAACTCCCTGGCTTCCAGACAGTAGATGTTCAGGAATACTTGCTGCGCAAAGCAGTGTATGCATGGAGTGTACTCTATAACACACATCCAGCCCCCACCTACCCCTATCTCACCTGTTAGTATACTTCACACTCTGTTCCCTAACATGCAGTAGCGGTAGTTTCTCCTCTCAGCTGTAAGCTGTGGGGACAGTACACTGAGATCCCAGGTCCTCACCTGTGCCCATTACATAGACTGGGCTTCTTGTAACTATGCTGACAACAATGGTGTAGGCTTTTCTGTGGGCATATAGGCAGTAGACTTTGTGCTATTCTAGGCTTCTTATTTGTGCCCATGGTAACTTACAAAACATTGCAAATACCCACTACTTACAAAATATGAGGGTCATTGGGGAATGTATCTGTCTTTACATTAAACAGATTACTCTTAATACATTAAGCTCTAGAGAACTAGCTGTTTGTTAGTCGTTTTATTTTTAATGTCCTAAGCTTCCCCTCAGCTCTCAAAATATCCCATTAATTGCTTGACTCAGAATGATTTCAAATTTGAACTTTATTATCTTAGCCACTTTTTCTGACATGTGAAACTAATAAATGTATTAAAAATATATTGTTTTACCTTTAGTCTCATGCAAGTCATCACCATAGTCATAGCCATGAAGAACCAGCAATAGAAATGAAGAGAGGGCCACTTTTCAGTCATCTGTCATCTCAAAACATAGAAGAAAGCACCTATTTTGATTCTACATGGAAGGGTCTTACAGCTCTAGGAGGCTTGTACTTCATGTTTCTTGTTGAACATCTACTTACATTGATCAAGCAGTTTAAAGATAAGAAGAAAAAGGTAAGAAAAATTATACCAATTACTGTTCATCAGACATTTATGTAAAGTAGGACATTAGGTAGACAGCAGAACCTGTCCAAGGATATATGATGTTCATTGGAGAGGGGGTTCAGTACCCAGGAGTTACTTGTTTGCTCCAAGAGGCAATTGCTGTCATGAAGAGCAATTTTATATTTTGATAATCCTGGAGTTAACTGTCTTCAGTAGTCTCTTCAAACTCATGAGAGAGTAAGAAAGGCAAGGACAGACATCTGTATTAATGACCAAATAAGGCACAAGCACAGCCTTGAAAATGAGAAGCATTGTGATTATTACACCTTAATGGTGGTGAAAGTTTCACACCAAACTCACTGAGTCGTATATTTTAAACATATCCAACTTTTTATATGTCAGTTATGCTTCAAATGGTTTTTATGAAAAGAGGCATCATAGACCTAACTCTCTGTTGGTAGTTATGATTAGCTATTACTGTTAAATTACTTACCCAGTAGCTGAATATTGTTTTGTTTTTATTGGTATTGACTTTTGCAGACTTGCCCTTTACAAATTGACACCAGAAAATAGTATGAAACCTAATAGTAGGTTCATTATTTCTGATAAAAATTTCTTTTAAGCCACCTCTTGACAATTCTTGGTAATCTGCTTCTTATCTAATGTGACTGGGCAAGTCAGTCAAAAGATTATCCCACTGAGGACTCCTAAAACTGACATGAACACATCTTGGACATTTTAATTTAACTAAAACATTTGTACACATATTCTGGTTATTTGATATTGACCAAGATTTTCTTTGAGTTGAAGTTCTATACTATTAGTTTTTTCTACAACCAGGCTGCTTCATCTACAACTTCTAAAAAATTTCTTTAAAATTGAGCAAGAGATTACATGCTTGTAAAGCTATTATATGTAAAATCTGGATTTTAAAAATTTTATACAGTCATCATCTTACATAATTTGATACCTTTTCTTTTAATAACTTGCCTTTTGAAGCTTTGAAAACCCTTGTTAAGTTTTCATAGAAATGACTGTTTTCACCAGCTTCTCATAGTTTGAGCAATATGTAATTAAATTGTGCAATTATAATACGTATAACTGGCATGAAGAGATTTGAAAACTTATATGGTTAATTCTTGCTGGTAAGCATAAAGGTCACACCATGGGGAACAAGTGCACATGTGAACAAAAATATATCCTCCTCCATCCTGCCGTTATAGACTTTATATTCTCTGAAATATCAGATTGCAAATTTTGAAACTTCTCTTTACTTGACCTAAATTTTGAGGAAAGAAGTACGGCAAAACTTATTCATTCTTAATTCAGGAAGTCATCCCAACTCAATAGGACGTGTTCCCATTGTCCCAGTTGCTTGACTTAGACTGGTTTTAAGATATATCCTACTCTATTTTCTCTGCAGTTATTTTTACCTTAAAAAAAAAATCAGCTTGCGGGGAGGGGTAGAGGTTTGTCTTTTGTTTTTTTTAATACATTTCTGTTTTAGATGCCATAAATTATTTAACATTCTAATTTCAATTTAGTTTTCAAATTTTACCTAAAAATAACTTTTGTTAGTTTTTAACATGGGATGGGTAAGAGGTAAGTTCTCTTATCTAATACAAACTCTTATCTAGAGTTTTCTCAACTCTAGGTTATAACTCATTTGTAAGTTGTGAAGTCAATCTTGCCATGACCAGTGTTCTCAACAGTAATGCTATGGTATATTACATACATGGCCCCATACATATTACATATATTACTATGGATTGTAATCAAAGAAGTTTGAAATCTATTTTAAGATGATTGGTTTTTTACCATGTAAACTCTTAAGAGCCAGGTCCTCTCTGTCTTATTTATTGCTATGTCGCCAACATCTAGAATGGTGTCTGTCACATAATAGTTGATTGATAAACATGTTGGCTGTGTATGAAACATTAAGCAGCAAGTAGGCACAATTGCTAGACAAAGGATTTTTATAAACATTACATGTTCTCTTCCTTTTTAGACTATATTGAATTGTATATTTTGAAAAGGGCATCCAGGTCTTGGTGTTCCTTAACAATTTTCAATCTCATTTGGTTATTTCAGAAAAAAAAAAGTACTATTCACTATATAGTGAGTGTTGTGAGCTCTTCGTGCTCTTATCAGGACATTTTACCTAGAACTTTCCTTAAGACATCTATCTTGCACCCCTAAAAGATTGTGTATATCATAGTTTTAGGTCATCTGCCATATACTTCAATCTGAAGTCTCTATATTCAAATTAAGGTAACATCTCATATTTGATGTAGATAGTTATATATACATATAGATCAGTTCAACTTCAAACTTTCTAACCACCAGTGAAAGTTGCTTGTGCTGGAAAGCTGAGAATCAATATGGCATCTCCAATCTCATATCTAACCCAGTTTTATTACATATATTTAGAGTCTTTGCTGCTCTCTATTTTCTTTGCTGTCATTCTAGTCTACAACATACTTATCTCACACCTGGGAAACAGCAGTTGCCTCCTTCCTGGTCTGCCTACATTATTTTCTTTTCTTCCATTCTAGAACAGAGCAGTGCAGTGACTTATTTAAATGATGAGATTGTACACCACCACTGCATAAAATCCCTCCTTCAGTGACTTCTCATTGCCTTTAGGTAAAGTCCACAGTTCTTAAAATGGTTTGCATTTTCTGCTCTCCAGTTGTACAGCCTCATCTCTCACCATCCTGACTCTGAACTACTAGTCTCCAAACACCTTACACTTTCAGTTTAGGACAGAGCTGACCCCATCTTGCCTTCGGGCCCCCTCTCACATGCTGTCCTCCCTCCCTGCCTGGAATACTACTTCCTTCATGCTTTTCTGGTATATTCCTGCTCCTCAAACCCCTGTCTTGGTATAAATGTTACTTTCTCAAGGAAAACTATCCTGAAATTTAGTTAGGTCTTACTGTTACATACTTTGATAGCACTCTGTATTTATCCTTTGTAAAATGTATCAAAAATTGCAGTCAAATAATTGTATAATCATCTGTGTGAATTCTCCCTCCTTGTGGACAATAAACTCCATAAGAAAAGAGACCTTGTATATATTTGCTTTATGTTCTGTTACCAACACTTAGCATAAGCAACTTTATAGATCCCTGACACTTATGGGACAAAACAATTGGTTAAAAACTATGCATTCTAGAGAGATTGCCCAACAAGATAATGAAGCAAAACGAGTGATTCATAATAACCTGAATTAATTTATTTTCACAAATATGTAAATACTTTCTCTTTGAAACATTATGCTCGCAGATGGATTTAAAGATTGTCCTTGTGGGCCTCCCCGGTGGCGCAGTGGTTGAGCGCTGGGTTGCAAAGCTGCACGCAGCCTCTGTGGCGCTGGTTCGATCCCCGGCTGCTCCCCGGCCACTGGAGGAGGGTCCCACGTGGCGCGCAGACCTCTCCTGCCGCCCGCTGCTCCCCTCAGCAGTGTACTTCGGTCCTTCTGCCTGCTCTGCTCCCCGCTCTGGCTCTGGTGAATTCTCTCACCCTCCCACGCTTCTGACTGTACCCAGTGCATGTATAAACAAACAAACAAACAAACAAGCAAATAAATAAATAAACATGCCTCTATAAAAAAAAAAAATATATATAAAGATTGTCCTTGTGCTCACCTTTAAAAACTCGTAAAACCTAAGTATGCACAGATATTTTATATGCTTTTAGAGTTAGAATGAAATCTCAGGATGTTGTGTATGGTGGTAATTGTGAAGTCATAAAAAAGGTACTAAAAGGTACTAAAAATAAGAAATCTGAGGTTTGTGTGACAATTTTCATCATTTCGAATATTATCTTCTATGTAAGTAAATAATACACAGGCCCTATTGTTCAAGTAGTGACCTTTATTCTTAGATTCAGAGATAGGGACCACATCTCAAGCTAATATTCAGGTGATTAAAAAAATCTGATAAATGGGGATTTATTTAAAAAGAGAAAACATTAATGTTGTTTTATTACAGGGAAGCTATCTTAGTATCTTAGTTTTAATAAATACTTATCTGTATCACAGAATAGCTTGAAGCTATAAAATATATAGTAAATATGGGGTCTCACTGTCCAAAACAGGCAGAGAAAAAAACAAACAATTAATTGATCACTAAATATTTGTAAGAATGCATCTAGCTGGTTCTGACTTGATAACCTGAGGCAGAGCTCACTTTTACTATATGAATGAATCACCTGGAAATCTAGTTAATAGTCACATTCTGATTCATTAGGAAGTCTGGGGTGTGGCCTGAAATTGTGAATTTCTAACCAGCTCCCAGGGGATCTCTGCTGCTTGTTAAGGCCAGGTAGAGTATGACTGAGGGAACATTCAGAAGGGTGAATTGTGATTTTGCACCATTTCATATTTCTGAGGCATTAACTCTTCACCTTTCTGAATAGTTACTATGCCTAAGACATGCTACTAGTCCTGTACCCTTAGGTGACTTTTGTTCTTATTGTCCTCTGGGAAATTTTTTAGTTATTTAAAACTGATACATAAGCAAATCAACTGTTTCAAAGTATTACTTTCCCTTGCTGTGTTAGAATCAGAAAAAACCTGAAAATGATGATGATGTGGAAATAAAGAAGCAATTGTCCAAATATGAATCGCAACTTTCAACAAATGAGGAGAAAGTGGAAGCAGATGATCGTAAGTCCTTCTGAGTGATTTGGAGGTCTGGAGAAAGTTCATTGTTCTGTGATTTGCAGGCAGTTTGGACTATTTGGTAGAGACGTAGTAATACCCCCTCTTTTTTTTTTTTAATGTCCCTCGTACTTTTTTTAATTGCCAGTGAATTGATTATTTTATATACTTTCTATAATTTTTTGTTAAAATGTTTTTTCTATAATTGTTTTTTCTATAAAATGGCTTTTCTATAATTTTTTTATTTTGAGGTAAATGTACACTTCTAGAAAAGTTTCAACAATAATACAAAAAACTGTTGTGTTCCTTTCCTATAATTCCCAGGTATTCTGCTACTTATTTATTATTTTCTCTCTCTTTGTACACACATACACACACTTTGTTTTCTAAACCATTTGAGAGTTGCATACATGATGCTTCTTTTTGTTTTCCTTTTTTTTAAAAAATTACAATTTTTGTCAAAATTCAATTATTAAATCTTTTTTTACAGAACAGACCACCATTTCATACCTTAAATCCTAGGACTTTCGCGCACTCCTTGGGGGTCTCAGTTAGGCGTCCACAATGCTCTTCTCCTTCCTAGATGATACACTCATTGCATGCCTGCTTGGGCTCCAGGCAGGCCACAGCAGGCTTCCACGGCAGCTTCAGTGACTCAGACAGTGCACGGCTTAAAGCTGCCAGACCTGTCATCTTTGGTGCCAAAAAAAGCAACTTGCACATGTACCCTAAATTCTGCCAGCTTTAACAAATGCCCAGACATGCTGTTGCTTTACCCTTAAATGCTTCAGTGTATGCTTCCTCTAAAAAAAAAAAAGCAAACAAACATTCTTTTACATAACCACAGGTCAGTTGTCAAAATCAGGAAATGAACATTGATAACAATGCCGTTATCTAATCTGTAGACCTTTTTCATGTTTTTCCAATTGTCTTAATAATATCTTTACACTCCCTCTTATCCCCAAAAAGAAAATATTGGTCCATCGTAATTCATCATCAAATGCTGGATCTAGTTCTCCTCATTCGGGATTTGTGTAATGTTTTCTCATAATTAGATTGATCAGTTTTGGAAGGAATGCCACAAAGTCAGTAGCATTATATCCTTTTCAGTGACAAGGTATGCCGCTGACATGACAACGCTTGTTGCATATGGGTGTTGGTAATTTTGATAACTTCGCTAAGATTGTGTTTACCCTTTCTCCACTATAAAGTTATGATTTTTCCTGTAACATTCCTAAAAATGGTCTGCCTGGAGACCTTTTTTTTTTTTAGCTTGGCATTTTTCTTGTTATACAGACTCAGTTAAGATTAAAATTTTAAACCAAACTCCTCACCATGACCTTCAGGGTCCTTTATTGCCCTCTCCTCTCAGCCTTACTGGCCTCCTTTTTATCCTGTATGCATACCAGGTCTGTCTCGGAGCCTTGCACTGCCTGTTTCTTCTGCTTGGAATACTCTTCTCCCAGATCTTCACATAAATTCCTCCTATTGTTCAGGTCTCAGCTCAGTTACCTCCTCCTCTGAGGACTTCCTTAATCAGCCAGATACAGAGGTCTCCCAGTCACTCTTTCATATTGCCCTTTTCTATTTTTTTATCATGCTTTCCAGTGCCTCAGACATCTTAGTTATACACAGCTGTTTGTTAAATGACTGTTTTCCATAAGAATATAAGCTTCTTGAAGGCAGAGACTTTGTCTTGCCCCATTTTGTCTCCCATGTCCACCAGCATTCCTGGCCTAGAGTAGGTGCTCAGTAGATAGTTGCTGACTGAAGAAGAAAAACTATTATTATTACTACCTGTTTGTAAAGTTTCTTGTCCACCTTTGTTTTTTAACATGAGCAAGTGCAGTGTTTTTGTTCACTTCCTGCATGTGTTCTCTCTTCAATCTTTGTGTGGACTCCAGTGAAATATGTAACAATGAGGGGAAAATAACTAATCTGGAACTGGAACACAGTGTCAGAAATGTTCCCAGGAAAGTTGATACCAGTGTAGATGACAAAGAAGAAACAAAACCTTATTGTTTTACTTTTCTTTTTATGGACAATAAGTGGTAGTGATTTGATGATGATGGTAGTTCCGTTTCTTCTGTTTTTCCTGTAATATCCCCCCCCCCAAAAAAACAAAATCAGATACACATCTTTTTACTTCCAAATTTCTCTCTTTATTTTAAAAATTTCTAAGCTACTTTAAATATCTCAAAGACATTTTCTAAATGAAATATCTGTTTCTTTATAATCAGGGGAAAAAGTCATCCCTCATAATGTAGAGAGACAGAAGAAATCAAGGGAAGATCTGAGAGATGCTTAGTAAAGGTTAACATTTAAAATCCATTCTTGGGCCTCCCCGGTGGCACAGCGGTTGAGCGCTGGGCTACAAAGCTGCCCGCAGCCTCAGCAGTGCCGGTTCGATCCCCGGGCACCGGGCAAGGGTCCCACATGGCGCGCAGACCTCTCCTGCCGCCTGCTGCTCCCCTCAGCAACGTACTTCTTCATCAGTCTGCCTGTTCTGTTCCCTGCTCTGGCTCTGGTGAATTCTCTCACCCTCCCACGCTTCTGACTGTACCCAAAGCTTGTATAAATAAATAAATAAATCTTTAAAAATAAATAAAATAAAATCCATTCTTAATATGGGAAACCATTTAATTTCTAAAATTACTTAGGACATATTTTTCAACAACAGTGCAGTACTGTTTAATTCTGCAGGTATATGTGAGAGAATTACCATGCTTTAAGATCTCTTATTGACTTTGTTGGTAGGACTCTTTAAAATATGTCCCAGCACATTAGCAAGGCCTCTGACTTACTTTCCAATGTCCTTTCATTTATACCTAGGACAAGAAGGCTATTTGCGATCAGAGTCACAAGAGCCCTCCCACTTTGATTCTCAACAGCCAGCAATCTTGGAAGAAGAAGAGGTTATGATAGCTCATGCTCATCCACAAGAAGTCTACAATGAATATGTACCCAGAGGGTGCAAGAATAAATGCCATTCACATTTCCATGATACACTTGGCCAGTCAGACGATCTCATTCACCACCACCATGACTACCATCATATTCTCCATCACCACCATCACCAAAACCACCACCCCCATAGTCACAGTCAGCGCTACTCTCGGGAGGAGCTAAAAGATGCTGGCATTGCTACGTTGGCCTGGATGGTGATAATGGGCGATGGCCTGCACAATTTCAGTGATGGCCTAGCAATTGGTAAACATCCACATATTTGCTTCTTGTTTGTTGACCTGAAAATGTCACATTAAACTTCCAGTCCAGTTTTAACAAAGAATAGGGTTTTTTTTGGGCCTCCCCGGTGGCGCAACGGTTGAGCGCTGGGTTGCGAAGCTGCCCGCGGCCTCTGCGGCGCCGGTTCGATCCCCGGCTGCTCCCCGGCCACCAGAGGAGGGTCCCACATGGCGTGCAGACCTCTCCTGCCGCCCGCTGCTCCCCTCAGCAGTGTACTTCGGTCCTTCTGCCTGCTCTGCTCCCCGCTCTGGCTCTGGTGAATTCTCTCACCCTCCCGCGCTTCTGACTGTACCCAGTGCATGTATAAACAAAACAAACAAACAAACCAGCAAACAAATAAATAAAGCATGCCTCTATAAAAAAAAAAAAAAAAAAAAAAAAAAGAATTTTAAAAAAAAAAAAGAATAGGGTTTTTTTGGATAAGGCTATTAACGTCTAAGGTTATGAAAATGTTATTTCTTTGGCTATATTGATAATTAAGTTCTGATAAAAGTTACATAAGATTAAATGCTGGGGGGGACCTCCCTGGTGGCGCAAGGGGTTAAGCACTACATTATGAAGCAAGCCTCAGCAGCACAAGTTCGATCCCCAGCCGGCCAGGGAGCAACCCACATGGCGCAGCAGACCTCTCCTGTCTTGCCCACTCTCCCCTCAGCAGAGTATTTCAGTCAGCTGCCTGTTCTGTTCCCCACTCTGTCTCTGGTGGATCCCCACATCTCTGGCCTGTACCCCAGCTCTTGTATGCATAAATAAATAAATCTTTAAAATAAATAAATAAATGCCAGGAGGCCTCCCTGGTGGCCAGCAACTCAGGTGCTGCGGGTTGAGCGCAGCACTGTGAAGCTCTCCACAGCCTCTGCAGTGTGGATTCGATTCCTGGCTGGCCAGGGAGATACCCACATGGTGCAGCAGACCTTTCCTGTCTCACCCACTGCTCCCCCTCAGCAGTGCTTTCAGTCCGTCCACCTCTTCTACTCCTCACTCTGTCTCTGGTGAATCCTCTCATCCCCTCCTGCACCTCTGGCCTGTATCCCAGCTCTTGTATAAATAAGTAAATCTTTATTTAAAAAAAAAAAAAAAGCTCCAGGAAATGAAAACCTTATCCAAAAAAAAAAAAGATTAACTGCAAGGGACTGTGTCTCACCCATTACCTAAATTGTTAACTAGCGAAGTTGTCTTAATTTTCAAGATCATGAAGATCAGGCTTTAATAAGTATGGAACATGTGTGAGGTGCCCCCCCACACAATTAAGTTCCCTTACCAACAATATAAACCATATTTATTATGATAAAAGGACTTTTTCTGTCATCTTCCTTTGTGCAATAGCATCTTTAGTATCTGGGCCTCCCCTGGTGGCGCAGCGGTTGAGCGCTGGGCTGTGAAGATGCCCACATCCTCTGCAATGCCAATTCTATCCCCGGCCGCCAGCAAGGGTCCCACATGGCGCACAGACCTCTCCTGCCATGCCCGCTGTTCCCCTCAGCAGTGCATTTTGTCAGTCTGCCTGTTCGGTTCCCGACTCTGTCTCTGGTGAATTCTCTCACCCTCCCACGCTTTTGATTATACCCAGTGCTTATATAAATAAATAAATAAATAAATCTTTAAAAAAAAAAATCTTTAGTATCTACAGGTTCAGTTATCAGTCTATTTCTAAGGTATTAAAGGCATTAAATTTTTTTTAAAGATATATTTTATTTATTTATTATACAAGCACTGGGTACAGTCAGAAGCGTAGGAGGGCGAGAGAATTCACCAGAGCCAGAACAGGGAGCAGAGCAGGCAGAAGGACCGAAGCACACTGCTGAGGGGAGCAGCAGGCGGCAGGAGAGGTCTGCGCACCGTGTGGGACCCTCCTTCGGTGGCCGGGTAGCAGCTGGGGATCGAACCGGCACTGCAGAGGCCGCAGGCAGCTTCGCAACCCAGAGCTCAACCGCTGCGCCACTGGGGAGGCCCCTAAAGGCATTAAATTTTAATGCCACAATTGAGAGGCAATAGAATACTACAAAGTTTAATAGCAATGCTGGAAGGAACTATGGACATAATTACAAATGAGGCAGTACAAGCCTGACAAGAGAAAGCCACCTAAGGAGGCAGTGCTGTTTTATAGACTAGTTGAGACAAGTCCAGGTGGTCTCTTCCTCCTTTATATGCGGGAACAGTAGGGACAAGGAAGATGTACAAATGTTCATAGTTTATGAGTGATCAGCTGTATAATGTGTTACCTTTTAAGATGCAGGAGGCCATTTGTCTTAGACTCTCCTCATGAAATGGCAAAGGAATGCATGTAAACAAATCTAATTGTATAGAGAATTTCTCTGAAGCCAGTGTACTAACTTGAGTGCTAATTTTTTTCTAAACCTTTTAAATCAGTTCATATGTTTAAATAAGTGCTTTGTGTAGTAGCAGTAACTTCTTAGGTTTGTAGAAGATCACCTTTTTTTTTTTTAAAGATTTATTTATTTATACAAGCACTGGGTACAGTCAGAAGCACGGGAGGGTGAGAGAATTCACCAGAGCCAGAGCGGGGAACAGAGCAGGCAGACTGATGAAATACACTGCTGAGGGGAGCAGTGGGCACTGCAGGAGAGGTCTGCGTGCCATGTGGGACTCTCACCGGGAGCCGGGGATTGAACCGGCCCTGCAGAGGCTGCAGGCAGCTTTGCAGCCCAGTGCTCAACCGCTGCGCCACCAGGGGAGGTCCAATCACTTATCTTTCTTTTTTTTTTTTTTTTTTATTTTTTTTTTTTTTTTTATTTTTTTTTTTTTTAATAAATTTTATTGTTATATTCCCCATACAATTGCAGCCCCCCATTCTGACCCCAATCCCTCCCCTCCCACCCCCGCCCCCCTAAAAGTGTCTCTGGTTCATAGTTTTTTGTTGATTTTGATTTTCACTTTCTTGTAGTTATTCATTTTCCTGGTCCCTTATTTAAGTTTTCTAGATTCCTGCTATGAGTGAGACCATCCGGTATTTTTCTTTTTCTTTTTGGCTTATTTCGCTGAGCATGATCCCTTCCAGCGCCATCCATGTTGCTGCAAATTGCATGTGTTTATCTTTTTTGAATGCTGAGTAATATTCCATGGTATATATGTACCACATCTTCTTGATCCAGTCATCTATTTTTGGGCATTTGGGTTGTTTCCAAAGCTTAGCTATTGTAAATAGTGCTGCTATAAACATAGGGGTGCAGGTGTTCTTTGGAATTGATGTTTCTGTGTCCTTTGGGTAAATACCTAGGAGTGGAATTGCTGGATCATATGGAAGCTCTATGTTTAGTAGGTCCAGAAATCTCCATACAGCTTTCCACAGTGGTTGGACCAGTTTGCACTCCCACCAACAGTGCAGAAGAGTTCCTTTTTCTCCACACCCTCGCCAACATTTGTTGTTGCTAGTTTTTTTAATATGTGCCATTCTCACTGGTGTAAGATGGTATCTCATGGTAGTTTTGATTTGCATTTCCCTGATGACAAGTGATGTTGAACATTTTTTCATATGCCTGTTGGCCATTTGCATTTCCTCTTCAGAGAAGTTTCTTTTAAGCTCTTCTGCCCATTTTTTGACTGGATTATTTTCTTTGTTGTTGTTGAGTCTCATCAGCTCTTTGCAGATTTTTGTGATCAGTCCTTTATCATTAGTGTTGGGTGCAAAAATGTTCTCCCAGTTGGTGGGTTTCTCTTTGTTTTTGTTATTGTCTCTTTTGCTGTGCAAAAGCTCTTTAATTTGATGTAGTCCCAGCTGTTTATCTTTGCCTTCACTATCACTGCTTTGGGTGATGTGTCTGTAAAGATGTCTTTGATGTGCAAATCACGTAGTGTTTCGCCTATATTTCCTTCTATATATTTTATGGTTTCAGGTCTTATGTCTAGTTCTTTAATCCATTTTGAGTTGATTTTTGTGTATGGTGTGAGGTGGTGGTCAAGCTTCATTCTTTTGCATGTAGCGACCCAGTTTTCCCAGCACCATTTATTGAACAAACTTTCTTTGCTCCAATGCATATTCTTTGCTCCTTTGTCAAAGATTAGTTGACCATAAATCTGTGGGTTTATTTCTGGATTTTCTATTCGATTCCATTGGTCTGTATGTCTGTTCTTGTTCCAATACCATGCAGTTTTGATGATTATGGCTTTGTAGTATAGTTTGAAGTCTGGGAGTCTGATGCCTCCATTCCCTTCTTTTTTTTTCAGGAGAGCTTTGGCTATTCGGGGTTTTTGGTGATTCCATATGAATTTCATCAATAATTGTTCTATTTCTTTGAAGAATGACATTGAAATTTTGATTGGAATAGCATTGAATCTGTATATTGCTTTTGGTAGGATGGCCATTTTAATAATGTTTATTCTTCCAATCCATGAGCAGGGGATGTCTCTCCATTTCTTTGTGTCTTCTTCTATTTCTTTTAACAGTGTTTTATAGTTTTCTTTGTATAGGTCCTTTACCTCTTTTGTTAGATTTATTCCCAAATATTTGATTTTTTTTGTTTCAATAACAAAAGGGATGGTCTTTTTGACAATCACTTATCTTTCTAAGGCATAGTAGAACCTTCCCTTTTCAATCAAAACTGATGTGTTCATTTGAGAAGTTAAAACCTAATAGAAGGGCCTCCCCTGGTGGCACAGCGGTTGAGTGCTGGGCTGCGAGGCTGCCTGCAGCCTCTGCAGTGCCAGTTCATTCCCCGGCCACCGGCGAGGGTCCCACAAAAAAAAAACCTAATTGAATATAATCTGAGATTGCTTATAAAGAAGACACAGAGTGGAGTGGAGAAAGTGCTCTGTAGTCACAAGCAGAATGTAGTTTATGTCTTTTACTTCATTTTATATACTGGTAAGATTTAGAAAGCATACTCACAAAATAATATAGCCAAATTTTCTCTGAATGATTTTACACAGGTGCTGCTTTTACTGAAGGCTTATCAAGTGGTTTAAGTACTTCTGTTGCTGTGTTTTGTCACGAGTTGCCTCATGAATTAGGTAAGAGAACCATATAAATATTATATCCAAGAGGGTGAAGTGTCCTGGTGTCACTGGCTTTTGTTAATGGTAGTTCCAGCAAACTTCCTCATGACTTTCACACCTTCTTAAGCTTGCTAACCCAGCTAGCATTTGTTTTCTTACTGTACACAAGTTTGCTCCCAGTCAGAATTCTGACACTAATCCACAATTACCTGTGGGTTTGCCAAAGAGTTACCTGGGCCCCATCACCCGCTACCATATTTCTTCCTATCCCAATGTGCTGGTGACATCAGTAGCCCTTATCTTCATACACGCAACATGAATAAGGCCACTCAAATAAAGGCATCATCTTCCAATACCAAATTGGCAAAGATAATCTCACTGGAGCAAAAGAAAAAGGAAGTTAATAAATTGTATTTTGAGTATTGTTTTTCTCTGTCACCAAATCTTTAAGCTTTCCAAGTGCTGTTGAGTACCCCTGTTTATGTCTTTGTTTATCTTTCATAGACACTTTTTCGTATATACCCATGCTGTCATTTTCACTTTCTTTCCTTGACTTGTGTTCTGCTTTTCAGAAGGCTTCCCAACTGCCTCAATCTTAAATCCTCAACATATGGTTTGTGTTCCATGTTCTAGAGCCTTCATGTTCCTTTAAGTCTCTTTTAGCTATTCCATCTTAGTCTAGATTTTTCTCCTACGCTCTTTAACTCTTAACTCTATATTGTCTTTATTACTTGCCTCACATTTCATGTGTGTTCTCTACCATCTTCTTCCTCCTTTGTGGCCATTTACAATCTCCTTCAAGACATTGCAAGAGCACAGCAGTAGGTTCATGATGTTTGTCATTCAATGACAAAGTGGAAACCTTAAGAAAAACTTTGGATAAATGATATGTTCACTTATAGAGTTGTGTGGTGATTTTCCCTGTTAGCCCTGAGCAACTGGTAATTTTACCTTTTTTCCCTTGAAATAAATTGGACAACTTTTTGGGAATTCACTCAGATATGTATATTAAAATGATTTTTCAATCACTTCCTCTCCTTTTTTGTTTTCTATTAAAGGTGACTTTGCTGTTTTACTAAAAGCTGGCATGACTGTTAAGCAGGCTGTTCTTTATAATGCTTTGTCAGCCATGTTAGCATATCTTGGAATGGCAACAGGAATCTTCATTGGCCATTATGCTGAAAATGTTTCTATGTGGATTTTTGCACTTACCGCTGGCTTGTTCATGTATGTTGCTCTGGTTGATATGGTAAGTTATTTTTAAAGAAATCAAATTACAGTATTGGCTAACTATAAAATTGAGAAATATTCAGTGCAACTAATCTTTTTTAAGTCTAGCTTAAATGTGGTGGTGATAACAAGTAATTCTGTACTTAACTAGGTAGCATGTAAAAATACACATCCTTGAGCATTTATTATTTGGAATTACTGATTATAAGTACATCTTTATCCTGCCTAGTGTGTATTCGGGTACACAAAAATGCCCCTTCTGATGTATTTTTGAGAGTAGTATCTCAGTTATGAGGCTTTAAATTATCTAGATTTGTAAAACCTTATACATGCCACATATTGTTGGCATACTATGTATATTTCATAACACTTAGGTTTCCTATTAATAGACAAAGGAGTCAGATCTTTTTGTCACCAAAGTCCATATAACAAGTCCAGTCAGTGTTTTCGCTAAGATTATATTATATATAGTATAAGGTTCAGATAAACCTCATGTTATATTCAGTTCAGATGCAGGCAGTAACCTGAAGCAGGGCAGTCAATATAACTCTCTATTTTACAGTGAACAAACTGCCCAATATAAATCTTGGCTAACTGAGCAAACCATGAACAAACATTATTAACTAACCTGCTAGGAAATGCCGTATGGCATGATTGGCTAGAGTCAATTAGTATGTATGTGTTTTGTCAATTAGTATGTTGTATTTTAAGGAAGTGATTCATATCGAACTATGTAAAGCTAATATGCTATACTGCAAATTCTCCTAAAAATTAATCTGTGGTCCTAAAAACTTAAAGATTATTTTTTTTTCTTCAAGGTACCTGAGATGCTGCACAATGATGCTAGTGACCATGGATGTAGCCGCTGGGGATATTTTTTTTTACAGAATGCTGGGATACTTTTGGGTTTTGGAATTATGTTGCTTATTTCCATATTTGAACATAGAATTGTGTTTCGTATAAATTTCTAATTAGGGTGTAGCTGCTAGAGTGCTTGAAACATTGCTGTCTATAGTTTGAATAGGTCATAGGGAGATGAGAGTTTCTATGCTGTGATATGCAGCATTTAAGGTTAGTGAATTTTGTGATTTTTTTGTATTGAATATTGCCATTTGTTATGCTTATAAGTTCAGATATGGTGGTAACAAAGGTACGTTTTAATATTTAAGTTATTCTATTTTGGGAATATAAGCTATATGTGCAATTTACCAATATAATCAGTTTATCGTATAAACAAGAGATTTGGCATGATATGTTCTGTATATTTCAGGAAAAGTCTTTAATGCTTTTTAGAACTAATGTAATACAGCAATTCCCATGCTGGATTTTAGGCCTCTGAAGAGCTGCTGGTGCTTAGGAGTAAGAATATGCATGAAGCGAAAGATACCAATAAAACTTACACTGAATTTAATCTAATGAATGAGAAAAAAAAGAAGACTCGATAAGAACAGAGAAGGCATAGATTTCATATTATAAAAAATCACAAAACTGGTTAAATTTAGGGGAAAATTAGATTTTAATGAAAGAAAAGGCAATATTAGTATAGAGATCATTCATAAACATTTTTGTCAGACTATTAATGTCCCTGAAAAACCACAGCAAGCACTTTTTACTAATTTAGTTGTACATTTAACTTTGTATAATAGATAAGTCTCTATTTAATGAATTCAAGCAATATATCATTTGACCAAGAATTTGCAATTTTAAAATATTTGTGTGGAGATAAACACCAGATGAGTATGAGTAAGTTTATGTATTGCCAGAAGTTCTGTATCACCAGAAGTTCTATGATTAGAGATTCTGGTTATCTAGTTTATCAAACGTTAGCATATTAGAATTTGGAGAGA
The DNA here is from genome assembly GCF_014898055.3 of Talpa occidentalis. Lineage (NCBI taxonomy): Eukaryota > Metazoa > Chordata > Mammalia > Eulipotyphla > Talpidae > Talpa > Talpa occidentalis. The sequence goes on from NW_023601322.1 coordinate 29,254,412, forward strand.
GATAATAACATTAAAAACCATACTGAGTATAATTTCATTTCATGCATTCAGAAAGTACTCTGCTATCTTTCAGTGCTTCAGTGTTGTCACTATGATCAGTTGTCATTTTTATATGTAGTACTTTAAACATACTAAGACTGTCTGTGGCATTCTATAGATGTTGCTTTTCTACCAAATAAATTCCCCATGTCAGCTTGATAACAGATGTCTGATTTTTTTTTTTTACCATTCTAACCATTTTTTAAATTGAAATGTATTTAACAAACAGCACTATAAATTTAAGGTATGGAAGATGTTAATTTGTTTAATTTATATATTTTAATAAGAATTTAATTGTAGGGGCCCCCGGTGGCACAGCGGTTGAGCACTGGGTTGCGAAGCTGCCCGGCAGCCCCTGCAGGGCAGGTTCAATCCCCAGCTGCTCCCCGGCCACCAGAGGAGGGTCCCACTTGGCACGCAGACCTCTCCTGCCGCCCACTGCTCCCCTCAGCAGTGTACTTCGGTCCTTCTGCCTATTTTGCTCCCTGCTCTGGCTCTGGTGAATTCTCTCACCCTCCCGTGCTTCTGACTGTATCCAGTGCTTGTATAAAATAAAGAAAGAAATCTTAAAAAGAGTAAAAAGGACTGTTAAAAAAAAAAATTAATTGTAGCCATGATTATTATTTTAACAATTTTTTAAAGTGCACAATCCGTAATTTTAAGTATATTCACATTGCTGTGCAGTGAAGGTCCAAAACTTTTTCACCTGGCAAAAGTAAAACTCTATACCCATAAAATAACAGCTCATTTCCTCTTCCTCATAGCCCCCATAACCACCATTCTACTTTCTGTGTCTATGAATTAGATCTCATTTTCTTAAGTAAAATCCAGATTATAATATACCTACAAATTTATCTATATTATTATATTGGGTGGCCTTATTCACTTTTTAAATTCTTTATCACAAAGAATACTTCAAATTATATTGATTCGTGGTTTGTTCCAAGTTATCCCTAGCTTTTTTTTTAAAAAAAAAAAAAACAACCAGAGCCTTAAGCTCAAGAAGAATCATTACTACCCCATATTCTAAAGAGTATCAGAAACAACTGGACAAGGCCCTACATCTCACCTAGGGCCCTACTTAGAAACATTTGGATTAGTATTTCGATTCTCCAAATCAATTGAAAGGGATGTGAGGAAGACATGGAGCATCTCCTTTTTTCAGTGATTACTTGTGGGTTCCTCTGAGCTGAGCACTCATGGGCAACTGTGACTTATTTGCTATCTGCAAATCACAGCAGAGCATTCCTTGACTACCTATGGAAAATAGCCTGTATCTTGAGGCAGGCCTGGGAACTCCTAGGCCACTGTTGAACTGATTACATGATTATCTCCATAGTGGTCTCACTATGGACCTATGATAACATCAGCACATACACTTCGCTAATGCAAATGTCTCTTGATGTTTGGTCATGATGTCCCTTTCTCTGGTCCTCGTAAATCTTTGTTCCTCTCCTCACCCCCCGCCCCAGCCCTGACTTATTTCCTCATACCATTGTTGCATGATCAGCTTTTTTTTTTTTTTTTTTTAAAGATTTATTTATTTATTTATACAAGCACTGGGTACAGTCAGAAGCGCGGGAGGGTGAGAGAATTCACCAGTGCCAGAGCGTGGAACAGAACAAGCAGACGGATGAAATGCACTGCTGAGGGGAGCAGCAAGCTTAGCAGGAGAAGTCTGTGCGCCATGTGGGACCCTCGCCGAGGGCCAGGGATCGAGCCGGCACTAACGAGGCTGCGGGCAGCTTCGGGCAGCTTTGCAGCCCAGCGCTCAACCTCTGCACCACCAGGGGAGGCCCCAGCTTTTACTAGCTTTACTTGCTTTCAATAAATGGCACGAGAACTTCTGCTCAAATGGCAGTCTTGCCTTGCACACCTGCTCCACAACTGTTGTGTCCCGAATGGCGGAATTTCCTGTTGCAACAATTACTGTTTCGGAAACCTACCCTAAGGCCACTGCTAAATAAGTCAAAGATGAGGAAGCTGGGCATGTTCCCCTAGGAGTCTGGGAAACAGATATGTACCTACTTCTTTCACAGATTCTGAAGGCAGAAGTTACATTGGACCATTGCACAATACAAGATGAATAGGAACCATGGCTCCCACTATGGTTCAAGCCCAATAGCGGGTATGTGGGAGATTTAAGTAGTTAGTTCCCTTAGCTCCATATAGAAAAAGTCTTAAAATTGAAACTCATTGACTGTTAAAATGATTGCCACATCATAATTGTTCATTTCCTCCTCCAAAACAAAGCCCTGTTTGCTGTGAGTTACCAAAATTTCTACCCTTGATCTTAGCGAAAAGGCCGAAAAACAATAGTGACCAAAACTTCAAGCAACACATAAATCCCTCGTTTATGCCAAGAGTTCTTGGGATTAGAAAACATTTATCGGCAGCAGTCCTTTTGCCCACCTACTTCCTTTCGCCAACTCTCTCCCTCCGCAGGGCAGCAGCCTTCCTGCTTGCCTGTGACCTGTACCATGTCAGCCCTTTTCTTTACTGATCTCCCTCAGAGGAGGCAGCTCTTAAGGCCGCCCACCTGCAACCATGCAGGCCTCTCTTAGCAAACCTGTCCCTTTTGGGGCAGCTCTTCCTGCCCGCTTGTGTTCACACAAGTGTCCTTTGCTCTTCTGTCCCTTTCCCTAATAAACCTGCTCCTCAAATATCGAAAAACAAAACAAAACATTTATCACATTAATTGAGCTTAGTGTAATCTTGATATAAACCCATACTAGCAAAAGCAATCTATCTTGGACTTGCAGACTCCCTAGACATTTTGGCTACCTATGTCAAGAATGTAAGGTCCTGGGCCTCCCTGGTGGTGCAGTGTGTAGAGCTCAGTGCTGTGAAGCTGTCCGCTGCCTCTGCAGCCTGAGTTCAATCCCCTGCCGGCCAGGGAGAAACCCACATGGCACAGCAGACCTCTCCTGTTTTGCCTGCTGCTCCCCTCAGCAGTGTACTTTGATGATCTGCCTGTTCTGTTTCCCGCTCTGTCTCTGGTGAATCCTCTCACCCCCCACACCTCTGGCCTGTACCCCAGCTCTTGTTTGCATAAAATCAAAATAAATCTTTAAAAGAAAAAAAGAATGTAAGGTCCTGACTACTACTCCTTTGCAGGGACCATTTATCAGTGAACAAAATAGAGGAGATCTGAAATAGAATGGGTCTGTATAAAAGGTGCATATCCTAAGCTCACTGTGCCTCAACTGCTCCATGAACCCAGTTTATGCAGCAACCACTTGAGAAGTTTCACTTTGTTTCTGTGGGCATTGACCCAAATAATGCTTATGCTACTTGCCCTGCCGTGAGCAACAGTCTTGTGTCCAAAGAGTCTCATGTCTTCTCCCATTGTTAACAAAACAGTAATAGGCTAACTGATAGTTTCCAAGTTGGGTAAAACCCCAGACCTTTGCCAAACTGCGCAAAATAGCATAGGAAAAGCTAAATTGAATATACAAGTATCCTAAATAAAACAGAAAATCAACTAAGTGTTATCAGGTAAGGTAATCCTGAAATGCAAGAATGGTTTACCTGAAAACTCATTACTGGGGCCTCCCTGGTGGCGCAGGGGGTTGAGCACAGCATTGTGAAGCTGTCCGTGGCCTTCGCAGCACAAGTTCGATTCCTGGCCGGCTGAGGAGCAACCCACATGGCACAGCAGACCTCTCCTGTCTCGCCCGCTGTTCCCCTCAGCAGTGTATTTCAGTACATCTGCCCGTTCTGCTCCCAGCTCTCTCTAGCGAATCTTCTCACCCCCTGTGACAATGACCTGTACCCCACTTCTTAAAAAAACTCATTTCTGCAATAAACCATGTTAGAAGATTAAAGAGAAAAATAAGTATAATAAATTAGAAACTTATTTAATAAAATGCTTATTCCAGATCATGGAAAAACATTCTAATTAAAATATTAAAGATAATTTAATATTAAAAATAAATCATTTTATTGAAAATAGAAGAAAAATTTCAGAATTCAGGAAATCTTAAAAACTTGGCTCTCTGAACATTCTCATCTATGAGGGGTTTAAAAAAGAACCCCAGAGAAGAAAAGGGGAACTGTATGAAGAGAGAGGAACTAATAATGTAGACCAGAAAGAAAAAACTACAACTTCAAAATTTGAATGGATCTTATAACTTCCATTTAGCAACTCTCCTGCCCACCTGGTGCCTCTTTTTCTCCTTTTCCTAATATACCTGTCCTTTTAAAATGTAAAAACAAAAAACCCACAAACAAAAAAACTCCTATATAAAGTATATGAACCAGTAGCATATTGCCACAATTTTATAACTGTCACTAGAAGCACTGAGTCATCGATAGATTTTTTTTTCCTTTTAAAGAAATAGTAGTACAAACAGTCCCAAAATTTACTCTCTTAACCATTTTTAAATGCACAGTTCAGTGGCATCGCATGCATTCACATATTGAAGTTACCCACCTGCAGAACTTTTTTTTTTTTTATCATCCCATACTGAAACTCTACCCTATAAATGACTCTTCATTCTCCCCTTCCCCAGCCCTTGATGTTGATGGACATTTGAGTTATTTCCTTTGGTTATTGCAAATATGCTGCTATGAATGTGGGCGCAAATATCTGCCTACATTCAGTTCTTTGGGGGTTCATACACAAGTATAACTGGCACTTTCATTCACTGGTGTTGGTTGTGCAAAACGGCACAGCCACTGTGGAAAACCCTGTGGCTATTATAAAAGTAAACATACACCTATATTATGACACAGCTGTCCCTCTCCTTACTCCCCCACAGAGTAATTAAAACTTACATTTACACAAAACCTAAATAACAGTTCTATTAATTGCCAGAAACTGAAAACTGCCCAAGTGTTCCTCGCCATTGAATACAGAAACATTACTGTGGCATATTTGCTCGATGCAATACTACATAGTATTAAAAAGAATAAGAATAAGCAGGGTCTCCCCTGGTGGCGCAAGTGGTTGAACGCAGCGCTGTGAAGCTGTCTGCAGCCTCTGCAGTGCCAGTTCGACCCCAGCCGACTGGTGAGGGTCCCACATGGCGCGACAGACCTCTCCTGTCACACCCGCTCGCTGCTCCTCTCAGCAGTGTATTTCATCGGTCTGCCTGTTCTGTTCCCCACTCTGTCTCTGGTGAATCCTCACATCTGGGCTGTACCCTGATTCTTGTATAAATAAATAAATAAATTTTTAAAATGTTAAAAAGAATAAGCAACTGGCAGAGGCAACAACTTCCAAACTATCAAAGATATATTTCTGTGGGAAAAAAAAGTTATGTATTAGATGTTTCCATTTATATGATTTCTCAAAAAGATCAGTAGTTTTGCAGTGTTAATGTTGTCAAGAGGGTATAACCACAAAGTGGTAGCACAAGTTTTTTAGAAGTAATTGAACCATTCTTTACCCTGATTTAGGTGGTGAGTATACAAGCCTACAAATACATTAAAACTCAGAGAACTGTGTTGAAAATTTCAAAAGTAGGGAGCAACATGGCGGCGAGGAGACGCTGCGAGTAAGATCTCCCATTAAAAAAAGTTAATAGGGAGGAAAAGCGGCAGGTCCCAGTGAGAACTGGGACACGGAAGATAAACGGACGACTCCAGCAAACTGCCCGAAGAAGAAAGTTGCCATAAAAGAGGACGAGAAGGGAGGGAAGCGCAGAACCCTGCTCCCCTCCCCCGCCCACAGAGGCGGCACTCTCCGACAGGCAGAGACGAGGGAAACAACAAACCAAAACGCCCAACAAGAAAAACGGACACAGCAAGCGGGACTTTGAGTGGAAAGGAACTATTTCAGCCACCACACCCCGTGAACAGGAGCTGAGGCGAACCCTGAAGGATCCGCTGCGGAGGTGAGCTCCAGGCGCCATTAAAGAGAGCCCCGCCCACCAGGAGGAGCCCAGCACCAGCACACAGCCCCGGCCGCCCGGTAAGCTTGCGCGAAAGCGGCGCTCGGATTGCAGCTGCCCAGGGCCCTGCGCCTGCGACCTAGGCTTGCGGGGAGACGGCGGAGGCCCTCCCTGAGTGAGCAGGAACAAGGTGCCCAGGCAGGGGAGCGGGATTCAAAAGGCGCCATTCCCGCGCCACTGATCTGGGCTACAGCCCGCGTCCTGGAACTGAGGGCTTTGGAACTGAGACCCGGGCGGAGGCCCTCCCTGAGTGAGCAGGAACAAGGCGCCCAGGCAGGGGAGCGGGATTCAAAAGGCGCCATTCCCGCGCCACTGATCTGGGCTATAGCCCGCGTCCTGGAACTGAGGGCTTTGGAACTGAGACCCGGCGGAGGCCCTCCCTGAGTGAGCAGGAACAAGGCGCCCAGGCAGGGGAGCGGGATTCAAAAGGCGCCATTCCCGCGCCACTGATCTGGGCTACAGCCCGCGTCCTGGAACTGAGGGCTTTGGAACTGAGACCCGGGTCACGAAATTAGGGGCGTGGGTTCCCCACGACGGTGGGGCACAAGGCAGACACAGCACCCCAAAGCCGTTGAGGTGTACCCTACCATCCCCGCTCTGCTCCCTGTCCCACGGGGTGGAAAATCAGCTCCCCAAGGGCTCTAGGAGAGATCTCTGGTGCCACCTAGCGACTTGACCCCAGCACAGGCTACTGAAGGAGCTAGTGGCCAGCTGGGGAGTTAGCCCACACCGGGCCCCTTCTGAACAAGTAGTCTGAGCCCACAGGGAGAGCGAGCACCCACAGCCGGGGCAGACCAGGCGCGCAGAATAGTGTGCCTGAGACCAGAAGCGCAGGGAGTGTGTCCCACATCACCATTTTAGAACAGGGACATTTCTTCAGTAAAGACTACCTGCAGAAGGCTTCCTCAGGAGCCAGAGGTGAGCGGGGGAAGTTCGCCCACGCCAGACCCCCTCTGGCCTGCAGTCCAAGCCCAGAGGGGAGCAGGAACCCACCGCCAGGGCAGACCAGGCGCACAGGGGAGTGTGTCCCCACATCGGCATTTTAGAACAGGGACCTTTCTCCAGTAAAGGCTGCTTGAAACTGACAGATGACTCCTGGAAGAACCAGAGGGGAACAGAGAAGCCCACCCAAGATGCCGGCAAGTCCCAACAACACAGTGTCCCAACGCATACGGCAAATTAGAAAACAGACAGTAGGGAGGAGAAGAACCACACGCAACCTAGCAACTCTCCAGAGAAAAAGCACACCACAAAAAGAAAGCCAGCCCCCAGATTGCAACGACAATAACTTGGAAGAATTTCTGAGCCTTCCAGAAAGAGAATTTAAAATTGCCGTGATTAAAAAACTGACAGAAGTCATAAAGGAAAACAAAGATAAGGGAAAAATAATCAACGATCAGAAGAATGCAATTGAGTCCCTAGAGAGGGAAAACAATGGTCAGAAGAAAGAAATTGAGTCCCTAAAGAGGGAAGTAAAAGAAATGCAGGAGATCAAAGAATTAATGGAAGAACTAAAGAATTCTGGGAAAAGCAATGAAAGCAGAATAGATGAAATGGAAGAACGAATAAGTAATCTTGAAGACACAGAAATAAAAAGAACCAAAACAGAGAAGGAAAGAGAAGTACGAAGGAAAAAGAACGAAGAAAGACTTCGGGAACTATCTGACTCCATGAGGAAAGGAAATATAAGAGTTATAGGAATACCAGAAGGAGAGGAGAGAGATGTAGGAACAGAGAAAATATTCAAAGAGATAATTGAAGAGAACTTCCCAAATGTGAAGAAGGAGCTGAAAATTGATATACAAGAAGCAAGAAGAACACCAAACTTCCACGACGAAAGGAAAAATACAGCAAGACACATAATAGTAAAGCTCCCAAGAATCCAGGACAAGGAAAAAATAATGAAGCTGGCAAGAGGGAAGAAACAGATAACATTCAAAGGAAAACCAATCAGGCTGACATCAGACTTCTCCGAAGAAACACTACGGGCAAGGAGAGAGTGGAGGGACATAGTCAACAGACTCCAAGAAAACAGATGCCAACCAAGAATACTCTATCCCGCAAAGCTCTCCTTCCTCTTTGAAGAAAGAATATGGACCTTCCCAGACAAAGAGAAACTCCGGAATTTCATTGCAACTAAACCCCACTCCAAAAAATACTACAAGGAGTCCTAAAGCCAGAACCTCAGAGCGACGAATAACAATGAAAGAAGGCCAAAAAAAAAAAAAAAAAAAGTTATTAAAAGAATAAATAAATAAAATCAAAGGAAAGACAAACACAATGGCAAATACAGATGTTAACATATCAATATTAACTCTAAATGTAAATGGACTAAACTCTTCAATAAAAAGACACAGAGTTGCAGCCTGGATTAAGAAACAAAACCCAACCTTTTGCTGTCTCCAGGAAACACATTTAGCTACAAAAGATAAAAATAGGCTCAAAGTTAAAGGATGGAAAACAATCCTACAAGCAAATGGACCAAAAAAGAAAGCAGGAACAGCTATACTTATATCAGATAAAACAGATTTCAAACTCAAAAAGATAAAAAGAGACCCCAATGGTCACTACATTATGATCAAGGGGACAATACTTCAAGAAGAAATAACACTCATTAACATATACTCACCAAACGAAGGAGCACCAAAATATATCAGACAACTGTTGTCCTCTCTGAAAACAGACATCAGAGAAAACACATACGTAGTGGGAGACTTCAACACACCACTATCAACAATGGATAGATCAACAAGACAAAAAATAAGTAAAGAAACCAAAGCTCTAAATAAAGACCTAGAGCAATTGGGCTTAACAGACATCTATAGAACACTAAACCCCATAAAAATGGAGTACACATTTTTCTCAAGCGCACACGGATCATTCTCCAGGATCGATCACATACTGGGGCACAAGACAAACATCAACAGATACACCAAGATTGAAATCATATCAACCATCTTTTCTGACCATGAAGGCATCAAACTAGAAATAAACCATAAAAAGAAGGCAAGGAACTTTCCTACCTCATGGAGATTAAAAACCACACTACTGGAAGACCATTGGACTAATGAGGAGATCAAAGAAGAAATTAAAAAATTTTTTGAATTGAACGACAAGGAGGACACCAATATCCTAAATGTATGGGATGCAGCAAAAGCAGTAATAAGAGGAAAATATATAGCAATAGAAGCTCACATCAAGAAACAAGAAAGAACGCAAAGAAACAACCTAATCTCGAAGCTCAAAGATCTAGAAAAAGAACAACAAGAAAACCCCAAAACCAGTAGAAGAAAAGAAATAATAAAAACCAAAGCAGAAATAAATGAAATTGAAACTAAAAAAACAATCCAAAAGATCAATGAAACCAAGAGCTGGTTCTTTGAAAAAATCAATAAAATAGACAAACCCCTAGCCAGGCTCACAAAGGAAAAAAGGGAGAAAGCACAAATAAGCAGGATCATCAATGAAAGAGGAGAAATCACAACGGACACAGCAGAAATCAAAAGAATAATCAGTAACTACTATGAACAGTTATATGGAAACAAGTTTAACAATCTAGAGGAGATGGACAAATTCCTACAACTCTACAATCACCCAAAGCTAGATAAAGAAGAAATAGAACACCTAAACAGACCAATTACAATTAGCGAAATTGAAATGGTAATCAAAAACCTCCCCAAAAACAAAAGCCCAGGACCTGATGGATTTACAAATGAATTCTACCAAACATTCAGAGACGAATTAGTGCCTATCCTTCACAAACTCTTCCAAAAAATGAGAAGGAAGGGACAATACCAAACACGTTCTATGAAGCCAACATTACACTAATACCAAAACCAAACAAGGACAACACAAAAAAGGAAAACTACAGGCCAATCTCCCTAATGAACACTGATGCAAAAATCCTCAATAAAATTTTAGCTATCAGAATCCAACAATGTATCCATAAGATAATTCACCACGACCAAGTAGGATTCATTCCAGGGACACAAGGATGGTTTAACATCCGAAAATCAATCAACGTTATCCAACACATCAACAAAAAGAAATATAAAAACCATATGATAATATCAATAGATGCTGAGAAAGCTTTCGACAAAGTGCAACACCCATTCATGATAAAAGCCCTTGAAGTTCTTGGGATACAAGGAACATACCTCAACATCATAAAGGCCATCTATGACAAGCCAACAGCTAGTATCATTCTCAATGGTGAAAAGCTGAAAGCAATTCCATTAAGATCTGGAACAAGACAAGGATGTCCACTCTCACCATTGCTTTTCAATATAATACTGGAAGTCCTAGCCAGGGCAATAAGACAAGAGAAAGACATCCAAGGAATCCAAATAGGAAAAGAAGAAGTCAAACTATCACTATTTGCAGACGATATGATATTATACATAGAGAACCCCAAAAACTCCACAGAAAAGCTAATTCAACTCATCAATCAGTTCAGTAAAGTGGCAGGATACAAAATCAACATGCAAAAGTCAGTAGCCTTCCTATACACAAACAATAAATCTGAAGAAGAAGAAATCAAAAGACCATCCCTTTTGTTATTGAAACAAAAAAAATCAAATATTTGGGAATAAATCTAACAAAAGAGGTAAAGGACCTATACAAAGAAAACTATAAAACACTGTTAAAAGAAATAGAAGAAGACACAAAGAAATGGAGAGACATCCCCTGCTCATGGATTGGAAGAATAAACATTATTAAAATGGCCATCCTTCCAAAAGCAATATACAGATTCAATGCTATTCCAATCAAAATTTCAATGTCATTCTTCAAAGAAATAGAACAATTATTGATGAAATTCATATGGAATCACAAAAAACCCGAATAGCCAAAGCTCTCCTGAAAAAAAAAGAAGGGAATGGAGGCATCAGACTCCCAGACTTCAAACTATACTACAAAGCCATAATCATCAAAACTGCATGGTATTGGAACAAGAACAGACATACAGACCAATGGAATCGAATAGAAAATCCAGAAATAAACCCACAGATTTATGGTCAACTAATCTTTGACAAAGGAGCAAAGACTATGCATTGGAGCAAAGAAAGTTTGTTCAATAAATGGTGCTGGGAAAACTGGGTCGCTACATGCAAAAGAATGAAGCTTGACCACCACCTCACACCATACACAAAAATCAACTCAAAATGGATTAAAGAACTAGACATAAGACCTGAAACCATAAAATATATAGAAGGAAATATAGGCGAAACACTACGTGATTTGCACATCAAAGACATCTTTACAGACACATCACCCAAAGCAGTGATAGTGAAGGCAAAGATAAACAGCTGGGACTATATCAAATTAAAGAGCTTTTGCACAGCAAAAGAGACAATAACAAAAACAAAGAGAAACCCCACCAACTGGGAGAACATTTTTGCACCCAACACTAATGATAAAGGACTGATCACAAAAATCTGCAAAGAGCTGATGAGACTCAGCAACAACAAAGAAAATAATCCAGTCAAAAAATGGGCAGAAGAGCTTAAAAGAAACTTCTCTGAAGAGGAAATGCAAATGGCCAACAGGCATATGAAAAAATGTTCAACATCACTTGTCATCAGGGAAATGCAAATCAAAACTACCATGAGATACCATCTTACACCAGTGAGAATGGCACATATTAAAAAAACTAGCAACAACAAATGTTGGCGAGGGTGTGGAGAAAAAGGAACTCTCCTGCACTGTTGGTGGGAGTGCAAACTGGTCCAACCACTGTGGAAAGCTGTGTGGAGATTTCTGGACCTACTAAACATAGAGCTTCCATATGACCCAGCAATTCCACTCCTAGGTATTTACCCAAAGGACACAGAAACATCAATTCCAAAGAACACCTGCACCCCTATGTTTATAGCAGCACTGTTTACAATAGCTAAGCTTTGGAAACAACCCAAATGCCCAAAAATAGATGACTGGATCAAGAAGATGTGGTACATATATACCATGGAATATTACTCAGCATTCAAAAAAGATAAACACATGCAATTTGCTGCAACATGGATGGCGCTGGAAGGGATCATGCTCAGCGAAATAAGCCAAAAAGAAAAAGAAAAATACCGGATGGTCTCACTCATAGCAGGAATCTAGAAAACTTAAATAATGGACCAGGAAAATAAATAACTATAAGAAAGTGAAAATCAAAATCAACAAAAAACTATGAACCAGAGACACTTTTAGGGGGGCGGGGGCGGGAGGGGAGGGATTGGGGTCAGAATGGGGGGCTGCAATTGTATGGGGAATATAACAATAAAATTTATAAAAAAAAAAAAAAAAAAAAAGAAAATTTCAAAAGTAAATTTCCCTATATGTTAAATCTTTTTCTTTTTCTTCTTTTTTCCAGAAATATGATGAGGTAGATTTTTCTTTCATGATTTAGTGATACGCTTTATAATATCAAACTATTTATTTACATAAGAATGCAGATGTGTGATTATAGATTTAGGAAGTGTGTACAGTAAAGTGGAGGGCTATCATACTCCTTATAAATTTCTCTACTGAATTTTTTGGTCATGACTTCTGTGGTAAAATATACATAACAAAGGCTCCATTTCCACCATTTTTAAGTGGTCAATTTAGTGGTATTAAATACATACACATTGTTGTGCAACCATCACCACCATCCATCTCCAGAGCGTTTTTATCATCCCACACTGACTCTACCCTTTAAATAGTAATTCCCCATTTGTCTCCCCCAGTCACTGGTAAACACTATCCTATAGTCTTTGTCTGTATTTGACTATCTACATACACCCTATCAGTGGAATCATAATGATGGAGGACAAGAATATTTAAAAAACTGAAAAGGAGTTTCGCCACAAGACCAGAAACCTGGCTCACACAAGGAGGTCGGGGTAGAAGAGATTAGCATAGCCATTGACACAGCTATGGAAACCAAGATCCTTAAGTGCAGACGACACAGTCGCAGAAACTATGATCCTTAGGCGAGGACGCCTAGATTACAAAACATAAAATCCAAGCAGGTATCAGACTGCTGTCTAGAGCACAGGCCCAAGTGTAAAGATATGGATATTGAGCCCAACAGACCCCAAAGGTGAAAATATGGAAATTGAGCCCATTGTGGAATCTCCCGTCCCTTTCAGATTCTGCATAGTAATCCACAGTTAGCAACCAACTGACAGCTCACAAGGAGTGAGGCCCTCCTAAACAGAAGAAGACTATATGAGTGCAGTCTCTCTGCACAGGCCGGGGGCAGCACTCCATCTGCCCACCTGTGACTATGCAGGTGCTTCTTTTCACCAACTCTCTCCCTCTGCAGGGCAGCAGCTTCCTGCCTGCCCGTGACCTGTGCCATGCAGGGGCTTCTCTTTACTGACCTCCCTCAGCAGAGGCAGCTCTCCTCAAGGCCGCCCGCCTGCAACCAGGCAGGACTCTCTTAGCAAACCTGTCCCTTCTGGGGCAGCTCTTCCTGCCCACTGGTATCCAGGCAAGTGTCTTTTACTGTTTCGTCCCTTTCCCTAATAAACCTATTCTTTAAATATAACTAACGTCTCTGTCTCGTGGAGAAACCCACCTGGGAAGCTCGCCTCATGTTGCTGAAATGGGGAGCTCTGGAGAAACATTTCCCAGAGTGAACCCAAGGGCCCCACACTCCAAGCCCACAGACTCCCAAAACCACATCAATACTGTCCTGGTTTATCTCACTTAGTGGGTCTAAGTTTTATCCATGATGCACCATTTGTCAGAATCAACTTCCTTCTTAAGACCGAAAAATATTCCATTGTTATTCTATTTATCCATTTTTCTTTGACCTAGAAGAGATGCATCCACATTTTGGCTGTTGGTTGTACAACTATGTATGTGAGCCTGTCTCTCCTCATTTCTTTCAGTATACACACAGAAGTGAAATTGCTGAATCATAAAATTTTATGTTTAATATTTTTCAGAATTAACATCCTGTTTTCCATAGCAACTGCACCACTTTAAATTCTCATTGCCTTGATATTTTTTAAATCCAAGGATAAAGATATTTGCATTTGGGCAATACTATATAATCCCTATATAATTAAATTATTTCTTAAGTTTCTTTTTGTAGAGGCAGGAATGACCACTGAGCAGGTTTTCTGATCCCATGCAGACTGGGTGAAGGAGGAGTCAGAGTCCTTAGTGGCTTTTTGCAGGTCTTTTTATTGGGATTTACCTGGTACACATCAGGCAGGGGTGCTGGGGAGCCAGGAGGCTGGCAGTCCTCCCAGCCCCCAGCAAGTCTTCACTCTATCTGGGCTCTCCGACCTTCTCTCAGCTTCTGCGTCTCTTGCTTCTCTCTCGGCTTCTGCTCATTCTTGGCTTCTGCTGTCGTCCCCGTGACGTCGCCCTTATAAGCACAGTCTTAGCCCAGGTGAATCCCATCTCCCTATGCCCACACCCTACTCCAGGTGACCGCCATCAGGCATGCATTCAGGACCGCAAGGATCCATCATCTATCCTGATGGCGGGAGGGCAGAAAAGCCTGACATTTTTCCTTACCCTACATTTTTATTGATAAATTGTAAAATTCTGTGATTCTATTACAACTAATTTGATAAGATTTGTGAACTGATTTACAAAATTAACCACCATATGTAAAGTTGTTTTGGGGGAGAAAATGCCTTCATAGTTTCCTCATGTTGGTTTAAAAAGATTTGTTATACTTTGGAGGCCAAAACTGGGACTATTCAGACTGTCAGTGTAGCAACCCAATTTAATAGAACCAATCTGCCACCTTGTGGAATTTTGATGCAACTCTCAGTTTCATAAATTAAAATGACAATGTAATTTAGAAACGATGCCACTTATGTTCAACTCTTAAGTTTTCTTTTTCAATGACAATTTATTTAACATTTCTACGCAAGATCTATACAAGGATAACAACACGTTGCTAAAGAGACAACTATTTGAATAAATATAAAGGTATTTCCTGTTCTTGGCTAACAGGAATGCCCAAAAGGCACGAATTGAGAGGTCACAGGGAAAGATTTCTCATTCAGGAGGAAAAAATTCATTAAAAACTATATTGTCTCATGCTCAGCAAAATTAGCCAGAAAGAAAAAGAAAACTACCGGATGGTCTCACTCATAGCAGGTGTAGGGTAAGGAAAAATATCAGGCTTTTCTGCCCTCCCGCCATCAGGATAGATGAGGGAACCCTGTGATCCTGAATGCATGCCTGATGGCGGGCACCTGAAGTGGGTACACCTGCTCTAAGACTGTGCTTTTTAAGGGCGGCGACACGGGGACACTAATAGAAGCCAAAAAGCCGAAGAGAAGCCGAAAGAGAAGAAGCCCGAAGCAGAAGCAGAAAACGCCAGAGAGCCCAGAGAGAGTGCGGATTTGCTGGGGACTGGGAGGACTGCCAGCCTCCCGGCCCCCCAGCACCCCTGCCTGCCGTGTGCCTGGTGAACCCCAATAAAAGGCCTGCAAAAACCCACTAAGGACTCTGACTCCTCCTTTACCCTGTCTGCATGGGATCAGAAAACCTGCACCGTGTCCGTTCCTGCCCTTTACAGCAGAAATCTAGAAAACTTAAATAAGGGGCCAGGAAAAAGAATAACTATAAGAAAGAAAATATCAAAATCAACAAGCAACTATGAACCAGAGACACTCTATGGGGGGTTGGGGGCAGGGAAAGGAGGGATTGGGGTCAAAATAAGGGGGTTGTAATTGTATGAGGAATATAAAAATAAAATTAAAAAAACTATATTGTCTACAACATGTATGAACCTTGAAAACACTATGCTAAGTGAAAGAAACCAGACAAAAGGACAAATATTCTATTTGTTTTTTTCATTATATGGTATTACTTTAACAAAACAAACAACTATTTACTTCCATTATATCTTAACTGAAGCCATCTGGCAACCCTGCAACATAGACCTGATTAGTTATGAATTGCAGGTGAGCAAAATGATGCTCAGTAAAATTTACTGGTTGTAGTAAAGTCCCAGAACTACTTGATACTACATAAGTGGCTTAATAAATTTCTATTAAATTCTCCAAAGTTGAAAAATTTGGGAGTTCAGGTTGTACAGCCATATCTTTTTTTTTAAGATTTATTTATTTATGCATATAAGAATTGGAGCACAGGCCAGGGATGTGTGGTGGGGGTGAGAAGATTCACCAGAGACAGAGTTGGGAACACAACAGGCGGACTGACTGAAACACACTGCTGAGGGGAACAGCGGGTGAGACAGGAGAGGTCTGCTGCGCCATGTGGGTTTCTCAGGGGATCAAACTCGTGCTGCCGAGGCTGCAGACCACTTCACAGTGCGGTGCCTAACCTCTTGCGCCACCAGGGAGGCCCTGTATAGCCATATCCTAAAAGAGATTTCCCAGTCTGATGCCTCATGTCCTTGTCTTCATTTCCTTTGAAACTTTTGATTCCACCATTATAGATGTGGCACAAACCCTGAGTTTTGCAGGTTGGCTAGTTGTGATTTTCTTTCCTTCAGTTCACGGAAAAATACAGATGTGATGTAGCAGGGTTATTGCCTGTCAAACAGGCTGAGCTTGCTGGAGTGCACCATGAAATGCCAACCTTTGAACAAAGATACATCCTAGTATCCCAGGATTTAGCTAGAATATGATCTAATTGTTTTAGAGAAATTTTGTCAAATGAGCATGATCATAGACGTCAGGCCAACAAAAGGATTAGATCTGAAAACCTTTAATTCTACAAACACTTATTTGACTATGATGACCAGGCATTGTTCTATACATTTCATTACTTAGCAAAATAAGCAAAAATTCCTGCCTCGATAGCACTATCATCTAGTAAGACTAGACAGACTGTAAGATAAAATAGGCAAGCCATGTAGTGCTGTAGAAAGTGCTATTTTAACCCCCAAAAGTAATTGTGGAATTAGATTTTTCATGTGAAAAGGCCCAAGGAAGATATTGCTGAATCTTTTTTTTTTTAAAGATTTATTTATGCATACAGGAACTGGAACTGGGGTGCAGGCCAGAGGTGCGGTTGGGGGGCCGGTGTGTGAGAGGATTCACCAGAGAAAGAGAGGGGAACGAGCAGGCAGATCTACTGAAATACACTGCTGAGGGAGTAGCGGGAGAGTCAGGAGAGCTCTGTTGCGCCATGTGAGTTGCTCCCTGGCTGGGGATTGAACTCATGCTGCAGTGGCTGCTGATAGCTTCATTGGTTGTGTCTTATCCCCTTGCGCCACCAGGGAAGCCCCAGATATTACTAAATCTTACAGTGAATTCTCATTCTCATCTTGCTCTGCTAGGAGTATTTGACATAGTTGATCATCCTTCCATTAAATGACTTCTTTGGGGCCTCCAAGTTTCCACACTATTGGTTTCTACCTACCTCAATAGTTATTTCTTTGGATATTTTTAACATTTCTTCTTGTTTGATCAATCTTTAAACACTGGAGTGCCCTGAGCCAGTCTTTAAATTTCTCTATCAATCTAAACTTCCCTGCTTGGTGATTTCATCCAGCCCCATGACTGTAAATTCTATCTAGAGCCAAATTCCAAAGGTTTTAATTCTAGTCCAGACCGCTCCTCTGAATTGTGGGCTTATCTCTTCAATTGCTTACCTGACACCTCCAGTTGTCATTGTGTAACAGGGTGGTCCTCAGGAAAGTGGGAAGTTCCAGGTTTCCTGCCCCACCCAAGGGAGGGTGGAGCTGAGCAGAGAGAAGAAGCTGCAGAGGAGACTGAGAAAGGAAGGAGGCAGGATGGAGCCAGAAGGAGACCTGGAGGAGGCACATGGAGCAGAGAGACAAGTGAAGAAACTGTGCTTGCCTTTTGGTCGTGGACTGGGTGACACAGATGTGGGTGAGAGGCCCGTGGGGAGGTGACAATGGCGATTTTTGTCTTGATTTTCATTTTCCTCTTTTCCCTCCAGACTTGTCTGGTTGTTTCTGATCCTTTTCTGTGGGTCCCCACTGGAAGATGCTTTAGACTAGTGGCAGGCTTTGGGGCCTTGCTCTGGGACAATCCCATTTGGGTCGACTTTTACCACAAGGGGACGGGTAACTTTGGGTGCTTGATTTAGAAACTAGATTCTTTTTTTATTAAAGTTCCTTCCCACTAAAGTCTCATTTGTTTTGTGTTGATGCGGCTGATGGCAGAACCTATTTAGAGCAGGCAGGTTTGTGGGGTCTGGGGTACCCCTCTCCCTGCCCTGTAACAATTGCAAATTTAATGTGAATTCCTCTTCTTTCCCCCCAAAAATCCTGCCCTCCCATGGCCTTCCCTGTCCTCAGTCAATGACAATGTCAGTCTTCCAGTTTTAATTCTTGGCTTTATTTTATTCTAATTTTTATACATTTAAAGATCAAGTTTAGTAGAACCAGAACTCCAGTTTGAGAATCTTACATGTGGCCAGAATGGGAAGAGGTGAGGGTACTGTAAAAGTCAGAGTGGTTCTGAACGTGTGGCCTCATCTGTGCATTAAAGCAACACAGGGTCTAGCAAAGGAGAAAATCACTGAGTCTGAAGGTTCTAACAAAAGCTTTCGGTTCTGTTAAAGGAGGCCTCCATGTGCAGTAGCATTCAGAAGGCAGTGTGGGAGTCAGCCTCATGAACGAGGGGTCTTCTTGGTATCCTAGTCCTTCATAATATCTTCAAGTTTTTTTGACAGGTTTGGTACGTCATAGTTCTGTGCCAGATACATTCCAACCATGGTACCTAAAGTAAATCCAAGCAGAACTGGAGCATGGTGTCGACAGGAGGGAGCAGAGAGTGGCAGCCCGAGCCTGCCTCCCTGTAACTTTTGGATTTAAATATGAGCATTGTCTTTGACTGTTGTCTCTTTCACCCCTGCCGCTATTTCAGTAAGTCTTGCCAGCTCTAATTTGCATACATATTCAGAGTCTGCCACTTTACTTTTCTTATGTTTTTGGTTTGGTCCAAATCACCACCATCTCTCATTGGCTTATCACAAGTACCTGGTCTCTCTGTTTTCACCTTCCCGCAGTTTGTTCTCAACACAGCAGACTGAGCGGTGGTGTTGTTTTTAATTCAAGTGTTAAATAAGACCTGCCATTTTTTATTTTCTTTTTTACATTTTAAAAGGATAGGTTTATTAGAAAAAGAAAGAAAAAGAGAGTCACCTGCATACTCACAGGTGGGCAGGAGAGCTGCCAAGACCTGTCATTTTTCTGTTCAACACTTTCCATCTCAGAGTAGAAGCCAAGTCCTTGCAGTGAATTACAAAGCCCTGTATGATCATCTCCCCTCCCAGGCTTATCTTACTCCCTATCACTCTACTCTCTGATCGCCCCACTCTAGCCACACGAGTTCCCCTTGCTTCTTGAGCCATATCAGGCACACTTCCAACAGAGGGTCTCTGCACTTGTTGCTTCCTCTGCCCGGAAGCCCTGAAATAGCTGCTTGACTCATGCTTTACCTCCTTCAGATATTAAAGTATCATCTCAGTAAGGCTTTCCCTGGCTAACCAATTAAAAATTCCAACATATATCACCACCACTCGCTTTCTTTTTTAAAATTTATTTATGCATACAAGAATTGTGGTGTAGGCCAGAGGTTCAGGGGGTGAGAGACAGAGTGGGGAGCAGAACAGGCAGATCTACTGAAATGCACTGCTGAGGGGAGCAGCGGGCAAGACAGGAGAGGTCTGCTACTCCATGTGGGTTAGCTCCTAGGCTGGGAATCAAACTCTTGCTGCGGTGGCTGCTGATAGCTTGATGGTGCTGAGGCTTAAACCCTTGCATAACCAGGAAGGCCCACCACCGCCCTCTTTTTTTGTTCATTTTTCCCCATGGCACTTAACCTAACACATCACTTATTATGTGTCTTCACCTGCAAGTAAGTATAGGGGCAGAGATTTTCGTCTATTTTATGCAGTGCTTTACCCCCACTGCCTGGTTCATATTATGTATTCAGTGTGTCAGTATCCTCCAGGCAAAGAGCACCAGGAACTCAACTGTAGTTGAATAGGTTGGAGTTTTGGCTCATTGCCATGAGGGTGAATGTACACCAGGGGGAACCATGGAGCAGCTCAACGAGGGCATATTAGCAAGGACTTAGGCCTCATGCCAAGTGATTTTCTGCCAGTGATTGAAGGAAGAGTGAGGCTTTGCTCTGGATGGGTTGCTGCCAAGAAGGAGGAGTAATTCTCTAATTGGCTATATTAATGAAATTTTTTCTAGGTGGAGGGAAGAAGAAGACAAAGCTAAAACTGCAACTGGTAAAGAAACAGCAGCTTATATTAGCTTATATTATCATGCAGTTAACTTGACGGGGAATGTTCAGAATTGTGGATTACACAGTGATCTTGCTTTTCTCCCTCTGCTTAGATAAGATGTATTGGTTCAGCACCCACATGGTGCAGCAGACCTCTCCTGTCTCGCCTGCTGCTCCCCTCAGCAGAGTATTTCAGTAGATCTGCCTGTTCTGTTCCCCACTCTGTCTCTGGTGAATCCTCTCACACCACCCCCCCCACCTCTGACCTGCAGAGTATGCATAAATACTCTGCATACATAAATTTATTTATGTATGCATAAATAAATAAAATAAATCTTAAAAAAAAGAAACAATCTGAAATGTTTATTAGTGAAATGATATAATGTCTGGAATTTGCTCCAAAATAATTCGTTGTTGGCAGGGGGTGTGTGTGAAAAAGTGTAGACGTTTGGCCAAAAGTTGGTAATTGTTGAAGCTGTTTCAATATATTCTTTAAATATTGTATATTTTTGAAATTTCCCAAAATACAAATTCAAGTTTTCTTTATTGAGGTAAAAGATACATAACATAAAATTCACCTATTTAATCATTTAAAAAATATGATTCAGTGACATTAAGTATATTCACAATGCTGTGCAACTATCATCACTATCTATTTATGGTTTTTCATCATTCCAAACAGAAATTCTATACTCATTTAACAGTAACTTTCTCCATTTCCTCCTTCCCCTCCAATGTCTATTCCACTTTCTGTGGCTATGGATTTACCTTTTCTAGGTACCTCATGAGTGGGATCATACAATATTTGTCCTTTTGTGTCTGTCTTATTTCACTTAGAATAATGTTTCCAATGCAGTATATAACACAATGGAATATTATTCCATCATCAAAAGGAAAAAAATTTTCAATGCGTGTCTTATTACACTACAATCACAGTATGTACCCTTATTTGATTTTTGTTCTGTTTTGTGAGGGTGGTCGATGTTTTGTTAGTTAGCTATTAACTTTCCAGTTGTGGTGTAAAAAGTTGTTGGTAACTGAATCTAATTAACCAGGAAATAGTCTCTTTACAAGGAGGAGATACAAGAAGGTAGTGGGTAGCAGTCAATGGAAAGCAGATATAAACCCAACAGTTGATTTTATCTTGTGTTTTAGCTAAATCACAAGAAAATTACAGTAGATATTGGACATATGCCAAGGGCTAACTAAAAATTAAAAAGAACAATATTAAGAATCAGGCCTTAAAGTTCCTGTGGCTAACAGGTAACAAATGTCTTAAGGCAGAAGAGAGGAAGAAAAATAACTGTAAATAAAGAAAGTATGCACATTAAAGCAAGATAATCTGTGGTTCTGGGTATTTGGTCTAATTCTGTGGGTCTTGAGTGGCAGTCATATACTTCATGCAGTTAACTTGATCTGAGGATCTTGGGTGAATGCTTCTCCTAGTTGTTACTTTCTACCTCTGAAGGACTCCTAAGGCTCACATGAAGATCTCTGGTGGAGCCAGTCTTCCAGTGTGTGGTGGTTCCAAAACATATCTGCAAGATGGCCCATACTCCTTCCATCAAGAAGAAGAGTCTATGTCCCTCCTTTCAGGAATTTGGGATATCTTGTTTAATAGAATAAGATGGACTCTGTGTTGTGTGACTATCAAGGCTAAGTAGAGAATTTCATGCAGCTTCTTCCACTGACCTTGAGAGAGTGAGCAATCATGTAAAGGATCTGGCCACCTTGAAGCTGTCATGTGGAGAGATCATGTGAAGTGAAGACCAGTGAGAGAGAGGAAGAGAAGATGATGGAAAAAGAGAGGAAAATGGAAGAAAGAGAAAGAGATACTTGAGAGGCCCCAGCTATTTATCTCCCAGATGCTAAATCTTCTCATTCCAGGCACCAATGACATGAGGGAAGAAGCCTTTAAGATGACTCTTGCACCATCTGGCTGCAGCCTTAAGCCAGCTCTGAGGCAGCCTCAAGCCTAATTACTGCAGTTGATTCCCCAATTTCTGAGCAAGATAACATGATTGTTATTTCTAGTTACTTAGGTCGGTTTGTTTTGCTTCAGGATAATAGGAACACAAAGAAAATAAGGGTGGCTTGTGTCTCTTTAATTGAAGGAGTTGAATCCAAAGATCAACACTGGCTTCCCTGGTGGCTCAGAGGTTAAAGACACAAAACCATCAAGCTATCCACAGCCACTGCAGCAAGGAGTTTGATCCCTGGTCAGCCAGGGAGCAACCCATATGGTGCAGCAGACCTCTCTGGTCTTGCCTGCTGCTCCTCTCAGCAGTGTATTTCAGTAGATATGCCTGTTCTACGTCCCACTCTGTCTCTGGTGGATCCTCTCACCCCCCCTCCACACCTCTGGTCTACATAAATAAATAAATCTTTAAAAAAAAAAACCATAAAAACAAAAATCAACACCATCGAATGTTACTGCTGTGTTAAGTGGATAACAGCACTTGCTAAGGCCCTTTCCATTGAAGTTACTCTCTAATCTCCTCCAGAACCTGAAAGCTCCTTGTCTAAGATCATGTAGTGACTGATTACACAGATCGTGAGGATGGTGGCAGTTCATATTGTGGAACCAAGCATAAGTATTCTTAGCCATTGCTTTGTCATTTTGTGTGTAACTGCCATTTTAGAATTTTAGGTTTTGCTGTCCTGGGAAAGACTGCATTCCAGAGATAGTTTCAACAGTTGCGACCCTCACTCCACCCTTGCCCTCGATCACCAATGAGGGTGAACTTGCTGTCATTGGAGCTGCAGGCTGGAGCTGCATTTCGGCCGGGCCAGTCAGCTTAGAATGATAGCCAGGCAAAGTTGGAGAACTCATGCTTGTAGCCAATGAGTAACTGCCAGCATAATTTAACCTTATTAAAAGACCCCTGCTTCCTTTGTTTGGGGCTCTCGGTATCTGCCACTGCATTGGTAGGTGCCGTGAGCCCGGTCTCGAGTCTGTAATAAACTCCCTTTTGTGTTTGCATTGGCTGTCTTTGGGTTCTTGGAGGCTATGCTCACCTAGTCTGCTGATCTTGGGCACAACAATATCTGTTAGTGATAAGACTAAACAATTTTCTTTAATTTATAATATTTTGTACCATTACCAGAATAGAGGAGAGTAGACTACTCTATGTGGGATTAGTTTATGATTATCCTGAGAGTATTAAAAAAAGATCTCCAAATTATTTAAATCTGGAAACCTATAAGTAAAATCTTTTGTAGGCCATTATTGTGCAATCTTTGTGCATAATAAGAATACTATTGTGCCGCTTCTACTCTGGGGTCATCATTGAAACATATGTATATTAATAATTTACTTATACATAATTTAACTTAGAAAAACAGAACTTTTTATTTTATTTTTTTAAAAGATTTTATTTATTTATGCACACAAGCACTGGGGTACAGGCCAGAGGTGTGGGGGGGTGAGAGAAGTCACCAGAGACAGAGTGGGGAACAGAACAGGCAGAATGACTGAAATACCCTGCTGAGGGGAGCAGAGGGCTAGTCAGGAGAGGTCTGCTATGCCATGTGGGTAGCTCCCTGGCCAGGGATCTAACTTGTGCTGCAGTGGCTGCAGTGGCTGCAGATAGCTTCATAGGTTGTATCTTAACCCCTTGCGCCACCAGGGAGACCCAGAACTTCTTTTTAGATTGTAAGTTTTATTCTCAGTTTGGTAGTTCTGAGTCAACTAAAATTTGAAGAATGTGAAATAAACCTAATATTTCCATTAGACTTTCCTTTTTTGATACTGAGATAAAATGCACATAATACAGAAACCAATATAAAGTGTACAATCTAGTGGCATTAGTACATCCACAATGTGATACAGCCACCACTTCTATTTAATTCCAAAGCATTTCATCACCACAAAAGAGAATCCCCATTAATAGTCACTTCTCATTTCCCTTCCCTCCTGTCCCTAGGAACCATTTTATGTCTATGCCTAATGCTTAGTGTATATATATATATATAAGATTTATTTATTTATGCATGCAAGAACTGGGGTATAGGTTAGAGGCATGGCGGGGTGAGAAGATTCACCAGAGACAGGGTGGGGAACAGAACAGGCACACTCACTGAAATACACTGCTGAAAGGAGCAGCAGGTGAGACAGGAGAGGTCTGCTGTGTCATGTGTGTAGCTCCATGTGGGTTGCTCCCTGGCCAACCAGGGATCAAATTCATGCTGCAGAGACTGCAGATAGCATCACAGTGCTGTGCTTAACACCTTGCACCATGAGGGAGGCCCCTGGAGGTTTTACATAAATGCAATCATAAAATATGTGATATTTTATACCTGACTCCTTTCCATTAGCTTAGCATAGTTATTTTAAAGATTCATCTGTCTTCTAACAAGTACTACTATCTCATTCTTTTTTATGGCCGAATAACACACCACAATAGCTTTGTAGCTTTGTAGTGAAATTTGAAATCAGGAACTACATGTCCTCTAACTTTTCTTTTCTTTTTAAAGATTGTTTTGGTGTTTCCTGCAATTCCATATGAACCCTAGTATCAACTTTTCTATTTCTGCTCAAAGTGTCACTGTGATTTTAATATAGATTTCACTGAATCTGAAGATTGCTTTGGATATGATCAGTATCATATCATAAGTTGGACAGTATAAGTGTCCAATCTATGAACATGATATGTCTTGCCACTTCTTTAGGTCTTCTCTGATTTCCTTCAATGATATTTTGTAGTTGTCAGTGTAAATCTCTTGGTTAAATTTATTCCTAAGTGTTTTATTACTTTTGAAGTTAGTGTAAATGGGACTGTTTTCCTAATTTCATTTTTAAATTACATGCATAGAAATACTCTGATTTTTATGTGTTGATCGTGTAATTTTGGTAAATTAATTTATTAGCTTTGTCTTTTTATGGATTCTTTCAGATTTTCTATATATGAGTATAAGAGAAGTAATTTTACCTCCTTTTTAAATTATATCAGTGGAGCACTCCATCTGCCTACCTGTGACAATGCAGGTGCTTCCTTTCACCAACTCTCCCTCCGCAGGGCAGCAGCTTCCTGCCTGCCCATGACTTGTACCAGGCTGGGACTTCTCTTCACTGACCTCTCCCAGTGGAGGCAGCTTTCCTCAAGGCCGCCCGCCTGCCACCATGCAGGCCTCTCTCAGTAAACCTGTCCCTTTTGGGGCAGCTCTTCCTGCCTGCTGGTATCTATGCAAGTGTCTTTTACTATCCTATCCCTTTTCTTTAAATATTAAAAAAATTATAACAATGTTGGTAATATAGACCTAACATCCTGGTATGGAAAGCCACCACACACTCATGTACAGAATACAATGGAAGTTCAGAGCAAAAGCAATCAAATCAAACCAAAAACCAAAGAAGACAGAAGACTGATGCTTTGGCTGAGTCTCATTGAGAGTAAAATCTGGTGGAGGTGAGAAAAAAATACACACACACACACAATGACATTGAAGTATAGCATTTGAATAAGTGAAGGAAAATCTTGCTTTCAACTGGTTAGAGGGAAAAAGTGGTGGAATTTGAGGTGGTCTTCAAAGTTCAGGTAGAATTGATTAAGTAGAGAAGGAGTGTGAAGATTTGGAATTCTAGGTGATAATTTGAAAGAAGATAAGTAGTCTTCTGGTGGCTGCAGGGTTCACGGGAGAGAATAGTGTTGAAATAACTCTTATTTCAGGCCCCAACCCAAAAGAGTGGGTCCTTTGCCCTTTAGGGAGAGAATTCACCACAGAGTGCTAAGTGTAGTTGAAACAGGCAAGGATTTAATAAAGACTTATAGGTGAGGGAGCCAGTGTGGGAAAGGAGACTTTAGCCTGGCTCCTTGAAGGGAGTTGGGAGGAAATATTTAAAGGGTAGGTCCACGAGGCCCTGTGGAAGAGCGGCCTATACCCAACCATGGCCAAACGCACTATATTCCAATTGGGCATGCTGCCTCTTGGCCTTCTCCATAGGGAATTTGTGAGGGTCTATGGCAGTTTGTCCATCATGTAGCCTCATGGTCAATGTGATGGGACAAATACTGTGGACAGGACTCCTCAGTCCATGATATTATCCACCTGTTCAATCAGAATTTGGGATGACTATTCCCACCACTTGGCAATTTCTTTTACCTAAGGTGTCTCTTAGTTATTGGTAGACAGATGAGTTAAACTTGAGCTAAGTTAAGGTTAAAAACTAGACCCAGTAGATTGGCCAAATGAAAGAAGTAAGTGGGGAAAGAGAGGAAAGTAAAGACAGGAAGAGATATGAGAGGAAGAGAAAGGAGAGTAGCTCACCTTTATGGTGTCTCTGAACCTCAAGCAGTCGTTACAGTAAAAAAGAAGAAAAACAAACATATTTGGTGCTATTTAGCGCAAAGTTGTTGAAGAGTGCACAGGAATTGTTGAAGAGTGCGTGGTTTCTCATATATCCTCTTGAAGTTTCTTCTGTTAATATTCAGACTAATCTTTTTGTTTCCTTTGTGAACTATCCGTGAGACAAGCACTATGTTCAAATGTGCTGCATTAATTGTGATAATTCTAAAATTGATTTTAATTATATAGGTAATACATGAATATTTCTTTTTAAAAAAGATTTATTTATTTATACAAGAACGGGCGTACAGGCCAGATGTGTGGGAGGGTGAGAGGATTCACCAGAGACAGAGCAGGGAACACAACAGGCAGGCTGATGGAAATACACTGCTGAGGGGAGCAGTGGGGGAGACAGGAGAGGTCTCCCTCACCATGTGGGTTTCTCCCCAGCTGACAGGGATGGAACCAGTGCTGCAGAAGCTGCAGACAGCTTCACAGTGCAGCGCTCAACCGCCTGCACCACCAGGGAGGCCTACATGAATCGTTCTTTTAAAAAATAAAACCAACATAGACACAACTTAAGGGTTCCAATTCTGATACTCTAACACCACTCTTACTGTATTCTTCCAGACCTTTTGCCAAGCATTTACATACTTAATAACTCACATAAAATGTACTTTAAAAACAAATGCTATACTATTCTTCTGCTTCTATAGCTTTTTTTTTTTTAAAGATTTATTTATTTGTTTGTTTGTTTGCTTATTTATTTATACAAGCACTGGGTGCAGTCAGAAGCGCGGGAGGGTGAGAAAACTCACCAGAGCCAGAGCAGGGAGCAGAGCAGGCAGAAGGACCGAAGTACACTGCTGAGGGGAGCAGCAGGCGGCAGGAGAGGTCTGCGCGCCATGTGGGACCCTCCTCTGGTGACCGGGGAGCAGCTGGGGATTGAACAGGTGCTGCAGAGGCTGCGGGCAACTTCGCAACCCAGCGCTCAACCGCTGAGCCACTGGGGAGACCTGTGCTTCTACAACTTATAAAAACCCCAATCCACTCTATCTTGAACTTATTATTAAACTTTTAATTTGCTACGTGTATCCTGAGCTAGGATGTATGACACTTAAATTAGCCATTTATCTGCTGTGAATCTCCCAACTTTCCAGTCGCTGCACTGGATAGAACAAATAGTATACAAGCGTATACAGTTCCTGGAGCAAAGGTGCTAATTATTTCTTTAGCATGAATAGCGATTAGTGAAAATGCAGAGTTACAGACAAGGTGCATTTGAAAACGAAATATATACTGCCAATAATCTTCAAAAGAAAGGCCCTCTTTTCTCAGCAGAGTTTTTTCCCAGGAGGGGCGTGAGCCCCGCCTCCAGCCCTGCCCCGCTTGGCCCGCCCCCCGCCCTCGGGCTTCCCCGGCCTACCTGCGCCCCGTCGGCCCCGCCTCCCGGCCCCGCCTCTTCCGGGGGCGCGACGTCGTGACGTCACTGCCGGCCAGGAGCCATCTTGCCGGTTTGCTGCCGCTTTCGGATGTAGCGGCAGCGGTGGTGAGGGCGTGGGGAAGGGTGGGGTGAGGGGGCGAGGCCCCGGCGAGGGCGGCGAAACTCTCCTCCCTCAGCCCCACCGCGTGGGACGGCGCGATCGCGGTGTCGGAGGGATGTCCGCCTTCTCCGAGGCGGCGCTGGAGAAGAAGCTGTCGGAGTTGAGCAACTCGCAGCAGAGCGTGCAGACCTTGTCCCTGTGGCTCATCCACCACCGCAAGCACTCGCGGCCCATCGTCACCGTGTGGGAGCGGGAGCTGCGCAAAGGTGAGTCGCCTGCCCCTCTCGGCCGCTCCCGCCGCCGGCCCGTTCCCCGACGCCGGTGGGGCCCCTCCCCCCCACCTCTCCCCTCCCGAGCCCACTTCCCCAGCCCTCGGCTTCCCGGCTCCTGGGCTTGGGGGGTCGGTGGGCGCGGGAGGAACAGCGAGCCCTGCGCTTCCCGCAAAGTCGGCGCCTAGTAGATGTTATTGGAGAAAGGACTTGAAAAAACAACAACAGAAACCCCTTCCATTGAGCACTGAAATAGTAGTCAGGGAGGGGCTCGGAACTCCGCATTTAGGAGGGCCAGAAATTCAGACAAATATTGTTTTCATCCTGTAAATGATAATGGAGGGCCGGGGGAGAGGAGGTGGGGACGTGGAAACGAAAAGATTGGCCTTGGGTTGGGAGTTACTAACATCGTTTCTGTACTCAGTCAACCCAATCTTATAAAATTAACAGAGGAATCAGTTTTAGGGCTGGGGAGTCTAAAAAAGATGCGCAGCGCAATGGAAAGAGCCTTAAATTTGTAGATTGTAAAGGACCTGGGTTGTTGGGCAGGTTTCTTAATTTCTGAATTACGGTTGCCTGACCTGAAATTGAGGGAGTTAGAGTAAATGATCTAAGATTCTTTCTCGTCTATTCAGCGTCTTTATTTTTGCAAAACATTCTATACATAGCTCCTGAAAATGAAGTTAACTTTTTTGAGAAGTTGTCTGCTGTCACTAAAATACCCAGGATCATTTCATTCTGCAAAGCACCATTTTCTGTAAGAACTGATTGTAAGTGTGTGTGAAACATGTTTTCATTTGCTTAGCCTGAATTTGTACTTTCATTTTTAACTTAGTGGGTGGAGAGATGGTTACTCTTTATTGTTTTTTCAGGCATTCTTATTTGTCAATATATAATGGTTATGTCCTAGTTGTTAAAAGTTTTAACGAAACATTATTAATCAAAATCGATACTTGCTTACTGACCCATTGGAAAGCTCTGTGATTCATAGGCGAGCCAAATTTGTGGCATTGACTGGACAGAATGAAGACTGTCCTTGTGTATATGCCTGTGGTTAAGAAAATGTCATCCCCCATTTTTTCAGTTCATAGGAAGTCTGTATTTTGGCTCTCAACAAGGAATTAGTCCTCTCTGATTGGCCAAAAACATTTTAGAAACAGATATAAAGGTCCTGGAAAATAGCTATGAACTTTGAGAAGACAGAAATTTGCCTCTATGTCTTTTTAGATTTCAAAATCAGTGACAGGTGTATACTTTTTATTGGAAAGAGCATTTTAGAAGCATATAATCAATAAAGGATTGATATCTAGATTGCTTAGGAACTAACACAAATCAATAAAATAAAATGGCACCAATAGAAAAATGGCAGTACCGTTTAAAGACACTTTATATGAGAGGAAACCTGAAAGGCCAATAAAAGATACTTAACGTTATTAATCAGGAAAAAAATAAACCAATGAGGTACCCCATTATAACCATCAGTTTGCAAAACTGAAAAGTGTAACAATACCAAGAATTAGCAAGGATGAAGAGAAACAGGAGCTCTTTTATGGGGATATAAAAAGGAGAGCAGCTTTGCAACTTCTAATGAAGTGAAAGGTACATATCATTTGACCTAGCGGTATTCCTCCTAGGAATATTCCTAGAAATTAGTACCTCTGCCCAAGGAATTATGTTTATTGCAGCCTCTTAATAAGAAACAATTTAAACATTTCATTACTTAAAGCATGGACAAATATTTTGGGATGTGCATGCAATATAATAATATCGTGTAGCGGTTTTTACGCATGAACTAGAGCTACGTGAAACAACATGTCTGAATTTAAATAACAACAGATAAGCAAAATGTTAAGCTAAGAAAGCAAGGTGCAGATTAATATGCCATTTTGTAAAGTTTGAACATGCAAAATAATATGTTGTTCATAGATACCGAAGGCTATAGTTAAAACATGCATAGTAATGGACACCATATTCCAATATAGTGGTTACAGTAAAGGAAAGAGGAAACAAAAATGAATGTTATCTTTTGTTTCTTATATTTAAAAGAAAAATTGGTATAATAAGATATACTATTAGCTGGGTTTGGGGATATTTCTGTATCTTTAAATGCTTCATAATTAGAAAAAATTAAAAGCACATAAATGTATGCTTTGACAGGTAGGAGAGTGATGTTGTTTGATGATCGCTGTAGTGATGGTGGTGCTGAGCTCTTGCTGCTGCTGCCGATCTCAGTTGGGTCTGGGTTAATCTGCTCAATGTTTCCTTTCTTTGACATATGAGTGCTTTTTTGTAGGGCATACCCTGTATATCCTCCCCTCTTTCTAAAGTTTTGCTCAACTTTGGGATACTGCGTCTCTTGTAGCATAGTGGTAATAATAGTATACTGAGTGAGTAGCAGGTGGTGGTGTTTTAGCTTTCTTCCTGTGACAACTTGCATTCTCACATTATCTCTGCAAAATAAATTTGTTGTGCTTTGGTCGAATTTGAAATGAAGAAATCAGAAAATAAACTAAGGAAAATTAGTTTAGCATTTTGTTTTAGGGTAGGCATTCTTTAGTTTCTGGAAGTGTATAAAGACAGAAATGTGACATCAGTAGGAAAAAATTACTGTTCACAATATGAGCATGAGTAGCAAAAATTATGTCAAATGTGGTAGTCATGTAGTTATGATGATTTCCCGTCTTTTTTCTTTGTCTTTGTGTCTCGGAGGTATATATCCTAAGACCTTTATGAAGACCCAGAGTAGCTATAATTTCTCTGATATATACAGTAAAGTATATCCAGAAATATAGGTAGTTGATTTTGTTTTATAACAGCTTTATTGAGGTGTTATATAATTAAGTCACTCACTGTGCTCTGTTGTGACCGACTTCTTTTAATGAGCATAACTTACACAGGTTTATCTATGTTGTAGCATGTATTAGTACTTTATTCCTTTTTATGGCCAAATAAATAGTCATTGTGTGAATTTATCCTTTTATCCGTTGATAGACAGTTGGGTTGTTTCCACTTTTTGGCTATTATGATTAATACTGCTGTGAACATTTACATGCAGGTTTTTGTGTGGACTTGTTTTCCTGTTTTTTGGTTTTGGTTTTTTTATTTTTGGATAAGTACCTAGGAGTAAAATTGCTAGGCCATATGGGAGCTGTATGTTTAGTGTGTCAGACTTCCATAGTAATTGCACTATTTTATAGTCTTGCCATCAATGGGTAATGATCCCAATTTCTCCACATCTCTACCAATATTTGTTAATATCTTGTTTGTTTACACTATTGGGTGTGAAGTGGTATCTTTGTGGTTTTAATTTCTGTTTCCCCCAATCACTAATAATGTTGAATATATTTTTATGTGTTTAATGGACATTTGTATGTTATCTGTGGAGAAATGTCTCTTAAGATCCTTTTCCGTTTGAAAATGGGGCTGTTTGTCTTTTTATTGTTGAGTTGTAAGTGTTGTAAGTGTTGAGTTGTAAGTTGTAAGTGTAAGTGTTCTTTATGTATTTTAGATATATGTCCCTTATTGTATCCATGACTTGCAAATCTTTTTTCCCTTCAGTGAGTTATAATATCTCTTCACTTTTCAAAAACACTCGTAGTGTTTTTGCAGTTGACTAGAGTCACTGCCTTCACCAGTCTTGTGATTGAGCTCCTTACTCCAGCCTCTGGTTTATTCGTGTTTCAGTCTTAACAAACTCTTATATGGGTCAGCCCTTTAGGATATGTTAATTCATCCTGTATTTATTACCTTCTTTGTATCAGACATTGCATAGTGTAGTGATAAAATAAAGTTTGTTTCTTGTCTCATAAAATTAAAGTCTCATAATGGGGTACAAAATAATTTTAAGGATAAATTTTGTGTTAAGTCCATTAAAGGAGGAAAACTTACTAAAGGCAGTGAGGACAATCATCTTTGCATAAATGTCCTATAATAACAGACCTCTCTGAATCAGCTATTCTGTAAGCTGGTCCATACTCCATTGGGAGTATGTGAAGGTAATGAAGTGAGAAATAGCTTGGCTTACTAAGAATGGAACCTGGGAAGTTTAGTCCTTATTAGTGCTTGTTACCATTTTCTACAATATTATACAATTAAAATGGTAGATTATTTAAAGTTTAGATTCTCCTTTTTATTTGTAATGATTTGTTAAAATCAGTATTTTGTTATCAGAAAACTGCATTAGACATCTTTCAGGGACTAATGGTCACTGTATAGCGTATTACAATTTGGAGGGTTATGTGTTTGGATATGAAACAGATGGGGTCTCCTCTTTTTTCAATTTTTAGACCCCATAACCACAATATATTGGTGAATGTTCTTAAATATGTTGACTCAATATTATATTAACTAATACTGCTTTCGATTTTTAAGAAGGGCTGAATGAATGAGTGCTGAATATTCTCAGCTGCTTTAGAATAATTGAGAGAAGGCAAAGAACAGTTTTCATTTGCTTTAAAAACATATAGCAGTATAGATCCTTAAAGTGATTCTGTTTTGAGTTGATAATTAATTGACTTGAATTGTCTAATATTATTCTCTTTTAAGAGGCAGAATTGAACAAGAATGTAAAACAATATTATTAATATTTTTAAGTTCTTAAAAGGATTTCATTTTCTAAAACTGGGTAAATTTTATAAGCCTCCAGCTAGTTGTTGCCCACGTTCAAAAAACACCATCTTTATTATCACCTTAAAAAAAAAAACTTAGGAAAAATTATTAAATATCTAGCTAGTGTTTGCTTCCTTGATTGTCCGACTTTTCCTAAAGCCATTTGTTTGAATCAAGATCCAAGTTAAACTCATTGTTTGCATTTGATTATTATTGTCTTTAAATCCTGTCATAAATAAGGATTCTCTCTGTCTTTCATTTTAAATTTGATTGTTTCATAGAAATTTTCATGATCTAGGATCTCCCTGGTGGCCTATTGGTTAAGTCTCAGTGCTGTTACCACTACGTGGGCTGAATTTGATCTTCTCAGTTCAATCCCTGGCCAGGGAGCTAACCTACATATGCACGGCAGTCCTCTCCTGTCTCATTCGCTGCCTCCCCTTAGCAGTGTCTTTCAGTAAATCTGCCTGTTCTGCTCCCCATTCTGTCTCTGGTGAACCCTTTTGCCCCCTACACCTCTGGCCTACATCTCAGTTCTATGCAAAAAATTTAAAAAAAAAGAAAAAAAGAAATTCTCCTGATCTAGGCCAGGGTTTCTCAGACTGTGCGATTTAAGAATCCCTTTATTCTCTTTAAATTTATTAAAGATCTCAGATCTTTTGTTTATGTGGTTATATCTATTAGAATTTATTTGATTGGAAATTAAAATATTTGAACCTATTTAATAATTTCATTTAAAAATCACAACATTGATTTTACATTGTAAAAGGGTCTTGGACTCCCCAGGATCCACAGACCATATGTTGAGAATTAGACATTTCCTATAAATTGGTAGTTGCATCAAGAAATTTGGATACATTGCTTTGCTTTAAGCAGAACTATTCCCTTCACAATACTAATCCCTACTCAGTGTGAACATAAACTGAATTTATGAAATTTCAGTTTGACCTATAAAATTTACTTAGAGTTCTCTTTCTGATGACATAAAACTCTTAAAAAAAATGTATGATTTGATGTTTTTGCTCCCACAAAACTTAATTTAAGCAAATTATCTTTAAATTTCTTATAGCAATAAAGGTATACTCCTACATTAAACAAACAATATGATAATCCATAATTTCATAGTTTTTTGAATAAAATAAATTTTCATTTGAAATGTGTAATTAAAATCTTTTTCTGATGGATTCCTTTATTCAGCAAATAGTGAGATGCTCAGTTGTTAGACTAAGAATGAATCAGCAGATAAGTGACACAGACCTTGTTTTCTTGAATCTTATGTATCAGTTAGGGAAACAGACTGCTAATCTAGTTACTACACGTGCTACAAAGAAGAAATGAAACTGAAAAACTGCTAGCCATTCCGAGAATGCTTCTTTGATTTGATATTTTTATATGAGTAGAATGTATTAGAAACTATGCAAAGAATATTAGACATAGATTTTACTCATTCTTTTATCATTCGTATATGGTTTTATGTGGAACAAATGTTATTTGATGTTTTAAATATAAGATTTCAGTTCATTCGTTTTATTGGAACCATGAAGGATAATCATTTTAAGTAAACTTTAATGTTTATAACTGCAAAGAACTTTAGGTGAATTAATATATATTTAAACTTTTTGTTTGTAAAAATACGTTAAGAGGGTGTAGTGATGGGTTATTTATTTAGTCACCTGGCTGTGATCTGGGTTTTTGGGTCCTTTTTTTGTTTTCTAGCATTGCTCTAAGCACCTGGGTACCTTGTTCTTTCTGTAGTTTTTCCTTAGCCCCACCTACCTGTCAATATAATAACTGGGAAATTAAGGAAAAAGGTTTACCATGTTTATGTTAAATGCTTAGCCTTGCCACGTGTATTTTGAAACAAACCCACAATCAATCACTCAATCTTGCTCTCAGTCTCTTCCTTTCTTAGTGGGTCGTAACAATGCAAAATTCAAAAGACAAAATAATTTAAAGATTTATTTATTTATACAAGAACAGGGGTACAGGCCAGATGTGCTGGAGGGCGAGAGGATTCACCGGAGAGAGAGAGCAGGGAACAGAACAGGCAGACTGACGAAGCACACTGCTGAGGGGAGCAGCGGGCGAGACAGGAGAGGTCTGCTTCACCATGTGGGATTTTCTCTGGCTGGCCGGGGTCAAACCAGCGCTGCAGAGGCTGCGGACAGCTTCAGAGTGTGGCACTCAACTGCCTGCGCCACCAGGGAGGCCCCAGACAAAATAGTTTATAAAGAGAAAAGAAAGCCTTCTATCCCTTCCACTTCTCTGTCTACCCAATTTCCCTACTCAGAATCAACCTTTAACAGAATTTTCTATTCCTGTGAAATCATGAACGTATTTGACCATACTTTCTGTCTTGGTTAGACAAATGATAGAGTGTTATATAGATTGCTCTGTGCTTTGCTTTTTTCTTTTTAATATATCTTTCAAATTGTTAGGCATTTGCACACCTGGTATTTGCTCATTTTTTTAAAAATTGACGACACTATTTCATTTAATGGTTGCAACAACATTTATTAACACCTAGGATGTCAATTTTTTTGTTACAGCATATAAATATTAATAGATGTTACGAATATCCTAGTTATATTCTTTTTTAAAAAAAGATTTATTTATGCATACAAGAGCTGGGGTGTAGAACAGAGGTGCGAGGGGCTGGGGTGTGAGAGGATTTGCCAGAAACAGTAAGGAGCAGAGCAGGAGAATCTACTGAAATACACAGTAGGGGAGCAGTAGGTGAGACAGAAGAGGTCTGCTGTGCCTTGTGGGTCATCTCCCTCAGGGAGGCCCCCTAGTTACATTCTTAAGGTTTCATCTGGGGATTTCAGAGATTGTGAAAGACTAGCATATCACTGTTTTTTAAGTTTTTTTTTTACCCTCGTCCATTTCATTTTAGCAAATTATACATAATTTAAAATTTGCCTTTTTAACCATTTTTAAGAGTACAATTCAGTGGCATTAAGTCCATTCACATTGTTTTGCAACTGTAACTACCATTTATCTCACATTTTCCTTTTTGCAAACTGAAACTCCAAACCTATTAAACAATAACTCCTCTTCAACCCCTTGCAGCCACCCTTCTGCTTTCTGTATCTATGAATTTGACTTCTCTAGTTATTTCACGTAAATGGAATCATATGATTTGTTCTTTTGGGACTGACTTAATTTAACTTAGCATAATGTCATCAAAGTTTATCCATGTTTTGGCTTGATCAGAATTTCCTTCCTTTTGAAGACTAAATAATATTAGATTATATATATATCATTTATATTACTTGGGTTGCCTTTACAATTTGGCTCTTGTGAATAATGTATTGAATGTGGGTGTATAAATACTTGTTTTGAGTTGCTTCAGTTTTTTGAGTATATAGCCATAGAAGTATTGCTGAACCATATGGTTACTCTATGTTTAATTTTTTAAGATACCATTTATGTGGTTTTCTACGGTGACTGCATCATTTTACATTCCCACTCCAAGTACATCAGTTTTCCAATTACTACATATCCTTACCAGTGCTTGTTATCTTCAGAGTTTTTTTGGGTAGTCATTCTATGTGTTGAAGTGGTGTCTATGAAGTGATTTTAATTTGCATTTCACTAATGACTAGTGTTATATCGAGCATTGCTTGACATGCTTATTGAACACAGTATGTCTACTTTGAGAAATGTTAATTCAAGCCCTGTGCCCATTTTTAAGTTGGGTGGTTGTTGTATGAGTTTTTTTTTTAAACATGTATTGTGCCTATTAATCTCTTAGACAATATGATTTGCAAATATGATTTTCTTACTTTTTGGATAATGTCCTTTGATAAACTAAAGTTGTTTATTTTGTTGAAGTCTAACTTCTCTATTTTTTTTTCTTTTGTCCCTGTGCTTTTGGTCATTAAAAAATCTTCCCCAATTCCAATGTCATGTCGTATTTGTTTTTTCTAAGTTTTACAGTTTTAGCTTTTTTAAAAAAAAATATGCATGCAAGAACTGGGGTACAGGCCAGAGGTACGGGGAGTGAGAGGATCCACCCGAGACAGAGTAGGGAACAGCACAGGCAGACTGACCGAAATACACACTGAGGGGAGCAGCAGGCCAGACAGGAGAGGTCTCCTGCGCCATGTGGCAGCTCCCTGACTAGCCGGGAATCAAACTGTGCTGCAGAGGCTGCAGATAGCTTCACAGTGCTGTACTCAACCCCTTGCGCCACCAGGGAGGCCCAGTGTTAGCTTTTAAATGTAGTTCTTTGATCTGTTTTAAAATAATTTTGTATATGGTGTAGGGTAAATGTCCAATTTCATTCTTTACATGGATTGTCAGCATTTTGTCATTTCACCATTGAATGATGTTAGCACCCTTGTTAAAATAAGGGCTCCTTCTTCTGTTCCATTGGTTTATATGTCTGTCACTATCCTGTACCATACTGTTTCACTTACTGTAACTTCAGTTTTCAGATTAGGAAGTGTGAGTCTTCCAACTTTATTTTTATTTTTAATGATTGTTTTGATTACTTAGAATCCCTTGAGATGCTATATGAATTTTAGGAATCTGATAGGGATTGCTTTTAATTTAGTAGATCATTTGAATAATGCTTTCTTAACAATATTTAGTCTAACATTCCATTAACATGGATTGTACTTGAGTTTGTTTATGTCTTTAATTTCTTTTAGTGGTAGTTTATAGTTTTCGGCATATAGGTCTTACAACTCACTCTTTAAATATTATTAAGTTTTATTCCACTTTGATGTAGTTGTAAATGGAATTGTTCTCTTACTTTTCAGATTGTTCATTGTTGATTTGTAGAAATGTAATCAATTTTTGACTCTTGATTTTGTATCTTGCAACCTGGCTGAATTTATTAGTTTGTAGTATAAGGCCCAAGATACAGGTTTTCTCTTTTTATAATGCAAATGTCTGACTTTAAGTTTCGTCAGGCATCTACTTCAAAAAGGCATTTCCTTCAAAGTTGCCTATCTCTTGTAAATGCTTTGCCAGCCACGTGGCTAGAAAGATAAAGAGATTATGCCTCTGCACTAAGGCTCTTATTTTAGAGATTTTGGTTGATTCAGTAACTAGTAAGACTAGTTTTTTTTTCTTCTCACACTTCACATACCTGTTCTTATGTTTTAAATTCATCAATAAGAAGTGAGCCCATGAATCCCTAGGTCCCAATTCTCAATTAAAAGCAGAACCCTGGCTCTTGCTGTCTCCCACCCGTCCGTCCTCTCTGATCTTGCTACATGGCCCCAAGTGTGCTGTGTCCTTTTCAGGTCTGGTGAGTAATAAACTTAATTTTCCATAGTTTCTTAATGGCTATTGCTAAATGACATGTAGCAATCACAGAAGGAGCCACAGGGCAGTCCAACCACAACATTGGTTACTGATAAGCTTAAAACTGACACAAAAAATAGTTTTAAGTTCTTGTAGCATCATTAGGGTTTTCTATATATAAGATTATGCACTTGATCTTAGCCAAAAGGCGGAGAAGCGATCTATATATAAGATTATGTATCTGTGAACAAAGATTATTTTACTTCTTCCTGTTTAGTTTGGATGATGTTTATTTACCCACTTTTTGGGGCCTACTCTTTTAGCTAGAACCTATAATACTGTGTTGAATAAAAGCGGTAAAAGTGGGCACTCTTTATGATCTTAGAGGAAAAAGCTTTCCCATTTTTGCTGTTGAGCATGATGTTAGCTATGAGTGCACAACGTTTTAATAAATTGTGTGCCCAGTGGGAAATATACATTCATGTAGTACTATGTACTGAATATTGTGGGAAAATAAGCTTGTGTGAATAAGTTGTGAGGTAAACTAGCTTTTTTCTTGGAACACCATTTTTATTTGGAAAAATGAACTGAGAGAGAAACTGGTTATTTAGTCATTGGTATTTGGCCGATGTTTTCTTGAAATGAATGCAGTAAGCCTGTTTCATGAAGGAAGACAACTGACAGTATTTGCTGCTCATGAAAATGTTCAAGTTTTCAAGTAAAAATGAAATTTTGGAAAACTTACATGTACCACCATGAACTGACAGCTTCCCAGTACTTTAAAGTGCTTTTGCAATGGATTTGGTAATGATATTTGTAAATGTGACTTTGTCTTACTGCCTAATGAAATGTTAATAGTTGAAGTATCTGTGTAACAGCAAAGAGTATTTTTTAGAAGACCAATGCATGTTGTTACAAAATTATGTATAAATAAAAGATCCCTTTAAAGATCATGCTAGACAAGGTCCTTAATGTAACGGTTTTAAAGTTTATATGATTTCAGAATCCTTATTACAGTTTAGGCTCTTAAAAAAGCACAACTCTGTTGCACTTAGATGTAGTTGCACAGAAGTGGATCCACACATATCTGTAAAGGTTGTTAACATACTTTTCTCTTTACAGTTGCATATTTGTGTGAGGCCTGCCTTTTATTTGTTTATTTTTTGCATTTCTTCTACTAAAACAACATATGAGGGTATAGTGAATAGAGAAGCGGGAGAATTCGACTGTATTTTTTGAGCTGGAGATTTGCAAATAGGTATAGCAGTATGAATCTTTTCCCATTTAAATTTTCAACATATATTTTAAAAATGTTATTATGTTACTATGTAATAGATTTTAATTGTTTTTAAATGAACTAATATGTATTTTAATATTTCCTCAGCTTTAACTTTTAGTATAGTAAAATAAGCGTTGGTAGGTATAACCCACATGAGTAATAGATATTCAGAGTTCTCAGTTTTTAAGTTTGGATGAATGCTGAGACAAAAAGGTTTGAGAACTGCTCACAGATAGATAAAAATTACTAATGCTCTATATTAATTTTGTCTTATTTAATCTATTTTAAAATAATGTTTTAGTTTTAAAGCTTTAGCTTGGATCCTTACGGAATTGAGTCAATGAAGTTGCTATTAATGTCTATACATAAATAAAAATGTAAATACTGTCTGAACTTGATTCAACCACTTTTTCTTCTGGAGTTTTGTATTATATAGCGATTCTTTAGTCTTGAAACTAGAGGTTGCAGTGTGAAATTTTTAAAAATACTGTTTTAGATAATTGCTGATTTATATTCACTGGTAAGAAATAATACAGAGATTCTGTTTATGCTTTGACAACTTCCCCCATTGGTAACATCATGCAGAACTACATGTAGTTTTTTAAATTATAGATATTGCAAAACAATATCACAAGGGCCTCCCTGGTGGTGCAGGGGGTTAAGATGCAACCTATGAAGCTATTTGCAGCCACTGCAGCACAAGTTTCATCCCCGGCCATGGGGATACCCGCATGGCACATCAGACTGCTCCTGACTCGTCCGCTGCTCCCTTCAGCAGTGTGTTTCAGTCATTCTGCCAGTTCTGTTCCCCACTCTGTCTCTGGTGAATCCTCTCACCTCCCACCCCTCTTGCCTGTACCCCAGTTCTTGTATGCATAAATAAATAAATCTTAAAAAAAAAACAGCATCACAAAAGGTTATTAACATTGATATAGTCAAGACAGAACATTTCCATCACCACGTGCTGCTCTTTTATAGCCACTTTCACTGTCCTCACATCCTTAACCCCGATTTATCAAATATTTCTTTTATGAAGTATGCTTTTGGCATCAAATTTAAGAACTCTGTTTAGTTTTGAATTACATATATTTCCCCATTATGTTTTGTTTGAAATGCATATAGCTTTACATTTGTCCATGTTCCATTTGAGTTAGTTGTATAAGGAATAAAATTTGGGTCAAGTTTCATTTTTTGTCTACAGATGTTTAGTTGCTATTGCACCATTTGTTGAAAGGACTCTTTTTTTTTTTTTTATTTTTT
The DNA here is from genome assembly GCF_014898055.3 of Talpa occidentalis. Lineage (NCBI taxonomy): Eukaryota > Metazoa > Chordata > Mammalia > Eulipotyphla > Talpidae > Talpa > Talpa occidentalis. The sequence continues at coordinate 29,295,032 of NW_023601322.1, forward strand.
ATTGCTTTTATGGGGCCTCCCTGGTGGCGCAGGCAATTGAGCGCCACACTGTGAAGCTATCCACAGTCTCTGCAACGCGCGCTCAATCCTGGCCGGCAGAGGAGAAACATACATGGCGCAGCAGACCTCTCCTCTTTCTCCCGCTGCTTCCCTCAGCAGTGTATTTCATCAGTCTGCCTGTTCTGTTCCCCGCTCTGTCTCTGGTGAATCCTTTCACCCTCCCGCATATCTGGTCTGTACCCCAGTTCTTGTATAAGTAAATAAATCTTTAAGAAATAAAAAATAAAAATAAACAATAAAAAATTTCTTTTATGCTGTTGTCAAAATAGATTTGGGCATATTTGTGTGATTCTATTTCTAGGTTCTCTGTTTTATTCCATTGAGCTCTGTGTCCTACCAATAACACATAGCCTTGATATTAAAGTTATATAAGTCTTGAATTCAGGTAGACTGATTGCTTCCACTATATCATTTCCAAAATGTTTTAGTGATTCTAGTTCCTTTGCCTTTCTGTGCAAATTTTAGCATACTCTCCCATGTCTATAAAAAATACTTTGCTAGGATTTTGAAAATAGCTGCATTAATCCTGTATTGGTTTAGAGAGAAATGACATTTTTATTACATTGAGTCTTCCCATCCATGAATATGACATATCTCTCTATTTAGATTTTCTTTGATGCTTTTATCAAAATTAAGCATCTTTTAGCATGAATCCTATACATATATCTCTGTATTGTTAAATATTTCAAGTATTTTGAACAATTTAAAATAATATTGTATTTTTAATTTTGCTGTCCATGTGTTCATTACTAATATATTAAAAGTACAATTCATGTTTTAATGCTTGTTTTCTGTGACCTTGTTGAACATGGTTACTAGTTATTGTTGTTGTTTTTTTTGGTAGATTCCATAGGGTTATCTATGTAGATATGTCATCTACAAATAGGGACAGATTTTATTAGTTTTTGACCACTGTATCTAGAGTAGACATTTGCTGCCTTGTTCTTTACCTTAGAGAAGTAGCAGTATACCATTAAGTATAATGTTGGCTGTAGGTTTTATTTTTAGATTTTTATCAAGTTTAGGAAGTTTCTCTATTCTCTTGATGCTGGGATGCTGGGAGATTTTGTCATAAAGGGTTGAGTTTTATTTTCCTTATCAGTTGCTATGATCATGTGATTTTTCTTTTTCAGTCTCTTTATATACATATATATATATATATATATATAAATAAAATACTGATTGGTTTCCAAATCTTGAACCATCTTTTTAATTCCTAAATAAATTCTATTTGTTAATTATTTTCATATATTGTTGAATGCTGTTTATTTTGTTAAGGATATTTGCATCTGTAATTATGAGGGCTGTTAATAGTTTTTCCTTTTTTGTATTATCTTAAAGTCATTTTCATAAAGTGAATTGGGATGTTTTTCCCCTTTCTGAAAGTGATTGTATAGAATTAAAAAATTCTTTTTAAATGTTTGATAGAATTCTTTGAGTTCTTTTTTACAAATATGAACTTAAAATTAGGCTGTTGAATTCTGTGTCATGTAGGTGAGTTGTGGTAGTTGACTATTTTTGAGGAGGTAGTCTGTTTTCATTCAGTTATCAAGTTTACAGAGTTGTTCATTGTATCCCCTTACTATCCACAGTATCCTTTTGATCATGACACTCCTAATGGTAACTTACTGTTTCACTTTCATTCTTGCTACAGATTTGTCAGTTGTGTTCATCTTTTCAAGGAACAACTCTTTGGACTCCCTGGTAGCCTAGGGGTTAAGCCCCAGCGCTATCGCTGCAAAGGCCTTAGTTTGATCCCTGGCCAGGTTGCTGACCCACACATGGTACATGTATTTCAGTCAATCCACGTGTTCTGTTCCCCACTCTGTCTCTGGTGAATCCTCTCACCCCACCCCCCGCACCTCTGGCCGTACCCCCGTTCTTGTATGCATAAATAAATCTATCTTAAAAAAAAAAAAGCAGGATATTTCAGTAGTTCTGCCTGTTCTGCTCCCTACTCTGTCTCTGGTGAATCCTTTCACCCCCCACACCTCTGGCCTACACCCTAGCTCTTCTATGCAAAACTAAATAAAAAATTTTAAAAACCTTCTTTGTTTCATTCTTTCCCTTTTGTTGTTTATTTTTTAAAAAAAAGATTTATTTATGCATAAAAGAGCTGGGGTATAGGCCAGAGATGAGGGGGGTGAGAGGATTCACCAGAGACAGAGTGGGGAATAGAACAAGCAGACTGACTGAAATACTCTGCGGAGGGTAGCAGCGGTCAAGACAGGAGAGGTCTGCTTTGCCATGTGGGTTGCTCCCTGACTGGCTGGGGATCAAACTCGTGCAGCAAAGGCTGTGGATGGCTTCATAGTGCTGAGCTTAACCCTTTGCTCCACCACGGAGGCCCTGTTTTTTATTGTTTACCTCTGTTTTCAATTTGATTGATGCCTGCTTTATTTTTATTTCTTTCTGCTTGCTTGGATTTATTTTGCTCTTTCTAGATTTTTATTTATTTATTTTAAAAGATTTATTTATTCCTGCATACAAGAACCGGGGTACAGGCCAGATGTGCGGGAGGGAGAGAGAATTCACCAGAGACAGAGCGGGGAACAGAACAGGCAGACTGACCGAAATACACTGCTGAGGGGAGCAGCAGGCGAGACTGGAGAGGTCTGCCGCAGCCAGGATTGAATTCGTACTGCAGAGGCTGCGGACAACTTCACAGCACTGCGCTCAACCACCTGCACCAGGAGGGAGGCCCTCTTTCTAGATTTTCAAAGTGGGAGCTTAGGTTGTTAATTTCAGATTTATTTATAATGTTGTCAGAAGGTTCTTGGAAACTGCAGTGTTAAATGAAACAACTTGGAATGAATTCGGGTCCTTGAATAATATTGTTGTCAACATATGCTGGGATTTACCCTCTCATCAATGCTGTGACCAGACAATGTTGAATGAAATTATTTGAGGACCTGTTGGAACATTTAGTATTGCAAGTTTCTTTCTCAGCACGGTTTCAGCTTTATCAAATAAATTTCGATAAGTTGTATTTTCAAATTTGCATATGCTTCTTGAAGCATTTTTATGATGACTGTCTTAAAATCTTTGTCATATAATTCAAACATCTCTGTTACATTGGTGTTGAAATCTGCCATTCAGTTTGAGATTTTCTTGGGTCTTGGCGTGATGACTCATTTTTTATTTTGGGGGGGGGTATTATGAGACTCTGGACTTTATTTAACTCTCTTTTAGCTGGATTTCTCTCATACCACCTCATGGGGAGGGCAGGAAGAGAGTTATTCTTTGTTACTGTTGGGTCTGATTTGGAGTTCAGCTACCTAAAAGAGTGCTACTGACACCATGGATTTGGTGGGGGCCAGAATGTCTGGCTTTGCCACTGCTAGACTGTAGTGAAAGGCCTGACTCGACGAGACCTTCTGTGACACCACCCCAATAGGAAGTTTGTTTTTACTGCTGGGTGGGGGTTGAAGTCCAATCTCCCTAATTTTGCCTTCTCTGACTCCACTCTGGTAGAGGTGTTGGGATCCAACATTACAGCCTTCGCTGGGTATGGGTTGGCCATTTTTCTGTGACTTGCGGCTAGAATTGATTGGGTATGGTCTAAATTTTAGTTTTCAGTCTTGCTAAGCTGCCTGTATCCTGGTCCTTTGGCTAGAGTAAGGAGGTTTTTGTTGGAGCTTTTTAATGTGTGTGCCTGCAAAGGATTTCTGAGTTGATGCCTTCTTCCACACCAAATCTGAGATAGAGAAGGCAAAAAGAAACTCCAGGGAACTCACTTTGTAATGTTCTTGGTTCCCAAGCTTTGTAGTCAGTCTGCCTTTGTTTCCAATATTTATTTTATATATAATGTCTGGAATTTGTAGTTGTACTTAGCAGAAGGAATAGGGGAAAGTACATCTGCTCTTTCTTCCCAGAAGCAAAAGTTCCCAGCAAATTGTTATTTATATTGGAATTGGGACAATAATTTGGAATGCTCAGGCTTGTGTTTTCTATTAGTATTTTATTGTGTTAGATATTACAGGATATTACGTGGTTCACATGTTATATTAACATTTTACCAAACTTATTTTAGTATAGCTGTGTTAAATGCTTTTACTTTTTATTGACTCTAAACATACATTTGTTATGAAATTTAAAACAGTACAGTGGTCGGCCTCCCTGTTGGCGCAGCGGTTGAGCGCTGGGCTGCGAGGCTGCCTGCAACCTCTGCAGCACCGGTTTGATTCCCAGCCGCCAGGTGAGGGTCCCACATGGCGCGCGGACCTCTCCTGCCACCCGCTGCTCCCCTCAGCAGTGTACTTCGGTCCTTCTGCCTGTTCTGCTCCCCGCTCTGGCTCTGGTGAATTCTCTCAAGTCTCTCACCCGCGCTTCTGATTGTATCCCATGCTTGTATAAATAAATAAATAAATCTTAAAAAAAAAGGTTTCAATTCTATAGCGAAGAATAGAAAGTAGACTTAAAAAAAAATAAAACAGTACAGTGGTACGTAAAATTAATTATGTAAAAATTCATTGCAGAGAGGTCACTTACCCCCAAGTAATCTATAGGTAATTTTTTTTTCTTTAAAAAACAAGAAATTTAAAACTAATTCTAAGATCAGTGGGTAAAGTATAAATGTGGAGGAAGAACCATGTTTAACTTGGGAAATTTGACAATTTTGAAGGGAAAACAATAATGGATGTAGTGTGCCCTTTTAGTAGCCATGTACACTGTTAAAGACATTGAAATAATATGTGAATTATGTTGGTACAGGAATAGGATATGTACGTGAGGATTAGGAAGAGACATATTTATATTGGTGTTTGGTAAATTAGGCACTTTTAAGTTTAAGAGAAAAGGGGTAGGTTATTAAATGATTCTTAGATTTTTATCTAACAGTATATACAAAATTAATTCAGTTGAATGAAAGATATACATTGAAAAAAATCAACCATGCCATCATGTAAGTGAAATATGTTTTATAATTGAACAACTCAACTTGTGAATTGTGGAACTTCTTGAGAAGGACTGTAGGGGAGCAAAAACCTTCCACACTAAAGGTTGTCTTTGGCAAAAATGAATTTCATGTGAGGGGGCTCTGGAAACTGCATGGAGGATGCTTTTGAAAAAGATATTTTCATATAAACTCCTGTAATGGGATGTGCTGGAAAAAACTAATAATCTCTTTTTAATGGATAAGTCAGAACTTTAATCTGCACATTTTTGTCTGCTGTACCTTTCCAGGTAACCTCCCTAATGGACCTTACCTTTCTTTTCCCTAAATAGTTCATCTTTCTTCTCTAGGCTCTTTAAGATGGCATCTAAAGCCATGCACATGGGCAAGTTACCAGTCACGGAGTCATACTGGGTCTTGCATATGTATGCAGGTGATATGCATGTAATTATTATATTTATTCTTTATTTTTTCTTGTACCAAAAAACCTCAACACATTATCTTTTAGGCTATCACCTCTGCCTTTCAGAACCTATCAATAGAAATACTTGCTCAGGTTTATGAAGATAAAAAGTATTAAAGATTTGAAACAACTTACATGTCATGTGACACATAGCTATTAAAAGGAACAAGACTGTTAAAAAGAGTTTGGTAATAAATCTGTTTATGAATACAAAAATCTCTTGGATACATTAAGTGTGAAGAAAGCTGTAGACAAATATTATGTATAGCAAGATCTCATTTATGAAAAAGTTCAGCATATGTATATATCTGTGTCTTTGTGCATAAGTATACAATGTTTGCACAGGTAAATAAAATGTGTATCCTTAGATTAAAAAAAGGATACACACTGTTAATTATTAACTTTTTTTTTTTTTTTTTTTTTTTTTGTGGGACCCTTGCTGGTGGCGGGGGAACGAACCTGCGCTGCAGAGGCTACCCAGCCTCGCAGCCCAGCGCTAAACCGCTGCACCACCAGGGGAGGCCCTAATTATTAACTTTTTAAGATGGGCTTTTAAAATTATACACAAAAGCTTCAGCATTATTAACATTGTATCTTTTTGGTTTCATCTACCCAGCTCTTTCCTACTCTGATGCATTCTTTATTTCCTAGTTAATGAAAGTAACTCTCAGACTTAAAGTCATTTTAACTATATACATCATTATATGCTCAGAATACATAAATTAAGACCTTTATTAACAACTTAATGTAATTCTAATGTGTTTCTAGGAACACATCTAACAAAGTTAACTTTGATTATTATTTATTACCCAGTTCCTGCTCAGTAGTCCAGATTTACTCCAAAAATGTCTCTTTATAGTTAATGCTGAAAATCCGGGGCCTCCCCGGTGGCGCAGCGGTTGAGCACTGGGCTGTGAGGCTGCCTGCAGACCTCTCCTGCCTCGCCTGCTGCTCCCCTCAGCAGTGTACTTCATCAGTCTGCCTGCTCTGTTCCTCGCTCTGGCTCTGGTGAATTCTCTCACCCTTCAGCGCTTCTGACTGTACCCAGTGCTTGTATAAATAAATAAATAAATCTTAAAAAAAAAAAAATCCAACAAGGTCCACTAATGACATTTGGTCTCTTAAATTCATCACCTGCCCTTTTTGTTTTATTCATGCAATTTTTTATTTGTTGGGCAGAGTGTCACATGGCCTATAGAATTCCCCTCATTATTCATATGGCTGATTTTCCTCCTTAAGATATTATTTGAAATATTTCATTGGCTATGTTGTGCATTTCAGTTGCATCACATTAAGATACACATAGTGGGGCCTCCCCTGGTGGCGCAGCGGTTGAGCACTGGGCTGCGAGGCTGCCTGCAACCTCTGCAGCACCGGTTCATTCCCTGGCCACCGGCGAGGGTCCTACCAAAAAAAAAAAGAGAGAGAGAGACACATAGTCAAGTTGTTTTATATTTAAGGATGAATTTGAGCAATGGGTTCTGTTACTATGAATCTAGTATAAAATTCCATCTTTTACCTAGTGATCTTATTGCCACTGATTATGGTTGGTCAGATGCTTTATCAAAAAATAGTCGGGGTTAAAAATTACAAATTTTAATTTAATTTATTTAATTTAGTTATTTCCCTTCTGAATTTTATTATCCAGAATTCATGTGTAATAGGGGTTCTCTACATGCAGGCCCATACTGCAGCACTGGTGTAATCTGAGAACTTGTTGGAAATGCAAATTATTGGGCTTTGCCCCCCTCTGCGTCAGATGTTATATGGGCCAGAACCAGCAAACTGTGCTTTAACAAGCCATCCAGGTGATTGTGAGGCATGCTAACATATTATCATTTGTTTATAAGAACTTTTTTTTCCCTCCATTACCCATTGGGGACTCTGAAATACAGTTCCTACAGGAAAGCATAAATATTTAATTTTTCCACTAGTTCTCTAGCAACTTCTTGTTTTTTGTTGTTTTAAACTGTCTTTGTGAGCCCATGGATTTTCATGTCTTTTTTGTTTTAGACCATTGTGCTTATCCTTTCTGATATTTTGTTTTAGTTTTTTTTTTAAAGAACCATTTTTTTAATTAATTAATTAATTAATTAATTAATACAAGCACTGGGTACAGTCAGAAGCACGGGAGGGTGTGAGAATTCACCAGAGCCAGAGGGGAGAGCAGAGCAGGCAGAATGACGAAATACACTGCTGAGGGGAGCAGCGGGCGGCAGGAGAGGTCTGTGCGCCATGTGGGATCCTCACCCGATGGGGATCAAACCGGAGCTGCAGAGGCTGCGGACAGCTTTACAACCCAGCGCTCAACTGCTGTGCCACCGGGGAGGCCCTAATATTTTGTTTGATCAGTGACAGTCTCTTAGAGGGTTGCTTGTATTTCTTGATACAACCCCAGTGGTTCTAAAATCATTTTCTTGATTTTAATCATGGGAAGATGTTCCAGGTTCAGTTCATGTATTTCCTGTTTTTATTGACAAAATGTTATTTAGGGACCACATATAGGCCCAGGGTTTGCTGATTGATTTCAGTGCATTTCTTTCTTTTTTTTTAAGAGTTATTTATTTATTTATACAAGCACTGGGTACAGTCAGAAGCGCGGGAGGGTGAGAGAATTCACCAGAGCCAGAGCAGAGAGCAGAACAGGCAGAGTGACGAAATACACCGTTGAGGGGAGGTCTGCGCGCCATGTGGGACCCTGGCCCGGTGGCCAGGGATCAATCAGGCGCTGCTGCAGAGGCTGCGGGCAGCTTTGCAGCCCAGCGCTCAACCGCTGCGCCACCAGGGGAGGCCCAGTGCATTTCTTTTGAGTGCTTTTAATTACTTCAATAATTATTTAGTTGGTAAGTGAAATTAATAACATACCTTGTAGGGTTGTTTTGAAGATTAAATGAGATATATAGTAAACTTGGAACGCTCCTTAGGTCCTAAAACTACTTAGTATTGTTTTTAAATATTCTTTTTTTTTTTTAAAAGATTGATTGATTGATTGATTGATGCATACATACATACAAGCACTGGGTACAGTCAGAAGCACGGGAGGGTGAGAGAATTCACCAGAGCCAGAGCGAGGAGCAGAGCAGGCAGAAGGACCAAGGTACACCGCTGAGGGGAGCAGCGGGCGGCAGGAGAGGTCTGTGCGCCATGTGGGTTCCTTGCCCGGCGGCCAGGGATCGAACTGGCACTGCAGAGGCTGTGGGCTGCTTCGCAACCCAGCGCTCAACTGCTGCGCCACCGGGGAGGCCCCTTTTTAAATATTCTTAAGAGCAAAAACATTTTAGTCTCAATCTTACTCTGAAAGTATAAAGTGAACAAATAGTGTAATATGTATTCTTCCAGAACTAATTGACATTTTTTCATAGTGACATGTTCATGTTCAGTTTGTTCTGTTAGAAATTCATTTGTTGCATACACCAAAATCAGGATTTTTAAAATGATTTCATTTATTAAAATTATGCATGAACTTGAATTACTTTTGATCTTTTAGAGTGAAAAAGATGGCCATTTGCCCCCTGGGTGAAGTTTGTGGGTTTTTTTAACCAAACATTGAAATAGTAGAAACCATGGATAAATTCATCTGCAGAACAAAATCAGTTGGTGCAGCACCAAGTCAGCAACATTAGAAACCTTTTTCATCTTGTAGGCTCCAGTTAATCACTCAATAAACTCATGTGTCTCCCTTTTATGACTTAATTCTGTGTTGGTACTCTTGATTCCCCCAAGTTCTTTCTTGCTCTTTCCCCATAGTAGAGTTATCCACTATGTATGTAGATATGTATAACTTAACACTGTCTTAGATATTTTTTGATATTAGTATGTAAAATTCATTTTTTTAAAAAATTTTTTTAATAGAGGAATGTTATTTATTTATTTATTTGTTTGTTTGTTTGTTTATACAAGCACTGGGTACAGTCAGAAGCGCGGGAGGGTGAGAGAATTCACCAGAGCCAGAGCAGGGAGCAGAGCAGGCAGAAGGACCGAAGTACACTGCTGAGGGGAGCAGCGGGCGGCAGGAGAGGTCTGCGCGCCATGTGGGACCCTCCTCTGGTGGCTGGGGAGCAGCCGGGGATCGAACCGGCGCTGCAGAGGCCGTGGGCAGCTTCGCAACCCAGCGCTCAACCGCTGCGCCACCGGGGAGGCCCCGTAAAATTCATTTTTAATAAATGTATTGATTTGTTTGCATGCGCCAATATTTCATTATTTCTTGATGTTATCTTGAATTTTTTTTTAATAGAGGCATGTTTTATTTATTTATTTGTTTGTTTGTTTTGTTTATACATGCACTGGGTACAGTCAGAAGCGCGGGAGGGTGAGAGAATTCACCAGAGCCAGAGCCGGGAGCAGAGCAGGCAGAAGGACCGAAGTACATTGCTGAGGGGAGCAGCGGGCGGCAGGAGAGGTCTGCGCGCCATGTGGGACCCTCCTCCGGAGGCCGGGGAGCAGCTGGGGATTGAACCAGCGCCACAGAGGCCGCGGGCAGCTTCGCAACCCAGCCCTCAACCGCTGCGCCACCGGGGAGGCCCTATCTTGAATTTTTTTAAAGATTTATTTATTTTATCCATACAAGAACTGGGGTACAGGCCAGAGGTGTGTGTGTGGGGGAGAGGATTCACCAGAGACAGAGTAGGGAACAGAACAGTCAGGTCTACTGAAATACACTGCTGAGGGGAGCAGTGGACAAGCCAGGAGAGGTCTGCTGCACCATGTGGGTCACCTCTTAAGTGATTTCTGTGTGCATTTATTTATGTGACTATATTAGTAGCATAAATTCCTAGAAGTGAAATTTTCTTTTGTGCGTTTACATTTTTGATTGGTAATTATCAAATTATATTTCTTATTTTTTTTTTTTGCTGATTTTTTTTTTAAATAATAAATTTTATTTTTATATTCCCCATACAATTGCAATCCCCCCATTCTGACCCCAATCCCTCCCCTCCCGCCCCCCACCCCCCAAAAGGTGTCTCTGTTTCATAGTTTTCTGTTGATTTTGATTTTCACTTTCTTATAGTTATTCATTTTCCTGGTCCCTTATTTAAGTTTTCTAGATTCCTGCTATGAGTGAGACCATCCGGTATTTTTCTTTTTCTTTTTGGCTTATTTTGCTGAGCATGATCCCTTCCAGCGCCATCCATGTTGCTGCAAATTGCATGTGTTTATCTTTTTTGAATGCTGAGTAATATTCCATGGTATATATCTACCACATCTTCTTGATCCAGTCATCTATTTTTGGGCATTTGGGCTGTTTCCAAAGCTTAGCTATTGTAAATAGTGCTGCTATAAACATAGGGGTGCAGGTGTTCTTTGGAATTGATGTTTCTGTGTCCTTTGGGTAAATACCTAGGAGTGGAATTGCTGGATCATATGGAAGCTCTGTGTTCAGTGGTTAAAATACAAATTAGAGCAATCTCTTAGAAATATAATTTGATAGAACCACTATGGAGAGCTGTGTGGAGATTTCTGGACCTATCAAATTATATTTCTAAGAGATTGCTCTAATTTGTATTTTAACCACTGATGTCTGAAGATATCTAAAAGTCATTATCTAACCCAGTTTCTTGCCAATAGTGTTTTCATTTTGATCAAACAGGTAGAAAATGATAGCTTTTTATTGTTTGGTATTTGTGTTTTTTTTGACCTTCCATTTGTAGTACTTGTCTGTTTTCCTATAGGTATTGATTTGTGAGAATTCTAGAAATAGAAAGTGTGATGGTGTGAAATACTTGAATGCAATACATTGAAAATCAGCAAGAATAACTAATCTGTAAGGGAGTTTGTCTTTCATAATCTGGAATTTGAAGTTGCAGTTTTTGAGGGCAGTGTTTTTTTTTTTTTTTTTTTATATGTTTTTCTTTCAGGTAAACTGGGTAAGGTTAACACAAGAAGCCAAGTTGAGTAAATAATTAAAAGCTCAGGTCGAGGCCAGAAACCATTGATTTAGCAGATACTGAGCCAATTGTGACTCAGTTTCTGGGTTTGATTCCATAGATTGGTAGATGAAACTGACCATTGTTCTTGATGAAATTTAGTTTAGTTGAAAAACAAATATACTTGGGATAAGTGCTCTATAGGAAAAGTATGAGGTGCTATGAAAGAACACCCAAGAATGGGTGGTCAGAAAAAAACTATAGGATCACATTTGACTGAGGTGTAAAGGATGGTAGGAGTTGGGGAAGTTGGAGAAGTAATAGTGTTGGGCATTGAGAGAGAGTTATGTATAGGGTGGGGACAGACTTTTTGGCCTTTGGTTCATATTAAGGATTTAAAATGTTATATGGGGAATGGTGGAAAATCTCAAAGGTTTTAAGAAAGAAATAACAGGATCAATTCCTGTTGGATAACTTAAAATGTGAAAAAGAACTCTCCAAGGGGATGGGCTATCAAAAGTCTGAGGCATACTGGTAGTGCTACAGTACAACACCAGCTCTATCCATTTTTCACCTACCTCAGCTATTAAGAAGCAGCTATCTGTGTCTGACTGAACTCTTTCTATTTGAGATAGATAGAATCCATTCTAGAATCATCTGTTAATAATGCACTTTTTTTTTTTAAGCTTGGTGCTTTTTTTTTTTTTTTTTTTTTTTTTAAGATTTATTTATTTATATAAGCACCGGGTACAGTCAGAAGCATGGGAGGGTGAGAGAATTCACCAGAGCCAGAGCTGGGAGCAGAACAGGCAGAAGGAGCGAAGTGCACTGCTGAGGGGAGCAGCGGGTAGTAGGAGAGGTCTGCGCGCCATGTGGGACCTTCGCCTGGTGGCCAGGGATCGAACCAGTGCTGCCGAGGCTGTAGGCAGCGTCGCGACCCAGCGCTCAACCGCTGCGCCACCGGGGAGGCCCGATAATGCACTTTTTATGGAATGAATATATTACTAAGAACAGTTTCTGCCTTAAAAACCACCAAATCATCCATATAAAAAAATGTAGTCTGTAGCAATTCACTTTACCAGGGAAATAAAATGAGACCATCTAATGTTGCTAATAAATCTTTAATAGATTTTTGTTTCAAAATAATGAATTTTCCTGATTTTCTTCTCTAAGACCATCAGTAATACCATTGGGGTGTGTGTGTGTGTGTGTGTTTGATATTTATGTTAATTATTTGCTTCTCTTCATGTAGAAGATTTCCTTGGAAAGAGGGTTTGTATGTTTGTAGGTAACACAATAAAAATGATTTTTTAAAAGATTTATTTATTTATACAAGAACTGGGGTACAGGCCAGATGTGTGGGAGGCTGAGAGAATTCACCAGAGACAGAGGGGGGAACAGAACAGGCAGACGTACTGAAGACACTGCTGAGGGATGCGGTGGGCGAGGCAGGAGAGGTCTGCTGTGCCAGGTGGGTTTCTCCCTGGCTGGCCGGGAATCAAACCCGCGCTGCAGAGGCTGTGGAGAGCTTCATAGTGCTGCGCTCAACCCTCTGCCACCGGGGAGGCCCAACACAATAAAAATTGAATATATGTCCCCACTGTGGCTTTGAATTTCAATTTTCATAAAAACATCAGTGATTAGATTGTGATATTCTGCATTTTAATACAATGAGTAGGCATAAAGTACAAAGTACAAAAATAAGTAATGATCCTACCTATCACTTTCTGATTATAAGTGAATAAAGTTAGATTATGAACTGAAGACTAGTGAGATTTGATGGCATTTCTGTAGTCATTTTATTGGTAAGGTTTCTTTCATATTGTTTATCTAATAGCTTAAATTTTTTTTTTTTTGGTAGCCTGGTAACTTGATCTTTCAATCTATTTTATATTTTTTACTTTTTTGTTTTAAAATAACTTAGTGACTGATTTCCCTTTTTTTTTTTTAAATCAGCTTGGGCACTAAAGTTAAAACAATCATAAATTCAGTTTAAAATATAAGGTACCATCTTAATAACATGACCAATCACCAAATTGTTTTAATAAAATTTAGCATAGGCTAGAGTCATTGAAATGCGTTTTTACTCAGGCATGAGGATTTTAATGTATAAAGCCAGTAGATTGGAATGGTGATAAAATTAGGAATCAAGAGTAAATAATTAAGCTGCAAGGACACAGGACAATTTATCATTGACTTGAGTTATCCTTTTTTCTCGTACGATTAATTTTCAGAAAACAGAGTTCCTATCTTGGTGAGTTAAGGAATAGGGACTTGATAAGCAGAATGAGAAGCTAGGGTTGAACATGATATATAAAGGTTAGTAGGTTTATTGTATTTTTTTTAAGATATATTTATTTATGCATACAAGAATGGGGTACAAGCATACAAGAGGTGTGTATGGGGGTAGTGGTGGTTAGAGGATTCACCAGAGACAGAGTGGGGAACAGAACAGGCAGATTGACTGAAATACACTGCTGAGGGCAGCAGCAGGTGAGCCAGGAGAGGTCTGCTGCACCATGTGGGCATCTCCCTGGCCAGGGATCAAACCCATGCCACAGTGGCTTTGGATAGCTCCATAGGTTGCATCCCAACCCCCTGCGCCACCAGGGAGGCACCTATTGTAACTTTTAAACTGCTTAATTTTCGGGTATTAAGAACATTTGTCCAAGTTAAATGAGGATATTTTAAGTAGGTTTAAATTTTTTTTTTTTATTTTTCAGCCAAACCAAACAGGAAGCTTACTTTTCTCTACCTAGCCAATGATGTCATTCAGAACAGCAAAAGGAAGGGACCAGAGTTTACAAAAGATTTTGCACCAGTTATAGTGGAGGCTTTTAAGCATGTTTCAAGGTATGGTCATGGTTTTGGGTTCTAGGTTATCTGTCTTAAATCCATAATATGTCATTTTGCGAAAATCTGCCTTAAACCTTAAAATAAATAGGGAATATCTTACTTTGAAGTTTTCATTTGAAAAGACCTATAAATGGCATTTGTAAATGTATCAAATGCTTACTGTGAAGGAAAAAATTTTTGAATGTTACAAATGTGGAATTTGGAGTAGTTGAATTACTGCTTCCCTTTAAGAGACCAAAAGCAATTGCCATATTGAATTAAACTTCATTAAGAATGAATGAAGACACTGAATTAAAAATTTCTGTGTTTATAAAGCTGTCAGTTTTCTGATTACTATTTCTGGATAAACTCACACTCTTTCTTCTCATACTGCCTATAATGGTTTTAAGGTTTTCCAGTGTGTGGGTATGTGTTATAACACTTCGAAATGTTTTGGAAATACAGAATGTTTCATTAGAGTAATGATAAAACTTAAATTTTTGCTGCAGAAAAATTCTGAGGGTACTTGTTCTTTTTAAAGGCTATTTCCCAAAGGTTTTATGAAAATATTTGGTAGATTGTTGGGCAGACTAGTGAAACTACTGTATGCAATTATTTGGTAGATTACTGGGTTTAGATTACAGTCTAAATTATAGAATTCAGTGGTGAATAATGATCTCTGTTGACTAATTCAGGATGAAAATATACTCACCACATGTCCTGCAGTTTTAGTCACAGTAGATGCATTTAGAAAAAAAATAGAGTGTGAAATACAGCTGTATGTTGTTTTCTTAAATAAAGATTATCCTTCAATTTAGATTCTCTCTTCTGTCTTTTCAGATTTTTTTTAGAGTTCACTTTCCATTGCCTTTTGGGTGATTTCATACACTGTGTATGTTTTGTTAATATCTATACCCCCATGCTGCAGTCAGATGTTTTTTCTTTGTTT
The DNA here is from genome assembly GCF_014898055.3 of Talpa occidentalis. Classification (NCBI taxonomy): domain Eukaryota; kingdom Metazoa; phylum Chordata; class Mammalia; order Eulipotyphla; family Talpidae; genus Talpa; species Talpa occidentalis. The sequence continues at coordinate 29,310,097 of NW_023601322.1, forward strand.
CATAACTGTATGTCCAGTTGCCTGTTAAATCCTTTTTTTATGCCTTCAGGCACCTCAAACTCAGTGTGTCTGATGGTGAACTCATTATGCCCTTGCTCCTTGTCAAATTTGATTCTCTTCCAGGTCTTACTCTCTGGATGAATGTCATCTTCATCTATCCAGATGTCCACACAAGAAATTAAGTGTCATCTCTAACTTTCCTCTCTCTTTCATCCCCATATTCATGTAGGGTAGTACCTGTGGTTTCCTCAGTTCTTTAGAAATCTTTCCACTCCAGTTAGGATATCATTTCTCCTGAAGATTAAGTGTAAAGTCTTGAGCAAGACTTAAGATTTTTCTTTATGGGCCTGTCTCCCTTTTCAGATTCCTGTCTCTCATTTCTTCCATGCATATACATGATAATCTGTATTTTAGGCTAATCAACTTCTTTTAATTCTGTCTGTCTTAAGGCTTTTTATACATGTTGCCTCTCTCTAGAATTAATTTATTTATTTTTAAAGATTTATTTATGTATGCATACAATAGCTGGGGTACAGGCCAGAGATGGGGGGGGGTGAGAGGATTCACCAGAGACAGAGTGGGGAACAGAACAAGCAGACTGACTGAAATACACTGCTAAGGGAAGCAGCGGGCGAGACAGAGAGGTCTGCTTCGCCATGTGGATTACACCCTGGCCAGCTGGGGATTGAACTCATGCTGCAGAGGCTTCGGATTGCTTCATAGTGTGGTACTTAACCCCCTGAGCCACCAGGGAGGCCCTCTCCCTAGAATTCAAAAAAAAAAAAACCACAACATTTATTAACTGCATACTATATGCTAGGCCCTGTGAAGAAGTAATAGTGAGGAAGACAAAGTTCCGTTCTAGAACAGCTTATATTTCAGTGGATGATACCAGTAATAACTAGTTAGAAAAGTGAATATATATTTTAATTTCAGAAGTACTATGAAAAAGCATAAAGCAGGGAAGGTACTAGAGAATATGATGGTGCTCAATTATATAATCTAGCAAGGTGACTATTTTTGGGAGGCAGCATTTGAACAGACTAAAAAAGAAAGGGCAAAAAGAATCTGATTCTCTGGGAGGAAAGGAGTCTAAGTAGAGAGATTATTTGGCAATAACAATGAGACAGCTGTGTGCTGGACATGTTTGAGGATCAGTAAGAAGATTTTTTTATGGGATAAGATATTAGGGGGATATGCATTGAGAGTTAGCCCAGAAACAGAACATGTCCACTTTGTAACCCAGGATAAGGATTTTGGTTTTAATTCTTGTTATGATGAGTAGCTCTCAGAAGATGAATGCAATGTGGTGTGATTGACATTAGTAGGATACTTAGTGGAGAATAGAGTGAAATAGTAGATAGAGCTTGGGAGGCCAATGACAAGACTTAAAGAAAAAAACATCAGCAATTGTGTTAATGAAGGAGATAGGAAGTGGTTGGGAGTTGTCTTGTTTTCTCCTTCTTTCTACATATAATCATCTGATGGCAGATTAAAATCACTCCCTCAATATCCTTCTAACGCTTCTTCAAATGGGCCAGACCTTTCTTTTATTCCTGTCTTCAAACTTTGTTTTCTTTTGTATCATTTATAAATAATAGCTACCATAAAGCTCCATTTGTGTCTCCAGTGTCAAATAAAGTGCTTTGATCAATAAATATTTGTTAAATAAATTAAAAATCACCCATTAGAAATCTTCCTTAGCCTCATGTTCAGTCCTTGTTAGGCTAGAAGCATCTTGTTTGTAAACCCTTAACTAGCCGCTGTTAACACTTTCACAGGTTTTTGTATTTTTTTTTGTTTGAATAGCTTAGCTATTTGAGGAAAGCAAAGAGTATGTCTGTCTTGGTCACTTCACCCTTTAACTGCTGGTCACATAGTGGTGCTAAATATATGTTTGGACAGTTCACCCCCTATTCTCCCTCCCCCCAGGTAATAAATATCTGATTATATTAAAAGTCATTATTACCATTTTAATAGTACTATGCATTTTTACTGTTGATATTTTTTCTTTAGTGAAACTGATGAAAGTTGTAAGAAGCACCTTGGACGAGTGTTATCTATTTGGGAAGAAAGGTCTGTTTATGAAAATGATGTATTAGAACAACTTAAGCAAGCTCTGTGTAAGTATATAATCTTTTTTCATGATCTCATCATTAAAATGTATTCTTTCATTAATACTCAAATGTCTTTTCAATTCAGATGGTGACAGGAAGCCTAGGAAGAGAACTTATGAACAGATAAAGGTGGATGAAAATGAAAACTGTTCCTCTCTGGGATCTCCAAGTGAACCACCACAGGTAGAAATATTTTTCTGTTAAGAGAATCTTGTTAGTATTACTTATGTGGTCACCACGCTTTACTTCAGTGTTTTAACTACTGTAAATTGGATATAAGAAAGAAGCTACATAAGCGTATCTTATTTTATGGTTACTAAATTGCTTATGTTTAATGAATTATGTTATATACCATATGTTAGGAAATCATATTTTGAATAGAAAGAGGATTTCTGATTGCTGAGTATGATTAGATATGGTGAGATAGCTACCACTTAAAGTTTTCTTGTTAAAAAAAAAATTAAATAAGACTTCTGTTGTACAGAACAGCTGTATCTCTATTCCTAGAGATAAGCACTGCCTTTTAATGCACCTTGCTTTTTAAAACAGATTTGTATTTGTACAGTTCTGTGTAGTTATATTAGAACCATGTAATTCCATGATAGATGGATTAGAATCATTTTAACACCCATGCCCTCCCTGATTGGTATAGTGTAAACATTACTTAACCATCAGATGAATTCTAGAAAGACAATTTTAACTTTTAATTACATGGACATTGAGTCTTAAAAATTCCTCCTTCTATGTTTCAAACATATAGGAGGGACAGATAAAATTAAAAAGGAGAAAATGAAGACATAGCCATACTCATAAAACAAGGTAAATATCTTTGTGGGCTAGAAAATGGTATAGAAGCACAACTCAGTGTGTGATCCAGAGCCTGGTTCCTGCTGAGCTTTGGTCCAGAAGTAGACATGGGTTGCTAGAAATTAGTATCCTGTAAGGCAATAAGAACTCAGAGCACTCCAAGGGAGATGGAGACTGGGCTCAAACTTACTGCATGAGACCAGAGGTTGGGTGGAGCTCTTTTCTCCATGACTAGAGCTTGAAAGAAAGAGACAACTAATTCCTGCTTAGAACTGTGGATTTACATCAGTCTTAATACTAGGGAGGCAGAAGGAATTTTACTAGGACATTCAACTAGGTCCTGAGGCTAAGTTGCAGGAATGCTGAAGCTCACATGATCACCATAGACAAGAATCCATGAATAGAAGAGTAATAAGAACATAACATTTAGAATAACCAGACACTATATGGTAATAAGTTAGAGCAGAGAATCATCACTTGTGTTATGAGCCCCATTATGATTTCATGAACAGGGTTTTTCACCTGAATTCTAGATAGAGGCTCTGATCTTCTTCCACTCTTAAATGAAAGAGTAATTTTTGGTTGTTTTTCTTAGGTGTATCATTGAGTAAGATTATTCTTTAGTAGTTGGTTAAAATACTGCTGCTCTTCATTTTATGACCGTTTTCAGATTAGTTGTGCTTTAAATTTCAATGGTTCAACCTTGTAGTCAACATTTTGTTTAAATCTTTGTAAGAAAAGTTAAGTTCTCTTTGCAGGATTGAACTCATTTTATCCTTTATTAGGAAGTCCTTATAGACAAAGACAACTTTGTTTTCTTATCTGATTCTTGACCCCAACCTTGAGAGCTTAGAATTAACTCATGTAGAAATGTGAATGTTGGGCTTCCCTGGTGGTGCAAGGGGTTAAACACAGCACTGTGAAGCTATCCTCAGTCTCTATAGCACGAGTTCAATCCCCGGTTGGCCAGGAAGCTACCAACATGGTGCAGCAGACCTCTCCTGTCTTGCCCGCTGCTCCCCTCAGCAGTATATTTCACTCAGTCTGCCTGTTCTGTTCCCCACTCTTGTCTTTGGTGAATCCTTTCTCCCTTCCCCCCTCCCCACCGCACCTCTAGCCTGTACCCCAGTTCCTATGTGCATAAATAAATAAATCTTTTTAAAAAAGAAATGTGAAAGGTATAATGAGATTAGGTTGTAGTTAAAGCATACACATATTGTTAGGACCTTAAAGCCAGATTTCTTACTCCAGAAAATTTTAGTATTTCACAACTCACTAAAAAATATTATGTCAGTTAATTAGGGTACCAGAAGAAACAAACTGCCTGGTAATTGTCATTGCATTTAAGCTCACTTTCCTTGTAGAGGATTTATTTATTTATGCATAAAAGAGCTAGAGTACAGGCCAGAGGTGTGTGTGTGTGTAGAGGGGGGTGTGTGTGAGAGGATTCACCAGAGACAGAGTGGGGAGCAGAACAGGCAGGCCAACTGAAATACACTGTTGAGGGGAGCAGCAGGTGAGCCAAGAGAGGTCTGTTGTGCCATGTGGGTCATCTCCCTGGCTGGGGATCGAACTCGTATTACAGTGACTGCAGATAGCTTCATAGTGCTGAAGCCTAACCCTTTGCGCCACCAGGGAGACCCCTAGAGGGGATATATCTTACAGTAGAATTATTTTTTAAAATATTGGGGTTTTAAGTATATATAATGAATTGAAAGCACACTTAGGGTAGGTTATTTCTTATTAGGTTCAGTCAGTCTTAAAATGTTTGATCAATTGCTCAGTGCTAGACCCCAGTGATAGCATTTTTTGTAAAGGGCTAGCTTACATTGGCTGCCAGTGTCATCCTAATACATGTACAGAATTAGTAATGTACTACAAATTTCAAGCATTTGTAATTTCTGAGTGTCCCAGAATGTGTTCTTACAGATTAAAAACAGAGAGAAAGAGAGAGAAAAAGGTGGAATGAGAATGGATACTGGTAAAAAGAAAATTTGCTCCTTTTTCTTTGGAAGTTTATAAACATTATGAATTATGAAATCACCAGCACAGAATGTTCTTCCCTCCTAATTATAGCTGGTATGAAAATAGTACACCAAAAATATTCTAATGACAAAATAATTTTTATAGTAAGCTGTATATCAATATTAGTCATCATGTAAATTTGTAATATTTTAATTATTTTATGAATTAACTAGAATAGTTGAAAGTGTCATATTTAAACATATTCCCAAACTCCATTTCTTTTGTGCTTTAATTACATCATTTAGAAGTGGATTCTAGGAAGGTTCTCTGTTGTGGTAGAAGTTGTTATTCCTCTTTGTCTTTCATCCAGTTTACTATTTAAAAAAAAATATTTTCATATGCAGTGATAACAGGACAACTAGATCACACATAAAACTTGTATTCTCCAGATTGAAGTTACAACCTGCTTTCCCTTTTACCACTGAATGTGTTTGTCATCTAATTCAGTCATTTAATAGTCAGATCATCCATTGGCTAGAAGAGTGAACTTCTTAAGCTAGGATCATGGCTTGATTATTTCCAAAACCTAACACAATGTAGCTTCTTTTCCTTAATGTACAAAAGACATGGACTATCTTTAAAAACAGCTTACTGTAAAACTTGGAACTAGTAAATAAAGAGTAAGGCTTAGGGACTAAACTTCAGTCTTTTGTGTTTGTTTAAGCTTCATTTATTTTGTTTCTGAAGTTGTACAACTTTTTTAGACTCTAGATCTCGTTAGAGCATTACAAGATCTAGAAAATGCAGCTTCAGGTGATGCAGCAGTTCACCAGAGGATAGCTTCTTTGCCTGTTGAAGTCCAAGAGGTATCCCTACTAGATAAAATAACAGGTAAGAAAAGAGCGTGGGACCTGGAAATTTAGAGCTGGGATGAGGCACTAGCATATGTCATTGTTTTTATTTTGTAATAATTTCATTTTTCTGTGCTTTTCATAGATAAAGAATCTGGAGAAAGACTTTCTAAAATGGTAGAGGATGCGTGTATGTTGCTGGCAGATTACAATGGCAGATTGGCGGCTGAAATAGATGATAGGAAACAACTCACTCGAATGTTAGCAGATTTTCTTCGTTGTCAAAAGGAAGCCCTTGCAGAGAAAGAGCATAAATTGGAAGTGCGTAACCTTTTCCTTTTATAGTGCTTATTTATTTAATTTATATTTTGGTAGTTTTTAAATATCTCACTGTTTCTGCACATTTTGCATTTTTTTGACATAGACCTTTTTAAAGTGGCCCAGGTAAGCATATCCTTGCATTAACAGGTTTGTATCCTATCAGTGTAAACCCTTATATTCTAGAACAAAAATTATAGGAAAATAGCAGTTGGTATAAAATCTGGTGTCAACTATAGTAAATTATGGTTGTGTTTATTTAACTTCTCCTGTGAATACATACAGTCTTTTTGGCTACAGAATTTATTGTGGATATTCTGGTTTCCACTCTCACTGGCCCCAGAAGCTCATCAGTTTTGCTCCGGAAGGTAGTCTTCAACTTACTCCTTTGTTAAACCTGGTCTGATACTTAAGACTGAGATTCCCCCCCCCCGCCCATGCCACACAAGTGTACACCCCTAAGTAGAAAGTCATTGCTTCTCTACACATTGGGTGATAATTGATACTGTTGGTGAGCTATCTGGAAGTGTGTAGGTAAAAAAAAAAACAAAACAAAACACTCTCATATTGCTTTGAGCAGAGAAGCTGCTCTTAGGGGTGGAGAAACCAGATTTGGTTTCATTTAAATGACTAATTTGATGAGTTCTTTCTTAAATTGTTTACTGCCAGGGCGATTTCTTTTTCTAATCTGTAGGAGATTTTCTAATTTGTCTGGATGCCTATATTTAGAGGCAGTTCTGTAAATTTTTAGGTATGCTGTAGTATACCTATATTAAGTTGCTTTTACTAATGTTTAGTTATTGTTTCAACAGTGTCTGAGTGGGCCAAACACAGTTGCTGTTTCAACCTGTCAAAACAGTAACTTGATTAAATACCAGAAGCAGAGCTCTCCAACCTTAAATGCTTTTATGTTAGCTTTGCCCCTTTTCAGTTTGACCCTCCTCTCTGCACAGATACATACTCAGAGCATAGTCATTGGCGCCATGCTCTGCCTTTAGAGAGGTTGTCCATGTCTATGTAGAAAGAAAAGGTGGAATTTTTTGAAAAGATACATTTCATAGTTAATATGTCAGTTTTTGATCCTGTGATGGAATTTCAGTATTAAACTTTGTTTATTAGCAGAATTAAGGGTAAGTAATGTCATACAATATATGTCTTCAGTCTTTTGGTTTCTTTAACTTGTATTGAGCTTCTGTTGCAGATATTGGACATGCCGTATCTTCTAACGATGTCATCATCATTAGCATATTCTTCCTGCTAAAAATAAATATCAAACTCCAAAGCCTGTATTGTCTCATGTTTTTGAAAATCAAAAGAAAACTGAAACTTTGTTATTCTACTTTATACTGCTCTCTCACTCTAATTGGCCTTTTGTCACTGGTTATAAAACAATTTATATTTTGAAATATGTGTTTGGAAAATAGATGAGATACCTCCCCAACCTCTCGTTCCCCTGTACCTTCCAATCAGATTTCACAGTTGATAGTGTTAAGTGGTGCCTGATGATAACATTTGACCATGTGTCAGAAGTTAAGTGCTATTTAAGCATTTAACACATCAACTGATTAAATCCTATATTGCAGGAAATATTAATTGCCCCATTTTACAGATAGGGAGACTGATATACAGGAGATTAGGTAACTTGCCCAAGGACATACAGGGCTAGTGTATTGTTCAGAACTCGGAATCTGCCTCCAAAATGCCATAGTTACTCTTTGAATATAAGATTAAGGCAAAAACTAAAGTTATCTCTCCAACTCTTTCTGCTTCCTCCTTTCTTAGAAGTAATCACTGTCTTGAAATAAAGTGTTATAGGAACTTATATTGATGTGAATTTTATCATAGAGAAACCACCTAAATTATATTAAACATTTTTAATAAGTAAAGATGTATTCAGATTTCTAGTAAACAAGGAAGTTAATTCACAGAGCTCTTTGTAAAAATTATTATTTAGAAGTACACGATTCCTTTGTCAGAAGACATGAAAATGATTTGAGATTTGACATTGTTGTACCAAGTAGGTGGTAATCACTTTGAAGTTGAGACTAAAAGGTCAAGATTTATGGTTATCTTTCTAGTTAGTTGATTGATAGTACTTAATGAGTCAAATAGTTTTCAGTTATTGTGTATCTTAGACTATCAACTGTGAGTGACCAGATATTGATGTCACTAATGGCTCTTTTTGCTTTTGTTTTTGAAAATGGGACATAAAGTATCAGTTAACTTAAGAATTGTGACTATTTCATGTTTCTTAAGGAGGCCTCTGTTAAAGCATTTGCAGTAAATGAAAATGTGAAGTGCTTTAAAAAGTTTTGGAAGTATTACATTTTTGAAAGGTGACTAACGTTAGTTATTAATCAGATAACTGTTAAATAGACTTGTAATAAATATTTATAAAATCTATTTTGTAGATTTTTGGATGTCATATTGCACTATTCAAAAGCTGAAATTTTTGCCTATCCTCTTGTTCACCTTGCTTATTAGCTTGGAAGACACTCATGGATAGAGGAGCTAAAATTTTGACTTTGTTATTTCTGGAAAAGAGGCAGTATAGAGATCAGAAATTCTTCTATACTCAAATGTCTTTGTTGCTCAGTTTTGATTATTCTTTTATTACATGTTTGTTATAAGGAAATATGCTTTTATAAAGACCCCATTAATCTCACAGTACATTGATATACTTAAAATTGCTAGACTTTCATAGAAAACAGATTTTCTAGTTTATGGAGTAGATTTCCAGAGAAAATTAGAAATTGCAATTTGATGGCTCCTAAAAAGGGGAGACAAGTTACTGTTCCAAGTTCTAGAAGTCAGGACCAGAAAGCTATCAGCAGTGTTTTTGGCACTCTTAACATCAGTATATTAGGATCTACATCATTTTTAAAAAATGAGTGTAGCGTGTTCATTATGTGATTTGTTTATTTCAGTCTGTCCCTTTTAGGGTATTAGATTGTATCCACTGACTTGCCTTTATTACTTTTGTGCATTATAGTAGTCAAGAAAAGTTCTGCTGAAGTAGGTTTGTATAGTTGTGCAAGTTTATCTACAGAATTGATTCTCAACAGTAGAATAACATACCTGAACCAAAGGGAATATATGTTTAAGTGTTGATAGTATGCTCAAACCTTCCAAAAGGTTTTGCCCTTTTAAACTCATATTTAATTCTTAAATATTCACATATGTACATGGGAATGCAATCCCTTTTCTATTCTAGAGTACTTGTCTTAACCATCTTCAATTATGTAGACTTTGTATTACATTCTTGGTGTTTTTCTTATTGATAATTTTAGATAATCATGATTATTGTGTATGTGCATTTTTACATTCTTTTCTTCCCACTTATTTTATACATATTTTACATAACTACATATTTAGTATTTTAAATGACAACATTTTACTCAGAAATTTCTTGATTTACTGGTCCTCTTTCCTGTTTTTTTGACACATTTTTTGCATTTGGGTCTGTCCCTCTTTTTGCTGGACAGTATTTTCTAGGTTTTTCAAGAGTGGTTACTTACTAGAAACTTTTTGTTTTCCAAGAAATTCAATTTGTATTATTTTAAATGCTTAAGGTTAAGTTTGTTTTGTGTGAGACAGTTAATGGTTAGAAGTTCCTAATTTTGTGTTTTTTAAATATAGGAAATAAGTAATTTAAATATATAGCACTGAAATTGCAGATTTAAAAATATTGCTGAAATTATTATTTGAATGTAGCTTTTTGATGGTTAATTGATGTATCAAATTACAAATATTCAAGGACATAGTAAGAATGTGGGAGCATTAGGGAATCTTCTAGTCTTCATTTTTTTTATATTTTCCTTTTTCCATTGAAAACTTATGTACTAACTTAAAGTTTAGAAGTAATCTGATAAGATGGAACTGTGTTTTGTTGCTTTTTCAAAAAAGCAAACGTTACTAATTTCTTAATTTTTTTATATTTCTTGAAATCTAAACATCACTGAGTCTAAAAATTTTTAGTTAATTTATCCATCTTTCAGGAATCATGTAATCTTTTAATACACATATTACATGAAAATGCACATAGTCCATTTTCATCATAGTAAAACCTACTTAAGCAAAAAAGCTTAGCCCTGTGTGGTGTGTTGGTTCCACATATTGTTTTGCATCCTGTTCTTTTTACGTAATATTTTACGTCCATCTTACCTTGTCACTGTTTGCCTTTTTAAGATAGTGTGTCATTTAACTGCTATATGTGTTCTTTATGGTTAAGTATTTCCTTTGCCTTGATATTATAAACAGTATTGCAGTGAGCTTGTCTTTAGTTAACTCATTACTCACATATATCATCTCTTGAGATAAACTCCTAAAGATGAAATTGCTACACATATTACCAGTTGACTCTCGGATTGCACTAAATCATGTCTTTGATAATTCCTATCTATCATTATCTATAGGTCTTCTCCTCTGGGCCATTTTCTCTTGAGAAAATAATGACAACTTTGTTGGATAGGTAATAGGGCTTATCTTTTCAAATCAGTACTTTACCTCCTATCTGTGTGATTGGAATCTCAAATTTGGGTCCTTGGCTATTTTTAATTCCCCATCTTTAGGCTCTAAAGGATGGGGTTGTAACAGATTGGTGTAAAGATTTTTAGTTAATTCTTACTGTCAGCCATAAGACTAATTTTATTTTCAGGAACTTACTCAGAAGTCCTGAGCCTATCCAGTGCTCTTTAAGAGGAATTGCATTTTTTTTTGTTCACTGTCACTTCATTTTTCTCATCTTTCAAAAGTTTCTTAACTCCAACTCCCTATATTATGTTGGTCAGATTGGTCTTTTAAGAAGAAATCATTAGGGCCTCCCTGGTAGCCAAGGAGTTAAGTCTCAGCAATATCACCTCAAAGGCCACCAGGAGGCCTGAGTTCCATTCCAGGTGAGAGAGCTAAACCCACATGATGCAGCAGACCTTTCCTGTCTTGCCTGCAGCCCCTCTTAGCAATGTAGTTCAATAAATCTGCTTGTTCTGCTCCCCACTCTGCCTCTGGTGAATTCTCTCACCCCCACCCCCCACCCCAGCTCTTATACACAAAGATAAATAAAATCTTTTTGAAAAGAAATCCTCATACTCCTGTCTAAGACTCTAATACTTTTCTGTTACAATTTTATATCTTGTTTTGAAAACTCTATATGGTTTATGAGATCACTAGTTATGAGTGCCCATTTAACCTTATCTTGCACCATCTCACAGGTTTCTGTTGTGCTCTTGAAGCACATGAAGTAAGTTCTGTTTTTGTTTTGCTAATGACTAACAGAATGACTGGAATGCTTTTGCCTCCTGATTTTTACTTAACGGGTTCCTTTTTTCCCTTCAGATATGTGTTCCTGTGTCACCTCTTCAGAATCCCTTTCCATTTGCTGTCACCTGCCATTTCACAAACTGCCTTGTCCTTTTCACACATTGTAATTTTGTCTTTTCTTCATTGCTCTGAGCACTACGTGAAAACTTGTGATCTTAGTTTCCATCGATACCTGCCACTAGAATATGAACTGCATGAATGGAAGAGCTTTGTTTTTCATGTTTATTCCCTTATTCTCCGTGCTTGGAGCAATACCTTTCTCCTGGTAGACAGTTGTTTAGTTGTTTTGTTTTATTGAGTTAATAAATGATAGCAGGCCTTCTTATAATGAGGGAATTATATGACATTTTTTACTGATGATTTGCTTTTATAATCTGATCAAAAAAAGAATATTGCTTTAATAAAGTGATTAAAGAGACTTGAAGTTTTGAAGAAAATTGTATCAAACACAATAGGTGAATTTCTTAAAAGTCATAATAGTACAGTTCAGTATTTTAATTTTAGAAAGTGGACCGGATGTTCAAGGACCACAGTTAGAAACTGCAGCTAAGCATTTTGAACAAAAGCATGAATAGCCATTTTGAAATTGTAAAATATCAGTTTACTCTTTTTTTCCTTTAGTACAGTAACACATAAACAGTGTTTGAAAGCATGAATAACATGATACTCAGCCATGCTAGAGAGCTGAGTTTGTTATAAGGCACAGTGCTGCCTGATGGAGGAGCTGGAGCTACAAGTGAAATCAATCCTTAAGACAGTGTTCTTTTACATAAAAAGAGGAAATTTTTTATTATTTATATTTTTTTACATCATTTTTCATTAAAAGAGAGGAATTTGAACTGTAATTGCCCTCTGCCTGGACCCCTCATTCATGGAATAGAAATAATAATGTCCTTCAAGCATTGTGATGATTAAAGAATTTATGTATATAAAGCAATTAGCACCCTGCCTGAGGTAAAGAAAGTGCACAATAACTTAAAACAACTATTTGTTGTTAACTATAGTGGCTTAGTATTCCTGGAAAGAAGTGGGATTGAAAAGTAGGTTGGAACCAAATTGTGAAGGGTACTGAATATTACACTGAGCTGACAGAGCAGTGTTGGTATTGCTAATGTTTGAGAACCTGGTTATAGTTGCTTAGTGGGTTCAAATGGTGAAAGATAGGCAATAGGGAGGCCAGATAGAACTTAATCAGAAAATTGTATAGGGTAGACAGCTTAGGTCTGAATATATAGTTAATGATACTGAGAAAATAAAGGGGGAGATGTGAGGAATTGTTGAGTCACTAATTTGTTAATTTGGTCTAGGAGTGAGAGGAATTGGATGGGCCTCCCTGGAGGTGCAAGGGGTTAAGCACCGCACTATGGAGCAATCCGAAGCCTCTGCAGCACGAGTTCAATCCCAGGCCGGCCAGGGAGCAACCCACATGGCTTAACAGACCTCTCCTGTCTTGCCTGCTGCTCCCCTCAGCAGTGTATTTCACTCAGTCTGCCTGTTCTGTTCCCCACTCTGTCTCCGGTGAATTCTCTCACTGCACCCCCCCAACCCCTCATCTCTGGCCTGTACCCCAGCTCTTGTATGCATAAATAAACCTAAAAAAAAAAAAAAAGAGGAATTGGTGAAAATGAGATTTTGAAAACCATAGGGCAAAATGATTTTGGTAATCATTAAAAGGCTATAAAGTAGAGAGCTGGTTTTATGGGGGCAAACGGTGGTTTTATGTTTAGTATTGGTAATAATCTTTTAATTGTAAAAGTAGTACTGTTAGGGGGAAAGGATGTTCTGAGCTAATTCCATGCAGGCTTTGTGGACTCCACCCCCACTCCAGACCAAAGCCATCAAGACATTGGGAAAGACAAATCCTGTCACCACCAAAGGGAAGGTGGCTGGGACCTGAGGGTGGAGTTAAGCAGCCAGGTTTGGTATAAAAACCAGACACGTGGGCCTTGGGGGGCTCGCTCTGTTGCTCGCCTCCTGGCTTCACAGCTCCTGGCTCGCGGCCAGCTCTCAGAGCGCCATTTGGGATTCCAGATCGGTGGATTGGGTAGGACACATTTAAAACTTTGTCTCCCACTTTTCTCCCTGAGTTGTACATTTCCTCATTTGCCCTTCCCTTGTAAATAAACCTTTTATTAACCTTTCGTGTGTGCCTGCAGTAGAGCATTGATAAGTCCTTTTAAGTGCGCCAGTGAGGACCCACATTCAGGCACCCCGTCTTGTATCGGGGCTGCCCTATAACAGTACCACGTTCCTCATAGTTTAGAGACCATTAAGAACACACATAGACACCACCTAAAATCTCATCATCCCTTAATCTTTGACAAATAGAGTCATACATTTACTGGAAACATTTCCACATGATTATAAATACTCTAATTTTTTGAGAGATTTATTTATTTATGCATACAGGAACTGAGGTGCAAGCCAGAGGTGTGGGTGGTGAGAGTATTCACCAGAGACGGGGGGGGGGGGTGCAGAACCGGCAGATCTACTGAAATATGCTTCTGAGGGGAGCTGCGGGTGAGGCAGGCATGGTCTGCTGCGCCTTGTGGGTCCGTGCCCTGCCCAGGGATTGAACTCATACCATACTCACACTACAGTGGCTGGTGATAGCTTGATAGTACTGAGACTTTAATCCCTGTGCCACTAGGGAGGCCAGTTGTAAGGATTTTAGCCCAAGAATTTCTCAGATTTTACTCTGAGAACTGTTTTAACAATCATACGTTAGCAAATTCTAGTTTAGTTTACATAAGCAAAAACAGTCATTAAAGAATATAATATTCTTCACAGGGAGCTTGGGGGTTTTACTTTGTTTTGACCTAAAGATATATTGATGTTATCTATGCACAAAGGAGGGCAATTGCTGGGGTCTGATCATTTCCTGATTTTTGTTTTGTATTTTTTTTCTTGCTTTTATATGCATTTATTTTATGTAGTATTTTTTTCTGGGCCATAAATTTCTGCTGCTTTTTTTTTTTTTTTTTTTTTCCATTTCCTCTGTAAAACCTTTCTTCTGCGCAACATGATTCTGGTTTAGGAACTGCTTGCTCTTTTTCAATAAGGATCATCTCAGTGTGGCAGGGAGAGCTCATACACAGGTTAATTTGACCATGAGCTCTAAAATTTTGAGACAACCTGAATGTGTCAACTCCATTGTGACAAGTGGCACATATTCTGTAGAGTGACAGTCTTTAGATGAGTTGGGCTTTTCAGATATGCATACCCTTAATGACCTGGGCAGTTAAGATTTGACCCTCTTGATTTACATGACTTAATAGGGTTTCCTAGGTCTTCTGAGTAACAATACATAACCAGGTCACCTCAGGCCACTTAAGGGAAGAGCAGTCACCAATTTCTAAAGAATGTGTCTGCAGTTGCAAGGGCTGGGTGCCCATTGTTTAAATTTTTATTGGACTCCTTGGTCATTAGGGTGTATTGAAAGGCTGGTTTACCCTCAGGCTGCAGATTCTTGCATAACTGCCTCACAGAACAGAAAGTCAGTTTTGACTTTGAAGCCCTTGCAAGGTATCTCTGCTTTGTTCCTTTCTGGGCCTGGGAGGGGTGATTTCCAGAGCATTTATGTTAACTGTACAGTCACACTGTTTTGCAGTCAACTCTCCAGAACTCTCTTTATCCTAAAACACTGAAACTTAAAAACAACTTCCATTACCCACTGTCCCCAACCCTGACAGCATTTTTCTGTCTGAATTTGACTACTCCAATATAAGTGAAACCATGCAGTATTTTCTGTAGTGTGACAGGCATATTTCACTTAGCATCGTGTCCTCTATGTTCTTCCATGTTAGAACATGTTACAGAATTATTTTACTTTTAAAGGCTAAATAATGTTCTATGGTATATATAGCCCATTTTGTTTTCCTACTCATCTGTTGATGGACATGTGGGTTGCTTCCACCTTTTGAATATTGTAAATAATGCTGCCATGGGACTGGGTACATAGCATATGTCTCTTTGTGTCCTTTTAAGGCTTTTGGGTATATACTCAGAAGTGGGATTGGTGACTCACACAGTAATTCTATTTTCAGTTTTTTGAGAAATCACTGAACCATCCCAACCCACCACTGGTAACCGCTATTTTTTGCTTTCTTAGAACAGTGTCCAAGCTTTGTTTTCTCCACATCCTTGCCAACAGTTATTTCTATTTTATTGATAATAGACATCCTAATGGGTGTGAGGTAGACATCCTATTGTGGCTTAATTTGCATTCCCTAGTAAGTGATGTTGAACATTTCATGTGCTTGTTGGTCATTTGCTTATATTAGAGACTAGACATATTCAAATCCTTTTTCTAGTTTTTAATCAGGCTGTTTTTTTCTTGTGTGAAGTTAAAGTGTTTTAGTTTTACTTGTTATTAGAGCTTGGAGATACCTAAGACATCTAGTACTGGAAATTATTTTTTAAAATTCCCCAAGTGAGAGAGACAAATTAGCTAATGTTTGCTTGAATGTTTTTTATGTAAATGGAGCACAGTTTTGAGAGTAGTCTTTTCCATTTTATATATAGTTGATAGAAATTCGTTATATACTTTTTAAAGAAGATTCACAAAAGTACTTGTTCAAGTATATATGTTTGTTCAAATATATGCACAATATATGCACAAAGCTTGGACATTGTCGGTAAGAATGTAAAATAGTGCAGTTACTGGAGGTGGGATGAGAAGGTACGGTGGTTTCTCAAAAAACTGAAAATAGAATTACTGTGAAACATTGATCCCACTTCTGAGAATATACCCAAATATATACTCAAACATATGTGTGTTTTTCAAATATTTGTTCAAATATATGCACAAATATAATCGTGCATGTACACACACATTCGTGCATTAGAAAAAATGTGGAAAATACCACAATTAAGGAATGGAAGACAAAAATCACAACCTGCTATTAATATAGAATGTATACGGTGAAATATAGACCTCTTAGTTTTCTAGACCACCTCCTTTCAGATGAGCTGTGTTTGTAAAAGACTTACTTATGTCCTTTTAATGGTGTGTTAGGAATCATTTCTCTTACTATTTTTGCTTTCTGTTTCTGCTTGTTTTTGAAGCAAATGACAGTCATTCAACTGTCAAAATGAAGGACAGAAAGTCATGAAGAATAACAAGTACAGTACAAGTCCTTGCGTGTCTGAGGGTAGCTTCCCTTTCTGCTCACCCATGAAGGACAGATTGGCCTAATACACAGTGCTTCGGTCTGTTTTTAATTTTGTCTTAGCAAACTTTTCCTCTGTTCTCCTACACATTTCAACTCTGACTGGAACATAAAGCTAGGATATGGACACTTCATTAACTTTATTTGTTATTTGATGTGCCCTTTTATTAGGAAGGCCTAAGTTGCCTTTTCATTTTTGCTTCTGAATTTTTTTAGTTTCTTCGTAAGTTCCTATTATATGTATATTGTATCATCTGAGTTTTTCTCTGTGTTCACCTTTTCTCACCATTTTTCCTCATTTTCGTTAAGTCTATTCATGGGTTTTGATGCTGCTGCTGCTGCTGCTGTTTTGTTACACACTTATTCTTATATAAGGAGAACTCTGTGTGTCCAATGTAAGATTATTGTCTAATGCTGGAGGTTGTCTTGTCAGATTTAATTTTTTGCCTCTCTGTGAAAGAAGTGATTCGTTGTTGCATCTTGCAACTTGAGGGCAAGTCCAAGGCAATCTGTCTGAGGAGATGTTTAGTGCCAGAGTTTTTTGAGTTTACCCAGTTTGCCCAGACCTTTGTGGGACCTGCCTCTATTAGGTCAGAACACCCACCACAACACCCAGCACCCATTTATTTGGTAATTGTAATCCTTGGATCCTCTTTATGCTATTGGGAGTCCCAACAGGTGAAGATTGCCAGTGCCCTTAAGTACTATAAAAATAGTTAAACCTCCAGAACTTGCCTAAGTCACTGGGAGTTTGGATCTATTTATTTTAAATGTAAAATTCTGTTTAACTACTGTCTGCTATTTAGGAACCTTAATAGGAGCTTCTTCGTTGGTTGAATTCTTACATTTTTGTTACTGCCAATGAGTGCTTAATGCTTTTTCTCTCCCCAGTTTTAGATTATTTTTCCTAACCCATGGATTTAGGCTAATGTAAGGAAATAGAGGAAAGTAACAGGCTCTGAGAAGGAATCAAAGGATCTTTTCAGTAGGCAAAGTAGATAGCTATCTTCACTGGCTCCATCCTGTATGCAGGTATCCGAGTCCTGAAGTGAAAGCTGGTCTTTCAGATAAACAAAGATTTAACAGAGGGCACCCACCCTTTTCATCTATGTATTGCCTTTTTTTGAGCATCAGCATATTTTTAGGTCTGGACCACTTAAACTAGAAGGCCCATCTATCAGGAGTGATTGCATTAAGTCAGTGACTCACTATTCTTACCTATATAAACTAAATGCAAACTTGTGATTACTAATACAGCTCTCACAAAATAAAATCTATTGGACTGCTTCCCACATTTGAATCCTCACTTTTTTTTTTCCCTAAGATTTATTTTTTTATGCATACAAGCTCTGGGTTATAGGCCAGAGGTAGTGGTGAGATGGGATGGTGAGGGGATTCACCAGAGACAGAGTTGGGAACAGAACAGACGGATTGACTGGAATACACTGCTGAAGGGAGCAGCGGGTGAGACAGGAGAGCTGCTGTGCCATGTGGGCTAGCCCCCTGGCTGGGGATCGAACTCGTACTGCAGTGATGGCAGGTAGCTTCATAGTGCTTAGACTTAACACCTTGTGCCACCAGGGAGGCCCCCTGAATCCTCAGTTTGATTATTGAGTCAGCTCTATCATTGAGAGTGTGTTCAGTTAACAAGTACATTATGAGTCTTTTATTTCTTATCCTGTAAATAAAGAATATTTGAAGTACTACTCATGGGGCCCTTGGGTGCTAAGGGAGGTTCTTTAGTTCTGTAGGAAAGAATTCATGTGAGAGTTAGAAGTAAGCTTTATTGCAGGTGATAGTACATAGTCAAGAATGAGTGTGGAAAAATTCAAGAGAGAATAGAGCCTTTAGTCTTGAGGCTGCTGATAGAAATACTTTCTTAGTTTGAGGGGGCAAGGATTCACAGATGTGGTCCTGAATGGGTTCTAACCAGTTTTGTTTAGCATGACCACTGAATCATAACTTTTCATCAGCTAGAGTTTCACAACAGTAGTGCCCATTGGGCAAGTGAGATAAAGAGTCTTACCTAAGATGGTTTAGTTCACCTCACTCTGAAATGTGTATAGACAGGCCTTTTGTTTTTCCCCTCAGAGTTAGTGAATGGGGCTAGGTGGGGAGAGTTGCAGCCTATGTGCTAAATTCCTGTCCTACCTCACAATGAAATAAACTCTGTGATAGCATAAATGATTTATGACATTATTTTTGTAGCATATGAGCTTTTTTTTTCTTCTAGACTCTAAGTTTTTTTTAATGGAGTATACTCATTTTTAACCATGTAGTATTGACATTTTTCTTCCCTCATGCTAATTTTGGGAGTACTTCAAACCTTGTTTGTTTGTTTTCAGCATCAGCATTTGCTAATCTTCGCAATCTTCATCCAATTTTTATGTGATTAGTTTTTAAAATATGTCTTTATTATTGAGTCATGTCTCAGCCTATAGAAATTTTTTTAAATCTTTTTTCTTTTTTTTTTTTTTGTTTTAAGATTTATTTATTTCTTTATACAAGCACTGGGTACAGTCAGAAGCGTCAGAGGGTGAGAGAATTCCCCAGAGCCAGAGCGGGGAACAGAACAGGCAGATTGACGAAATACACTGCTGAGGGGAGCAGTGGGTGCAGCAGGAGAGTTCTGCGCGCCATGTGGGACCCTCAAACCAGCGCTGCAGAGGCTGCGGGCAGCTTCGCAGCCCAGCGCTCAACCGCTGCGCCACCGCGGAGGCCCATATTTTGACTTTTTTCATTTCTTGTTTTGATTCTCTTTGAAATCTACAAAGTTCTTAAAGATATATTCTAAGTTAAAGATATATATTTTTTTTAAATTCTGTAGCATTAAGGCCAGAAACATACATAAACTTGTGGTTGAAAATGTTGCTCCTTTGACTTTGGTCTTAGATCTTCGATCAGTCTAGAACTGGATTTTGCCCAAGTTTAAATTCTGGTTTCACCTCTTACTAACTCAGTGATATTGGACCAGGCATTTGACCTTACACCTCAGTTCCCTTGTCTGTAAAGTAGGTATAATAGTTACATTATCTATAGGGTTATTAGGAGAAATAAGTGATCTGGGTCCTTAAAACTGCCCAACATATAGTTAGTACCTCAGAAGTTTCAGGTCAAAGCATAACAACTTGGAGGTTTTCTAGTTAGCTGATACTGTTTTATTTAACCATTGAATTTGTCTTCTTTCTAGAGGTACTCTAAAAGAGTAAGATACCTGCAGTATTTTTATATCTATAGCCCTCTCATGAAGGAAGTGTGTTTATTGCTAATTATGTTTTTAGCATCTCAATGATTGCACCTGGTTTCTTAAGTTCTTTTAAATACATTCAGTCATTTTTTTGAGACTGTGACTTAGATGCATGAGACCTACTTGTCTGTCCATGGAATCTACCTTTTCAACTTTAGGTATAGTGTTGGTATTCACCCTTTTGGTAGTTCTTTACGTTTTCTTGGAAGCAGTTATCTAAGAAATCAGGTAAGCGTAAAGTGTTTTCTACCTTTCAACCCAGTATTGTAGAATATAATTGATGTGTTAAGAGACATGGTTCAGTTTAGGTGTGGTGTACACAGTGTTCCTTGCCTGACTTAGAATTTTACTCTAGAGAAAAGCAGAATAGGGGCTTAGACTTTCTACCCTTGGCTTCTATTTTAAGATGTTAGACTGAGATGCATCTTCTTTCTCTTCCTAGAACTTACAGAAAATATGTATTAAATACAATAATAAACATATAAAACCTAGTATAGTCTATTATAGAACTATATAATGAGATGTATGTAAATATATATTATGTTACAGATCTATTACATAAATATAAAGCTATAATGAGGGGGAATTAATGAAGAGGGTGAAATTGAATGGAAGAAGTGACATGAAATGGAGACATTGAGGTGAAATGTAAAGTTACACAGCTGTGCTGTTTGGGTGGCCATTAGCCACATGTGCTATTTAAATTGATACTGAAATTAAAATTTAAAATAAAATTTCTTGACATTAGCCATGTTTCAGTTTTCAGTATTCATGTGTGGCATTTGGCTACTGTGTTGGATAGTACAGCAAGTTCCATTATAATGTTTGATAAAGATTGTTTAAAAGAGAGATATAGCTAGAGAAATAGATACATAAGAAATGAAGAAATTAAATTTACTGTATATGATGTGTATAAATAAACTTTGCTGTAATAAGAGAAGGAATGTTATGGGTGTCAGCTCTATCTCAAATGGACATACACTTACAGGAAATGAAGAAAGAAACCATTTCCTGGTGTGTACCCTTGAAGAATAGATGCGTTTACACAAAATGGGACACCTGGAAGCAGGAGATTGGAACAACACACAGTGACTGAGGGCTCTGCACTGGAAACAATTGGAAGGGTCAACATCTGTGTCCTCTTTGTCTTGGCCCAGGTAGAAGTGATGAGGAGTCTTAACTGTGTGGGAACTTGGGGAAGAGTAAAAGGGCAGAGTCCCTTCTGGACCCTGGGGAGTACCCAGGAGTGATAGGGATCTTCTATTTGGAAAACCTATCACTGCTGTGATGCAAGCTAGATCTTAAGGACTTAATGACAACCCAAGCAGATTGTATGTGTACTTTATAGTTACGTAAATATAAAAAGCATCCCTGAAACCACACAGCATTTTCAGAAATTACTTAAGATAGCAGGCTTATAGGGAAGAGCTTTCCATTTGGAAATAGTTAATAGGAAAACCAGCACAATATAAACTGTTAAAAATGCCTAAATACATGGAGATCCTTGCCCTGCTCCTAACTGATATTCATCATAAAAGCGGGTTTCCTCTCAGCCATGTAACTAGAAACTACTTTTTTATTTTGATGAAGCAATGTTTAGGGATTCTAGGCAAGGAAACGGTAAATAGCAGTGTCAAAGCTATAATTCTGAGGAGAGATTAAAATGGAACAGGAGAACAAGTGAGATAATTTGGGAGATTTTTGAAAACTGAAATTGTGCTGAAGTTTAACCTTAATGAAGTAAGTTGGTGGTCTACCTTTGCACATAATACATTCCCTAAAAGGTGAATAAAATGAATTACACTAAATTTTAGGAACAAAATTGTATACTATGAGGGACTTTTCCCCCAGGGAGTTTTTTTTTAATTATAAAGTTATTATAATCATGATTTTTAGAAGCCTTTATATATTATTTGAAATGTAAAATTAGTAAAGACATAATTAAATATAAACTTCAATTTTAAATTAATAGCTCATTCTGTTAGCTAAATAGGAATAACACTTAGTAGTCAAGGAAGATCCGATCTTCAGTTTGGGAAGAATTCAGTTTTTTAGTGAACTGAGCTGGAGATTGCAGTGCTGATTTTAATGGCAGTCTCATCAACTTCCCTTCAGTCTGTCAAGGAAAAGATGTGTAACAGTTTGCTATTCTTTTGTCTTTTCATGCAATAGAAGGAAGTACTGTGATCCTCTTTGCATTCGTGAAATTCTTTTTGCATTTGGATCACTGACATTTATTGATGCTGAATCCCAATTCAGAATTATAAAATTCCGCTCTCCTTTTCATTTAGTGTCGAACATTCAACCAATCAGCGGAGGTCCAGGGAGTATCTTGAGTGGACCTAAATATTTGCCACTCTCAGCATGTCTGATTTCCCATTGTTGTTTCTCATCATAAGTATCAGCACTTGCGTAACGCCACAGTGTGCTGTTCAAAGCTGATGCTGACTGTAGCATCAGAGAACCTGAATTTAGTATCAAAAAAGCTGTTGAGGTTTATCTATATATAGTGTTTATTATACATTTCACACAAAGTTAGCTTTGTGCAATAGCTGAAGATATCCTGTAGATGGTGCAGAACTGAATATTTCACGGTATAGTTCTAAATGACGACAGTATTTGCTTTTTTGAGTTCCCTGATAGGGCAAGGGGACAAAAGCAAAGTGGAGAAGAGAAGAACAAGATGAAGAAAAAACAGATGGAGAATTGGGAAGGAAAAGGAAACAGTGAGAGCTGCAAATAGTACAACTTTCTTCATGCTGTCAGAATGTAGTGTTCTATCTTGCATCTGGTATCATGCTGGCTGAGCCTTTTTCTCTTTACTCATATCTAGACCTTACAGTTGATCACCTGCAGGGTTTAATGGAGCATCTGAATGACTAGTGCTAGTGGGTTGGGTTGATTTCTAGGATGCTGACTTAGGCTGTGCCTGTGAGATTTCATTCTGCCTGCTCTTCCATATTGTCCCCCTGTCTGACTAATCAGTAAGCCTGATTCTCAACATTTGAGCTTCATACTTATGATGCAAAAAATGACGAAAAGCCCTGCTCACCAAGAAACCTTGCTCTTAAAGCCTTTAATAGCTAATTAATTTTGAAATACCCAGAATTCTTCAACCTCTTGAATAAAATCTAGTAATACATCAAGGAAATATGTACATATATTATGTGGGTAAAAAATTAGCAGTGCCTTTGTACTGGTACTGAAACCATGCTTTTGCACTCAAATGTCATTGTAGGGGACATCTTTAAAAATTACAAAATAGTAATACTTAGCATTTACTCTATGTCAAGGTAGTGTTATAATACCCCATTTTTGCTTGTGATCTGTATGAGGGAGACACTATTTTAAAAGAGGAACGCTTAGCATATAAATATTAGTATATACCTACAAGGGAAATTTTAAAAATACATAAAAATAAAAACATTGAAATCATTTAGTTCTTGATAACATTTCAGTATGCTATTTTGTATATATAACACATTTTATGTATAAATATATTTCCTTTAGTCTTGTAAAAACTATAGATTAAGAACAATTTTGTGGGCCTCTCTGGTGGTCTAAGGTTTGAGTCTCAGTGTTATCACTACTACGGCCTGAGTTCCATCCCTGGCCAGGAAGCTAAACCACATGGCATGGTAGACCTTTCCTGTCTCACCTGCTGTTCCCTCTTGCTGTGTATTTCAGTAAGTCCACCTGCAATGCTCCCTACTCTGGTGAACCCTTACCCCCCGCACTTCTGGCCTACACCCCAGTTCTAAGCAAAAATAAATAAAATCTTTAAAACAAAACATTTTTGTACGTGGAGTAATGAGCAATTATAGCCATACTGTACATAGCCAAATACTACTAGGTTAGTCTTCAATTTGTATGGAGTATTAGTATAATGAACTGAGAATTTGGGGTTATGGGTCTAGAATTTACTGTGTGAACTTGAAGAAATCCTATGATATCGAGTCCATTTGTCATCTTCAAAATGTAGATATCAATCCTAATGTTTTATAAGAGCTATTCTAGTTCTGAAATTCAGTGTTTGTGACTTTCCCTCTATCCTTTATCTCATAGTTGAGAGCTTCTGGGTAGTTTAGTTTAATTCAACTTACAAAAATAATATGCAGAGATTAAATTTTTCCTTCCTTGCCTAGAAATCTCCCATCATAAAACCAATACATGTTTATTATAGAAAATTTGGAAAATCATGAAAAATGACTACTCTCAAGAATATGCCAACGAATGGAAGCAGCCATTCAAATTTGGGTGTATTTCATCCTATTCTGTTTTGATTTTTGTTTTAGGTAGTTGCATATATGCAATTTTATCTTTTAAAAATGTTTGTGAAATTGATCTTAACATTATAGCTGGTCAGCACTTAATTGTTTCCTTCCTTTCAAGTGACTGGCATTTTTTTTAAAGAAGGCTCCATTTATCTACCTAGGTTAAATACTTTCTTAGATTATTGAAAGAACTAGGTCTCTGTGACAAACTAGCAAGAGGATGTTTACTATCAAGAATGTTGGAAGTTAATTTTTTAATAAAAATCCCATTGATTCAGTACATCATGTTAATGTATTGGTGGAATGGTATTATTGATAGCTATACCATCTAATTATTCTATTCATTGCATTTTAAGTGTAAGATTCATGTTAGATTGAAGTTAAGTCTTGATAATTTTGATATCATTACACACATCAGACTGTTAAAATGTGAACCCCTTAAGTAGTTATCCATCAGTCAACAATTTAAAGAGAACTATAAAGAGAACTATATTTCATTTAGATGAACATTAATGTAAAGTTCTCTCAGGTTTAACTTCCTAAAGCAAGCATTCTTTGTAAAGCATCTCCCAAGTCTGGCCAATGTTTAAGTGAAGTTCTAGAGAAATTCACTGCTCTAGAACAAAGCTGCTTTCTGGTCTTAGAACCTTGCTACACGCCAGTCATCTTACTCTAATATAATATTCTTGGTAGTTTTTTTTAGGATTAATAAAATTTAATACATGTTAGAATTGAGATAGTTTATGTACAAGAAAATGCACAAATATTAAGTAGACAGTTCATTGATAAATTTGGATAGGTGTTAGATATATTACAGTAAATGTTACTCTAATTTGTACTGAGATTTTAATTATTGGCTAAATGCATTGTTTAATTAAAAAGTGCATATTTAAACAGGAAAATTATAGAATGAGAAGAACATGAACTTTCGTAACTTTTTGAGTTTTAAAAATGCATATATGTATGCAAATTTTCTTACAACGCAAGCTGATTTAGGGTTGCCTCTGATACTTCCCCATGGCTCGCAGTTGAGTATCATTGGTCCATAATCAGTGCAAGTTGGAAGAGGATCAGTGTGAAATCTTGTATTGCTTTCATTACCCTGTATCTCTATTTGAAAACATCTCTCAGTTGTTACATTTAGATGCCCCTGAGCTAACTACAATATTGTGAGGCCCTGACTTGGCATCACTTTAGAGGAGTAAGCACTGATGATGTAACTATTGTTCAACATGGTGACATAGCTGTTATAAAGTGTTAGGCTTTACTGATTAAGTGTTCAGTATATGGAGAGTAAGTTCTATTTCACTGGATGTTGGACACCAGGTTTCTGTGTTGGTCTCCAGATTTATATTACCAAAAGGCAGGAATCAGGATGGTAAAAGAAATAGAAGCAGAATACCTTGAACAATTGAGGGAACTGGGGATATCAGAGGTCAGAGTGAGGGACGGGTATAATTTATATGCTACTTATCTTAAAATGCTTGAAAAACTAACAGAAGAGGGGAACTGAGTTTATGTGGGAGAGCATTACTAGGACAGTGGATATATTACAGGTGACAAGACCAATCTGCCAGTTAGGACCGTCTAATGTGAAATTACTATTTTATAGTTTAAGCCTCTGCCATTTACATATACAGCAAACCTTAAACACAAAGCAACTCCTAGCCATATTAATGCAAACTTAACACTAACTTATTTAACCTCAGTTCCTAGTTACCTGATACGTCAAGTTCAGCTTTTAGCAAAATATTACAAGTCTTGCTAAAAACGCAAAAAAGCAATTTGAAGAAACAAAACAAGGCTCATAAGAGATTCACTACAGCAGATATTTTGGATTTATTAGGCCAGGAATTGTAACAGTTGAATATTTTATTAAGGTCTCTAATGGAAAAATAGACACTGTAAGAGTAGATGAAAGTGGAAAGGTGAAGACACTTAGAGAATCAAAAGCAAAAGCTGGAAATAAAAAACAATGACAAATGAAGATTGCCTTTGACACCTCAAATGGATGCAGCTAAGGAAAAAATCTGGGATTTGATGCTGGATCAATAGAAACGTCTCAAGCTGAAATGCAGAAAGGAAAGAAGAAAACCCTAGAACATTCAAGATTATGGGACAGCTTGGAAAGGTATTTCTTTGGAATATCAGAAGGAACTAATGAAGCAGAAGAAATATTTTAAAGTAGGGCCTCTCTGTGGCACAAGGGGTTAAGACACAACCTATGAAGCTGTCTGCAGCCACTGCAGCAACCAGAGTTTGATCCCTGGCCAGGGAGCTGCCCACATGGCGCAGCAGACCACTCCTGTCGCCTGGAGCTCCCCTCAGCAGTGTATTTCAGTCAGTCTGCCTGTTCTGTTCCCCACTCTGTGTCTGGTGAATCCTCTCACCTCCCCGCCACACCTCTGGCCTGTACCCTAGTTCTTGTATGCATAAATAAGTGGATCTTTAAAAAAATATATTTTGAAGTACTGATGATCAAGAATTTTCGAAATTAATGACAGACATGAATAAAGCACTGATGCCAGAAACACAGGAAACAAAAACCAAGCAGAATATCAAAAAGCAAACAAAACTACAGACTGTGGTTAGTTAAACTGCAGAAAAGACAAAATCTTAAAAAATCGAGGGGTGAAAACATTCTATCAAGGATAACAATTACAGTGGACTTAGAAGCAGAATCACACAAGCAATTAAAGAATGGGGCCAAAAGTATTGAAAAACACCACTTATCTAGAATACTAATATCCATCAATGAGTGTTCAAAAGTGAAGGATAAATAATGAATTTGTTGCTGGAGATGGTCAAGATGAAAGATGAGAGAAATGTTGAGTCTAATGTTTACCTAAGAATGTTCTACTCAAACTATTAGTTCTGGAAGATGTTAGTAGGTATTCAGCAAAAATATGTGTTTCAGCATTTTTGGGCAATGGTACAAATCTTAGTCTACTCCTGGAACTTCACTCTCAACATGAGAGTATTGAGGATTGAGCAGGGATGTAACATTCTTAAATACCTTCTCCCCACTTGAGTTTGAAATTGCTTAATAAAGGGTCTAAGTTATATGTGTCCTATGAGGTCCTGGATTATCACTCACCACTCACTCTTCACCCCCACCCCTGTCAAACTTGATAATGATTAGATTCCCTGGAATGCTAGACAGCAGTCCTGATCCAACTGTTGAACTAAATCCTTGCTTTTTCTTGTTTCCTTTGTGTCTTTTTCCATGTTGTTGTTACTATTACAGTTACTGGTTCCTCTTTTTTTTTTTATTTAATCTCAGCCCCCATTTCTATTATTCATAAGAAAATGAAATTTCTACACTACTGAGGATTCCAGAGATACTCTAATGGCAGAACTAGACTGCCTTAATCCAAATCAGTTGCATTTTGCGTTTTAGGGACATATTGCTAGTCCAATCACTGTGGTGATCCTATGTTTGATAACATACTCCTTCAAATATTCAGCTCAGTAAAAATTCTAAGTTATGAGAAGCAGGATAGTATAATGGTTAAGCATGAGGATGGTTTAGGTTAAATCTCCTTTTTGCCCCTATCTGCTAACTTTGGGAGAAGTTTCTTAGGTGATTAATTTCCTTTCATAATCTATAATGCAAGGATAATACTCTCTACCTATGAAAGTTAAAGGAGGTACTTATTACAATGGTTGACCTTTAGTTAGCACATCAAAATTTTGGTTAGGGTTTTAGAGTGCTAGATGAAATGTAGAAATGTAATTATTTACAGCAATAAAATTATTATCACTGCAGTTTAGTAACTTCAAAACCCAGAATAGGTAGGCATTTGGGATTGTTTTGGTTTGTTTTTGTCACTTGTTAACAATATAGAAGGCTAATGAACACTCTGCACTCATAGAATTGTAACTTATTAACAGGTGGGAATTATTTCAAGGCTATTTTTAAAAATAAACGTTTACTGTACTTAAGAGAATAGTTATTTAAGAGAATGATAATAACCTTTGAAAGGACCTAAAAAATATTGACTTAAGTGACACATTTACACTAAACTCCCACTAAAAGGTAAAATTTTTCGTTTTTAAGTAAAAATGGTTCCATCAGAGATGTGTAGGATAATGTGACGAGAAATGAGAAAGGATTTGATGATTAGGTTTTATATTTTAAAAATCTCACTAGCAGGATCATATCCCAAGTTAAATTTGGGTATTTGTTTTCTATGAAATTACTAAGGGCAAACCACTGAAATCTTCACCTGCTTTGTACTCTGTTCCCTGAAGATCACAACAGACATGACTGATCACAGTCTTAGGAAGTCCCTAAAATGAAATTTCTTGCTTTGTTTTTAAAAATTTGTTTTAAAATCTTAATACTTAAGTTAACTTTTCCTATCTCACCTAGCTAGTATAGAGCCCCAATACCAGGGTAGGAAAAGTGAAATTAAGTAATGTAAATTATCCTAACGGATGAGAATCAAAGCTTCTTCAGAGTTATATTAAATACAGTTGCTTAAGAAAGACTTGCCAACATCTTAAGAGAGATGAAGGACATACTAAAATAGATGTCAAAAAAGAAAACCATTTAGGAAGCCTTGTTTTCTGAGTATTTTAAACTCTGGACTGTGCTCAAACATACTTCCTACAAAAGCTACACAGCTTGCTTGCTAGGACCGGGAGTGAGCTTTCTTTGGCTTCATAATTTTCTCTTCCAAGTATTCTCTCAAGGAGTGGGTAGGAAGCAAGGATAGATGTGATGTTTGCAGTTGCTTAATGCCCACTAAAGATAACATGTGGACACAGTTGAAGTTCTCCATATGTTTTTTTTAAGTCACAGTCATGTATGAAAGAGAGCAGAATTATTAGCATCTGCAAGGGAAAGTCATATACTTACAGTCAAATAGTTATTTAAAGCAACTGGAATTATAACTGCTTCTGAGTCAACCCGTAAGAACTCCAAATTTCAGGAAATTTATTCTCTTCATTGTTCTTACAGCAACATGGCTCTATCTTAGAATGATAACCAGAATTACCTAACATTTCATAATTTCAAAACTCCCACATTATACCTCAGATTCCTGTAAAACTGATACCAGTGTTTTTTTTGTAAAGGAAAGTTTGAGGCTTAGCTAATCTTAGCTCCTTGCCTACAATCACATAGGTAGTAAACTGAGGAGACAGTACTGGCATCCAGTCCTGCCACCACACCCAGGGACTGGGAACCTGTTCACACCAGGACACAGGAACACGCCAGATATAAAGACTACAAAACAGTACAATCTCTGCTTACAATGGTTTGGCATACAATTCTTTCACTTTACAATGGTGTGAAATTGGGAAGCATTGAGTAAACACTACCATGATAATCTTGTGATGTTGGGCAGCAGTAGGAGCACTAGCTTCCAATCAGCATTTTTGACTTAAAGTTATTTTCAACTTGTGAAAGATTTATTTGGATGTAACCCCATCGTAAGTCAAGCAGTATGTCTATAGTAGTATTTAAGTTCAGAAATAGCTGAAGTCACAACATCACAGTAGTGTGAGGCTGGAATAGGAAAAATTTGGCAGTATTTGGTCTTAAAGTAGATCTTAAGTAATATATCAGATTTGGATGCTTGGTATATACTCAGTATTAACTAAAGTAAATCTGTAATGGTGGTTCAGATTTCAAACTATTTCTAACCTACTTGCTGTACATACAAGACAAAATTGTACCTCCCCCTGATTCAGTAAATTTTCTCAAAGATTTATTTTGTTTATGCATACAAGAGCTGTGTTATAGGCCAGAGGGTGTGTGTGTGTGTGTGTGTGTGTGTGTGTGTGTGTGTGTGTGAGAAAGAGGATTCACCTGAGACAGAGTGGGGAGCAGAACAGGCAGATTGACTGAAATACACTGCTAAGGGGAGCAGCGGGTGAGATGGGGAGGTCTGCTGCGCCAGGTGGGTCAGCTCCCTGGCCCGGGATGGAACTCTTACTGCAGTGGCTCCTGCAGTGGCTCCTGATAGTGTCATAGTGCTCAGACCCCTTGCATCTTACGGAGGCCCTTGATTCAATAATGTTGCAGTACCATGGCTTTTATAAAGATTCCTGTCCTTGAGATGGAGATGGATGCATAAATAATGTGTAAATAAAACAGCACAGAGATAGTTTCAGCTGGCAGCCAGGAGTGAGAATGGCAGGCAGGAACTGAGGATGTTTCTAGAAAATATGAAAATTTATCTGCACTAAAACATGGCTAAAAGTTTTGCAGAGTGGAGAGGCTTGGATATGATAGATGGAAGTGAATCTTTGAAACTGGATCTAAAAAATCTGGTCAGACTTGAGAGTTGCAAGAGACTGAAATAATGCCTGTCTTGTGGTGGTAGTGATCACAGTGGCAAGTAAGGGGTGAATCAATTAAGGACAGAAACGTGGCTCTTATTGAATAAGGGGGATAGTGAGGGAGAAGTAAAGTGACTCATGTAAACAATTGATAAGGATAAGATAAAGCATTGTTTTTCAAAGTGGTATCTGTGTGCTGCTTCAGGACAATTTATTGTCATAGCTATATGTTTATTTTAATATGAGTCAAATCCAAAGCTAGCACATAAACAAGGTGCAACATGTCTGATTATATGAATCTTACTTCATGTAAATAAGCTGAGTTTATTTAAATATCAAGAATATAGCTGACTGGTAGTAAAGACATATGAAGGATGTCATTTAACTGAATTTTGGAAAATAGTGATTTAAAGTTTGGAGGGGTGGCATGAGGAAGCCTGGGATTCTAAATCCAGCCTATATCAGGATCAAGGTTTTGTTACATAGATGAATTGCTCACATGTATGCATTCACATACACGTGCTTCTTTACACACACACTCATTGAAGTATGTACCTAATAGGTATGGTCTTTTTTAAATTTTTTTTTAGATTTATTTATTTATGCATACAAGAGCTGGGGTACAGGCCAGAGATGCGGGAGGTGAGAGGATTCATCAGAGACAGAGTAGGGAGCAGAATAGGCAGACTGACTGAAATACACTGCTGAGGGGAGCAGCAGGCGAGTCAGGAGAGGTCTGCTGCTCCATGTGGGTTGCTCCCTGGCCAGCGGGGGATCGAACTCGTGCTGCAGAGGCTGCAGATTGCTTCATAGTGTGGTGCTTAACCCCTTGCGCCACCAGGGAGACCCAATATTTATGGGCCTATTAAATTTTTAAATATTGGCTAGATAAAGTTGGGTAAGATGGAAAGGAAAGAATTTCTGGAGGCAGGAACTGGTTCTCTGGTTAATTTTACTTGGTTCCTGTTATTGAGGTATAATTAACACGCAACATTATTTTTAGGTGTACTACAGAATGATTCTACATTTGTTTACCCTGAGAAATGTATCAGTTAACAAAAAGATTAATTGACATTGTCACCATATGTAGTTATGAAAGTCTGTGTGTGTGTGTGTGTGAGAGAGAGAGATAAGAACTTTTAAGATCTTTCGTAGCAGAGCAGCTCTCCCTGTGGCCGTGCAGGTATCTCTTTTTCTCTCCTTTTTCTAATAAACCTGACCTTTTAGAATGTAAAAAAAAATAAAAGAAAAAAAAGCTTTTTCGGGGGCCCCCCTGGTGGCACAAAGGGTTAAGCACAGCACTATGAAGCAATTCGCAGCCTCTGCAGCACGAGTTCGATCCCCGCCAGCCAGGGAGCTGCCCACATGGCGAAGCAGACTTCTCTTGACTGGCCCACTGCTCCCCTCAGCAGTGTACTTCAATCAATCTGCCTGTTCTGTTCTCCACTCTGTCTCTGGTGAATCCTCTCACCCCCCGCACCTCTGGCCTGTACCCCAGCTCTTGTATGCATAAATAAATCTTTAAAATAAAAAGATTTTTTTTTGTAGCAACTTCCAAACCTGCAACACAGTATTCTGTGGTCACCTTAGTAA
This sequence comes from Talpa occidentalis, assembly GCF_014898055.3. Taxonomy (NCBI): domain Eukaryota; kingdom Metazoa; phylum Chordata; class Mammalia; order Eulipotyphla; family Talpidae; genus Talpa; species Talpa occidentalis. Next base: position 29,342,050 of record NW_023601322.1, read on the forward strand.
CATAGTACATCCCCAAAGGTGAAAGTTTTAAGTCTTTTTGCCCTCTTTCACCCATTTTGCTCATCCCCCATGCCATGCCTCCTGTATCCACCAATCTGTTCTCTTATCTATGAGTTTGGTTCTGGGATTCCCCATATAAGTGAGGTCATACAGTAGTTGCCTTTATTTTACCTCATTTAGCCTAATGTCCTTGAGGACCATATGTGTTGTCACAGATAGCATTGCTAGGATTGCTAGGTGATTTTGTCAGTATGCAAACATCATAGAGAATAATTACACAAACATAGTATAGTTTGCCACACACCTAAGCTATGGCCTATTGGTACCACTGTTGTAAATATGGTCTGCCATTAACAAAATATTGTTAAGCAGCACACTTTATCTGTCCATTGATGGTCACTTAGTATAATTCCTTATCTTGGCTACTATAAATAACACTGCAATGAAAATGGGAGTACATGTATCTCTTCACGATAGTGATTTTTGTTTTATTTGGATCAATACCAGAAATCAAATTGCTGGATCACTTGGTAGTTCTATTTTAATTTTTTGAGGAATCTCCACCCTGGAGGTTTTCCATAGTGACTGTCCCAGTGTACATTCCCACCAAGGGTTCCCTTTTCTCCCAACTCTTGCTATTTCTTATCTGTTTGATGATAGCCATTTTAACAAGTGTGAGGTGATAACTCATTGTAGTTTTGATTTGCATTGCCCTGACAAATTCCTAGATACATAGAACCTCTTAACATTGGATTATCAACAGAAAATCTGAAGACACCAATTACTAGTAAGGAAATTGAGTCAATAGTCAACAACCTCCCAAAATCCAAAAGCCCAAGACCAGAGGGTTTTACTGGTGAATTCTATACAAACATTCAAAGAATTAATACTAATGATCCTGTGGTATCGGTTGCAATGTCTCCTCTCATTTCTGATTGTATTTATTTGAGTCCTCTTTCTTTTGGTGAGTTTAGCTAATGTCAGCTTTGTTTATATTTTCAAAGAAACAATTCCATTTATCTTTTCTGTTTTGTCCTTTTTTCCCTTTATTTCATTTATTTTCCCTCTCGTCTTTGTTATTTCCTTAATTCTACTTTGAGCTTTTTGTTACTTGTTTTCTAGTTCCTTGAGGTGTAATGTTAGATTGCTTATTTGAGATTATTTTTGTTTCTTGATATAGGCATTATTGTTATGAACTTACGTCTTAGAACTGTTTTTTGTGCATCCCACATATTTTGGTTTCTGTATTTTTCTTTTCATTTGTCTTAAAATAATTTTTCTTTTGATTTCTTTGATCTATAGGTTGTTCAGTAGCATGTTATTTAATCTCCACATATTTGTGAATTTTCCACTTTTCTTGATTTCTGGTTTCATATCATTGTATTTGCAAAGGTTGCTTGATATGATTTCAGTCTTCTTAAATTTATTAATACTGTGTGGCCTAACATGTGAACTATTCTAGATAATATGAGAATGTTCCATGTGCACTTGAAAAGAATGTGTGTTCTGTTGCTTTTGAATGGAATGTTCTGTATATATCTGTTAAGTCCATCTGCTCCAGTGGTCATTTAAGGCCAGTGTTTCCTTACTGATTTTCTGCATGCAATGCACTTGTTGGGAAAGCAAGGAAAAGGCTTGAAACTTTCCAAATACATGTATGTGTGCTGCTCTTTCCTGGTTCACTTTTACCAGTTTTGTCATTTATTAATACTGGCAACATTGTTGCATTCTGTAACTAGTCTCTTTTTTCATTTGAATCGAAGGATTAAGATAAATTTTATATTTTTAGCAATTGAAGAATAGACTATCTGAATACTAGAAATTAGGGTGGGCAATAATGACTACTGAGGATGGGACATTTCTCAAAACATCTGGCTTCCACAGGAACAGAGAATAATTGCTTTTGAGCATGTTTTAATAGCATCCAATATATCGTGCTGTCCCTAAAATGCTTTAGGTATTATTCAAGAGTGATTTAGCTAAGAACAGTAGAGCAGATGGAAATATGTTTTTACCCCCATAAGCCAGCATGTTCTGAGGGAGAAATGAGTGCAAAATGAGATGTGTAATGAGATCCTGCTGAGAGGTATGCACTTAGAGTGTAAAATGCTCTGGGGGTTATCTCTTGTACACCACTCTGAGCTACCACGCTGAAACCTGGTTTTCCAGTGTGTATCACTGATGAAGGGGAGAAGGAAAGTGGAAAATCTCCCCTTGAGATTATAGATTCCTATGAAACTCTGTTTTACTTTACCTTGATTTTCATTCATGACAGATTAGAAATGCAGGATGTATATATACATGGCAAGAGTTGACACCCCTGTTATGTACCCCAAGTTATCCATGAACTTTTCTAGCTCTCAACCTTGCCTGCTTCCTCTGACAGTGTGCCTAATTCCTCATGCTCTAGATTACTTCTTCCCCCCATTCCCTGAGAGCGATTATGTTGTAATAAGTTTAAGAAATCCCTTTCCCTACCAGGAATATTTCTTTGAAAGAGGAGACTCAGTAATACAGTTGACCTTTGCATAACAGCTCCCAGTCAAATATCCATGCATAACTTATAGATGGCCTTCAGAATGCGTGGATAGAAAAAAGCCTTGTGGACCTATGTTGTTCAAGGGTCAACTGTATAAAGAAACTTCACTAGTGATTTCACTTTAGGCACAAAACCTGTAGAGAAATGGTTCACAATTCTGTGTATTTGTATTTTGGCAGTTTTTACAAAATTTGTGGGCTCTGGACCCAGTTTCAGAGATTTTCCTTTACTTGATATGTAGTGGGAACTGGAGTTCTCTTGAAAAATATGAATTCTCTTTAGAATATCATGGTTGATTTTGATGTGCTTGAGTTTAGAAATATGACAGAAGAGTCCTTTGTGGATAGGCTTTCTACACAATGTAAAGCTTATCACTCACCTGCTCTGTTTTGTTTGTGAGATCAGCCTTAGAGGGAGAGAAAAGGTCATAGTCTTTCTAGAAGGAAGAATACCCATTTTCTGGATTCCCACTTAAAATTTTATTAGGTGATGTAGTATAAAAGGATCCTCTCTCTTCCCATATGGAAGTCTGAAAACTTCCCCTGAGAAGATTTATTCCCACTACAGAAAATGGACTGTTTTCTCAAAACCAAACATGATTATGGATTGTTTTCCAATCTGACATCTTGGGCAACCGTCTGCTTCTGTGTGCTATTGGAAATCTCTGGTTGTCTGATGAAGGCTTTGGCTCTTTTTCAAGTTAAATCTTTTAAGTGTAGAAAATAAAATGCATAGCATTACAAAGAAACAAGTTATAGTAGAATATAGTACTTAAATAATAAAATGCGTGCAATAATATGTGCTTTTTTTATTGACACATTAAATAACATTTAGTGGGTTCCTCAACTTATCACCATATTTTCAAAGTAGTGATAAATAGTATTTCATGATTGCTATAAAAAATAACTAATGTAATATTGAAACAACTGGTTTCTATTGGAGGAAAATCTCACAGGTACTGAGTACTCCTGTGGTTTGTTACCAGGATTCACAATTGAAAACAATGTTACATTTCAGTTTAGTTTTGTGAAAATAAATAGGTAATTTTTCTTATCCCAAACTCAGGGATACCTACAAATCTTCTCTGCTGCAGTTAAGTATATTAACATGTTAGTCTCTTTATAGGTGTGAAACAACAAGTTAAGTTTGTGGTTTTTCATAATAGAATTTACCTGGTGGTATATTTTCAAAGGCCCTCTTTTGATCCTAAAGATCACATTATAATCTTTTTTGAATTTATCATGAACTGAGTCTAGTACCAGATTTTATGCAGAGCTTTGTTAGCTAGAGAGCTCTTTTCTGAACACCCACAATGCTAATGGAAGTGATTTGATGTTGCAGGAATACAAGCGCAAGTTAGCCAGAGTTTCCCTGGTGCGCAAAGAACTCAGGTCCCGGATCCAGAGCCTGCCAGACTTATCTCGATTGCCCAATGTCACTGGCAGCCACATGCACCTGCCCTTTGCGGGGGACATCTACAGTGAAGATTGACGACCAGTCTCTTTCCAGGGCCCAGGACTTTGCAAGAAATGGAGACAGGTTAGGTGGATAGTCCTGTAGCGTTATTTTTGTATATTGTTGAGAGAGTGACACTAACAAAAAAATGACAAGTAATTTATAAAATTGTTTAAAATGTTGGTTTGTTTACTATTTTATTGGTAAGTTAACTTAGTTTAAACAAAGTGGTGGTCTCTGTATTAATAAGCTCACAAATAGTGATTATTTTCAGAAGATCTTTTGTAAATTTTTTTTTTTAATTCAGGGCCTTGTGAGAAATTCCATGTTTCTATTTCTTCATGTATTTTCATGTTTCTTTTATTTTCTTCAGTATCTAATCACTGTATAGTATGTAATTCTGAAAGGGTAAGAACTAATCAGGATTTGGTTGAGACTTTTTATGGTATAGTTAGGACTTGATTGTAGAAGGGACTAAATGTTTCGACTTAATCCTCCCCCTTCTTGACCAAAATATCAGTTCTGTGCCTCTCAATGCCTTTGATTCTTTATCCCTCCGAGGTGCGTAACAACCCTAAACATGGATGTTACTTTGAGCGGTAGATCAGAGCCTAGAGAACTATCCACACTAACACTATAGGGATTCCATTCCAACTGCCAGTGTAGAATAAATAATGTTAAATAGGGGTCCCCTCGATAAATTGTTAAGAATTATTTGAGTAGATTAATATGAATATGCTTGGGAATTGTTATAAATTGTGACATTCTACCAAGAAGACAACTTTGATTCTGGAACTGATTTCTCTTTATCACATCAGTCTTCTTTTAACATAATTGATCTCTAACAAAATCATCTGTGGGATTAAAATAAACAAAAAATAATATTTTCATTACTTCCTTAGCCATTTAACTCCAAAAATAGTATTTTTAGCTCTGTTAGCTCAAAAACATAATGTTATTGTTCAGTAAAATAGCCTGGAACATTTTTAATATTTCTTTGAGGTTTTTGAATGCCTGTATATTTGGAAATTAAGCAGTGCTATACTACAGGGTAGATCTGGTAAATACTATATTTGTATATTTAGAATTACCAAAACAAATGTACTTTTTACCTTTTATTTCTAGCCCTGTGTGTTAGAGCAGTTGCATGGTCTCGTGCTTTCTTTTAAAATCACATTGTTAAGCTGTGGATTTGTACGCAATAAGTTAGGATAAACATTTTTTCTCATTCATTACATATTAGATCTTTTTCTTTTTGTTGTGTAAGCAGATTCAAATTAGATAGTCAATAAAACATTTCTTAAATCCCACAAGCCAATTATGTCTCACTAGTTTTAATGGATTCACTCTTTCTTTCTCAGCATTAGATATAGTGAAAATGAATTTATATGTGAAGGAGAAAGCAAATGTTTGTTATAGCTTATAGTTCTGAAAACATTACTTTCAACAGTTTGACCTCTCTCCAAAACGGAAACATATAAGTGTTCCCCACACAAACTTGGCTGATATTTCAGTTTTTAGTTAACTTTGGGACTCTGGGCACAACTTTCTCAGAGAAACAGCAGTACTTAAGTTCCCTGTGAATGCCACAGAAAGCTCACCTCGGAATCTAATCCACTTAACCACGAATGTATTTGTGATATGTTTGACAAATTACTACTAGATCCTGACCAGCATTTGTAACATCACTGTAAGGAAATGTTGTGCAGCAGCCGGACTCACACATTGGGTCTCTGTCTTGTGTACCTGTCTCCAGGTGTAGGAAATACAAGAAAAAGAGCATTGTGGAGAGGGAGGGTAACAAGTGCACAATTAATTAGAAAACCTGGTTATGCCTATTATAAAAGTCTAGCAAGTAAGTTTTTGATGTTAAAGTGAAAGCAAAAACTTTTATGTTAACTTATTTGCAATATCTTGACTTTATGATCTGCTAAAATAGTGATTGATTCATTTTAAATATATTTTTTCCATTTAAAACTAATTTATAAGCTATATGTAGTCCTGAGAAGATTAAAATCTATTAGTTTATTGAAATATTTTCACCATTTTAAGGCAGACTTCTGACTTAGATACTGATTTTCATGCCAGTATCTGCACTAAATATTTATGATAAAAATGCGTTATTTTTTTAAAGAGCTTGACGTGATTTGTGATGATAGTACTCAACCTGAATCCTACCCCAATCCCATTCTTTGACCATTTCTTCACAAACCCTGTTGTTGCTTAATTCACCAATTGTAAACATGAATGATAGCATCTGGCTTAGTTTTCAGCCTTGTTTATGATAGTTAACGTGATAAGCCTTAGCAGTAAATAGTCTTCCTTTCTAAAAGGTAGACTATCTTTTCTGAAGAAATGGGGTTATGCGGAGGCAAGATAATACCAAATTATAAATCATGAGTTTTTCCATTGTTCATATGAACCAAATCATGCATCTTTGAGTGTAGTTTGGCTTGGCTCCTCAGGAGAAAAGTAGGGGTACTGTGGTTTGAATGGATACCATCACTCTTTTTTCCACAAACAGTGCAGAGAGCTGTCTGGAGTGGCAATTTGAACAGACTCCTTGGCCTTCCCTCTGCTCCATCATTACAGTAAGTAAAAAAAAAAAATAAATAAATAATGGGGGTACTTGGGAGTCTGAGAAAATCAGCTGTACTCGATAGCCAACCTCCCCCCTCTAGGAAAACTAGTCCAGATGCAACTATTTTGTTATCTTTTCTCACATGCACTCTGAAGTAGGGTTTTCCATAAGAATTCCTTCATAATCAGCATAAACTGGGATAACATCTTGATTTGCAAAATTAAAAACAAAGCTTGTTTGTCATTTGTTAGGGTAGGTAAGCTTCTCATCTCTTACAGTATAGCTATTGAACTGAGTCTGAGAAATCTTTAGAAAGAAAAAACTCAAAAGTACAAATTAATTGGGATATTTCGAACAACCTGATTTTCCATTCTAAAAATTTACAGTACTTGAGGTAATATAAAGCTTCTAAACTGCTTTGTAATTCTAATAGCACCTAAAGATGTAGTCTTGTTTCATAGATGTTGCACTATATCAAAGCTTTTTAGTGTAAACCCAGTTCTTCTCAGTATTAAAAAAAGGAAGTATTGTGTTACCACATTTATTTATACAGAGCTTTTGTTGCCACTGTAATCCCAGCCATCCACACATGAATCTGTTGTGAGGGGGCAATAGCACACGGGAAGATGAGTTTCCCTGTTTCTTTACCCCTTTTTCTTTGGCTGTATCTGATGACAATATAAGATGTTCTTAATAAAGTTTTATGTTCTTTTTGAAGTGTGTAGATTATTTTTTGTGAATCTAATTAAATGGATATGGAGTAAGCGGGGGAGAGATGAATGAACTTGGGAGAGAAATCACTGGAAATATTCAGTGATGGGACAGTGGAGAAAAATGCCAAAGGATATTCTTTTTGCTTGGCAGTGGTTCTCAAACTTGAGTGAACATCAGGATCACCTGGAGGGCTTATTATATGACAGTGTTTCTGAGATAAGCCTTGATAGTTTATATTTTTAACAATTTGATGTTGGTTCCACTGGGTTTGGAGACCACATTTTAATAATCTGTGCTCTAGACCAACACTGAAGTCTGTAACTTGCTTCACGATTTTAAATAGCTGAATCAATTCCAGTAGTAAGATAATAAAGTGTAGGTTTCCATGAAAAATAACCACCTCCTCACTGAGAGAAAGGAAAAGTCCAGTAAGCTGGTGGTTTTATAGCCCAGCAATATTAGCTTCAGCTCAGAACTTGTCAGAAGTGCACATTCCTGGGCTCCAGATCTACTGAATTAGGAAATCTGAGGCCAACGATGTAAATTTTATCAGCCCTCTAGGTAATTCCGATGCACATTCACGCCCCAGCTTTGTTTTATGCACCACTGTTCTAGGCGAGCATCCAGTACTTTACCTCGTAAAGATCTCCTCATGTATGGGAAATTTAGAGAGTAAGAGGACTTGTTCCAACAAATTCAACTGTAAAAAAAGTCCTTCCTTGAAAAGGCAAGAAATGATTTTCATTTGCTGTATTTCAACTCTTGTGAACCCCACTCTCTCCACGATGGCAAGTCCCTCCTTATTTTCTTGTTTCCTTTCTCTGTCTAGCACATCTCTTGTAATTCTTCAAAGGAGGGTAGAGTGAAGGAGAAAACAAATGCAATCTGGGGTCAGACCATTATCCTCTGCCTTATCTGAAAGACTCATTTGCCCTTAGTATAATTATACTGTCACAGGCTTAGTTATTTTAATTGCTGAAAGCCATATGGTATTATTTCTAACTTGCTGATGACATAAAAATGGAAACTATGTTACTGCCTTTTTGTAAAATGATTTTCAGAGTTCTACATTTCACATTTGAATTCCATGGAAAAAGTACAAATCTGAAATTTTGAATTAAGTGAAACTGTCATGCAGAGTCAGTCAGATGTATCAGGAAAATTCAGCTGTTTGGTTAAGCTTAGCATCTTTTTAGAGTCCTATTTGTGTAAGCAAGAAAATTTCATTTTACTTATAGAAATACAAGTTAAACGCGAGATTTTTAGAGGCTTAATCCATACATTAATGCATAAACACTGAAGGATGCCAAAGAAAAATATTTAAAGAATAAATAAAAAGCTGTTTTTTTAACTTTATTTTCAGAAATTGTATAAAGCACTTCTTATTTTCATTGTCCATCCTTTACAGAGATGATAAGAAGTTTCTAAAGTCCATCTTTGGATTCTTTTGGGATTCACTCTGACTGAGCAACATTTTTAGTTGAGAGAAGTGTTTCTTTGTTTTGCTGGCACTCTTTGAGGAGCAAATGGGTGTTGACTGTCCAGATGTCAGTGTTCTGAAAAGAAACAAAACTGCACTTGGTTATACTGACAAATGGCAATTTGAAAGTGTTCTTCCTGCCTAGCCTAGATAACAGCTACTGGAATTGTTTTCAACTCTTTTGTATTACAGCCATATATGTGCAGTGGTTGTACCCAGCACAATCCTCCTTTTGTTAAAGATTTACTCAATAAAGAAGCTATAAGCAATAGTTGGAAGGTACCCAAATATTAGGTAGTTCTGGAAGCTTCTATCACCCGTGAAAGAGAAGGGTAAAGATAAAGTGTCATTGGATCTGAATCCCCTTTAAATCTAACTTCAAGATTCATGAAAATTCTAAACAAGGACTTTAAAAGCATAGTCCTTCTTTGAAACTCAAGACTACTTCCTTTCTCAAATATGAAGGATCTCAACCTACACAGGTAGGTATCATTGCATTTTATCTGCCCCAACAGAATGCTAAGCTCCATAGGGCAGATGCTTTGTACTATTAATTTTATATTCTAGTACTTTTTAACAGTGTCAGGCACAGGGAAAGCCCTCTAAAAATATCCATCAAATAAAATGATTCCTCATCTGGTATGTGTATATTGATGACTCACTCTGTGTTTCATTCCCTCCAATTGTGTTACATTCCCAAAACCCTTATTTGAGGTTTGTCAGTCTGATCCCTTTTCTGACTCCCCATTTGGATGCTAAATTTCTCATTCCTGCATGTATCTAAGCAGCAGTTTGGTCTAAATGTGATTGAATTATGTCAAACTTTCCGCTATCTACATTTATGCAATAAAGTGGTGACTTCTATGATGAATTCCCATCATACCCAGTATCAAAATAACTGACTCAAGAATAGGGAAAATTGGGCTTGAAATTTTAATACCCAAATTTATAAACATCAAACTTAGTATTAAAAACTCAAGTAAGGGCCTCCCCGGTGGCGCAGCGGTTGAGCGCTGGGTTGCGAAGCTGCCCGCAGCCTCTGCAGCGCCGGTTCGATTCCCGGCTGCTCCCCGGCCACCAGAGGAGGGTCCCACATGGTGCGCAGACCTCTCCTGCCACCCGCTGCTCCCCTCAGCAGTGTACTTCGGTCCTTCTGCCTGCTCTGCTCCCTGCTCTGGCTCTGGTGAATTCTCTCACCCTCCCGCGCTTCTGACTGTACCCAGTGCATGTATAAACGAAACAAACGAACAAATAAATAAATAAATAAAAACATGCCTCTATAAAAAAAAAAAAAAAAAGTTTAAAAAAAAAAAAAAAAACTCAAGTAAGCAGAGATAACCTAGTCCTTACTGAATTTCATATTTACATTTGATAAACTTTCAAGCTCACTTTCTTTTTTGGTAAGAAAATATCCAAAAAATCAGTTTCTGTAAAATTAAAATATACTGACTATCATAGCAAATAAAGTATTAAAGATCATTAAAAATACAATGTGCCCAGTCATAAGTCAATTTAATATCATTAGACAAATCCCTAATTCAGTTAGATTTCTATGGCAATTTCTCAGAGGAAACAGCAAGAAGAAAGGCTTAGGGCAGGAAAATAAACTGAGTGGTTCAATTTTGCTGTGATAGGATGAATCAAAGCAAAGTAAAACAGGCAGGCAGATTGGTGCCAGATAGTGAGGGCTGAAAAGTGATGCTGGAGCATTTGAGCCATGTGCTGTAGAGCTGGGTGCCAAAGGCATCTAATCAGACCTGTGCTTTAAGATACTGTCAGGTGGGCCTCCTTGGTGGCGCAAGGGGTTGAGTGTCAGCACTATGAAGCTATCCATAGCCACTGCTGCATGCGTTCAATCCTCAGCCTTGGAGGTGACCCACATGGCACAGTAGAACTCTCCTGTCTCTCCCACTGCTCCCCTCAGCAGTGTATTTCAGTAGATCTGCCTGTTCTACTCCTCACTCTGTCCCTGGTGAATCCCCCTCACCTCTGGCCTGTACCCAGTTCTTGTATGCATAAATAAATAAATCTTTAAAGAAAAGAGACCCTCCCTGGTGGTGCAGGGGTTGAGATGCAACCTATGAGGCTGTCCACAGCCACTGCAGCATGAGTTCTATCTCTGGCCAGGGAGCTACCCACATGGCGCAGCAGACCTCTCCTGCCTCGCCTGCTGCACCACTCAGCAGTGTGTTTCAGTCAATTTGCCTGTTCTGTTCCCTACTCTGTCTCTGGTGAGTTCTCTCACCCCTGCCCCTCTGGCCTGTACCCCAGTTGTTCTACACAAAAACAAAAACAAAAAAAAACTTAAAAGAAACTGTCAGGCTAGAAGGACTCAGGCAATTCACAGTGGTCAACTAACTCCACAAGGCCCAAGGGAGGAGGCTGCCAATTATTCTCATCATTTCAAGTCAAAATGTCTAGAAGGACATGTTCATTCCCAGAATAAGGAACTTAGGAGGATGGGCAGGTTTGAGTGGTCAGCTAAGGAGATACATATTGTGGTGAAGTAAAACATGTTTAATAGGCAGGTGGGAACAGGCCCGGAAGAGGTTGGAAGTAAAGGAATAGACCTGGAAGTCATATACAGAGATGAGAATTGAAGATAGGGAGTATATGACATTACAGATGAAAAGGATATGGAGGAAAAAAGGAGGCCAAGACTGAATTGCATGGCAAATTTAGGGGGTGTATATTAACAGAGAAAATTAAAAGAAATATTCAAGAGTGAACACCAGCAATTCAAATGAGTTTAGTGAATAAAATACCTGAAAATCGCTGGGCTCTTGCCTTTGGAACCAGACACATCAGGATTTAGGTTTGCAGAACTTCGAGTCTTCCTCTCCGGTGTCTTTAGGCTGAGTTTACTTGGAGTAGTAGAATTGTTCCGTAATGCTGATAGAAAGCTTCTACTTTTACCATGATGTTTAACTGTTCTGTTGCATGTTTTACAAGTAATCATCTGTCATAAAAAGAAAAAAACACTGGGCCTGATTTCTCTATATGTTAATCCAACAAGCCACATGTTTATTATATTCTTCTATGTGAGGTACAAGGTAACAAAGGTTGCCTTTGTAGAGCTTGTGATCTAGTAGGAGGAATCAGACAAGACACAAATTTGAAATGAGAAAATCTTAAGTAAAAAATTAATGCTCTCAGATGTTAACTAGACATATTGTTATTTCATAAAATATACAAATATTGAACATTATATTGTATATTTGAAACTAAGGTAATGCTATATGTCAATTATATCTCAAAGACAATGGCTAAACATTTGCATTTAACTTAAGACTTTTTTTTTTTAAAGATTTATTTATTTATACAAGCAATGGGTACAGTCAGAAGGGCAGGAGGGTGAGAGAATTCACCAGAGCCAGAGCAGGGAACAGAACAGGCAAACTCACAAAATACACTGCTGAGGGCTGTGCCACCAGGGGAGGCCCTTAACTTAACACATTTTAAAGATAACAAGTCTCTACTCTCTCCATGGGAACGGTGTCTGAGGAGAAGAGCGAGCCTGGGAATGATGCCCTTTAACACCCAATGTTCTTTACAACAGCAGTAGACATTTAACCATTTTTTGAAAACTAACTCCAAGTCTCTTCCCAATAATACATGGCAAAATATCACTGATAATTTAAGTGGCCCCTTCAAGTCCTTAGTGATTATGTAAACATAGATCTAGAATCATAGTTTATAAAGCCAAGTGAATTTGCATGTTTCACTTCATTAGTTCTGTTTTTTTTCTTTTCAGGATTCATTTTTCAAGTAACGGTTCATTTTCTAGCCACATGCCTTTCTTCTACATATCTGACTCTCAATGTACAGAATTCAGCCCAGGCTTTACAAAATTAAAACAAAGTTGTTTAGCTGAGAAGTACTCCGAATGTTCACACACTGGTGAAAATTCAAATGAATGATCTGTGTATATCAAAGGTCTATATAAGTTGCTTGATATTTTTTGAAAATATGCTAAACACATATTAAATTCAATATTATGACAAAGCAAACTACCCTTACCAATATAGTATTGGTAAAGCCTAAACATGGCAGTTTCAACACAAGTTATTAATTGTAGTCTTAGGCCAGCTGTGTGTGTGCTTGGCAGTAAACTGGCATTCCAAAAGCTGATGTTAATTTGGAACATGCACATAAAATGTCTCTGATACTGGTTTTCATCTAATAAACCATAAATAATTTGATTTGATTTCTTTTATATCCGTAGTACTTATGGCTTTTTTAAGCATAAGATAGACCTTTGGTCAATATGAATGAACATAAGATGCACTTATCTTTGCTGAGCATAAATATAAATATATACTCTGATATGAACAGGAAAGTGATATGCTATGAAGAAGTGACATTGCCATCAGACACTAATAAAGCATTAGGCAGTGCTATTTGAAGGACCATTACCTAAACTGGTAATTTAGTGGTAACTGCAGTTCAGGTGAAGTCACATCAGTCAGCTCATGAAATCCTGAAATTTTGTGAAAATAATTGTGCTCAACAATGAGATCTGAGAACAACTGAGAATAAATGATACTTGGTTTTAGGTAATTGTGAACAATAAGAGAAAAAGCTGTACTCTTGAAACAGTAATCATAAAAATATTCACATGTATATTTTGATAATCTAAGTATATAACTACAAAACTGAGCTACATTTAAGCTGACTTTAACTTCATTTTAAGTGAAAGAAAATTCTGGTTTACATACTGGAATTAAAATCTTACCAGCACACTTTTGGAATCTTGGTATTTTTTCACAATTTTTGCTTCTTTAAAACTGAGTGTATAATTACTTGCTTCTCGGTTAAGAAGTTTCTGTATTTTGGGTGTCAATTTGGACTTGGGTTTGAGGCGCACTCTAGAGTTATCCAGAACCAGCAACTGGAAACAGTATGGACATGTCTCTTCAAAAGTGCTTTTGTCATCTAAAATTACACAAATGAAACTCATGATTTAGCAAACAAAATATTTTGTTAACTCAAACTGTCAATGAGTATGAAAAAATATATTATTTAATATGAGCAGATATAGATTCTCCTTAAGAAAATTCAAAATGTAAGCATTTACCAAAAGATAAATTTGCAGCAATTTATTTTGCAAAACACTAAAATTCCATGTAGTTGCTCCATTTATCAATAGATAGACAAGTCCCCACTCTTTGCTCATGGCTCATTGCTGGTAAGTGTTAAAACAAAAAAAAAAAAGGCTAATATGTCTCACCAATTTTACAAGCATTTATCACAATATAATCACATAATACTGTGACTTTAAAAAAATTGTAGTTTTATGGTTTATCTTTGGTTTTGTCTGCAGGTAACTTAGCACAAGGTTAACAGGACAGCAGACTTGCCCTTTATACAATCAAAAAAACATTTACTGACCACTATCATGACAGACTGTGGAGACAAATAAAGTAGGGAAAAAGTTGCTATTTTCTAGGAATTCAAGTCTTGAGAAGTCCTAAGTAAATGAAGATTGACAAAACAATAAAATGATTAGGATGCCCTGGAAATTATTAAATTTTGCATGGATAAGTCAGAGATTCTTCGAAGAGGAGGTCTGATAAAGATGATGGTAGATGATTATAAATTCTATCTATATGGATATAACATCCATTATTGCTAAAGGTATAAATATAGTGAAAAAGAAAACATGGCTATTCAAAGGAAAGGTGAGGGTGTGAAGGCAATGCAGCATAAGAAGAAGGTGGCTACATCATCGTTTGGTCAATGAATATTGGTGAGTAACGTGCTAAGGATATACCAACACTATAAAAAGATGCTTGTAAGCTATGCCAATTGTAAGATTAGTATTTACTGTTAAGTGCCAGGCACTGTTCTGGGTGCTGGAGATACAGTATATTTAATACTATAATTTAAATACTATAATTTAATACTATAATTTAAAAAGCATATTATTTAATATGGCAAGGAGGCCGAGTGTGGTTGGAGTTAAGTGAGCAAATGGGAAAGCAGGTTAGAGAGGTAATGATGTAGGACCTTGTCCTTTTAAAAGATTTTCACTTTTAACAACAAACAAAAAAAAGGGCAGAAGAGCTAAATAAGCACCTCTCCAAATAAGATACAAATGGCCAACAGGCACACAACAAAGTGTTCAACAACACTTATATGGGAAATATAAATCAAAATCACAATAAGGTACCACTTCCCTCTAGTGAGAATGACTCCTATCAAAAATACCCAAAATGTGCTGACAAGGGTGTGGAGAAAAAGGAACCCTCGTACACTGTTGGGGAGGGAATGTAGACTGATCTAGCCCCAATGGAAAACAATATGGAGGTTTCTCAAAATATTAAAAATGGATCAACTATTTGACCCACGCCTAGGTATTTAACCAACAATACAAAAGCACTGATTCAAAGTGAAACATGCATTCCCATGTTCAATGCAGCACTATTTATAATAGCCAAGCTATGGAAACAACCAAAATGCCCCAAAACAGATGAGTAGATCAAGAACATATGGTGTATATATACAATGGAATACTAGTCAGCTATTAAAAATAAAACTTAGCATTTGTGACAATATGGATGGAACTGGAGAGGATTATGCTAAGTGAAATAAGTTAGAACAAATACCAAATGGTATCACTTATATGTGGAATACAGATAAACAAAAGTCAGATAAAAGTCAACTAATAACAAACCCTAGATTATCTGACTATAGAGCTGAGCCTACCAGAGGGGTAGAGAAGGGCAAACAAAATGAGGAGGAAGCACAAGGAATTATGGTGGTGGACTATGGGTACTTGGGTGGTGAGGGCAGTATGGTAACACCTGAGTGTGGGGGTGGGGGGAGATCCTATATCTCTAGTACACAAATGTCCCAAACCAGTGTTACCTCAATTAAAAAAAAAAAAAGGCTAATAGAGCTTACCTAATATACAGTAAATATTATATCTTCATGCCATTATATCATGGCAGTAAAGGGGTTTTGTAATAAGTTTTAAAGAATATGATTTCAAAAACAGGTTTTTAATGTTGCTTCTGAAAATTTTTTTGCCTATCAAATAGCACACAAGATATGCCACCACAATAAACAAATACTTTTCAAAAAAAATTTTCATTTATACTGTGACATGATGATATGATCTAGCTTAGCTTTTTACTAGGCTCACTTTGGATGCTAATTTGAAATGAACTGTACAAAGAGAGGCAGTTAGCAGGAATCCAGGAGAGTAATCCTTGGGCCCGTGGTAAAATGTGAAAAAAGTAAAGGCAATAATACAATTTGCCTTTAAAATTGACTTGGGAAGGAATGCTGTTAGGAAGATTTTTTTTAGGGTGGGCTGAATAATTATAATTTCCATTTACTGAAATGGAAAGAACTGCTGGGGTAATGCTCAGGTTTGGGCCTCAGCCACTGGAAGGAAGCTGTCAAGAAGGCATCTCTGGATCAGTCTAGAATTCATGGGAAAGGTCTGGGGTGAGGATGTACATTTGGAAGTGCTTAGTCTACAGAATTTAAAAGCCAACAGACTGGATATAAAATTATGACCAAGGAAGTAGCTAGAAGAGAGATCAAAAGGACTGAATCCTGGGACAATCCAACATTTAGAGGTTGGGAAAATAAAGAGGAACCAGCAAACAGACTGAGAAGTACTGGCTAAAGAGGTAAGAGATCAATTATGGGATGACCTGAACGTCAAAGAAATGGGCAAACTAGAGTAAACGAATCAATGTGTCAAATGCCCCTAAGAGGCACAGTGAAGCACATTAGAGACTGGATATTCCACGAAACTGAGAAAGCTGAAGGGCTCGAGGAGGGTGTTTATCAGTGAGTGAGATTTCTCTCCCGGATCATTCTGCGCGAGGTGAGGATTGAAAGGATCGGGCGAGGGGAGCAAGACCAACACTGACGGGTGTTCTTCCTACCGTGTGACGAACTGTAGGCCCACCTGTAAAAGAGAAGAGGGACTCGTGAGGACAAGGGAATGCCTCCTGCCGCTCCCCACACCCCCGCCTCTCTTGCCGTCCTCTTACAGGAGATAGCGGGCCTGGCCCGGGCATCTGTCTTGTAGTTTCCGCGCTGCAGCCTCAAGGTAGTGCTTCTGCCTCATTGCCGCCGCCGCCGCCGACAGCACCTGGGAGCCGCTTGGCCCGAGAAAGAAAATGACATTCCGGAAGCCGGCTTCCCAGCGTGGCCGACTTTAGCGTCGGATTCGACCTCCCTCCGGAAACTCGTGCCTTCGGCAGAAGGGTTCCGGTTTCCTTCGCGTGGAATCCGCCGGCTTCCCGGCGTGGCTGACTTTAGCGTCGGATTCAACCTCCCTCCGGAAACTCATGCTGTCGGCTGAAGGGTTCCGGCTTCCTTCGCGTGGAATCCGCTAAGCCGGCGAACGTTCTTCGCCCCAGGCCGCGCCCCAGGCAGGTCGCTTAGGGCGGGTCGCAGATCAAGCGCACGCGGGATCCTAGGCTGAGCTGGCCGACTTGCCGTCGCCTTGGGAGTCAAGGGCAGGAACCGAGTGGTCTGCCGTCTCTTTCTCCTGCTGGTTTCCTCAGTCATAAACCTGTTTTCAATTCCTCAACCCACATGGCCCTCCAGATTAGACTTGCCGCAGGCAAGACCTGGATAGACTAGTGTGGTTTTCTAAGCTCATCTTCCCTATTAAGACTAATGGTTATTCAAAAAAGAGCTTTGGGAGCCTTCCTGGTGGCGCAAGGGGTTAAGCACTGCACTGTGAAGCAACCCAAAGCCTCTGCACCACGAGTTCGATCCCCGGCCGGCCAAGGAGCAACCCACATGGTGCAGCAGACCTCTTCTGTCTTGCCCGCTGCTCCCCTCAGCAGTGTATGTCAGTAGATGCATCTGTTCTGTTCCCCACTCTGTCTCTGGTGAATCCTTTCACCCTCCTACCCCTGCATCTCTGGCCTGTACTCCAGCTCTTGTATGCATAAATAAACAAATCTTTAAAAATAAAAAAGAGCTTTGTTCTAAGATTAGACAAGACAGTGTTTTTAGAAGTGTCTAGGGCACTACAGATAGCGGACACTTCATAATTGTTGGTTGACTTGTAAAAATTTGTCATAGGTGCCTCAATGTGAAGTTGATGTAAACAGGGCCAGTTGTAGGGAAACCATAGAGCCTGTATTAGAGCAGTGGTAAAGTTTGTGACTTACAACTTATCTTCATCCTGAAATGAGTGGGTTTAAATCCATGTGTTAATAGTGATACTCTTAAAAATTACCTAATGGTCCTATCATAAAGGATGCTAATGAATCCACCATTATTTTGAAAGTTGACAAGTAAAAGAAATTAACCTTTTATCCTCTGTCTCCTATACTGTATAGGGGTTGTCTAGTGAAGGAGAAGAAATATGTTGCTGTAGAACTATTCCAACTAATAAATGAAGAAGAAATGACAGAACCAGAATATCACCATTTTGTGACCCTAATTGAATGGATCTAACTACGCACCCAGAGCTGCCAACACCACAAGAGGCAACCAGACATACATGTGTCTCTTGATGAAAGACACGCTACTTATGAGGTAGTCTTGCCAATAAAATAAAACCTAAACCTGATCAGAGCTCTGATTCCAAATAGCAAATGAAAATACAGAGGAAGGGGGAATCCAGGGATGCAGTTTAGGAAAATCTGGACTGTGTGAAACTACACTAAAAATACCTGATTTCCCTGGCCCTTTGTAATAGATGGAACTGGAGGGGATAATGCTAAGAAAATAAATGAGAAGAAGTGAGACAAATGCTGACAGTCTCACTCCTAAGTGGAATGTAAAGAAACAAAGCAAAAAACAGGCAAAATAAAAGCAAGACAAAATCTAGAAATCTGTGGAACTGAGACTCTCAGAGCAGGAGGGTGGGCGGGGAGCAAATGGAGGAGCCCATGGTCCTATGTTATGTGAACATCCATCTGAAGAGGTGTGAGACTATACCCATAAATCATATATAGTTTTGTGTATCAGTGGTACCTCAACTAAAATAATATAATTTTTAAAAATAAAAATTATAGAAAGGCAATTTGCTTCAACAAATTGTAAGCAAAAGCAAGAGAAAGGGAGGTATAACTTCTTGATAAAAATGAACTTAAGACTTATCACCCATTTGAAAATATGGACTTTAATTGGACTCTGATTTAAACAAATTGTAGAAACTCAACTATTTAAGATATTTATGAGATAACCAGATATTTGCTAATATTGAGGAGTTATTATTAACTTTTCTGGATAACCATGGTATTGTGGGCAAGACAGGAGAGGTCTGCTGTGCCATCTGAGATTCTTGACAGCCAGCTGGGATCGAACCCATACCACAGAGGCTGCAGACAGCTTCACAGCACTGAGCTCAACCGCCTGCGCCACCAGAACTTCCATTTCTTTTTGTGTTGGTTTTGGTATGTTACATTTTAAAGTAAATTGTCTATTTCACCTAAATTGTCAAATTTGTTTGCATAAAATTATAACAATCTCTTGTCTTTTTCATGTCTGTAAGATATGCTGTGATAATACCCTCTCTAGTTTTTGATATTAAGATTCTTGTTCCAGGTAAGGATGAAGTAAGCACCTCCATCCTGTCTTTCCCACTGAATGTCACTGTAATACCTGGGCAGAATGCATACAACACCTATAAGAAGGCTGAAAAGCCAATAGTGACTGATTGAATAAGAAGACTTAACATTTCCATGAACTAGAGGTGAGTGTGCCATTTTTGTTGCCTTCCTATCACTGGGATATGTATAGAGAGGAGGGGAAACCTTATAGTTCTGGCTGAGTAGCAAGAAACTCCTAACATCCAGCGAGAGTATGTGAGATTCTTGGGCTGTTTTTTTTCCCTTTCTCTCTACTTTCTTGAACCCAAGACCACAACCCATTCTGTAGTGGCAACGGCAAAAGCCACAACAGGAGCCAAAAGAAGCCAAAACTCCGGGGAAGTACATTCCTCTCCATTTCTCCAATGAGATAACCTTATTGCTTCCCTTCCCTCTTTTTCTATCTTTTCCTGCTTGGTCAAAGATGGAGCAGTCACAGAAATGCACAATGATGAAGCAACTTTCTGGTGTCAGCTTTCTAGCCTTAGGACAAAAGAGGGCACTTAGAGGGGACTAGAAAGTATTCAGCAGATTGTGAGAGAAAGGAGCTCATGCTTACCTTTATGGGAAGCCCCATGAAGTACATTCTATATGAACTTCTGGGCTCACCCCTAAGTTATACATGCCTGGATCTGATCAGTACACCAGCCTGAGAGCCTGACTAACAGATCATTGATCAGTTCCCAGAAGACCACTGAATGGTACATATTCAAAAGGGTCTATCCAAAGAGCACTACAAGGGGTTTGAAAAATGAATTTATATTTGAGCCTCAGCCCATAGATGGTGGGTTGAACTTATAGCCTGATCCTAAGTCTATTGCCTAAAACAAAAATATATACATTCTCCAAAGGATTTAAACAAGACCTAGAGTCTCATTACATAATATTTAAATTTTCTAGGCAACAACCCAAAATTACTTGGCTTATGAAAATCCAGGAAAATCTCAAACACATGGGGAAAAAACCATCAGCAGACATCAATACTGAGATTGCCAGATATTGAAATTTTAGGACACAGGCTTTAAAGCAGCTTTAGACAAATGCTTCAAAGCAATCATGAATACTTTTGAAATGAGTAGAAAATTAGCTAACTTCCTAAAGGGCCAGGTAGTAGATATTTTAGGCTTTGCAAGGCATATGGTCTCTGTTGCATCTAAATTCCATGAAAACAGGGCCTCCCTGGTGGCGCTAAGGGTTAAGTCTCAGCACTATGACACTATTGGCAGCCACTGCAGCACTGAGTTCTACACCAGCCGGACAGGGAGCTGACCCACATGGCACAGCAGACCTCTCCTGTCTCATCCACTGCTCCCCTCATCAGTGTATTTCAGTCAGTCCCCCTGTTCTGTTTCCAACTCTGTCTCCAGTGAATCCTCTCACCCTCTGCACCTCTGGCCTCTACCCCAGTTCTTGTATGCATAAATAAATAAATCTTTAAAAAAAATGAATTCTATGAAAACAGCCATAGACAATGCATAAACAATTGCATGAGATTGTTTTCCAAGAAAACTTTATTCATTGGATTTGACCATTGTTCACAAGCTCTTGAAATACAGAGGGTTTTTTTTTTTTTAGATATTTCTAGATATTTTCTGATTTCTGTGTTTAGTTGTCTATGGATTATCAAAAGCAGCATCTTAAAATCTTTCACTTTGTGGATTTACTTATTTTCTCTTCAGATCTGTTAGTCTTACTTAAGGCACTTCAGAGCTCTGATATTAGTGCATAAATGTGTGTAATTGTTATGTTGTCTCAACGTATTGACCCTTTGGTCTTTAAATTCCCCTCTTTATGTCTCTTCAAACTTTTTGATGTGGTTAAAAAACACAAAATGGTAAATTTAAAAACTTAACCATTTTTAAGTGTACAATTTAGTGGTGATAAGTATACTCATAATTTTGTTCTATAGATCTCTAGAGGTATTTCATCTTGTAAAACTGAAACTCTATATCCATTAAACACTAATTTCACCTCCTCACTCTCCAAAGCCCTTGGAAACTACTTTTCCTCTTTTTGTTTCTATGATTTTGACTACTTTAGATAGTGGAATCATACAGTGGTTTTTTTTTGTGTGTGATTGGCTACACTCTTGTCTACTTTAAATAATGCTGTAAAGGACATGGATGTGTAAATATCTCTCTAAGATTCTGCTTTGAATTCTTTTTTTTTTTTTTTAAAGATTTATTTATTTATTTATTTATACAAGCATTGGGTACAGTCAGAAGCGCGGGAGGGTGAGAAAATTCACCAGAGCCAGAGCGGGGAGCAGAGCAGGCAGAAGGACCGAAGCACACTGCTGAGGGGAGCAGCGGGTGGCAGGAGAGGTCTGCGTGCCATGTGGGACCCTCCACTGGTGGCCGGGGAGCAGCCGGGGATCGAACCGGCACTGCAGAGGCTGTGGGCAGCTTGGCAACCCAGTGCTCAACCGCTGTGTCACCGGGGAGGCCCTGCTTTGAATTCTTTTGGATCTATACCTAGAAGTGGGATTGCTGAACGATTAGGGAGTTCTATTTTTAGTTAATGAGTCACCTTGAGTTTTATTTCTAATTAGCTGAGTTTTCCATAGTGGTTGGGTCATTTTATAGTCCCACCAGTAGTGCACAAGGGTTTCAGTTTCTCCATATCTTCACCAAAACTTGCTATTTTTTTAAAGTAATGATTATTTGAATAGATGTGAGATGATATATTATTGTGGTTTTGGTTTGCATTTCTCTTATGATTAGTGATATTGAAAATATTTTATTATGCCTTTTGGCTACTTCAGATTTGCTCATCTTTCTCTTTGCGTGGTGATTTCTTTTTACCTTTTACTTTCAACCTATTTGTGTCTTTGTAGTTAAAGTCCATTTTTTTTTGTAGATAGTGTACAGTAGGGTCTTTGTTTTGATTTTAATCCAGTCTGACAATCTCTGTAATTTAATTGGCATGTCTAGTATATTTATATTTAATGTAGTTGGTTAAATATTAATGGAATGCTTTTAACGTAAAAAATTGCTATTAAGGTGTGTCAGAGGTAAATACTAGTAGATGGGGAGAGTGTATGGCATTCTTCAGCTTTTTTTTCTTCTCTCCATTTTCTTGAGCCCCCTGAAGATGTTCATGTCCTAACCCTCAGAACCTGTGAATATATTGCTTAACATGGCAGGAGGGATTTTGCAGATGTGATTAAGCTTACTGACCTTAAAATGAAAAAAATTATCCTGGATAATTTGGGAGTGCTCTATGAATCATTCTGTATTGGATCAGAAAGATGAAACAGAAGGATGGATTGGAAACGTGCAAGAGATTCAACCCCAAATTGTGGGCTTTGTAGATGGAGGAAGAAAGTGTCAATTTAAGGAATGCAGCAGTAGCTGGCAATGACTCTGAGCTACTAGCCAACAGGAAAGCAGGAAACTCATTTGTACAACTGAGGGAATGTTGTACGACTCAACAACCTGAATGAGCATGAAGTGGATTCTCCTCTACAGCTTGTCAACATGTTGATTTTGGTCCAAATGAGACCTGTACAGGACTCTGACCTCCAGAACTGTGAGACAACAAACCGTTGTTGTTTTAATCCTCTAAACTTATGCTAATTAGCTATAGAAAACTAAAACAACAGAGAGTTTGGGGTTCATTCTCTCCTTGTATTCCTCCGGTAGTGGGTTCCTAGACCCAATTTCCATGTGTGTGTGTGGAGGACTCTACAGACAAAGTAGAAATTCACCAAAAGCAACTAAACTTTTACACTGTCTGCTCTGAGATAGTATTATATTAAACAGGTTAAGGGCCTAAGTCTCTTAAGATCACTCTCCTCTTCAGATGCCAGCAGGAAGCACATGTTCCCAGGAACCCTTTAGCCTCTTCAATTAATTTGCTATGGTAGCTCATAGGACTCAGGAAGGTGATTTATTCACTAGAGTGCCAATTTATTACAAATGATATTTGTTGTGGGGAGCAGATCTGGGTGAGACCAGGGGAGCGGGGGTAAAAGACTTCATCAGAGACAAAGTGGAGAACAGAACAGGTGAGTTGGTAGAAATACATACTAAGAGAAGCAGCAGGTGAGCCAGGAAAAGTCTGCACCCTAAGAAGAATTTGAGGCTCTCTTTTATGTTCTCTTCTAACTTGGGGGCCAGTTTGCACCAGTTATCTGCTGGAATATCTGGTCTCTGGTGCTGGTCTTTGACACAGAAACATGTTCTGTCCTTCGCTTCTGCACTCCTGGAGATGGGGCTGGTTTTTTTGATCATAGTGGTCAGCTTCAGGGCCTTGTCCCAAGGCAGCCTTATCCATTCCCTTATCGATTCCAGCCTCCTGCTGGGTCAGGAGTGGGGGCTTAGTTTTCAACCTTAGTAAACTGTACCCCGACAAAAATGAAATGAAAAAACAGTAAAGTTTACAAAACTTTTGATATAGTGGGAGGAAAGGACCCCACTTAGCTTCTAGGCGGGTAGGAAACCTTCAGCACTGTTGGTTTTGTTCTACTAAATGCAGTTCCTCACAGTCACCAGCAGGGGGGAAAAGTAGTTTTCTGTTTCTGATGGGTCCCCGCATCTCGCGGCTAATTCCCTAACCAAAGGCAAAGGAAGGGAAGAGCGCGCAGACCTCCGTCAGCTTGCGGAGCGAAATTGACTAGAGGGATCTCTCCGAGCGCGAAGACCCGGCAAAATAGAGGATCCATATCCTCAGCAGTCGTTCTTTCTGGGCACAAGAGCTAACTTGGCTGGAACTCCCTGCTGAAGGCTCAGCCCGGCGTGCAGGGCTGCAGCAGCGCAGAGCCTCCTCCGGAGCGGCCGCAGCCCTGCAGGCAGGAGGTCCGCCTCCGGTGTGGCTGCGCGCGGATCCGCGCCGGGCCAGGTGAGCCCGCGCCGGACTCCGAATATGATCCAGGTGAGCGTACGCCCCAGTGCACGAGTGGTCAGGTGAGCCCGCGATCGAGTCCGCGACGCATCTAGGCGATCCGGCGTCCAGCTGCTCTAGCGTCTTGGTCCGAATCGGGTCTCAGGACTCGAGCAGTTGGTGGGCAAAATGGGTTGAAGCCGAGAGCTAAGCCAGCTCAGGAGCCGGCAGCTGGTCGTGGGCACGGTTGTTTTTAAGGGCTGAGGTAAGGCGATTGTTGAAAGGATCTTCTTCCACCAAGTGTGTTCATAGTATTAGCCTTCAATATAAATCATGCTAATGATGGGGTGGGGGGGCGGGAGAGTGGTTGTTTTATAAGTGCCGAGCATTAATCATTCCCCGGGGGCCTCGGCTAAACTGTTTATTTTGTCGACTGGGTCTGTGCCCCTGAGTGTTGATTACCTGCTTGGTGAGTAAATGATGAGGTGCACATGGGAAGAAGCAGCCTCCACTTTAGGTGTTTAAGATTGAAAGTCAGCGGGTTCCGAATCGTGGGAAAGACTGGAAAGGGAAAGCAAAGAACAGAAAGATAAAGCAAAGCTATGGGAGTCAAAAAAGAAACCACTTGCAAACAGCCTGTGACGGATCCACAGCTCCGTGGGGTACGCAGATTAGCAGTCCCGGGAGCCCTGTCCGGGTTCACCTCTTTTAGGGGTCATGACCATGAACGTTTAATTGGGAGTAAGAAAAGGTCATTGGTTGAGAATCTATTGCTTATCACTGGCGTTTTAAAATAATTGTGGTAGGAACAGAAATATATGTAACATGTAGGCAACAAGTTTTCTTTTGACAAATGATCAAATATCAACATTTATTTAGATTAGAAGATAAATTTCCAGTGTTTTCTACAGCCTGATGGTCATTCAGCGAGGAATCTCTAGAAAAGCATTTAGTGTTAATAGACTTTAGGATTAAAATGTTGCTAAACAGCACAACAAATTATTTATTGCTCTGTCTCATATGCAGTAATGTTATACATATACATGGTAGTATTATAGTTGATTATACTTAAGGATCTTTTGATTATTTGTTTTAGAGAGCCAACTATTAGTTTAAAACAGATGGGAGGGCCTCCCCGGTGGCACAGCGGTTGAGCGCTGGGTTGTGAAGCTGCCCGCAGTCTCTGCAGCGCCAGTTCGATCCCCAGCTGCTCCCCGGCCATCGGAGGAGGGTCCCACATGGCGCGCAGACCTCTCCTGCCGCCCGCTGCTCCCCTCAGCAGTGTACTTAGGTCCTTCTGCCTGCTCTGCTCCCCGCTCTGGCTCTGGTGAATTCTCTCACCCTCCCGCGCTTCTGACCGTACCCAGTGCTTGTATAAATAAATAAAAAAATAAATCTTTAATAATAATAAAAAAAAAACAGATGGGAATAGAAAATATTTCAATAATTTGAAATATTTGCAAAAGTCAAATAAAATATTTGCCAAATCTTATATAAGAATGAGTAAAATCATAACATAACCTAGTTCACCTACTTTTTTTTTTTATTTATTTTTTTTTATTATTTTTTTTTATTTTTTATTTTTTATTTTTTATTTTTTTTTATTTTTTAAGATTTTTTTTTTTAATAGAGGCATGTTTATTTATTTATTTATTTGTTTGTTTTGTTTATACATGCACTGGGTACAGTCAGAAGCGCAGGAGGGTGAAAGAATTCACCAGGCCAGAGTAGGGAGCAGAGCAGGCAGAAGGACTGAAGTACACTGCTGAGGGGAGCAGTGGGCGGCAGGAGAGGTCTGCGCGCCATGTGGGACCCTCCTCTGGTGGCCGGGGAGCAGCCAGGGATCGAACCGGCGCCGCAGAGGCCGTGGGCAGCTTTGCAACCCAGCGCTCAACCACTGCGCCACCGGGGAGGCCCTAGTTCACCTACTTTTAACAAGACATATATTATGTTATGATGCTGCCGTTTCTTCTTTCTTGTACTTGGTGGTTGAGGGGCCATTTATTATTGCAGATTCACATCTGTGTGCCCCAGTCAGGCCTGAAATACCTGACTGTCCTTTCCACTTTTCAACTTAACCGGTTCTGGATTCTCCTATGCACAGCTATAAAACAAACAAACAAACAAAAATGAAAAACCCCCAATTTTTTCATTTTAAAATTTGCCTTTTTGCTTGATATTCTTAAAATTTGGAGGCAGGAGGAAAAGGCAAGTTACAATTCCATAAATCAGACATAATAATAACGTGTCTATTATTGGAGAGGGATTGTTGACTGTATATGAAATGAGAAATTGGCTGAAAGACATTAAAAGTATTTTTCACAGGCAGTGTTTATATAAAGTATTAACGCTTTCTCATAAACCCCCTGGGACTGACTCCTAGCATCTAAGAGGCGAAGCACTTATCACTAAACCTTTACCTGGAATCTTGCTTTAGTATCTTTTATATGCCTGTAATGGAACTTGGTGATTAATCATACTATGTGCTGTTAGGTGTATTTTTAAAAAATAGGAAATGTTGCATTGTGGGCTATTGATTTCTTCTGTTATTCATATTTAAGCCTCTTGCTACTGGAAAAACCAAATAACCATTGTTTAAGTAAGACAGAAGTCTGTGTATTTGTTAAAGCAGGTACAAGTAGGTAGTCCTTGACTAGAGTAGCAGCTCTTCTGTTTCATCTGCTATCCTCAGTGTGTGACTTCCATCTTCAAGTTTGCCTCATGGTTGCAAGATGACTGCTAAATTTCTAGTCATCATACCCACACTGTAGACCAAAACAAGGAGGAAAGAAGGGCAGAAAGACACCTGGTACCTTAATAGGGCTTAACAAGTTCCACTTGAATTTTCTGGTAAGTTGTCTAAAAAGATGGCTGTCAAGAATCCTTGTGTGCATGTGTCATTTTTTCCACCAAGGGGTAGAGTCTATTTCTTTTCTCCTTGAGTTGGGCTGACACTGACTTACTTTGACCAACAGAACATATTGGATAGGCTTACTAGGGCTTACTGCTTCTGTTTTCACCCCCTTTGGATCCAAATGCCATCTAAAGAGGTTTGGACTGATTACTGAGTAATGGACAGTGTAAAAAGAGGCCTGAGCTGTCCTCGGCTATTATAACTATCCCAGCTGAGGTGTCAGTCATGTGCAGGAAGCCATTTTGGATATACTTGTCCCAGCTGAGCTCTAGCATACACCCCATGGAGCACAAGAACCACTCAGCTGAGACCTGCCAACTTACAGAATTGTCAGAAATCATGAATCATTGTCAAATTGAGTTAAAACACAATCAATTGACTCTCTGGATCCATGTGCCAGGATGACCAGGAAGTGAAGTTCATTAGTGTGGCCTTTGGCTGCACTGGATGTGTGGAAGTCTTTATCACCTGGTGGCAACTTGGGACAGGAAAGGCATCACCAAGGTCCTGTGGAATAATTACTCTCATCTTTGGCATTAATGTGATTGGGACACCCACATGGACCATGCTGCTGTGTTCATTGTTGGCTTTTGTTCTGAAGCTTCTGTGTGGGCATGCCCTCAGGCTACCCTGGGGTACCTCACTTGCACCCTCTGAACTCTGATACTCTAGCTCCTGTTCTCAGAGAGGAAGTGTGACTGGATTAGTGCATCATCCAGCCAGGCCACTGCAAGGTCATTGCTATGCTCTGGATTCAACCCCTATCCAATCAGCACTGGCAGCAGAGGAACATAGCCATAGTTGTCTGACCTTGTGCAGTTATATACTCGGCTTCAGTTTCCTCATCTGTAAAATGGGATTAATGGTATCCATTTCATAGGTTATTGTGAAGATTAGAGAATCATGTAAGCAGGTGGTATGTGGTCAATAAATGGTAGCCATTTTTGCAACTGTTTTAACTCTCAGAAGCAGCAGTGTGCTTCCTTTATAGAACTGGTGTTTCTTGGAAAGTTAGCTATCAATCAAATGATACTTCCCCATACATGCCTGTCATAAAATGGGAATTCTGTCCCTCTGAAGTTTTGTTTTTTTCAGTGATGTTACTATATTTAAAAACTTCTTTTAAAAATACCACAAAATGTTTTTCCAACTCATGAATTGAGAGGAACACTATCTCATAATATACCAAAGATCACCAAAAGCCTCCCCTCTGAGTATGTAGCTGGTTTTGCTCTGTGGGGTGAGGGAGCATGTGGGGAGTGTGGGTATGCCTTTGTTTTCTGTACATGATCCTGGATGCTACCTTCACGTAGGACCTCAATTGTCCCCCTGGGACAAAGGCAGCCTGAGAGAAAAACCAGAGTTTGGATGCTTTGGAAGACACACTTTCCATGGTGCTGGATTCTGCTTAACCCTGACACACTTTCCATGGTTCTAGATTCTGCTTAACCCCAGGTACCTTGTGATCTTTCATATAGGGAGGTTTTAAATTTTTTCTAAAGAGGAATCTCTCTTAATTGTTTATTTAAGAACTGCAGACAGGGTATGTTACAGGTTGTTGATACATTTATTTGATATTTTTTGTAGGTGTTTATAGTGAGGATAGTTTTACCATTCTGCTTAGGATGTATCTTTAAAATTCCTGCTTGCATTATATATTACTTTCATAAGGACAAATTCCTCACAGAGGACCTTTTGCCATTCCTTGATTGTAAAGCACTATATGAATGTAGATATCGCTATAACTCTTTAGCCTGGACATACCCTTACTTGGTGGTGAAATTTCTTTGTATAACAGCTGAGGTGGTATCACATGTGGAAATTGATGACTGATTTTGTGATCTCGAGGCTGACATGGGCTTTATCTATGGTCAGAGTATACACTTACATCTCAGTACAGTCTCTTGAGAAGGGGCAAGAAAAACAAATGGCTTTTCCTAAAACAACTAGTTTTGATGTTGTCAAAACTAATCTACTTTTACCAAGTTTAGACAGGACAGGATGCCTGAGACAGGTAGGCAGCCACTATTCAGAGTCTCATCTTCCTTCCGGCAATTTCCTGTGCCTCCACAAACATACATCTGCATGATTTGTTTCTATTTTAACACAGATGGTGTCAAGCTATATGTATTGTTATGACATCTTTTTTTTTTTTAAATATATCTCTAGGTCTGGAACATGTTCCTGTTGCAGCACATGTAGTTGTATTTCATTCTTTTTAACTGCTCAGTAGCATGCTCTTGAATGGAAGGACCATGGTTGACCAATCCCATATGATCATCATTTTAAATAGGCTGTATCTGAAAACTAAAGATTTTACAGAATCTTATAGAGTTAAAAGCTTTTAATAGACTTTATTTCTTAGAGCAGTTTTAGATTCACAGAAAAATTGAGCAGAAAATGCAGACATAGCCCCTATAGCCCCTGACCTCATAAATGCACAGCCTCCCCCCTTATCAAGAGTCCCACCAGGGTGAGACATCTGTCACAGTGAGTGTAGTCACCTCATTGTCCTCCAAAGTTTATAGTTTACATTAGTGTTCATTCTTGGTATTATACTTTCTGTGGGTTTTGATAAATGTCTCCATCATTATAGTATTCTCCAGAATAGATTTACTGACCTAAAAATCTTCTGTGTCCTACTGATTCATTCCTCCCACTCTGTGGCCACTGTGATGTTTTTACTGCCTTCATAGTTTTGCCTTTTCCTAAATACCATACAGTTAGACTCCTATAGTATGTAGCTTTGCAGAATATTTCACTTAGTAACATACATTTAAGTTTCCTCTTTTCATGGCTTCATAGCTCATTTCTCTTTCATGCTAAATAATATTCCATTGTCTGGCTGTACCATAGTTTATTTATTCATTCACTTACTGAAGGACATTTTGGTTGCTTCCAAGTTTTGGCAATTATAAATAAAGCCACTATAAACATGTACAGGTTTTTGACTAGAATTAAATTTTCAACTCAACTGGGTAAGTACCAAGAATGAGATTGCTAGTCACATGGTAAACATTTATTTAGTTTTATAAGAAACTGCCACTGTCTTCCAAAGAGACTACCATTTTCTATTCCCACTGGCAATCAAGAGGGGTTCCTCTTCCTCCATATCCTCACCATATCCTCACCAACATTTGGTGTTTTCAATTTGGTGTTTTCAATATTTCAAGGTATGTGACAGGTATTCCTTTATTTCATAGACCATGACTTAGTCAGAATTGTCCCTATTGTGGATATGTAAGATGTCTGCAGTTTTTTCCCTTCAGAAACTTTTAATCCTTAGATTTGGTATCTTTGGTTTCCATAAGAGTGTGTAGAAGCTTCCTCCACACCAAGCAACCCTCAGACACCAGCAGGGTGTCCAAGAATTCAACTCAATTCTGATACTATCTTCTAAATAACATCAGTTCCCACAGGTTAAGGGTTCAGTCTTCCAACACTGCCCTCCATTTCAGACACCAGTTACAAGCATACATTGTTACCTACAGATTGGAGGCTTGCAATCCCCTCCTTAGACTTCAGGTGACACTTGCATGCCCAGGTTACAGTTGATATCTGTGTTTCTGACTGATTGGTTATAAATCAGAAGCTCCCAGACACCCCCCTCAGGCTCAATTAATTTTCTAGAGTAGCTCACAGAACTCTTTTACTCACTAGATTATCCATTTATTACAAAGGACATTATTCAGGAACAGCCAGATGGAAGAGATACATAGACCAGGCTATGGAGAACAAACACAGAGCTCTCATGCCCTCTTCAGGGGCACCATTCTCCCCAAATTTCCCCTACAGGTTCACCAACCCAGAAGTTCTCTGAAGCCCCTCCCTATTAGGTTTTTATGGAGGCTTTGTTACTTTGGCACAATGATTAAATCATTGGCCATTTGCAATTAAACTCAACCTCTAGTCCCTCTTCCCCCCAAGGGAGTTACAGGAGGAAATAGGTGGGACTGAAAGTCCCACCCTATTCATGTTGGTTTCCCTGGCAACCAGTTCCCATTCTCAGGTGTTTCCCCAGAAGACACTTCATTAACCAGAGACAACTTTACCACTCTCCATACTTAGGAAATTCTAGGTTTTTGGGAACTGGGAGCCAAGAATTGTGGATGACGACCAAATATATATATATGAGAAGTAGAGTTTGGTCACCTGAATAACCAAATATACATATTTCCTACAAATCATAATGTCACATTCCTGAAGGACTCCTGAATCAAAGGTGATGTGCATTTCTAATTTTAGTGGGTATTGCCAGATTAATTTTAAAAAGAGTCATGTCACCACTAGCAATGTGTGAGGTGTGCATCTCCTGACATCCTCATCCATTGAGGTCATTAGCAGTCTTTCACACACCGACCCATCTGTTGCTCTTATTTTAATTTGCATTGATTTTGCTATGCATTGAGCGACTGTGGCACTGGTTATCTCTTTGTAAGCATGTGGCGTTGCTTGTTCATATCCTTTGCCTATGTGTCTAATAAGTTTAAATATGCCTAAAGGTTGTCTTCCAAGGGTAGAGTACAGCACAGCAGAATGGAACAGGCAGTGCAGGGTGCAGATTTATGATGAATAGTGTGGAGGGTCCCAACTTTGGGGCAGCTGCCCTCATCACAGTCGGATGGTGATATCTACCATTAGCACCTCCTCCACCCACTTGTGTGATGTCCAGGGACTCTGGATGGCACAACTCTCAGGAGCCATGTTCATATAGAAAATGGACAGTGGGAGAAGGATTGAGACCTGGAGCTGTGCATTGCTAGTTCTCTGTGATGATAGCACTTAAAGGATTGTACCATAGTGTGCATGTGTGTGTGTGTGATCTTTTCAGACTCTGAGCTTAGTAAACTGGTCCTCAAAACTTAGTATAGGACTTGGCACATAATTGGGTCTCCAAAGTGTTGGCTGGCTGAATAAATAAAGATGTCTGCAAGAGGTGACAGGCTTCAGAAGGTGATGGGTGAAGGTGGTCTGTCTGTGTTTGTATGTGTGTGTGTGTAAATTCAGGCATTGAGGTTAGTCTTTGGTCTTTGGATGGAGGAAGTGCTAATGGTAGGTATCACCAGGAAATTCAGCCAGGGGATGGAGGAAAGGTATGCGACAGGCCAGTTCCTTTTCCTCTTCTTTCCTTTACCCACTTTTCTCTAAGACCTCTCTATGCTGTTCCCTCTCATTCCAGCTTTATATAGGAGTCACTGTCCTTTCCTGAGAGCACCCTTCCACCTACAAACTTTACGCATTAGGGCAAGGGGATTGTGTTAGATAAAGCCCATTATTCCCCTGAATATTCCTGCCAGTGAACCTGTGGTCTGCAGAATAGCAGCTGATTTCTGTGTGGTTCAAAAGGAACTGGTCAAACTCCAAAGATAGAACTCAGAAAAATCATGACCAATTACTAATGATTAAAGGAGCAAGTGTATGTGTGTGGTGGGAATCAGAGAAGTGCAGGGTGAATGGGGTGGAGATGGGGAAAAGAAACCAAGTGGATACTACAAGCCATTTTATTCATTTGTTAATTTTCTTCCATTCATTCATGCAACAGATTTTAGACAAGTTCAGCATTTGCAATCTTCTTGAGGTCAAGAAATTCTCTGGAAATCTGTGGAGCGCTATTGTTATCTCTCATAAAAGCATCCCTTAATGTACACAAAAGGCTTGCATATGATTGGGGGACTTCCTGCTTCATTGCCTGGGACTTCTAAGTTCCTGTTTTTTTGCCTGTAGCCTTAGAGGTGGAAAGAGAGCCTCAAGGGATCTGATTTCTTAAAGGACTATTGCCACATTGTAATTACTCCCCCACCCCCCAAAGCCAATTAAAGTGTCCACAAAGCATTGACATTTACTTAGTGGGGTTGAGTCATAGGTTGAGTCACAATGGAAGAAAAAGGGAGGCAGGGGACAGAAGTGTCTGTTGCCAGAGGCACATGAATGCCAGGTGAAGATTAGAAAAACCTTATAAGAAAGATAAAAGGCATAGTTTTCACTTTGAACTTGAAAAACATCCACCTTGCACAGAAGCAAGTGGACAAAGTTAAATGTGAAAATAAAAAAAACACAACAGAGTTCAGAACTACAATCATAGGTATTTAGAGCTGGGAGGACTTTCTGGAAGGTGCATAGTGCATTTACCCTAAAGGCATTCTTGTACATTTATTCTATAATTTGTCGCATTTTCCCATTCAACCTAAATGTTCTCTTTATCATCATTTGAGAGGAAAGGGCTTTGTATGGTGCTGACCCAGAATTCATGCTCTTTTTCCCCTCATGTGACTGTCAGAGAGTCCAGGCCTGGTGCAGGGCCAGGGCTGGTGCAGTGGTGAGGCCAGGAAAGGAGGTCTGGAAGCAGAGGGCAGGTTTCTTTCTCCATAGAGGGGCCATGACTTCCATCCTAAGGTTTTTCAGCAAGTGCTCATCCGCAGGCATTGCCTATGAGTGTAAATCTTCTCACATTTCCCTATGATTTGCCAATTTTCTTTCCTCAACTCTTAGTAACAACTTGATCATTCAGGGCCTTTGAATAGGAATGTTCTGGATTAGTAAATATCATACATCCACATACCCTGTACCCTTGAACAGAATTCCAAAAATTCTGCAGTTTGATCTTACTCAGCATTCTGGATGGATTGTTTTGTTTTTGGGGAATGACAAGTGTCCCCAGGACCGTGGTCTGTTAATACCCTAGGAAGGAGCATATGTGGCATCAGAAGAGTTTCAAGGACTGGGCTTCTTTCTAGTTACCTCCTTCTCACAGAAATGCAAAAGAGAATGTGGGGCTAGGCACCTGGCAGCAATTTAATGGGGCCGTTTTCTTCAAAATTAATGAGGTACAAGCAAATGCGATCTTTTCCCACCATGCACAACACATTAAATGCCAGAAAAATGCTACCTTTTCCTTTTTCTCTGCCACTGTCCCATCCTTTGATTTTTTTCCAGTAGTATCCCAAATGTACCTATCGTTTATGCATCGCTTATACACCGCGGTTCTGAGCCTTCTACCTACTTGAGATGGAAGTTGCTAAGATAAATGAGAGAGGCAGTCTTCGTTTTCAGGTGAGCTGAGTGCATTTTTGCCAACATGTTATGAGGCTACAGTTTCTCCACAGCTTCCTTGATAGTTTGCTTCATCACGAAATTCCAAGCACAGGAAAAATTTGAAAATTAGAGCTTTAGTATTCTGTGACTCAAAGTCTTGCAGTGTGCTGTGCTGTCATTAAGCTGCTGTCTCGTAGCTGTAAACCCATCCTTGTGTGCTCTGTGATACTGGGACTGAGGCTGGGACTCTGCAAACTTCTTTTTTTCCCACTGACACCAGCCTTAGGCTATGCCAATGGGGGGCGCTAGAGGGAAATGGCAAGGCTGCTGGAGGAGAGCACACCATTGCTCTAGCACACCATTCCCTTCCTGTGGTTCATGGGCACTTCTGCCCAACAATTGCTTGGTCACTGGCTGTCCAGTGTCCCTTCCTTCGGATTCTCTTCTGGATTTGTATCTGTCTTTCTCTGAGCAGCTCACAAACACCAGGCTCAGTGAGAGCAACTTGTCCTCTTGCCTCTGAGAAAACTAGCCTTCCCTCCCTGGAGAACTTTCTCATGAAATTCTTGACTATCCTTTTATTTTGTGGATACTGTCTTGGACCATAAGTTGAATCACTGAGGTAACAGTGATGGATAGAAAAAAGATAAAATTAATCTTAGACTCTTTGCTTATTTGGGGCCCTCCACATCCTGTCTAGGAAGAGACTCTTGGCTCCAAAAACAGGTAACCCCCTGGTTTTGTAGTCTTGACTGATAAATAGTAACTACCACTAGCAGAGAGGAAAATGGAGATTTCTTCTTCTTTTTTTTTTTTTAAAGATTTATTTATGTATACAAGAACTGGGGTACAGGCCAGAGATGCAGGGGGTGAGAGGATTCACCAGAGACAGAGTGGGGAACAGAACAGGCAGATTGACTGCAGTACAGTGCTGAGGGGAGCAATGGGAGAGTAAGGAGAGGTCTGCTGCGCCATGTGGGTTGCTCCCTGGCCTGCCGGGGTTTGAACTCGTGCTGCAGAGGCTGCAGACAGCTTCACAGTGCTGTGCTCAACCCCTTGCGCCACCAGGGAGGCCCTGAACATTTATTCTTGGAAGTAAAACACGAGAACTAACCTGGAAGAAGAGACTATGGGGGTGTCCCAGCCAGCTACGTCTTCAGCTCCCTTCAGGTAGGGCTTGGCTGATACAAAGCATTGAGATTGGCAGGTTTTCCCAGGAAATCCTGGGAAATAAGGACACATTAGAAACAAATTGCTGCAAGCTTGGCTTTCCAGGGCATTTGTTAATTTCCAGACAGGGCAATGTGCATATTTGGAACTCTGATAGGCAATTTTCGAGTGAGAAAGGCATGGATTTAGAAGATAAAAGATTTTCTCATAAGGAAATGCCTTTTCAGTCTGTGGGTTACCCCTGGGGGAGGGAGGTTTCTGACTTCAGCCTGCAGTCATGCCACAGATGGCAGAGAGGTGACCACAGAACTCAATGCAGATTTTTCACAGCAGGTCTCCATCTCCTGACTCTGCCTCTGCTTCCAGCTTTGCCCAAAACTTGTTCAGATTTTTATTTCCTTTCATAATAGTGACCATTGGGGTTCTGGCATCTGCTGCATAAAGGCAAAGCAGATTCTTAGTGTGCAAGATTTAATAGGATAAGTGTGCATTGAGATAGAAAAAAGAAAGTATAATAAAACACCCCAAATCACCTATCAGCTCATGGGTAAATGCCCAGCTAAACAGGGGTGGCCCAAAGCAGGGCCACTGAGGCCTGAGCCTGCCACAAGTCTAAGGCACCTGCCAGCAGGGGCCCATAGGAAAGGGGTCAAAGGGGCCAAGCAAGTCAGGACAAAAGGAGCAAAATTAAAGTGCAAATCAAGATAAAGTCTGTCATTGTCACCCTCCCCACCCGTCTCTCACCCAAATGTCACTGCATGTCTTTCCTCCACATCTCCTCCAAGTACCCCATCCCTGTACTGAGGGGCAAGCAGCACTTCTTCACATGTCTCTCTGCTCCTTGTGTCTCCCCCAGGCTTCTCTGGCTTCCCCTTGCCACTCAGCTCCACCCTTCATTAGGTGGAGCAAGGGACATGGAACCTTTTAATGGCAATTCCTTTCTGTAGCAGGTGCAGTAGCTTAAATGCAACTCAAAGCAACAGTGCGAAGACTCTGCCTCAGCACACTGATGCACACCTGCCAAGAGCTGGGACAAATGTGACACCTTTGAGTACTTGAAGATTAGCATTTTTCCCAGGCACCAAAAGCTCTGTTTTATTGTTTGTTTGTTTATTTGTTTAATGGATACCCTTGGCCTTATAATATGCAAAATGAGTCAACATGTTCCTTTTTTTCCTGCTTAATATCAGGGGCATGTGATACTCTTTGAGAAAGCTGCAAGGAATGTTACAAAGATCCATTTCATCAGCCTTCCACAAGTGCCCAAGAAAAAGAGTGCTTTGAAATGCATTTACTGAGAACTCCACACATTGTCCAACTGCTCCACGGTCTAATGATTCCTGTCATGACTCATTTTGAAATGGACAAGTCAACCTTCAAAAAATACATTGTTTAGCGGCACGTATTTGTTCATTGACATCTTTTGCCTTTGGCTGAGCACTGTGCCCATCTTTCCCTGAAAATATTTTCCTCCTCTGCTGCCTCTCTCTCCAGAGCAAGGTAGAGGTCAATGACTTTAACATAAATGTCTGCTCTGAATTTGATCAGCTGTCTTTTCTGATCTCTGCTGTTTTATCCACAGATGCCTTCCCTTAGTTAAGTTTGGTTTTGACCAGATCTTCAGGCAAGGACTTTACTGCAGGTGGTTTATTTGCAAAGTGATTCCAGGAGAGGGGAGAGAGAGTATTCTAAAGGGTACCCATTAAACAAGCAAACAATAAAGTAGGTGTATATGAGTGGAATTATCTCTCCATTTGGTCAGGACATGTGGGAAGTATGTACATTGCCTCTCAGAGCTGAAGAACAAAGACCAGAGACTGGAGCTTTTCTCATTGGCTCCTGTTGCCCATTTGTTATAGGACAGGGAGAGGGGCAGCCCAAGCCCCGCAAACCTGCCTATACTAAATGGGTTCTGCCATCCGCCGCATCAACACAAAACATAGGAGACTTTAATGGGAAGGAACTTTAATAAAAACTAGGAAACAATACAGGTAAGGCAAAGAGTCTAGTTTCTAAATGAAGCACCCAAAGTTACCCGTCCCCTCGTGGGTAAAACTCCATCCATATGGGATCGGCCCAGAACAAGGCCCCAAAGCCTGCTACAAGTCTAAAGCATCTTCCAGTGGGGACCCACAGAAAAGGGTCACAAACAACCGGACAAGCCCGGAAGGAAAAGAGCAAAATCAACATCAAGATAAAAGCTGCCATTGTCACCTCCCCACGGGTCTCACCCACATCTGTGTCACCCAGTCCACGACCAAAAGACAAGCGCAGTTTCTTCACATGTCTCTAGGCTCCATGCGCCTCCTCCAGGTCTCCTGGCTCCATCCTGCTTCCTTCCTCAGTCTCTTCTGCAGCTTCTCCTCTTCCTGCTCAGCTCCACCCTCCCTTGGGTGGGGCAGGGAACCTCCCCCTTTCCTGGGGACCACCCTGTTGCACATTAGTTGAAAGCTACCTGGAGCTCTTCACTCTCTTGTGCTTCTGGGTTGCAGGTAGTGTGGGCTGCAGGTAGTGGGAATGTGAAACAGCACAACACAAGCTGGAGGGGCTGTCACAGCTCATATGGACTCTCCTCCATAAATCCTGCTCCAATCAGAGGGTATGGGTGGGATGGACATGGTCACCAGAGGTGAGCAACTGACTCTTTAGCCAGACCACCTGGATCAGACTGCTAGTTCAATCACTGAGTAGCTGAGATCTCGGTCAAATGACCAAACTTTCCTCCTGGGATCTATTGTCCTCCTGGGGAAAATAATAGGGCTTTACCCCGTGGAGTGGTATATTCAACAAATTCAACTATGGTTACCCAACAATATTCTCCTATTCTCAGTTGCATCCAGCTCTCCCTTTTCTCTTTCAAGGTGAATGCAGCTTCTCTGTGCTTCCATATTTCCCAGGGGAAGTGTGGAGCTCTGCACCAGCACACACTGATGAGGCATGCCTTCCCTCTCCCGTTATATACATTGGGATTTTACAGCTGCATGATCCCTCTGAGGCCTCCCCTTCACCTCCTTTTCATCTTCTTGCTTCTCTGCTTTCTTGCCCTGGTGTCCTCAGTGTGCAGATGGCTGCAGAGCTCAAGCCCTCAGTATGCCCTCCTGTTGCAGCTGGCTGAAACCCTGTGTGATTGGAGTCACATTGTACTGCCTTCAAAAATTCACTGCAATACTGTACGTTCTAACAAGTGCTGATGTAAAACATTTCCCTACCAGAATCTGTTGATAGTCTAATACTTGCAGTACTTAGATTAATGGTGACCCTTTTGGTGACCCTCTAAGTAGAGATAAGCCAGAGTAGTTCAGCTAATGTCAGCACTCAGGGATCTAAACTTTCCTAATTGACTATAACAACTCTAAGCAAAAAGCATCTCGTCTCCTGGAAAACAGGAATGTTTTTCTTTTTCCAGATGATGTATCAGGTAAAAATTAACCTACTGTTTTATTTTTCATTTTTACTTTGACTGCCAGGATGCTCTGAGCTAAATTATATGTTCCAGAATAACAATTATACTTCATTGATGTTTTCTGATATATCTACCTTTACCCTGGGATTTAAATTGTCTTAATAGATAGGTCTTTTATTCTAAGCTGACTCACATCCTCTTAGAAGGATAAGTGGGAATAGAAAATGATGCATGAATTATTAGAAGTATCATTGCCCCCACTGAAACATACAGTCACTATTGTTTGTTCAGCCATTCCTGAGTATAGCACCTGTCAAAGCTTGTTACACAAGATGTTGGTAGTTTCTGTCCTATTGTTTAATAGTTGATAAGGCAGTGATATTTTAGATGTTGCCATTTATTGAAAATCCAACTAAGGCGCAGGCTTGAGCATCAGAGGCTTGAACTCAGTCTTGAGACCCAAGTACATGGGCTCCAGGTGTTGGTCAGAGTTCTGTTTCTGGCTCTATTTCTCTTAGTTTCTCCTAGCTTGGCTCTCCTGTGTTGTGTTTCCCCCAAGAATGGCCTCCCTCACTAGTGGTGGGAGCTGCCAACTGCCTCTGGTGAAAGCCCTGCACTTGCTTTTGCATGGGCCACGCTCTGGGAGTTCACCCTGAGCCTGCAGTGAGGGGAGCAGGACTTTGCTTATTGGGTGGACCAGTCAATGCCCCCTCCCTGCAGCTGCAAGCTCAGCAAAGCCCCCAGGTTCTGCACAGTTGGGGTGGGGTGAGGAGGAGTGGAAGAGAAGACAAATGACAGAAGCTTATTTCTCACTGACTGGGGATGTCTTCAACCCGCTCTGTGCCAAGATACTATACAACTCAGAATATGCACATTTATGTGGGATGGATAATGCCAGGTGTGGTCTTTCTGGGTCTTATAAGTTCAGTTAAAACACCCTCACTGTTTTGTTGATCTCTAGAAAGAATTTGCCTGATTCCACTAGAATAGGGCAGATAGGAAGCTTCCTGCAATTATATTCCTTCTATACGGGTTTTCTCCACCAGATGTTTTACAGTTTTACAGGGCCCTTCAACCAATTGACAGCCATTTTGAGATAGAGTTTAACACAATAAGAGAAGAAAATTGGGGGGTTGGAGGGGACACATGTCCAAGAAGCTAACTATTGCTTGGTTCACTGTAGCCACAAATCACTTTACACCAAAGTTCTGGAAAGGAATTAGTGCATCTCTTCAAAATACACTTTTTCTTTCCAAGTTCCTGTATTTTCCTATATCTAGTTATAATTTGTGTCTGAAGTAAGCATTTAAGAGAAGCCTGTCAGAATTTATGGAAAAGAAGAAACCCCATGTGCGCACATGTACCCACCCCCTCAGACACACAGATGCCTGTCTCCCTTCCACCAGCATCTTTTTCCTGCTGGATGATTAGACCCTGGATTAGACCCTGCTCTCTGCCAAATGTCCCTTCTGGGAGGAGCACTGTGGTTTCAAGTTCCTTCACAGAGCTGCGGCTTGTTTGGGTGCAAGAGTGAAGTGATCCCTGGTGGAAGAATGGGCATATTGACTGGGTAGGCCCTGAACAGGCCCCCAGAGTATTCTCAGCCTGACTCAGAGGTCCTGAGACCGCCCCCCCCCCCTACTGTAGGGTGAGGCTGGCATGCCTGCCTCTTGCCAGGGCTCAGAACAAAGTAGGAACATTGGTGACTTTGTCCTCAGTGAGGGAAACCAGGCCATGGTGGCCTGAGGCGCAAACAGGAGAGGGGCTGTGTGCTGAGGTGTTATCATCTTTTCGGTAATTACTCCCAACTGTTTAACACCTCTTCCCACCTGCCTTCATTTCTACCTAAAAAAGCAGGGATGAGGAAATCAAAAAGGCATTTGTTGAATCCAGTATGTTTTTGGTGATGGCATAAGATAATCGGGTGAGCCAGGACTGTTTTTGCCCTGATAAATATTGCTGGGCCCCCATAATAGCAACTATGAATTCTTCTCCAAATGGAGCAGTTGGTGGCACCCCCAGATGCTTAGGTGAGTTTAGCCATCCGGTACCAAGGAGGATAATGGAAGAACTGTTTCTGGCTCTATTTCTCAGTTTCTCCTAGCTTGGCAGTCCTCTATGTGTTGCTTTCTTCTCCAGAATGGCTTTCCTGCACAGGGGTGGGGCTGCCAGCTGCCCACTCGTGAAAAAAGGCCCTGTGCTATCTTTGCTTGGACAGGTCAGGACTGGGGAACCAGACCAGCTAAAAGGCTCACCTTCTAAGGGATTGGTCCCCCAGTCAAAATACATAGTGCAGAGAATTGTGAGTAGCTCCGA
This sequence comes from Talpa occidentalis, assembly GCF_014898055.3. Lineage (NCBI taxonomy): Eukaryota > Metazoa > Chordata > Mammalia > Eulipotyphla > Talpidae > Talpa > Talpa occidentalis. The sequence goes on from NW_023601322.1 coordinate 29,383,055, forward strand.
ACTGATCTGGCTGGGACATAGACTGACTCTAGGTTGAGGCTTTGGTTCTTGGGACCAACCCATCCCAAGAAGTCCAATTATGAAGGTTGTGAACACTCAGGTTTCCAGAAAGACTTACACTTGACTCCCACGTGGTTGGGAGTAACTAGTCTGGTTTCAGGCCTCAGTTGCCCATGAATAGAGTTAGGTTGCTATTGCAGGTTTTGCCTTATGTGGGCTGGTTTGGAAGAAGCTGAGGTTTGGTTCAGTGGCTCAGGACCTCAGGAGCCCCTGCTTATGGCTCTTGGTATGGCAAAAATTGTTTCATACAGTTGTATAGTCTTCCCTGGGCAAAGGCCCCTGACTCATGGCAGAGGAAATACTGAAGTCCAGCCAGGCCTTTTGTGCTGGTCAGTTCTGTGCAGAAGGCATCCTTCTTTGTAATTCATGCAAAGGAATGGAACGGACTAATGGTGTTTCTGGCAATAGATACTCACCATGAGCAGTGACTGTGTCCTCTCCCTGTTCCGTCCCAATTTAGGGTTGGGCTCACAGTTTGTAATAAAGGATTATACATCAATGGACCAAATCTATCACAATGTCTCCAATTTGGGACCCTCTTCCTTAAATTTTTTTTTTTGCTAATTTAAATAAGTAAAATGTTGGGCCTCTCTGGTAGCGCAAGGGGTTAAGTACTGCACTATGAAGCAATCCGCAGCGTCTGCAGCTTGATTTCAATCCCCAGCCAGACAGGGAGCAGCCTACATGGCATAGCAGACCTCTCCTGGCTCTCCCACTGCTCCGCTCAGCAGTGTGTTTCAGTCAGTCTACCTGTTCTGTTCCCCACTCTGTCTCTGGTGAATCCTTCACCTCCCTGCACTGCTGGCCTGTGCCCCAGTCTTGTATGCATAAATAAATAAATCTTTAAAAAAATAAAAATAAATAAGTAAAATGTTACCTTTTTGGTCCACTCTGGAGAACTATGGTACTATTTACTAAAGCAATGTCTTACAATATAATAATTCTAGTATTGTGTACATACCCCAGAGGATGATGGCTCTGTCCACCAAAATATATGTATAAAAGTATTCATAAAAGTATTATACATAATATCCTCAAACTGGAAAAATCCAAATTTCCATAAAAAAATAGATATATGGTGATATAGTCAAATCATGGTATTCTATCCAGCAGTAAGAATAAGCCCTATGGACCTGCTTGTAGCCATCTAGATTCATCTAAGAAACAAGAAAAAAATGAGATATAAAATACTACTTATGTTCCCATTAATGAAAAAAGTTCAAAAGTAGGTAAAATGAGTCTTTGATGCTAGTTTGCAGGGAAATAATGCCTGTAGGGGACTGCTGGGAGCAGGGAATGTTCTGCTGCTTAAATTGTTCTTTTTTTGAAAATTCATTAAACTGTATACTCAGCAATTTGTGAACTTCTCTATATGTATGTTATACTTTAATAAACGTGGTATTTTGTTTGTTTGTTTGTTTTTAAAGTTTTTCACCAGAAGATAAGTTTCAGGGAATGGGGAGGTGACTGTGGGCTAAGGAAGTTGAGTAAATTTCTGGTTCCCAGTTGAACTTCCATCTCCCTCCTCCTTTCTTTGGATCTATTAACTGTTGTGACTGTTGGATCTATTAACTGCTTGGATCTATCATATTGTGTCAACACACATGAGAACTTAGCTATCTATAGTAAATATTGGATCAGTTACTCAGATAAGCTTAATATTTGCATTTCCTTATACACTTTATTGTTTCAGGAATTACTTCCAAGTAAAGAGCCCAAGACCTCCTAAGGGACACCCTGGTAGACACCTCTATTTTCCAAAGAGAGAAGTCATTCTTACCTGTGTCCTGATTGTTATTTAGGACACATGGTTCAGTGTTTATGCCAGGTAAGTGGGTTTCAGGTTGGGACATTTGCTTGGGAGAACAATTTCCAACACTCTGGTCTCTAGCAAAAACCTTGAAAGATTCTCAAGGGCCATGGAATACATCCACAGCTCCACCTGCCAGGGATTATACTGGAATGTGGGAATGCTGGTCTCTGGACCCTACCTGGACTAGAGCCCTGTAGAATTGTTTCTCCTTGATTGCATTCTCAAGGTCAGGTCTGTACCCTGAAGTTGATGAGGACATTCACTTTGCTTTATGGGTACTCTCAGGAGAAATGTGACCTACTTGAAGAATGGGAAGCTGGCACCTCTCAGCATGAGACTTATTTTTATCTTAAGAACACTTTGAACCAGGTAAGCTTCTCTTTTTAGTGTTGGAAGTTTCTTAAAGCCAAATGTGAGTATTAAACATGTTTAGGGATTTATATGCATTTTAATATATAATATCTGGCTCTATTTTATACCTTTATCCTTGTTTTATTATGTCTTTCTCACCTCCTTTTTATTTATGTTACCTTGATATATTTTATATATGCTTCTAGGTGACCTTCCAGTGTTCTAGAACCTTTGCACTTATTAAATGTTTGGGAATTTTGTGAACCCCTTGTTAACAATTGATAACGTGAAGTCAGCCATAGTGGGAATATTTACACCATGGATATAGGCAGACACTATAACATAGATCTTTTTTTAATTCCAGAGAGGTAATTTAATAGCATACTACAGTTTACATCCTTTCCAGAAGAGTAGTATATTAATAAGTATGTTTTTAAATTATACATTCAAAATTATTAAAAGTATTATGAAATTATGTAAGTTAAAGAGTATATATAATTTTAAATCTTAAAAAACTGTTTAGGGTACAGACGTATTTCAAGGGTAGATAAATTTATAAGACTGGTTTTTATTGATGGCAAGGGAAAACTGGGATTCTTCTAAACTGTGCTTTCTAGTCAAGTTTGGCAGTCATGCAGCTACTCTGTAAGGGAGGATATTTATGTATGTGGATGCGGTGAAAACTGTTTGTATTTCCATTGATCACATTTTAAGTTGCATTTTGGTAAATTGGGCAGTTTTAGAAGCAAGTTGATGTCCCAGTCCATGTGCAATGGTTGCTAAGGGACCATTCAATGCAAATTAGAAGTAATAATAGTTCTGGTTTAAAAGGGCAAAGAATTAGAGCTGGGAAGAGAAAGTGACTATGGAGGACAAAGGTTTTGCAGTGGCAAATGTGGATGCTTGCTATGCTGCTCTTCTTTCTGCTTCCGTCCAGGGGTAGAGAGCTAAGGAGGAATAGGGACAGTGCAGGCACATAGAGAGCTTCCTGCACTCGCTGGCTGGCAAGTGCTCAGGGTGCTCTGGTCTTGGTTTGCCATAGAAAAAGTACAAATAGCTACAGCCAGCATGTTTGTTATTCAGAATTGGCAGCCCAGCAATCTCCATCTTTAGCAATAGCACGTAAGAAAATAGAAAAAGATCTGTGACAGTAAAATGGCAATCCCTGAGCCACAAACAATGATACTGAAGATAGCTGGCAAGGGAAGATGGCTGGCACATGTCCCAAACCTGAAGATCTCTCAAAGGCATTAAAATGGGACCATTTACTGACCATGGAAATGCTAACGGTGACAGTGCAATTGCTGCCAGGTGCAGGACTCTGCTAATGAACACTTTTCTGATATTAACCCTTTTATCTCATAACAGATGAAGAAACTGAAGCATTGATGGGTAAAGCCACTTGATCGGGGTGCTCAGTGAACAAGAGAAGGAGTCAGGATTTGGGCCTCTGCTCAGGTCAGCCAGAAAGAAGGATTTGTGTGGATGGCGGTCATCTGAACTGCAGTGTCCAGGGCACCAGGAACCAGTAAGTGAAGAGTGGGGATGTGTGTGGCATGAGAACAGTAGAAGAGAGATGGGTGGATAGAAACAAGATAGGTGCCGGATCAGGAAACCTGCAGCGTCAAACCAGAGGGAAACAAAACCTACTTAGGAAACCTAGACAATCTGCTCCCTACTGTTCAGCAGCCCCATGTATTCAGGCCATCACTGTGTCTCCATGCTGTGAAAGTCAGCCACAGTTTGGAATTTGGAAGGCTGGGACAATTAGTGGAAGGGCTAGACAAGGCTTACTCTCTTCTACCCTTTAGTGGTTTGGTGTTGAGAGAAAGCCCATGCTAGTTTAGGCAGTTTTTTACAGGGGACCACACTGAGTTGCATTTTTGAACTAGTGACATCTCATCCCAAGTGTGGATTATCATCACACAGGAGATTTTGGTTGGGGGTGGGGGGGGGTCAAGGGATTGGGACTGAGAATCATATCGCTTTGGAAAGATTGCTTTCTGAGACAGTCAGAAGCAAACCCATAAACACAAACCAACCAACCACTGAGCTGAAACTGTCAGGGAGAAAGTGGGAATCTGTGCTTGGTATAGGGCAAAGACAGAACATTTGGTCATATGAACACCGATCTTGGTTCTTCATTGGGAACATCTATCTCTGAAGGTCACTACTACTTATCCAAGAGCTGTACACACCACAGTCCTTAGTAGTTGATAAAATTCTTTGTGGATTGCTGGTCAAGTCTTTATTGATTGAATTACCACACAGACACACCAGGTGCTAGATCTTGTTTTATTTGAGGCTTTCTTGGCTGCACTTTGAACAGAGCCCTGACTTCTCCTTGACTTTGGTGTGTCCAGACCCAATAGCTCTGAAGGTGAGCTCTGCTTTCTGAGAAGTGAGCTGGCGGTTTCCCCTCCCAGCCTCCTCCTGCAGGATCCATCTTCACAGACAGTTTTTCTCCTCTCTTTTTTAACAGTTTTATTTATTTATTTTTAAAGATCGATTTATTTATGCATGCAAGAACTGGGATATAGGCCAGAGGTGCGGGTGTCAAGAGGATTCACCAGAGGCAGAGTAGGCAACAGAACAGGCAGACTGAAATACATTGCTGAGGGGAGCAGTGGGTGAGACAGGAGAGGTCTGCTGCACCATGTGGGTGGCTCCCTGTCTGGCTAGGAATCAAACTCATGCTGCAGAGGCTGTGGATAGCTTCACAGTGCTGTGCTTAACCCCTTGCGCTACCAGGGAGGCCCTTTTTTTGACAGTTTTATTGAGATAAATCTATATATCATGAAAGTCACCTGTTTTAAGTGGGTAATTCAGTGGATTTTAATATATTTAAAGAGTATGATCTAATTTAGAACATTCCATGACCCCTGAAAAGAAACCTCTTGCCCATTTGTATTCACACCCCATTCTTACTCCCAAATCAGGCAACTGATAACTTTCTGTCTGAAGTTTGTGCTGGGGAAACAAGGTATGCTCTGCAAATATACCTTCTGCCCTGCCCCTGGGGTGAAGCAAAATACAAGACAAGTTGACTGTTTTTATGTGAGTTGATGTCCAGTCTCATAAAATAAAAAAATCTGGTAACAGCTAATATAATATGTTAAAAGGTACACTTGCCTATTGTGTGATACACCTTTAACATCTTCTGATGAAAGGTCAGTTCAGAATTGTTGGCTGACTATGGTTGAAATCATTGGTTGACAGACCACACTTTTATAATTGCTTGATGATTTTAGAATGGCCCTTGAGAAAGTAAACACCTAGATTATTTTTTCTTTACTGTTTACTTTCCCTTTGAAATTCCATGCCGTTGATAGAACTTATGCCTTTGGATGCACCTTAGAATATGAGCTGCCACTATGGAAAGCTGTGTGGAGTTTCCTCAGAACACTAAAAATGGATCTAACATATGATCCAGTGATTCCACTCCTAGGAATCTACCTAAAGGACACAAAAACACCAATTTGAAAGGATACCTGCACTCCTATGTTTATTGCAGCTCTATTTATAATAGCTAATATATGGAAACAACCCAAATGCCCTAAAATAGACAAATGGATCAAAAAGTTGTGGTATATATACACAATGGAATATTATTCAGTGATCAAAAAAGACAAACTCATGCCATGTGCAGCAATATGGATTGAGTTGGGAGGGATTATGCTAGCCGAAATAAGGCAGAAGGAAAAAGATAAATATTGGATGGCCTTATTTATATGTAGAATATAGAGAAACCAAGCAAAAGGTCAAGAAACAGTCAAAACTAAGAAGCTGACTATAGATTTGAGTCATACAGCAAGGGAGGTGGGGTCAAAATGGGAAAGATGAACACAAGGGAATATAGTGATGGTTCATGGGTGAGGCGGTGATGGGAGAACTATGGGGACTACAATGAGGTAAGAAAAATTAATTAATAAAAACCAAAAAAGAATGAGCTGCTATTATAAAGCAGACTTCATGAGGAAGTTGGTCCAGTATTAGAATTGTGCTAGCTGTGTTGAGAAGACTGTCCTTTTCCGCTTAATTGTCTGTGCTCCCTGGTCAAAGGTCAGCTGACTATATTTATGTGTCTATTTCTGGGCTTTCTATTTTTTTCCCATGTCTTGTGGCTTTATATATCACTTATATGCTAATGGTCCTCATTTGTGTGTCTAGCCTAGCCTAGACTTCTTCCCTGAAGTCCCAGAGTATGTATCCACTGCCTTTCTGATGTCTCTACCAAAATGCCTAAATAGACATCTCAAACTGAACATGTGTAAACACAACATCCTCTCCCCCCCACCCACCCATTCTGCTCCTCTTATCACAATTAATTGCAATTTCATCTTTCTGTTGACTCAGATAGACCATCTTAATTTCTTTCATTTTTCTTATACTTCTTATCAAACAGATCAGGTAATCCTGTTGACTCTATTTTAAAATATGTCAAGAATTCAGTCCTTTCTCCCCATCTACTCTGCACCGACTCTGGTCCAAGCCACTATAATTCCTCACCTTGGTCACTAAAGTAGATTCCAAATGTTGTGGAGGATCCATGCTCTGCCCGCTACTTGTGAGCCAAACACAAGAGCTGGGTTAGGAAAACAGGGCTATTCATAAAATGGTACTAATGGGAGATGGTGGGGTCACCCCCTAGAAAAACAGTCTCCCTTCTTGGGACTTCGGGGTTTTTTAAGACTATCTTGAGAAAACAGCTGAGTTTAGAGGGGTTCCTGCTGTCGTCCTATTGCAACAGGGTGGTCCCCAGGAAAGGGGGAGGTTCCCTGCCCCACCCAAGGGAGGGTGGAGCTGAGCAGGAAGAGGAGAAGCTGCAGAAGAGACTGAGGAAGGAAGCAGGATGGAGCCAGGAGACCAGGAGGAGGCGCATGGAGCCTAGAGACACGTGAAGAAACTGCGCTTGTCTTTTGTCTATTAATAAAAATTAAAAGGGAGGATTGTAACAGGGTGGTCCCCAGGAAAGGGGGAGGTGCCCTGCCCCACCCAAGGGAGGGTGGAGCTGAGCAGAAAGAGGAGAAGCTGCAGAAGAGACTGAGGAAGGAAGCAGGATGGAGTCAGGAGACCAGGAGGAGGCGCATGGAGCCTAGAGACACGTGAAGAAACTGCGCTTGTCTTTTGGTCGTGGACTGGGTGACACAGATGTGGGTGAGACCCGTGGGGAGGTGACAATGGCAGCTTTTATCTTGATGTTGATTTTGCTCTTTTCCTTCCGGGCTTGTCCGGTTGTTTGTGACCCTTTTCTGTGGGTCCCCACTGGAAGATGCTTTAGACTTGTGGCAGGCCTTGGGGCCTTGCTCTGGGCCAATCCCATTTGGATGGACTTTTACCCACGAGGGGACGGGTAACTTTGGGTGCTTCATTTAGAAACTAGATTCTTTGCCTTACCTGTATTGTTTCCTAGTTTTATTAAAGTTCCTTTTCATTAAAGTCTCCTATGTTTTGTGTTGATGCGGCGGATGGCAGAACCCATTTAGAATAGGCAGGTTTGCGGGGCTTGGGCTGCCCCTCTCCCTGTCCTGTAACACTACTGGTGCTGTTTGGTTGGTCTGGGTGATCTGGGTCATTGTTCCATGATTCATCTGTCAGTAAAGAAACAGCACAAAAATGCTGGAAGTTTGCTTAAGACCTTTTAAGGGAGTTAAGATGTTAATGATCTAAGGGACACAACTGAGTTATTTTATTTTTTCCTTTTATTAATTTTTTATGCTGTTGTTCATATTTTTTACAGTATTTACACCTGTAAATATCCCACCACCACATCACCTATAAACCATCACCCTGGTCCCTTGTGTTCTTCCCACACCCTGTTTTGATTCCTTTTCCTCCCTCTCCCCTGCTTTAAGCCTCATATCTATAGTTATCTACAAGTTTTTTCTCTTTTCTTTCGACCCTATGTTTGGTTTCTCTATATTCCTCCTGTAAGTGATATCATCTGATATTTTTCTTTTTCCTTCTTTTTCCTTCTCCTTATTTCAACAGAGCATATCATCCCTTCTAGCTCCATCCATGTTGCTGTGAATGCCATGAGTTTATCTTTTTTGATTGCTGAGTGGTATTCCATCATGTATGTATACCACGTCTTCTCGATCTACTCATCTTTTGGGGGCATTTAGGTCGTTTCCATATCTTAGCTATTGTAAATAGTGCTGCAGTGAATATAGGAGTGCAGGTTTCTTTCTAATTTATGTTTTTTGTGTCATTTGGGTAGATTCCTAGGAGTGGAATTGCTGGGTCATATAGTAAATTCATTTTTTGTAATTTGAAGATCCTGCATGCAGGTTTCCATAGTCATTGGACCAGTTTGCATTCCTACCAGCAATGGAAAAGGGTTCCTTTTTTCTCCACATCCTTGCCAGCATTTGTTAGTTTTTTTAATGTGGGCCATTCTTACTGGTGTAAGGTGATAATCTCATTATAGTTTTGATTTGCATTTCCCCGAAATGCAAATTTCATGTGGCTGTTGGCCATCTGTATTTCCTCTTTGGAGAAGTGTCTTTTTAGCTCTTGTGCCCACTTTTTAATTCTGCCCACTTTTTTGATTCTTTTTGTTTTTGTTGAGTCGTATAAGCATTTTGTAGATCTTTGACGTAAGTCCCTTATCAATTGTATGGAATGCAAATGTTTTCTCCCAATCTGTATGGTGTCTCTTTGTCTTGGCTGTTATCTCTTTTGCTGTACAGAATCTTTTTAACAACTGAGTATTTTAAAGGTTACGTAATGGCTGAGGCAGAGGCCTTTCCCCCTGCCTCAGCCATTTTTTCAACTTTTATTTTGTTTCTTTACATTTCATTTTTACTTTTTACATTTTAAGAAGGACAGGTTGATTAGGAAAAGGAGAAAGGAAAAGAAAGGAGCACATGCATAGACACAGGTGGGCAGAGACCTGCTGCTTTTCAAAGGGAAAAGGGTTGTGAAAGTAAACTCCTGTAGGGAGGCAGTCTTGGGAAGAAAGCTGCCCTGTTTGTGTTCTGTTTTTGCACTTTCACTAACTAGTCTCCCTGCTTCTGCCCTTGCTTCCCTATGGTCTATTCATGGGGCAGCTAGAAGCAACCTGTTAAAGTCAATATTATCACTTCTCTGCCCACTTCCCTCCGTAGTCTTCTGGTTGAATTCAGAGTAGGCTCTAAAGAACTTCTAGTAGCCTGTATAGTTCTTTGTCACTTGCCTTACCCACTTACCTGTCCAAGCTCACCTCCCACTACTCCCCCTTACTCACTTTACTCCAGCCTCCCTGATGTCATCCCTGTTCACCAAACATCGTGCACAGGCACCTGTCTTAGGCCCTTTGCATCAGCTCCCTCTGCCTGTCACTTTCTTTCCCAAGATCGCCACAGAGCCTGCTTCCTTCAAATCTTTGCTCAGATTCCACCTTCTTCTGGAGGCTTTCACTTACCAACCTATTTAAATACCTCCTTGCCATGGGCAATTTCCCCCCATTACCTTACTCACTTCCTTCTCCTCTCCCTTTATAACATATAATTTACTTATTTGTAGGTTCAGTGAGGGTAGGGATTTATGTCTTTGTTACATTTCCAGTGCTGTGAGCTGATCCTGTCTCATGGTTGGCTACTGTTGTGTGTGCTGAATAAACAAATGATTAGAAGAAGAGGCGGTTAGCACGCCCTTCTCTGACTGAGTGTCTGTAAATGCAGTGTGTTTGTTGGGTGGTGGGGCAAGAACCTGTAAGCGCTGGGGTGGAGAGACTGCCTACAATGGAGGAGCATTCAGTCCTGCTCTACACTGTGACCTAATTTGTGGAGATTCCCCTAGGTCAAGTGGTCGCTGAGTTGATCACTGAACTCAGCACATGGGGATGAGGGAATGCTGGAGGTCAAAGTCTGGGGTGGGATAGTAAGAGGTAGAGTGGGGCATGTCACTCTTGTGCCAGGTGAGGATAGGTGCAGTGGGGAGTCCTGTGGGCCTCTGAGGAAGCCTGTCTTACCCCTTGAAGAAGCCTGCCTTACCCCTTGAGGAAGCCTGCCTTACCCTAGAGGTGGCCAGCATTTGAAGAACCCCTTCAGAGGACATCAGCTGTTTAGCAGTATTGGCCTTGAGACACTGGAAATATGATGCTACTTATTTAGTTCCTTCTGGCTGATTCTTCTGCACACTCTTCCACCCTCAAGCTGAAGAGTAGAAACCAGTTGGAGGGATGGAGGAAAGCATGTGCTCCATGCAGGCCCCTCCCCACTCCTGACAAGAGACAGGGTAGATGGGAGGCTTGATGGAAGCTGTGAAGTGGACTGAGCTGAGGATAAGCTCTGAGCTCTACCAGAATATCACTGAGGGAGGGAACAGAGTCATTCCATGCAACATAGCTGAAGGCAGTGGGTATAGGAAATAACAATGTGTTATGTTAGTTAAGTGAAGAATCTAAGGAAAATAAACACTGTTTTGAGGTCTGAATTTGCAAATCTAAATCCATGAAGAATAGCAAAGAGTTATCTTTGCTTCATGAGACAGCTTTACTCAAGATAAAGTGAGATTTAAAAAAAGCAGAAAACTTAATTTCCTAAAAATATTTCAGATGTTGCTCCAAGTTCTGAAGAAACTTGGAGCATATTTTAATATGCTAAGCTAAATTGGGCCGGGAAACACATTGAGAGACCTGGTCTCCACTCCATGCTGTGCGGCCTCCGTTCCCACCCAGAGCAACAGCACCCACCCTGTGCTCCCATCACACCTGAGTATGCTAATGAGCCCAAGATCACACAATCATTGAATTTTGGAGCTAAAAGACATGAATTAGTTCAATTCATCATAATAACAAGATGATGCAGTCTCAGAGAGGTGGGTGATTTGGTTAGGATCACAGAGCAAATTGGGAGTTGTGGTTGGATGAAAAATGGCTCCCAAAGATGTCTATATCTTGACCCCCAGAACCTGTGGATATGCTTCTTTCCAGTGGCAAAGGGGACTTTTCAGATGTGATTAAGGGTTTTCTGATGGAGAGATTATCCTGGAGTGTCCAATATAATCACAAGGATCCTTGTAGGAAGGGTGGGGAGGGTCAGACAACAGAAGCAGACATCAGAGTGATGTAGCCATGAGCCAAGGAATGTAGGTACTTTCCAGAAACTTAAAAAAAAAAGTAAGAAAGCAAATTCAGCTCTATAACCTCCAGATAGAATGCAGCTCTGCTAATATCTTTATTTTAGTCTCTTAAGACTCAAATTGAAATTTTGACCTCCAGAACTGAAAGATAATATATGTTGTTTTAAGTGATTAAGTTTGTGATATGTTGTTAGTGGGTAACTACCACTGGGGTGAGTCTGACTCCTGTCTCCTGTTCCTAGGCCTTTCTTCTATGGTTCTGAATTGTGATGAAACATGTGATTCCTTGAATAGGTTGGATGTTCCACACTCTGGCATGAGCCCTATGCTGGCGACTGAGGTCTGGGAGGTGATGGAAGAGCCACTGGGTAAGAAAACTTTCCTCTCCATGGTGTAGCCGGATTCAGATATAATCCAGACAAGGCCAGCTCCCAGAATTTTAAGACCTAGAATCCAGGGTGTGTAGTGCTTGAGAATTGAGGAAGCCTCTTCGGGTGCTCTGCCTAATTGCTGGTGGGATCCTGGAGTTGGGGCCAAGATACCCACTAGATGGTCAGTGGGAGCTTAGCCACAGAAGAGTGTTAGTGGGTCAGAGCCAGAAGAGGAATGTGTGGGGCACATAGGTTTGAGGCTGGTTTTACAGGGATGTTGGGAGCCCATGAATGTCACTGGTGTTAAAGGCAGTGAATGAGATTTGAGAAAGGATGTGGTCAGCAGCAGGCCAGTCATTTCAGGGATTGGTAGGGAGGTTGGATGACCCGAATTATTTCCCCTTCTCCTTTGGACTGCTCTCAGGACTGAGATGGGATTGGAAGAGGAGGAGAGGGGGAATGGTAATGAAGCCAGCTTTTGAGAAGCTTAACAGAGAGCGTCAGTACAATGAATTGGAGGTTGACATGTCCCACTGTTTTCATAGATGAATTTAATAAAGTCACAAAAACATACAGGTAGTGCAAGTCCTGCTATCACTGGACTATGGCTATAAAATAAGGTCACATTTCCTTTCAAATGCCCAACTTCCAATAGCTTATTGGCTCGCAATCTTGGCTGGATACTAAAATAGCCTGAGAGCTTTGAAAAATCCTGTGGCCTGATTCCACCCCCAACCAGGGGTCCTAGCCCTTGTCCAGAGGCAGCCTGGACACTAAGATTTGGACACTAGATGCCCTTAAGGGCATCTAGTTTAGTTTAAACTTCTAGTTTAATCCCTGCAAGCTTATTGCTTATTTATAATAGGATCTCTCCAAATATACCACAGCTGTGTTCAAGGGTCTCACTGGCACACACTCATTTGGGCTTGGGGCAAACCCCCCACCACCTCTGGCACCACCTCCAAGCCCTGATGCTGGGCCACTATCTACCCTTCTGGGAGCTTGGCTCAGGAGGTGCTATTCTCCATAAAGCTACAGGTCCCAAATGTAAGACAGGACTTCTTGTGAGTCCCCATAGAATGGCTGAGTTGGGTCATGGTACCCAGGCCTTCCTGGAACAGAGGAAGATAAGTACACCAGAGAGCAACTGATAAGCGGGAAAAAGGAGGTAGCCCATGGGGGCCATAGGCAGAGCTACCCTCAGAGACCCTCCCAGGGCCTCCACTACTTTGCCAGAAAAAACCAGCTCTGGACCTCACTCCTAGAGCAGAGTCTGCTGCCTCTGGTGGCTGCCCCATGTCCTTTGCCCAACTCTAAGGTCTGACGTTAGCTCCACTTTCAGCCCCAGCATGTGCGACAGTGGGAAGGCCCACTCTCTAACCCCAGAGTCCCACCCTGTGGCCTCCAGAGACTTTAAGAATACAAATGTGCAACATCAGCACTTTCAGGGGACTTGGGTCTCAATTGTCTGAGTAAGTGGCTGGCTGAGTAACAGCCTCCTCCTGTGGGAGGATAGAGGCAGATTTCATCGCTCTATTTCTCAGTCTAAATCTCTACTGTGAGACCAGAAAAAAAATATCCAGATATCCCAGGAAATAGTCAGGAACAGTTCTGAGTCCATCCAGACAATGCTGTGTGTCTCCCAAAGGAACATGTTCAGAGTGGGGCAGAGTACGGAAGTGTGAATACAGACTAGTTATGAAAATGAATATTTATATAGAGTGAGAAAAAAACCCAGGAAACTGCAAATGTTAAAATGCTGAAAAATACCTTCAATAGCACAAAATCCGGGAAAATGATCTAATATTTTAATTAATTAACAGCTTGACATGGCTTTATGGTTTACTGTATTTTTTTTTAACTGCATACTCTTTGATTACTTATCAGATTCTACAGAGGATGGAAAGATAATACTTTCTATTTAGCATAATTTCTAATTAATATAATTTCCTTTTGCACCATTGATCAAATTTCACTTCACCTGGGACAAGACTTCATTGGGACAAGATGTGTCAGTATATTAAAAAGATCTCTTGTGTTGGAAGACAGGAAACATATGACTCCCACTGAGATGTCCTCTCTGCTGGGAGTATTTTACTGGCTTATGTCCCACAAATGCAGAGATTATTATTACTTATGTGTGTGTTTCAACCTGCAGAGAGGATTTTGTTTTGTTTTTCAAAATTGAGATTTAATTGACATATAATGTTCTATTAGTTTCAGGCATATAGCACAGTGATGGGTTGTGTCTATATTGTAAAATGCTCACAATAAGTTCAATACATTTAACATTATCAACTACCTCACATGACTTTTTTTTCTTACATGAGAACTTTTGAAATGTACTCTTGAGTACCTGTCAAATACACAATTGTTGACTATAATCACCACGCTGTGCATTATATCCCAGGACTGATTAGAAATTTTGATAAAGTTTTATCAGAGAAAAAGAAAACAGTGTGTTTATGATTGTATAAGCTTCATTATGGAGACTGTTCTTGCCAAGAGAGAATGTTTGTTCTGAATCGGGTCAATAAGAATGGAATCCTTTGCTTACAACTGTACACATCTGGTGATTCAAGGAATTTTCCACAGACCAGCTTCTGGCTTTGTGTACTTCAAGTCTTGTTTCTTCTCTTACCCACATGCTTCTTTGGCCAGGTATGCTTGTGACAGTATGTCCATGGGCCCTCAACTTTCATGGCCAGCTCCAGAGCCTCTTCCTAGAGGATGTTCTTGTACCTGGGCAGCTGGCAATAACTTGAGTTCATGTAGAAGTGACTGTGGACCATGTAATTGGATCCCACTAAATCCAAACTAAATGTATCTCCAATCTTATTTCCCTTGTTGGAGCCCCCAAATGCCCATGGCCATTCCATCACCCGGCCCACAGAGAGAGAGATAGGAGGAGTTTGGGATAGTTATACGCAGTGGTCTCACTCAATGGTTGTCAAAATATCTTACTTTTAGAAGTTTTACAGAAACATGATTATCTTTCCAGGGTCTAGGAAATGACCTGGGCAAGAGAGGGGCCCTGCAGCTGGAGCTTCAGGGGTGCAGGTCAGCTGAAAGGCACCTTGCTGTACCATACCCTCAGACCTGAGGAGGTGGGGCTGGTTTTACATATGAATGGCCAACAAGCCATTTAGAATATTTATTCTACAGCAAGGAAACTGCCTCAAACTCAAGACTTATCATTTGGGAGGCAGAAAACTGCTTGAAACTTAAGTTTTTCCGGTCTCTCTTCATTAAGAATAATTTGTTTCCCCTTTTAAAACTGTCCGGTTTCCTCTTCCTATCTTCAGAGACACCTGCTATCATTTTAGTTCTCCAGTATCTGTACCAAGTCTATGTTTTGCAAGTGAGTCCAATGAGAAATTTTAAATAAGTTCTGTTGGATAAAATGGTACAGTGCCTCTGGAAAAATTTGACAGTTTCTTATAAAAGTAAACATAATCACCTTATACCTCAGCATTCATACTCTTAGACTTTTATCCTAGGGAAGTGAAAGTTTATGTTCACATAAAAGCCTGTGCAGAAATGTTCATAACAGCTTTATTTGTGATAGCCCAAACTTGAAACAATCCAGGAGTGCAGTGGGTGAATGGTTTAACAAATTGTGGTACACCCATACCGTGGATACCACTTAGCAATGAAAAGGACAAACTACTAATAATACATTGCATTTTGTTGGGGACTTAAGAAATTTGTGCTGAGTACAAACCAGTCCTAAAAGTCTGCTTACTGTTATGATTCCATTTATATAACCTTCTTGTGTCATTTGGTGCAATCTCTATGGAAAATGGCATGATGTTTCCTTTAAAAAAAAAAAAGGAAATCCCATGTGATTCAATAGTACCATTACTAGGTATTTACCCAAAAAATAAGAAAACACTACTATGAAAGATTTATAGCAGCATTATTCACAATAGCCAAGTCTTGGAACCAACCTAAATGCCCACTGACAGATGACTTGAGATAGAAATTGTGGGACATACACTCAATGGAGTACTACTAGCTGTTAAAAAGAAAGATGAGGGCCTCCCTGGTGGCGCAAGGGGTTAAGCACCATGCTATGAAACAATCCACAGCCTCTGCAGCAAGAGTTTGATCCCCCGGCCAGGGAGAAACCTACATGGCGAGGCAGAGCTTTCCTGTCTCGCCCGCTGCTCCCCTCAGCAGGTTATTTCAGTCAATCTGCCTGTTCTGTTCCCCACTCCGTCTGTGGTGGATCTTCTCACTCCCCACACTTCTGGCCTGTACCCCAGCTCTTGTATGCATAGATAAATAAATCTTTTTTAAAAAAAATAAGACAAAACGGTGTATTTTGGGACAAAATGGATGGATCTTGAGGTGCCTGTGCTAAGAGAAATAAGCCAGAAAGTGAAAGACAGATACCAGGTGATTTCATTTATTTATGGAACATAAATAACCAAAGAAAATAAGCTGCCAAAACACAGGAAAAATAAATCTTAGATTCTGAACAATATGCTGGTCAGCAGAGGAAACAAAGGGCAGGGAGGAAGGGCCAGGTGATGGGCGGGTATAGGATATTAGTGCAAGAGCTTTGGTGTAAGGTGAATGAAACAGGTGCACATATAGAGGTGTGAAGAGTACCTCCAAAATTATAGAGTTATGTAAATGATGGACAAATTAATAAAATCTGGAAAAAATTACAACAAAGAAAAAAATTCTTGAAATGATGAAACTGGAGATGGAGAAGAGATTCCTAGTTCCTAGGGACTTCTCAGGGGGAAGGATGCAGGTGGGATGAGGTATGTGGATATAAAAGGGGGTATAAGGGGTCCTTGTGATGGACCTGGTCTACACCTAACTGTGGTGGTGGAAATTACATGTGATAAAATTGCATATAACTAAATATATAAAAATAAACACAAATAAGTGCATATTAGACTGGTGAAATCTGATCAAGACTGGTGCTTTGCCATCATTTATGTCAGTTTCCTGGTTGTGATATTACTATACTTTCACAGGATTTTATCATTGAGGAAACATTGAAGGATACATAGGATCTTTCTGTAGTTCTGAAGCTACAAAGATCTCAAAATAAATTTTATTTTGAAGTGAGTTACTTAGATATTTGGATGATAATAAAAACACAAGTATGGGTATATTCTGGATGATTTGAGTGACCCCTTTATAACCTACTTCCCCCGTGGGCCATCTTGTTTTCTTTGGTTGGAATGTTTATTACCACTTTGTGCCAATCAGTAACAACCACTAAGCAATAACAGAGTCAAGGACAAGCCTCCCCAGGAAGCAGGCCAAGTGTCAGGCACCTGGTACAAACCCAGGGAGATTTTGCAAGACAAGACTGAGAAAAATTCTTATGGGCCCCCAGTGCTGCCTTTATTATCATTATACTGCTTAAATATGTGTAAGCTCATATATAGCTATAAAGTCAAAACAAATTTCTGAATAAAATAAAAACTACAGAACCAATAAAATTCAAATTAGTGACATCAATTTAATGCGATGAATGATGCTGTTGTGCTCAAGCTAAATTACTGAACACAAAGTGGTGATTATGCTCCCATTGCTACAGAGCATGCCTACCATCTTCATTTGGAATTGGGATTTCTCTACTTACAACTGGAACTTTCTAGGGAGCCAAGGAGCTAATAGGAAAAGATCTCAGCCCTTCTAGACTAAGTACAACCAGAGCCACTCTTTCTCTACCTTAGTAACATTCATCTTTTCAGACACAGCCCTGAACAGCCTGGTTGGCTATTTTTCTGGCTTTTACAAACAGCACAAGAGGGCTTTCCCCTCCTGGAATGCCAGCAGAGAACCTAACAGTATTGGTGATGAGAAGTTTATGAAAGGCAGATACAGAAATGAAATATTTTAGCATCTGAGAGGAAAAGGCATAGAGCTTCTGAGAAAATCTAGGATGATGACTGCAGTGTGGTAAATACTGTTAATGATAATGAACTTGAGCAATAAATGATAGTTTGAATTATGTTGAGAATTTCAGGTTTAGGAAGACTGGGCTGTGTCATCTGAACCATTATGTGTTTTTGAGTTCTGACCTTTGAGTGAACAAATTTCAGTTATCTCCAGACCGGTACATTTATGGGTACTCCTTCCCAGCAGGGAGAAGATTCTGGGGAGAGAGAGAAAGAGAGAGAGAGAAAGGGAGAGAGAGAGAGAGAGAGAGAGAGAGAGAGAGAGAGAGAGAGAGTTGGGGGGGAGGAAGAGAGAGAGAAAGTGTGTGTGGTGTGTGTGTGTGTGTGTGAGAGAGAGAGAGAGAGAGAGAGAGAGAGAGAGAGAGAGAGATACTAAATTCTGTGACATTCAGAACAAATGGCCTCACACACAGTTAATCATCCCCTCCCCCCAGCACTCAAGACTGCTAATTGCCCCCCATTTCAGGATTTTGAGGCGGCACTTCCGACCTTCCGAGCTTTCATCTTCACACCTCTTCCCGCCTCTTATGACAGATAATTATGGCTGAGTGTGAGCATCAACAGAAAAGCAGACCTCTTATCTTCACATTGGGCACTTAAATGAGCATTTTAAGACAAATTATTAATAACTGTACTCAAGAAAATGATATCAGCAAAGCTTGTGAGATATTGAATTGTTATATTGTGACTGTGGAAGAAAAAAGGCCATTTCCATGATAAAAAGGGGAACTTTTATGAAGTAATTAAATATTAATTTATCCAACAAATATTTATTACTTACCTTCTACATTCAAGATATTTTATTAGGGACCACAAGGTACACAAAGTCATACATGATTCAGTTCCTGATTTAATGGAGTTTACAACCCAGGAGTTTAAAAAAGACTTATTGTTTAAAATACCTGCAATATAGAGAAGTGTCAAAAATTTATTTCAATCCTGGCATGTGAGTAGGTGAGAAGGGGGCCTGTCTAACAAGAAGGGACCCCTGGGCTGCCGGAAGGGTGGGCAGCACAGTTGTGGTGGATGGGGAAGCACACCCTGTGGAGAGGACAGTGTAGGCAAGACTGTGGGGTAGGGGGAGGCTAGGAAGCCCTGAGTGCCTCTGAACTATGAAATTGACAGGAGATTAGCTGCACAAGGGCAGAGATCAGACTGTAAAGCATCTTAAACACTAGGCTAAGGAGTTAAGCTTCCTTTTCTGGGACATGGAGTAACTAACAGAGGTGGTTTGAGGGGGGACAATTAGAAGGGATTAGAAGGGCCTTCACTTAGGGGAATGTTGCAGGGGCCGGGGGGAAGACCTGGAGATTCCCCTCTCCAGGCATCTTTGGAATAATTTCAGGGGCCTGGCAAGGTAAAGTCTGCAGGTGGGTGAGCCTAGCTCTCATCAGAAGATAGCAAGTCTGAGCCAGCAAATGACACTGTCACCTGGCCCCATGCAAAGTGTTTGCAAGGCTGTAGGGCCCCTGCCTCTAGGACATTCTCTGCCCAGAGGGCCTTCCCTGGCTTGAGTGTTTGGAGATTAATCTACTAAATCTGTCTTACCTGCAGCATGACAATGGTGAATTTTGAACTGATTCCGGAGTCATGTGGTTTCATGAGATGCACCTCGGATCTCCCCAGAAGAGGTAACCCATACCTGGCGGTGAGTCCCTAACCTATGCCTAGAGGGGGACAGGCCCTTCCCATCTGCTGCTACTTGCCCAGTGTGTGCACAGCAAAGGCAGAAATTCCCATGAGAGGGCTAGCTCGTCAGACCTTCAATTTTTCATTTGTTCATTTGGCCCAGGTGTGCTGAGCCCTACTGTGTGCCAGGAGCCAAGCCACCTCTATGACAGCCAGTCCTGATGACCTTCCCTGAGATCCTTCTCTCTGCAGAGTGTGTGGTACACTATGGGTTTGCCTCACTGGCAAATTCCTCCTTCCAGAGGAAGAACTGCAGATTTACTTACTGGTGGGGTCTAGGCAGGTCTAGCAAGGAGTAGATAGGGGATTGCTTCTATGGGGAGCCAGGAAGTAAACGATCATGTCACTTCTAAAGGTGTCACCACAAAGGAAGTAGCATTGCTGGTGCACATGGCTGCTTAGAAGCTACTCCTCCTGGGGTATCCCATCTATTCCAGGCCCTATAGGCCAAGTTCTCTATGACACTAGGCCTCACCCCACCAAGACAGTCCTGAAAATCTGACACTGATTACCACATAGTAAAGATGGAGAAATTTGTTTCACAAGGACTGTCATGTTCTCCACGTTACTTAGTTCATAATTTGGATTTGAGCCCAGAACATTCCAGCTCCACAACTTAGGTCCCGGCTCACAGGTTTAACCTCTCGACTGTCCCCTGGGTATGAAAGAACATTTGGCTGCAGGTAACGGAACCTGACCATCTTGTCCTGAACAGGTGGGGGTGGGGTCCATCACCTTATTTCCAGGGCTTAATAGAGAGCTGGATACATTCTAAAGGTTCAAGAAATGCTGAATGGGTACAAAAGTGAATAACCTCCTTAGGTACTAATTATCTTAATATCTTGCATCAATATAACACTTTATTGTCTGTGCTCCCATTTCTGGGGTAACAGAGAAGACTCTATGTTGTTGTCCCTGTGAAAACAACCCTGGGCAGAGGCCAGGACAGTTCTTAATACCCCCATTTTGCAGAGGAGGAATCCGAGGCTTAGAAAATATGTGTCTTGTCTGAAGTCACAGAGGTAGGACATCCCAGTGTAGAATTCAAGCCTTTTTTTCTGATTTAGAGGTCAGTACCCCTTCTCCATTGCTCTATCTCCTTGGCTAAATAATATGCTAGAAGCTAAGGGACATAGTCTTTCTTTTTCTTATTAACTTTCTTTCCAAAATGGATGTAGAGATTCTACCAATGGGACCCTTCTATTAAACGCCATAAACCAGTAGCCCCCACCCTTCACTTCCCCATGGGGTCTTCTGTCTTGCTTTGAAAAGCAGCCAAGTCTTGGGTTCTGAAGGCAAGGGCAGAAAACGTATTAGGGTCTCTAATATGATAATGATATAAAAGGAATTTATGGTGCCCTAGAGGGAAAGAATTACAAATGGGTGAAAGGTGACTATTTAATGTACAGGTTTTTTTGGTGGGGTGTAAAAATAAATAGAGGGAAATAGAGTGCAAATAGAACCTAAGGCAAATGGACCTGTTACATCCGGTGCCTCCGCTGCAGCCCACCTTTCTGCGTAATGGTGGTTATTTGTAACTTTTCCTGCTTTGTAATTTTTCAAGTGGCTCTACAGCCTCTGGCTCCTTTGCCAGTCTTTGGGAGGTCTCTGGAGCTGCAGTGAATGAGGAGAACCCTTGGCCCTGCCGTTCTTTCTACAGGCCTTGTGCTTGCCACCTGCCTCCTGGGTCTCTGGTTCTTCCCTGAAGTCAGACCCTGGGCAGACTTGGCATGAAAGGACCATGGCCCGGGCTGTGCTCCTCCATACTGCCCCCTCCCCCATGCTAGGACACTCTGTGTGTCTGGCTCTGGACACAGGGAGTCCTCTTCAGGGGTGGTGAGGGGCCAGGGACCCTAACTCCCAGGAAGCCAGTTCTTTGCTGACATTCACATATTGGGCTCCTCCAGGTGCTCTGGTCTCTGGCACAGCCTTTATTCATGCCAAACTCCCAGCAGGTTGTCATGAGCTTTCCCATTCCGGGGACACCCATGAGCCTGCTCCCCAGATGCACAGCCTATGGCCCTTTGACTGCAGGCTATGGTCTGTCCTGCTTGACCATACCTGTCCTGCCAGTGGGGAAGCTGCCAGGTCACTGCAGGTGGGCTCTTTCCCCCCCCCTGAAATCCAGTTGCATTTCACCAAGGCCACTGACCTTTCAATGAGTAAATTCTCCTTCTGTTTGCCCAAACCCTACCCTATTCCAGACCTCACTGTTCTTGAAAAGGCCCTTGGCCCTCTACCTCAAAAAAGATCTCTACCTGCTACAGATGCTCTTTGACTTCACAACTGAAGCGTCTTTTCTAGTTTGTCCTCAGCCTACTATACCCACCCCCTTGGGGTTCCTTGTTGCCCCATCTCACAGGTAGGGTCCATAAGCTTTGAGTTTTACTCTAAGCTTTTTCTTTCTGATTTTTTCTCTGATCACTCTGACCTCTTGTTGGCACAAACAAACCAGGCAGCCTCATCTCAGCATAGGCATGGAAGCCATGGGTTACATCTTGGGCCATGAGGAGTGGGGTTGGGGGTAGAAGACTCAGAACACAAGTTGGGGACAGGAGGCTTTTCTACATCTTCCTGCAACTATGCCCAACCTCCACTGTTCAGGCCTCCCTGGCTCCCTTCTGCCTTGGACTTAGCTTCCAACCTGGCTGGGACTGCGCTTTCTGTTTCCACTGCTCAGGGGCAGGCTGACCCCATGACTGCTCTGCCCCTCTGCTGTTCAAGCTGAGCCCCCAAGTGGCCCAGGCTTCTGACAGGGGGTAAAAGGCTCATCCCACAGCATCTGGAGGATGTGCCAAAGGGCAGGTGTGGGAGAGCCCCCACAGTTCAGGTTCTACCCCCGCCCAGCCCTCACGTCAATTACTGGTTCCTAGGGTCACTGGGAACCAGCCAGCTCTCCCAGCATGGTGCGAACTTGCAGGACATGCCTGCAGCTACTCTGGGTCTGTTTCTGGGGTTTGCACCGTGGCCTCACCCTCTGCACTGTTTGACAAGTATGGAGACACAGGCTCCAGCACAAGTTGGAGTTTGAATCTCTCTGGTCTTGCAACACTGCGGGGCTTTCTCTTCAGTGCCCTGACTTGTGACTGCTCTTAATTTCTCAAAATGCACCCCAGGTCACACACATGTTTAGTCAGAAGTTGCTGATGATAGTGGGGAAACCTCCACTTTCTTAAGCAACTCGGTAAGGCAAATCTGCTGGCTCACAGTCAAAATAATCACATGCAAAATTTCAGTTCCTTCTGAAAACAGCCAGAATAGGCAGCTGTCTGGAGGCATCGGTAACATCAGGTGTCTGGATTTTTGAAGCTGAGGTCCTGGGGAGTAGGGAGCTTCTCCCAACAGTCATGAGCTGTCCACTGCCTGGTGGCTTAGCAATAGCTCTCTGAGTTCCTGTCCTGAGTCCCAAGCAAACAACAAAGTCTTTAAAAAGTGGATAATGCCCAGAAATGACTGGACAGAAAAACCCAGACACCCTGGAACACTCATGCAGAGGTTAGAGGGCTGACACCTCCCCTCATCAGTAGCTTCTGCGGACCAAGGTAAGTGTTGCTGGGGGATTCCTGGAGGTGAGCAGAGGGGAGAGTGAGCCTTCCACAATGGGCATGCTGTGAGGAGAGGACCCCTTGCCTGCTTAAGCCGTGGGAGTCAGTCCTCTGCTCTGTAAGGTTGAATGCCATTCTATTTAACATTTAAGAACTCAGATTAGAAAACTTCCATGCATGACTTTTTCTCAAGGCTACAATATTGATGCAATCTGCTCTCTCTGTGCTTCCCTCCTAGTGGCAGATGTCATGTGGGTCATGCCTGGTCTTCCTTCAGATCGCCTCAGCTCACCTTCTTGTGATGTTTTACACGCTCCCTCTCTGCCCTGCATTCCCTAGTCCCCTACATCTGCTTTATTTTTCTCCCAAGACTTCTCTACTTTTGTCATGTGTTGCTTTCTTTTTTTTATATCATCTGTCTTCCCCAGAATGTGACCTTTATAAGGAAGCGGTCATTGCTTTGCCCCTGCTATATTCTCCATGTCTAAAAGAATGCAGGTTACAGGAGCTCTTGTGGTAATAGCCTTTCAGTGTGTGTGGCTGTAACAGGAAGCCCGGGGGCAGGCAGGCAGCTGCTTTGTGGTCCACTGAGGACCCAGGCTTCTTTCTCCCTCCTGCTCTGCAGATGGCTTCCAGGCAGCACATGCCATATTTCAAGCAGCAAGAAGATGAAGGCCAATGGACAAAAAGCGCATGCCCATTATATTGCTAGTCTTCATGACAACAGAAACATAACTTAACTCCTTCATGGTTAGAACTGTGTTGCAGGCCTCTAGCCGCAAGGGATACTGGGACACGGCCTTCAGGAATCCATCAGGTTCTGCTGGAGAGGAAGAGACAGAGAAGGGACATAGAATGACAGCCAGCAGCACTTGAACCACTGTGTCCTCTGATGCTTCCCTAGGACCTGATTATGGTTTGAAAGGATTTTTTGGGGGGAAATAACTTATTTGGGGAATGAGTGCCTGTGAGGCATTGTACATACTCAGATAAAATGGTGAGTATTCAGGCCATCTAAGAACCCTTGTAAACCTCTTAGATCATTTAAGGGGAAGTAATTATTTTTTGTTTCCTTCTAAAAGGTTCCATTTTAAGTTCCTGTACAAATGTAGACACACTGTTATTATCCCTCTTCTTTCTACTTTGTGTCTGTGGAATTCTAGTCTTCTCTCATTGGTAGAAACCGAGGTGATATTTAATATCTACACTTTGGTTTAATGCCTAATCTGTACTCAAAGTCTTCTGCCTTCTTGAAAGACTGAACAAAACTGATGGGTCTGCTTTATTGGAGACCGAAATGGGGAGAACAATGCTACAGATTATTCTTCCTAGTCATGAAGCCTTGACTTCTACAAGAATTTAGTTGATAGGGAGTCTGGAGGGAAAATGTCAATGATCACCTTTGAAGAAATTGAAGTTGGGGCACTTTTTGATTCTGGACCACTTCATTTTATTTGATAAGAAAAAAAAACAGAAATGACTCACCAACAAGAATCCACATAAAATTGATATGTAGGAGCATTTGAATAAAAAGAAGTCATAAATAAGTAATAAATCCTCCACAGGACCATTGGAAATGGATAGCAGTAATGCTGAGTTTACTGCCTTACTTCCAAAGTGAAGCTATTTATTAAAATTTGGCACAATTCATTATAGTAGTCAGGCATTTATAAAATTCTCATCATAGTATAAAGAGTAAGAACGCATTTCCTAGGAAGTATTATTGTAATAAACTGTAATTAGTGGCTTGTAAACAGCTGCAATTCATTCATTTTTTGAAGGAAAAGGCATGTAGACAAATATTTGTGTGTCCATCCACTCATGGAGTGTTTCCCACAGGCTGGCAGCTCTCCAGGGCACGGGGCACCCACGCGGCTACACGTGGAGCGTGTGCTGGAAGCTCCAGGCTGTCCCTCCCAAAAGTCTTCCCCTGCAGCCGCCAGGATGACCCAGAGTCGGCCTGTATTTTACAGAGTGCTCCTTCTAACGATCAGCAAGTTGAATTCCCCAAACCCAAGCTGGGTGGCCCACCTTGGAAAGGAAGCGGGCCTGCCCGCAGGCCAGGCTCACCATGACACCGTGGACACCTCGGGCTACAACACGGGACCCGGGCGCTGCTTCGACCCCTCGTGTCTTGTGTTGCAGCCGGAGGGACGCAGGTCTGCAGCTGAGCCTGCTCCATGGACCATGGGACTGGACACAGCAGCAATGCAAGAAGACCCAGGCCCAGCGCTGGGGAAAGGTGGGTGTCCTGCGGGGCCACTGGCAGCAGCCATTCAGCCTCTCTTAGTGCGCGATCAATGTCGGTGCAGGGCCCAGCTGCACCCTCAGACCTCTTTGGGTTGTGTAAGGGGCAGGATGGGGCACAGTGAAGGTTTTCTGTGACCTAAGCAGACTGGGTAAAGGAGTCCTGGAGCCCTCGGTGACTTCCAGGCTTTTATTGGGATTTACCAGGTACACGGCAGGTAGGGGTGCTGGGGGGGCCGGTCAGCTGGCAGGCCTCCTAGACCCCGGCAAGTCTTCACTCTTCGTGGGCTCTTGCGTTCTCTCTGCTCTTCTCGTAGTTCTTCTTTCTGCTTCTCTGCTTCTGCTGGCATCTCCATGATGCCGCTCTTATAAGCCCAGTCTTAGCCCAGGTGAATCCCATCTACATATGCCCACACCCTACTCCAGGTGCCCACCATCAGGCATGCATGCAGTACCGCAAGGATCAATCATCAATCCTAATGGTGGGAGGGCAGAAAAGCCAGAAAAATCACTTACCCTACAGGTTGCTTGTGCTGATACTTTGGACCCTTTACCTGAGTTTTGAGGACACACTCCACCTGGGAGGTCAGGGGACCAAGGCGCCACAGTGAGGCTTGAGGGGCAGCAAGGAAGGCAGTTGTCACGCAAACATTTCGCACATTGGTGGAAAAACCACCAGTGGATCAGGCGTTCCCTTAAGGACAAGCTTGCGTTTCTGGGAGTTGCCTATAAAAATGTGTGTATTTTCTGCGAGATGGTAGATTAAATCACTGCAAGCACCAGCTGGGTTTCATTGATTACAATACTTTCCAACATGACAGGCACTCCAGAAGGAAATGAAATCAGATGGTGAATTTCAATAGGGAAGACACTCCAACTGAGCACCCTAAAACTGGAGGGTAGAGAGCACCAGAGGCAAGCTTCCTTCACCATTCTGTCATTCCCTGCACTGGGGTGGAACACGGTCCTGTGGGTGACGCCTGCCTTCACAGCTGGTACTTTTGCAAAGCACTTTCCCCCTGGCTGGCCATCCTTCAGCCAGACCCCCTCAACCACAGGGCCCGAGATCATGTGGGTGTGAACTTTCCACACCTGCCCCTAGTGAGTAGAAATCATCCTTTTCTTCCCTCACTTCTCACCAGATGTTCATAGGGCCCCCTCTCTAGAAGAACGTACTGATTTTAAAATGTACTAGGTTCAGTGTTTTTCCTTCTTTTGAATGATTTGGAGGGAGTAGAGTAAAATGAGAGACTCTAACACCACATTGATGGGGGAACCTGGTTGCTGAGAGGAATGAGATGAAGGAAGGACCCACAGTTGCTCCAGGAATTCTCCTCAGGCAGGTGTCTGTATTTAGGAAAATACCGCTGGATGGAAAGTAGGATCCTGGGGGTGTGATTTGGCCGACATCAAGGGACCAATGAAGCATCTAGATTGCTTTTTCTTTGAAATGAAAAGGAAGGGGGAGAGTAGAGAGCGGCTCCAAATGGTGTTTTATTTTGCAGTTTGCAGTTTGTGGTGTGAGGAAGAACCCATCCTTTGTCTCCTAACATTTGCTAAAGTCTGTTACACCCACCAAGAAGGTGTGAATGGAATTCTGTTGGTTCCTTGGTTTGGGTGAAATTTAGTGGAAGGGGTGAGCTTCGCAATAACATGTGAGTTAGCCTGATGATTCGTAAACTAATTTAGGAGTATTAGTAGCAGAAGAACTTTCATCTTTAAAGAAATTTGAAACTCATCGTGGGCAGTAGTAATGGTTAATTTTATGTGCCAATTTGGGCTGCAGTATCCAAGTATTTGGTCAAACATTATCCTGGATTTTGTGTGAAGATGTTTTTCGATGAAATTAACATTTAAATCGGTTTACTTCAAATAAAGCAGCTTACCCTCCATAGTGTGAGTGGGCCTCGGCCTTTACTTGAAGGCCTTAATAGATCAAAGACTGATTTCCCCTGAGCAAGAAAGAATCCTGCCAGCAGGGCCTTTGGACTTGAACTGCAACTCTTCCCTGGATTTCAGTTTGCAGGTCCACCTTACAGATTTTGTATTGATCCACTATTCTAAGATCCAGTTCCTTAAAATAAACTTCTCTCCCTCTCTCTGTCTTTGTATCTATGATATAAACATATAGATAGATAGATATACATCCTGTTGGTTTTCTGGAGAACCCTGATTAACACGGGAGAGGATATCAGATTGCCATAGAGAATGAGGATTTGAGACAATCTTATCTAGATTATTTGAGGTGGGGAAACTCTTAATAACATAGAAGACTTATTTTTGTAAAACTGATTTCTGGTTTAATTCCATTGTGGCAGAGAATATATGATTGCAATTCTTGAAATGTGTTGACTTGTTTGGCAGCCTGATATATGGTCTATATTGGTGAATATTCCACATGCACTTGAAACGAATGTATATTCTGCTTTTGTTGAATGGAGTTTTCTACAAATGTCAATTAGGAAAACTTAGTGGATAGTGTTGATCAAATTTTCTGTCTTTACTAATATTTCTGTTTGCTTATTCCAGAATTTACTGAGAGAAGCGTTAAAATACCTATATTAAGAGAAAGACTTGTTTAGTTCTATCAATTTTTGTGTAATGTACTTGTATTTGAAGGCATGTTATTGGGTTCTTATATTTAGATATCTTTTCCTGTTGAATTTTTCATTTTATCATTATGAATTGTTTCTTTTTCACTGATTGTTATTGCCTTGAAGTCTACTTCCTCTGTTATTAACATAGTCACACCAGTTTTATTATTAGTTTGTGTAGCATGTATCTTTCAACCTAATATTGTATGTGTATCTCATAAATAACGTAGCTAGATCTTTTTAAGAATTCAAATAACAATTTATATCTTTTATTGGATGTCTAATTCATTTGCTGTTACCATATTACTGATAAATTTGGGTTAAATAATTTTGTTCTGATTTTCTGTTTGTCCTATCTCTGTTCTTTTGTTCCTTGTTTCATGCCCTTTTTTTTTTTTAGATTAATCAAGTACTTTTTAGTATTTCATTTTATCTCTTTGCTTTTTAGTTATACTCCCTGATAGAGAGTTAATTTAGTGGCTGCTCAAGGGGCATCCTTAAGATATCACAATCAACCTTGAATTTATATTACACTACTATACAAACAACCTAAGAATCCTTTTTTTTTAAAGATTTATTTATTTATTTATACAAGCACTGGGTACAGTCAGAAGCGCAGGAGGGTGAGAGAATCCACCAGAGCCAGAGCAGGGAGCAGAACAGGCAGAAGGACCGAAGTACACTGCTGAGGGGAGCAGCAGGTGCAGCAGGAGAGGTCTGTGCGACATGTGGGACCCTCACCAGCGGCTGGGGAACAAACCTGCGCTGCAGAGTCTGCGGGCAGCTTCGCAGCCCAGCGCTCAACCTCTGTGCCACTGGGGAGGCCCCAGCCTAAGAGTCTTACACTTACATTTAACTCCATTTCTTGCTTTGTGCTATTTAATAATATATTTTATTTCTTTATTTGTTTTAAACTCCTCCATATAATGTAACTGCTTTTGCTTTAAATAGTCACTAGTTTTTCAAAATCTTTTGCTTTTGAAATAGCTATAGATTCATAGGAAGTTTCAAAATTAGTACAGAGAATCCTATGTATTCTTTGTCCATCTTCCCCCAGTGGTAACATCTTACCACTTATTATACTCTACTTAAATAGAACAGTGTAAAACTGTAGGCTTATTCCTCAGGAAGTATATGAGTGCATATTTGAGAACTTAATATCCATAATGTGGATATAGTTAAAAAGTGGTAGAGAGACAGGTTTCCATAAATTTATTAAATGAGGATTTCTTCAAATTCTAGCCTAATTCTCATTTTAGATATCAAGTATATTTTGCAGAGAGTTCTGAAAACTTTATTTGCTTTGACACATCTCATTAATCACTTAAAGTGAATGTCACTACAATTCCTAAGTCTTTATCATAGGTACTTGTATCACAAATGATAAGGCAAGCTTACAAAGAGGTTATCTACGATGTTTATTGCAGCATTGTTTATAAACATTGTTAGGGAAGACAACACAAATGCTTTATCAGTAGATGGTTGTTTAAATAAATGTATCATAATTAAATATTAAAAATGTGCACCATAACATCTTTCTATTTAAGGTCATAAGACAATGTGTCTATTGTATATGTACAGGGAAAAGGTTTCTAAACAGAGTATATACTATGATCTATTTTCCATTAAAAAATGTTTGAGTGTATAGAAGAAAGTCTCTAAATGTTTATTTGTAAAGAAAATGTTGCCTTTTGAAATAGAACATTGAATAATTTTTATGATTGCATTGGGGATTCCCACTATCATCCATTATGTTCAGTGATTCTCTAGTAGGGACTCACGGGACACAGAAAAGTGATCATACTCATGGTTACAGTTTGCATATTGAAAGTGAAAGGATGCATATTACAATTAGTAAAGAAAATAAGCACATAAGACAGAATCTAGGGGAAAAAAAGCACAAGTTTCCAGTTGTCTTCTGCACTATGTCGCAAGACACTTAATTCTCCCAGCAACAGTATGTGACAACAAAAGTTGCCAGTCAGAGAAGCTCCTAACTGGAAAGCTCAGGGAAAGCTCATTGAGACTTGGCATTAAGAGGTTAGTCATGTCTGTGTGCAATGCCAGCAGACTGGCCTCAGTTATGCAGCCCTCACATTCCTCACACTGATATGTGTGGCCAAAGCCTTAAACATTCAAAAACAGCCGGTCAGCAAAAATCATATTGTTAGCATGAAACTGTCTGTTGTGGCCCCAGACCTCAGGCTTATAAAGAACTTCTCGTTTGGTAGAATACTCCAAAGGTTCAGAGGTCTTCCAATAACTGGGCCAAGGTCAAATTTTGAAAGATCTTGGGAAATCCAGGTTTGAGCAGCCCAACTCTGCTGAGTTAACTTTTTACTGCACAATGCTTTTCTTATTTTTAATATTTTGTAATAACCACATATTGCTTTTCTCATCACAAACAATAATTTAACTCTTCCCTTCTGCAAAAAATGAAATGTATCAGAAATGTTTGTGTGCTGTCATTCTAGTATTGTTAGATGTCACCGAATTCAAACTTTCTGAGCTTGCAAAAGTGACATCTCAATGAACTATAGGTGAAATGTATCATTATGAAGTCAATTCTTTTTTTTTTTTTTTTTTTATAGAGGCATGTTTTTATTTATTTATTTATTATATTTGTTTGTTTTGTTTATACATGCACTGGGTACAGTCAGAAGCGCGGGAGGGTGAGAGAATTCACCAGAGCCAGAGCGGGGAGCAGAGCAGGCAGAAGGGCTGAAGTACACTGCTGAGGGGAGCAGCGGGTGGCAGGAGAGGTCTGCGCGCCATGTGGGACCCTCCTCCGGTGGCCGGGGAGCAGCCGGGGATCGAACCGGCGCCGCAGAGGCCGCGGGCAGCTTCGCAACCCAGCGCTCAACTGCTGCGCCACCGGGGAGGCCCTGAAGTCAATTCTTGCCAGAAATTCTCTGAACTTTGTAAATAGTCTCATGAATTCATACCAGAGAAGGCCAGGAGCCAACTCTAACTTCATTTTGAAGAAGAAAATCTCAGTCCATAGTGCCAAAAAGCCAGAAGCAGCTAGATAAGAAAGTGACTGAAAGAAGTACTTGTCCGTCCCCCCCTCCCCGCCCCAGCTGAGGTTCAATTAATTTAAAAACACTTAGTTCTGGTGACTGTTGTGAGTTAAGGATTGAGGATTCCAGAGGCCATACCTGCTTAGAGACTGTCTGCTCTGTTGTTCATTTTCAGATAATTCCCATCACAGACTCAGAGATCCGCCATAGGGGGAAATATTGGGCTGTTGGAACAGTTATGATGCATTTTTGCTTAGAAAACATAGAAAAAATGCATCATCACTTTTACGACAACCCAATACTTTTTTACCCACTTTAATCATTGCTGTGTTGTCTTTCCCTGACTGGTGAAGAATAAAAATAAGGACAGCCTCCTATATGCCAAATCCTGTGCCAAATGCTTGTACTTGATATTCACAACAATTTTGAGGATATGTGTTATCATCCCCACTTTAGAGATCAGGAAACTGAGGGTTAGTGTGAGTCTTGGTGCAGAGACAAGGAAGAAGCCTCTTCCTTGTGATATTCAACTGAAGTAATACCAGAAAAGCCACACATAGCAAGAGTCTCACAATCTAGCAGGAGTGACTGGCATTTGTAAGCTATCTGGGATGTGCAACTGTCACATGTTTCAACATTATGGAAAATAGAAAATGTTAACCTTTTAGGAGAAACTCTTTCCCCTCAAATAAAGAAAATGGCATAACCTAAAGAAAATTCTTTTAAAGAGAGAAAATGGGTAAGAAATATCCAGCGCAAAGTTGACAATGCTTCCCTAACATTTTGAATTTAGATCTGATTATGAGTTAAGTTTCAAGGGGTGACAAATTCTGAACAAGTAGATTGAAACTAAATAAACAGTTGCACTATTCTACTCAGCAGTTAATTATAGCAGGAACCCTTCTTCCTGGGAACTATTGTTATAATATAACTAGTGGGTTTGAAGCAGATACTTTTTTACTTAAAAAAAAAAAAAAAAGCATACCAGAGTAAAGAGCTTTGTTGGAGTTGTCATATTTGAATTGGAAAAGAGTTATGGTAGAAAATGGGTTTTTTTTGGCAGCTGAATGACACTGTCAGTCAAGACTGTGAGTCAAGAGCCCCAAATATTATTCAAACAGGAGAGAATGAACCTTGTAGAATGTTCAGGTGTAGAGAGGCCCTTGGCGTCTTGGAAATGTTCTGCGTTGCTTAATGCCGAATGCTAATTGATGGATCTCTGCTGATTGCTGTTAGTTTTAAAACTGCATTCAGATTAGACTTTCTCTGCCTCAGAAATGTGGCAATTAAAAAGTGCTTTAATAGAACTGAGAATGGGCCCAGGAGCAGCCTGGATGGCTCTGTGAGCACATCCAAAATAACGACAGATGTGGGACTGTTGAATGTGCTCTAGGTGGGTAAATTGCTCCGTGCATCAGATTTTTAAACATAGGCGCAGAGCACTGCCTGTGAAAGTCTGAAAGCACAGAGCCTCCTCCACTCCATGCCTATACTACCCCCCAGCCTGGCCTTGTCTCTTCCTGTTGCCTTTCTTGGAGCTTCCTTCCATTGCCATCTGGACCTGGGCTTTAATTATAGTGGCTGGAACTTTCTGTAGCTACCATTCCTGCAAAGAGCTTCACCAAATCCAGTTGTTTCTAGAACTTCTGGAAGAAGGAGTAAACCCCAAGTGGGTAGTGGCTGGATATTTTGGTGGTACCACCCTTCTCTGCTATCCTTTATGGTGGCATCAGCTGGGGTTTCTTGTACTCTGGCTTCTTGTGATATGGGTCAGTGGGAGGCAGCAGCAGCAGAGCTGAGGATGAGAAGCTGTGCTTCCCATCAAACATCCTTCCTCCTGGGGCTGTGGCTTTCACTGGGTTCCAGTAAGCACTCCCTTCTTTGCCCTTTCAGGCTGAGAGATTTAATAACTTCTGTTTCCTTTGCTGCTTCTCCATCCTTCTCAGTCCCCTTAACCCTACTCATCCCTTAATAAATAGTCCCTTCTTTACATTTCTTCAGTGAGCCTTTTGAGAAGCCATTTGTTAGCTCTTGGAACCCTAACTGACACTTGCAGCAACATCGGTCCTTTCTGCAGAAGTGATTAAGGTAGATTAAGGTTCGGGAGAGCCACTGGTGACCTGTGCAGGCAGGCAGCTATCCTTTCTCCTGCTCAGGCTCCAGTGAACTCCTCATCCCCTAGATCCTATATTGCAGGTTAAATAGGTTGTCAGGCCATGACTTAAAAAGGTGAAAAAGAAACAGTGGGGCAAAAAGGCTCTTGCTACTACTGTCCTCTTTCTTTCCTTTGGTAGGTTTTTTAGCTGTAAGAGGGGCTCATCAGACCTTGGTTTTCTCTGCCTCCTTTTAAGTCCTTATCTCTGTTCAACTTTATAACCATCAGAATTGATCTACTGAAATTGCTTTTTTAGAGTCATCCAGTTGTAGGACACAAATCCAGGTAAGTTTCCTTAAAACTGGTCTGTACTCTCCTCTCTGCTCTGAAAGACATATCCAGAATCCCTAATTCCTGAATTACTATCTGTATGTGTGTGTGTACATGAGTTTGTGCATGCATATAAATTATGTTTTTGTATTGTCTAGTGATTCATGGTCTTGCCACTCCATTTTTACTTACGTTGGGGTATAATATGTCCCAGAATGATCCTTCTATATAGTAGAACCATATTAAATATTAGTGGACTTCTGTGTTAGATGGAATAATGACCCCTCCACCCAAAGATGTACCTGTTCCAATTCCAAGGAACTGTGAGTGTGTTACATTATATAGCAAAGGGGAATTAAGAATTGAAGTTACTCATTAAATGACCTTAACAATCAGGAGATTATTATAAATTTATCTTAGTGGGCCTAATAAAATCACAAGGGTGTTTAAAAGAGAGTGGCAGAAGAGACTGTCAAAGTGATGTGATATAAGATGGATTTGCCTGCTACTGCTGTCTTTGAAGATGGAAAAAGGGGCCAAAGCCAAGAAATGTGGGTGGCCCCTGGAAGCTAGAATGGGCAAGAAAAAAGATTTCCTTGAGCCTCCATGAAGGAACAACTTTGCTGACACCTTGACTCTGACCCAGTAAGAATTGTACTAGATTTGTAACCCACAGAACTGTAAGGCAATTTAACAAAATGTATTGCTTAAAGTCACTGAATATGTGATAATTTGTAATATGAGCAAGAGAAAAATAGTACAAATTCCAGACAAAACTATACACAGGACAGGAACTAGCATTATAGCAACGACCTTGCTGAGTCAGTAGTGGGCTAGTCAAGGTGGGCTGTAGCTTGTACAGCAAGGGACTTGATATATGAAAGAATTATGGCCAGAAGATCATCAGCTAGACAGGTTGAGGGTCCTTAGACTCTCACAGGGAAGAATAGAAATAATATATATCTGAAGGCATTGGAGAACTGCCATGAGAGTGAGAAATTTCAGGCCAACATCTGGAGAGGAGAGAATCCCAGAGGGGTGAGCCTGGGTCAGAGTAAACTAAAGATGTTTGCTGATTCTGAAAGTGAGCTGACAGACTAAGAATCTAGAATTCAGTAGATTCACTGACTTGAGGGAATACAAATTGGAGTTCAGCTTTAGCTAGGGAGAAATACTGCTAAATTCCAAGGCTTTGGTTTGACTCTGTCCAAGGAGTAAGAGTAAGCCAGAAATAGATCATAAGTGTGTGAACGAAAGTTATTTCAAATTTTTTCATCTCCTTTTGGATTAAGATAGTCTAGGATTGAGATTGCCTCTAGCTGCTTACCAGAAACAAAAGTAAATCCTTTCTGGAAGAAGATTATCCCTCATGGGCCTCCCCGGTGGCGCAGCGGTTGAGCGCTGGGTTGCGAAGCTGCCCTCAGCCTCTGCAGTGCCGGTTCGATCCCCGGCTGCTCCCCGGCCACCGGAGGAGGGTCCCACATGGCGCGCAGACCTCTCCTGCCGCCCGCTGCTCCCCTCAGCAGTGTACTTCGGTTCTTCTGCCTGCTCTGCTCCCTGTTCTGGCTCTGGTGAATTCTCTCACCCTCCCGCGCTTCTGACTGTACCCAGTGCATGTGTAAACAGAACAAACAAACAAATAAATAAATAAATAAACATGCCTCTATTAAAAAAAAAAAAAAAAAAAAAAGATTATCCCTCAAATTATCTGTATAATTTTTTATATACTATGTCTAGTACTTTAAAGTACAGGATACAAGGGACCAGGTCCATATGCCCCAAATAAAAGAAACAGTAGAAAACAGAAACAGGCCCTTAAGAGGCTCATATCACTGAGATATCAGATATGGCTTTAAAATAACTATGCCTAGTAAGTTCAAGGATTTGGAAGATGATATTGAAAATTCTGGGTAGAAAATTCTGAGGAAAATGGCCATTGCATAAATTTGAATCCCTCCACATAGCATCCAAATGTATGCAGATCATTGACAAGAACAAATAAAACAACATACAGGAGATGTCTGTAGGATAACTAGAAGAGATGACAAATCTCAAATAACTTGTTAAAAGAAAAATAAACATGAAATGCCAGTAGCACAATCTCTCAAACCTTTACTGCAACCACTTGTGGAATGGGAGGAGGGATTTGGAAAAACTGTGGAAGAACATGAGTGAAAAGTTATACTGCAGTCATCCCCAGGAAGAGAAATTCCATACTAATTACAAAATAATGAAACTAATTACAAAAATAGTGAAAATGAGTTTTTCTAAATCAGAGTACTGACAATAGGGAATGGATTTAAAAGTGGAATTTGAAGTGGCAATCTTGGAAAGTCTTCAAGAGAGGAAGATGGCACAAGTATGCCTTTGTGAACTGAATGATGAGGGGAGACATAAGCATGAATCCTGCAAGACAAGAGAAAAAAAGCCCAAAACTCAAAGGAAAACAGCCTGACGCAAAAAAAGCAACCCATTAAAGAAATTGACTTCATTACACAGGCAGAGGAGGGCGCTCTTGCTATAGGACTCTTGAGACAACCCCCCCCCCACTATGAATGAAGTCTTTTATATAAAACTTTTACTAGAAGAATACAGAAAATGATTGAAAGCATTTCAACTTATAAAGCTCCCTTCCAAACCAACTGCAAGCAAAATAAATTGAAACAGCACTTCAAACTAAACTAATATCTTCAAGCATACTTTTAAACAAAAATACATCTAATGATTAAATTTTGTGATTTAAAGAAAATTACAAAAGAACAAAATGAAGTAGGTAAAATTCAATCTTATAGAAGGCAGGAAAGAAAAAATACTAAGGATATTCTTCTGTAAGCAAATAAAAGAAAGTGAATTTTAGGGGATAAAGTTAAACCTTTAAGTAATCACAATAAATACAAATGGGCTATATTTTATTACAATTTAGAATGGTTACAAAAAAATAAAACACCTCTATGCTATATATGAGGCCCTCTGAAACAAAATGATATTTTTTTAAAAATGTGCCAGGAAAATGTTAATAAAAATAAATGCAAGGATATTAATACCAAGCAAAATAGAATTTAAGGCAAAATGCATGTTGGGGATAAAGATTTTATTTCATATTGATAGAAGTTATATTCCAGAAATAAAATATGTTCTATAATATTGTATGTCCAGAACTACAAATTGTATGTATAAAAATACAATTTTTTTTAAAAAACCTGCTATCAGGAAAATACAAATCAAAACCACAGTGGAAATCACTTCACATTCAAAAGGATAGCTGTAATCAGAGACACTATTGTGATATAGTGAAATTAGGAGCCCCCCACACTGTTTGGTGAGGAAGTAAAATGTTGCTTTGGAAACAGTCTGACAGCTCCTCAAAAGTGAAACATAGGGTGACCATATGATCAAGCAATTAGACCTCTGGGTATATCCAAAAGAAATGAAAATCTATGTCTGCACAAAAATCATACATGAATGCTCATAGCAGCATTCATAATAGCAAAAAAAGTAGAAATAGCCCCAAATGTCCATTAACAAATGAAAGGATAAGCAAAAGGTGGTGTATCCATATGATTGAGTATTATTTGGCAATCAAGAAGAATGAAATATTGATCCATTTTACAACATGAATGGACCTTGAAGATGTTATACTAAATGGAGTAAGCCAGTCACCAATGTTTATAGATTATATGATTACATTTATATGAAATATCCAGAATAGGCAGATTGATAGAGACAGAATGTCAATTGGTGGTTGCCTAGGGCTGAAGAAGTTCAGGGGAAATGGAGAGTTACTACTAGTAGATGTGGGGTTTAGGATGATGAAAATATTCAAAATTGGTTGTGGTCATGGTTGAACAACTGAATACACTAAAAACCATTGACATGTACACTTTAAATGAGTGAGTTGTATAGTATGTACATTAGATTTTAATAAAGCTGTTAAAATATAAAAAGAAACTGATGTGTAAAAATACAGATTAAACTAGTCATAGAGCAAGTGTTCGATCATGTGTGCACAGTAAATTATTCTCTAGACCATTAAAAACATCATGTCTTTACCAGTGCTGTGGTGGGATATGGCCTCTGCAGCTTTAATATAGCTCCCACTGGTGCATTGCAGAGGCCTTGGTTGTAGTCCCAGATGCTGATACCAATTAGTCTGGGCTCTAGGGAGAATCAATACCTCTTAGGGCATCCGTTTCTTCACTTGTAAAATACAAAGGAAAAAGACTGTGATCACTAAGAACCTTCTGTTCTCCCCCAGGAGAACCTGGAATTTTCCTTGAGGTGCTATTCCTGGTGAGCTCTGTGACATGGGCACAAGTCTTGGGATCCTGCAGCCAGCACTGTGTAAAGAGAAAAGACAGAACCCGTATTTATTTCCCTCTATGGAGGCCAGTGCCAATCTGAACCTATGTTCGTTTTTGTTTTTAAAGACTATGTTTTGTCTTTTGTTTAAGATTTTGTCTTCGTATTCAAGAAATTTGCCTCTCTTGAATATTTTTTTAATTGCTTTTTCCTGTCCAAGGGCCCTGTATACTCTTTCAAAAAACATTTAAGCAACTGATCATAGGTAGATAAAACAAAAAGGGGACTTTTACTCTGGATTTAATTTTGACCAGGTAAAAATAGGGTGGACAGGTGGAAAATTGAGGTGTGGGGGTTGGAGAATGAACAGAATCCAACCTGGATTTGAATCTTTTTTATTTTTAAAGATTTATTTATTTTATGCGTACAAGAATGAGGGTAGAGGCCAGAGGTGCGGAGAGTGAGAGGATTCACCAGAGACAGAGTAGGGAACAGAACAGGCAGACTGATTGAAATGCACTGCTGAGGGGAGCAGCGGGTAAGACAGGAGAGGTCTGCTGCGCTGTATGGGTAGCTCCCTGACCGGCCGGGATTTGAACTCGCGCTGCAGAGGCTGCAGATAGCTTTACAGTGCTGTGCTTAACCACTTGCGCCACCAGGGAGTCCCCCTGGATTTGAATCTTGATTCACGTAATTACCAGATATATGATCTTGGGCCTGATAAATGATCTCTTTGAGCCTCAGTTTTCTTATCTGTAAAATTAAGAAAATATGCTTTACTTTATGGAGTTGTTAGAGGTGATAACAGTATCTGCTACCATTTCCAACTATTAAATGCTGGAACCTATTTACAACAACTAGTTACTGCTCCAACACTGGTACTGAGGGATTCCTTATATAGCATGTTTTTGTAAATATCTGTGAAATTGCTAGAAATTTCATCCTGATATTGAGGT
The DNA here is from genome assembly GCF_014898055.3 of Talpa occidentalis. NCBI lineage: Eukaryota > Metazoa > Chordata > Mammalia > Eulipotyphla > Talpidae > Talpa > Talpa occidentalis. The sequence continues at coordinate 29,421,421 of NW_023601322.1, forward strand.
GAAATATTCATCCGTTTAACTTCCATGTGTTGTTCTGCTTTTATTTTTATTGTTTGAATCATTGTCTTTGGATCCACATCATATCCCATCCCTAGCACAGTATTTTCTTGACTGAGCATTCCCCATTGTCTTGTTTTTCCTTATAGGGTAAAGTTTCCAGATTCCCCACCATCCTGGATGTCAACTTGGTGACTGCCACTGTGATTTGAGGCTGAGACCAATGGTCTAAACATGGTCTGATTAACCCAAAAAACATTGAGGCTGTTTCTTCTCTTGTTACTTCTAATGGAGCCTGGAGTGTCATTAGCTTGTTCAGCAGCCTAGTCACACTCTTAGTTCCTGTGGATTTGCATTCAGCTGAAACCTGCAGAATTTTTCAAATGGATTTTTCTTAGGTCTTTGGTTTTCTTCATCCTACAGTTGTATATACATTTTTAAACTGTGTGTGTTTAGACATACAGTTCACATATATATGCTCTGACTTTTTTCTCCATTCTCAGAGGAGGAAACAGAGAAGTTAAATAGCTTTGAAAATAGGTATTTCTAAACTTATATGCATGTTAATTAATATGAAGAGTTTCAGAAAGTATTAAATATAATATGCAAACAATGTTAGAGGCAAAGATATAGTTCCCTCTAGCACTCTGGGTTCTTCTCATGCTGGTTGAAGCAATCAAATCAACATCAGATGGATTAGTAGTCAAAAAGGACACACTTAATTATATAAGTATGGAGAATCTGCATGGGTATAGATTCTCAAGTAAATGGGGCAAAAAGTGAGGCTATGTATCCTGAGCTGTATATCCTGGAGGAGGGGCCTAGGACTTTACGAAGAGGAGAAGGGAACTCGAATGATGATGAGAGGATAAGGATCAGAGACTCTGTAATTATGTTTGTCCTACCATATAGATAGGTTTTATCTAATAGAAAAGTTATTTCTAGAGACAACCCTAAATCTGGATAATACCCCACATTTCATTCTTTTAGGTAGTTAAGGGAGTGGTAAAAAATATTTAAGAGTATTGCTCTCGACTCATAGTAGCCCACATGCTAAATGACATGTCTTGATGAGACCTGTTCTGGATAACTTAAGGAGACCTTTCTTTCCGATATCTAAAAATTACTGAAAACTTGCTATGAGTGATTGCTGGATTTTACCCCATTTTCAGATGGGGAACAGAGGTTTAATAACTTGTGAAATTTCTGCAGCACCTAAGTGTCAGAGCCAGGGCCAGAGCTCTACTTTAAACTGCCTCTGTACTGCCTCCCAACAAGGCCCCAAACACAGGTGATGCCCCCACCTCCAGCAGAGCTGGGTAGGTCACTGAACCATGGGGCTTAATTTGGACACAGTCTCTCTGGGGCCACTGGTCTTTACCTGCACAGTGACTGGTGGTATTAGATCCTATGTTTCAGCCCTAAGATTCTGCATAAATCCACCAAGATTTTAATCAAAGTGTGGAAGGGAAGTTAAACTTTTGATTTTCTTTCTCAGGGAATCTACTAGCATTTAAGCCTAGAGATGCAGAATCTCACATTTGTCCTCATTGAATTTCATCTTATCAGATTTGTTGGGGTGAAAAGAACTTGTGGAGTTAATATCTCTACTAGGGCAGCCACATCTGCAAGCTGATACTCAGATCCTTTTAACCTTTATCCCAGGAACCAGACACCTGCAGCAGCCCACACTGGCCTGCAGCATCCTTGTGGGGTCACTAGAAATGCTTCTAAGACATGGGACAGCTTTGTACTCTGCTGTCTCCAGACCTGTTTCAAGATGGGCCCCCAAAATGTTCTTTCCTAGAATAACCAGCTATGGTGCAAACCCAGATGAACTGTGACCAAGTGGTTAGAGTGTAACCCTGAGCAAGTCCCTTAAAGGCTGAGTCTGGCCAATGGGGTCAGCTGAGCCGTCCAGCAGGGCATCACACAGAGAGCATTCCCTCACATCCACATTGCTGTCCTATCTCTTGCAAGCTCCATTCCAGCAGCTCTCTTGACCGCTTTTCCTTATTCAATAAACTTCTCACTTTGGTAAGATCAAAAGCTTCCCTTTTGGTAAGAAGAAATTCCTGGGTCTTTTTTTCCTGGATCTTTTATTCCTGGCCTTCTTTCCTCTCAATCTCAAACCTAAGGAAGAACTGTAACGGGGCAGGAAGAGGGGCACCCCAAAACCCCCAAACCTGCCTGCTTTAAATAGGTTCTGCCATCCACTGCATCAAGAAAAAACATGTAAGACCTTTAATGGAAAGGAACTTTAATACAATTAGTGAACAATACAGGAAAGGCAAAGAATATAATTTCTAAATCAGGCACCCAAAGTTACCCATCACTTCGTGGATAAAAGTCCACCTAAATGGGATTAGCCCAGAGCAAGGCCCGAAAGCCTGCCTCAAGTCTAAAGCATTTCCCTGCAGGGCCCCATAGAAAAGGGTCAGAAATAGCCAGACAAGTCTGGGAGGAAAAGAGCAAAATCAAATTCAAGTTAAAAGCTGCCATTATTAACTTCCCCATGGGTCTCTCACCCACATCTGTTTTACCCAGTCCAGGACCAAGAAGCAAGTATAGCTTCTTCACATGTCTCTCTCTTCTCCACGTGCCTCCTCCAGGTCTCCTCATTGCACTCCATTCTGCTTTCTTCCTTCTCCAGTTTTTTCTCCAGCTTCTTCTCCTCCCTGCTCTGTTCTACCCTCCTTTTAGTGGGACAGGGAACCTGGAATGTCCCTTTTCCCTGGGCATCGCTGTGTTATAGAACCATGTTTTTTCTCAGTCAACACACATCCCAGTCTGCATGAAAAAGAAGAATTCCTTTCATCCCCAGGATATATTTTTAATGGGTCACACCCTTTCTCTGGACTGCAAACATATACCAAGCTGGTGCACCTTTGGATTGGGAGAAAAAGTAGTATGATTTTGGAAAAACTTGAGGAAAAATTTCTGTGTTGCTGGAGATTTTTCTTTCTCACTGGCAGCAGATAAGATGAATAGAACAATTGTCTTTTATTAAGAGGCTATAGAGTGGGCCTCCTGGTGGTGCAGTGGGTTGAGGACATCACTGTGAAGCTGTCCGCAGCCTCTGCAGCGCAGATTCGAATTCTGGCCGGCCAGGGAGATACCCACATGGCACAGCAGACCTCTCCTGGCTCTCCCGCTGCTACCCTCAGCAGTATCTTTGGTCTGTCTGCCCGTTCTGCTCCCCACTCTGTCTCTGGTGATTCTTCTCACCCTCCCACGCCTCTGGCCTGTACCCCAGTTCTTGTATAAATCAATCAATCAATTAATCTTAAAAAAAAGAAATATTTCTATAAAAAGAAAAAGAGGCTATATAGTGATTGATGTGTTCCCTTTGTTGACACACAGTGTCTCTGCATCAAGGAAAAAAGTATGTGCAATTCTGCCAGTTTCCAGTTCACTTTCTTTCTTTGTTAGAAATTTTCCTTGCTTGTTGAAAAACACTTGTAGTCAAGACAGGGAGGGAAACATCTTTACTGTGTCCCATGAGGAAGAATGTTGTGATTAGATCTCACCTTTATTTTTTTTAAAGATTTATTTATGCATACAAGAACTGGGGCACAGGCCAGAGATGCAGGGGGTGAGGGGATTCACCAGAGACAGAGTGGAGAACAGAACAGGCAGATTGACTGAAATACACTGCTGAGGGGAGCAGCGGGTGAGTCAAGAGAGGTCTGCTGCACCAAGTGGGTAGCTCCCTGGCCAGGGATCAAACTTGTGCTGCAGTGGCTGTGGGTAGCTTCATAGCTTGCATCTTAACCCCTTGCACCACCAGGGAGGCCCTAGATCTCACCTTTAACACAGAATTTCACCCCTGAAGCAGGAGAAATAAGTAAGGATCCCTTACCCCCTAGGAAATTGGCAGAGGTGCAGCCTTAGCAGTAACATTCTCTGTGTTTTTACTCCCAAATGTAAGTAAACAGAGATAGCTCAGGGGCATCTGGTCAAGTGCAGAACGTTCAGTTCAAAGATTGCAATCAGATAACGTGGATTTTATCAGACTTGCTTTTCACAGGCAGTAAGAAAAAGCTTGGTCTGCTGCCTGTCTCAGCATCTTGGCTTGCTCTCATATTTCAACTTAAAAAAAAAAATGAAGGCATGACCTGGCTCAGGCAGGGAATACACCCCCAGTCTTGTCAAGTTCTGAAATAAACACAGTTTTCATTATTTAACCAGAACCACCTAAACCAACTCTGAATCTTCTCAGTTTCTTTTTTTTTTTTTTTAATTAATTAATTTATTTATACAAGCACTGGGTACAGTCAGAAGTGCGGGAGGGTGAGAGAATCCACCAGAGCCAGAGCGGGGAGCAGAGCAGGCAGAAGGACCGAAGTACACTGCTGAGGGGAGCAGCGGGCTGCAGGAGAGGTCTGTGCGCCATGTGGGACCCTCCTCCGGTGGCCGGGGAGCAGCCGGGGATCGAACCGGCACTGCAGAGGCTGCGGGCAGCTTCGGAGCCCAGCGCTCAACCGCTGCGCCACCGGGGAGGCCCTGAATCTTCTCAGTTTCTGACTCTAAATGCAAAGTTCTTTCCACTTGGCTTTAAGGGCCAGGTGAAGATCAGAGAGATGCCTCAGGCCAGGGTTTCCAGTTGGGTCTCCTCCGACTTCACATTTCCTCTCTAGGCTGGGAGCGCCCCTTCATGGACCCCAAGGAAGGAAGAATGGAGGTAAATGAGAAGAGATTTCTGCCAAATAGGATAATTTTGAGTACAATGTAAGCAACAGGGTGTCTCCACTTGCAGGAAAGAATAAAAAGGACTGGCAGTTCCTTTTGGCCCATCTTTGTCTCTGGACAGCTGTGGTCGCTACTGAGAGTTAATGTCATTTTTGGAGTCAGTGGGTTTAGAGTGCGGGGTCCTTGGGTTCACTCTGGGAAAGGTTTCACCAGAGCTCCTGTTTCGGGGGCACGCAGCAAGTTTCCCAGACGAGTTTCTCCGTAAGACAGAAACGTAGTTATCTTTGAAGAGCAGGTTTATTAGGGAAAGTAACAGAAGAGTAAAGGACACTTGCATAGACACCGGCAGGCAGAAAAAGCTGCCCCTAAAGGGACAGGTTTGTTAAGAGAGGCCCGCATGGCTGCAGGCAGGCGGCCTTGAGGAGAGCTGCCTCTGCTGAGGGAGGTCAGTGAGGAGAAGCCCCGGCCGGTACAGGTCATGGCAGGCAGGAAGCTGCTGCCCTGCAGAGGGAGAGTTGGCGAAAAGTAGCACCCGATAGGCACAGGTGGGCAGAGGGAGTGCGGCCCCAAGCCAGTGCAGAGACTGCACTGATAGTCTTCTTCTCTTTGAGAGAGGCTTACTCCTTGTGAGCCTTCAGTTAGTTGCTGATTTTGGATAACTATGCAGAATCAGAAAGGAACCAGAGATTCCACAATGGGCTCAATCTCCACATCTTTACTCTTGGGCCTGTGTCTAGACATTCCCCGCGGCAGTCTGATACCTGCTTGGATCTTATGCTTTGTAACCTAGGCGTTGGCGCCTAAGGATCTTGCTTTCTATAGCTGTGTCAATGGCTCTGCTAATCCCTCTACCCACACCTCCAGCTCTTGGCACTGTGTGAACCAGGTTTCTGGTTTTACGGTGCCTCCTTTTCAGTTTCTTATTCTTGTCCTCCATCAAGAGCACTTTTTCCATTCGCCTTCGCACTGCTCTGAACTGCCTGAGCCAGTTCTGTTCTAACTTAGTGAGCTGCGGTGACAGCGTGCTTCCCAGCTCTCCTTGGCTCTTTCCTTCTGTTGATTGATCTGTCTTTCATTGCTGAGCCTTTCCCCAGCTGGGTCTTCTTCTCGGCCAGGTCAGTAGAGCTCCGGAGAGCTCAGTTTACAGGTGCCCACGGCTGCCACTCCTTGCCCCTGATCACTGTGCAGGCATCTCATCCGCTCCTGAGTCTGGTCACAACTTGGGCATTCCTGCCGAAGGTGTGCCTTTGTTAGGGGGAAAAGGATGTCCCAAAGCTAATTCCATATAGGCTTTGTGGACTCCACCCCCACCCCAGGTTAAAGCCAAAGACACTGGGAACTCCAAATCCCATCACCACCAAAGGGAAGGTGGCTGGGACCTGAGGGTGGGGTTAAGCAGCCAGGTGGATATAAAAGGCAGACACGTGGGCTTTGGGGGAACCCCATTTTGGCTCTCCACCAGCTCGCAGCGTCCGGCCAGCTCTGAGAGTGACTTTGGGGGTAGGACGCATTAAAGACTTTATTTCCCTATTTTCTCCATGAGTTGTACATTTTCCTTATTTCCTTTTCCCTTGTAAATAAACCTTTTATTAACCTTTTGCGTGTGTCTGTAGTAGAGTATTCATAAGTCCCTTTAAAGCGCGCTGGTGAGGACCCCCAGCCAGGAACCTGTTTTAATATCGGGGTTGCTCTATAACACCTTAAGAGGCCTCCACACGAAGCAGCCAGAGCCTGTCAATCTAGAAAATCCTGGAGAGGTGCCGTGGTGGTCCTGCACCCTCTGATCCTGGGACTGGAGGCTGCACCTGGCAGCCAGCCTGAGGAGCCCACTTTCCTGGTGACAATGGGCACCCCCAACTGCTGTTATAGGAGTAATTGCAGGTGTTTGGAAACTGGTTGCCATTTGTGCTCCAGATTTGTAGGACTCTTACCTTATTTGAAAAATAAATCCTTTTCTCTGCTTGATCTTTGTTTTTAAGTATGACCCTGGTGAGAAAATGAATATAGAAATGGACAGTGGCCACACCTCTGTGACCCACACCTCTGCAGCAACCAGCCCAAGGGGTCAGCCTTTGGACAGTGGCTGCCCTTCCCCCTGTAACAGGGTGGTCCCCAGGAAAGGGGGAGGTTCCAGGTTCCCTGCCCCACCCAAGGAAGGGTGGAGCTGAGCAGGAAGAGGGGAAGCTGCAGAAGAGACTGAGGAAGGAAGCAGGATGGAGCCAGGAGACCTGGAGGAGGCACATGGAGCCTAGAGACATGTGAAGAAACTGCGCTTGTCTTTTGGGTTGTGGACTGGGTGACACAGATGTGGGTGAGACCCGTGGGGAGGTGACAATGGCAGCTTTTATCTGGATGTTGATTTTGCTCTTTTCCTTCCGGGCTTGTCCGGTTGTTTGTGACCCTTTTCTGTGGGTCCCCACTGGAAGATGTTTTAGACTTGTGGCAGGCTTTGGGGCCTTGCTCTGGGCCGACCCCATATGGATGGAGTTTTACCCACGAGGGGATGGGTAACTTTGGGTGCTTCATTTAGAAACTAGACTCTTTGCCTTACCTGTATTGTTTCCTAGTTTTTATTAAAGTTCCTTCCCATTAAAGCGTCATATGTTTTGTGTTGATGCGGCGGATGGCAGAACCCATTTAGAATAGGCAGGTTTGCGGGGCTTGGGCTACCCCTTTCCCTGTCCTATAACAGATTTGGCGTCCAACGTGATTTAGGACAGAGCCATCCGTGGTTAGTCAGCCCCATGGGGAAATTGGGCTTCCCTATGGCACTGGCTACCATAAGCGCAAATGTGATTTTTGGTTTCTCCGGTGTGTTTGTTTCATATGTCGATTTGCTGTTGAAAAACTGGCTTGGGCTTTGTGAAGATCTGTGTGTCTGTATGTAATTTGTTTGTAGTGACTTGCTAAGACATTTGGTTTTGTGGAAATTGTTCTGTGCCAGTTTTACTCAAAAGATTAGGCAGTACATTGGACCATGTGGCCAGATCAAAGATGGCGTCTGAGGCCACTTGGAACTTTTTTTCTTTCTTTTTGTAATCTCTGCTGTCTCATTAGCATTTCTAAAGGCAATAATGGTTCTTCAGTGGTATGTTGCTTTGTCTTTGGCTACTTCCTGCTCTCTGCCTGATGGATTTTGCAAGCCAATTGTGGAGCAGAGGTGTTTTAATTAGCAAATGTATGCCTGGGTGTTAAGGAAAGAGTAGCCTTAAGCAGTAACTGGTAATCGCTGGTATCCTTGATGGATTCTTGGAGATAACTTGAATTTTTGCAAAGTCTGGATCAGAAAAATTAACAAGATTTTGTCTGAGTCTGATAGGATTTGCTGCTGTGAATTTTGTCTACACAATTTGTTTTGGGCATGTTTGCCATTTTGAATCCCGAATTTGTTCAATTGCTGGTGTAAGACAAGATTCTAAGTTTCTGCTTCCTACTGAGGAAGGTCTGTTATGGAAAGCACTCTTTAGGGTGCATCATGTAACTATACCAGGTTTTCATACCTGTGTTGTTGTTGTCCCTCCCTAGTGTGGGGGAGGTGTAATCTGTGCTTAGATGTTTAATCTGCTCTTTCAGCTTCTATCCCAGAGTGGCTAACAGAAGTAAGGAGATGACTCCTTTTAATTGAAAGTTAATTACTGATATTTTGCTTTTGCTTTTTCAGGTTCTATTCCAGGAAACCCAAGGATTGCCTGCTTGGTGGCTAACAAGAGATGACTCCTTTTGCTTGAAAGTTAACTGTTACTTTTATTCTTTCAGTTGCTGTACAGAATACCCCAGGATTGACTTCTAATAAAAAGTCTTCAACACTGAAAACCCTAAGGTGATAAACAAGGTCATGTAACTCTTGTGATTAATAAAACTTTTCCTTCCTATTTCCAAAGTCTTAGGTTTGCAGGATGACAACTGGAAATTTTTCTGCCAGCAACACTCCACATTTTTTTTGGACTTTGATATTTTTTTTCTGAGCCTATGAAGTAAAACTGCAGTTACATAACATATTCTACGTGGCATAACTAAAAAAAAACTGTCTTTGTCTATACGTTGTATGTCTGTATGTCCTTGTGTCTAACCGTCTTGACCTCCAGTGATCGACAAATTGGTATACATGGTGCCCGTATAAGTTGAAAAAAAGAGTCTCCAGTTATGAGAAAAACAAAAAGTTATGGTTTGATTGTCAACATTGTGCTACTGAACTAAGCCGGTGCCTTCATAGAGATTGAATATTGTTGTTTCTGTTACTTTTCTGATATTTATGGCAAAGCTTCCCAGAAATCTAAATTCAAGTACAAATTTGGTGGCCTGTCATTTGACTGATGCAAGGAAATTTTGTGGAACCTCAGTAGAGCTCCTGAGACACTCCACGAAGTTTCTCCTTTTCCTCCTGGGAAAGCATTACATAAATTTGTTCTATTTGGCTTTTACCTAATGAAGTAAAACTGGAAGGGAAGCATTGTCACTTGGGAAAATGGTAAAAAACTTTGGTATGTCCAATATGTTAACAGTAGTATCGGGTATGTATGTAAATTGTCAGTGGTGATTGTCACCTTGTAATATTGTATAATTCAATTGTTTCACATCTACAGAAATTGTTTCTGGAAATATAGGGAGAAAAGGTCTCAACAGATTCCTATTGATGGAACTGTTGAGAGTAAAACTTTCTTACAAAGGACTCAATAGACCTGGAAATACACCTGACATTTACTAAGGTTTCTTTGACATAATACTGGAACTTTTTTTTTTATGCATTCTGTCCTGAATCCACGAAATTTTTGTTTTGTTTTGTTTTGTTTTGACTAACCAGGATCTGCAGAAAGGTTGTAATTTTTTTTTCCAGCAAAGCTAACTTGTCACATTTTCTCTCCCCTTGATACCAACACAGCATACAAATAGTGGTAGTAATTTTTGCTACTTATTTCAGAGTCTGTTTTTGCATAACTTCCATAGGGATTTTGTCTGTTTTAACGAAAATTGGACGTGAGTTTGATTGTGTGGCTTTGTGTGGAGTTCTTCCAGAAAGTTGAAAAAGAGCTGAACCAAGAAGAGGAGAACCTGTTTGCCTTGTTTGTAGGGTTCCAGAGACCTCCAAAGAAGGTGAGGAAGCTTGCCTCCATTGGCAGGACTGGACAACCCGGCCAACGAAAATGCCCTGGTACCCTCGAGAAGAGGAAAGCCCAGGTGGATTCTGATGAGACCAACTTTATACCTGAAGCATACATCGACTGGATGCCACCGGTTCGCTCTGATCCTGTATGGAGTATTTCAACAAAGCCAGCTAAAAATTGCTGTTAGTTATTTCTGCCCTGTGATTTTATGCAAAAATAGAAAAAATGGTTTAAAAGTAAATTTAATTTGCAAACTTTTGCTATGCTGTTAAAGTTTGGGATCAAGGTTGAGAAAATTCGTTTTTGCATAAGTTGAACCAATTTTAAGATTTTTTTTCTTTTGGCTTGGATAATGGACTATTTTTAAGTAATGAAACTGTCATACTGGACATTCATGGACAATGCTGCTGACTAATTGTTGCTTCTCTTACACACATTGTGACCCTGAAAAAAAGACTGTCTCCTATGATTACACCATGACATCTGTGCCACCATAGATATGGTGGAATAAAAATTAAAAGGGGGGATTGTAACAGGGTGGTCCCCAGGAAAGGGGGAGGTTCCAGGTTCCCTGCCCCACCCAAGGAAGGGTGGAGCTGAGCAGGAAGAGGGGAAGCTGCAGAAGAGACTGAGGAAGGAAGCAGGATGGAGCCAGGAGACCTGGAGGAGGCACATGGAGCCTAGAGACATGTGAAGAAACTGCGCTTGTCTTTTGGGTTGTGGACTGGGTGACACAGATGTGGGTGAGACCCGTGGGGAGGTGACAATGGCAGCTTTTATCTGGATGTTGATTTTGCTCTTTTCCTTCCGGGCTTGTCCGGTTGTTTGTGACCCTTTTCTGTGGGTCCCCACTGGAAGATGTTTTAGACTTGTGGCAGGCTTTGGGGCCTTGCTCTGGGCCGACCCCATATGGATGGAGTTTTACCCACGAGGGGATGGGTAACTTTGGGTGCTTCATTTAGAAACTAGACTCTTTGCCTTACCTGTATTGTTTCCTAGTTTTTATTAAAGTTCCTTCCCATTAAAGCGTCATATGTTTTGTGTTGATGCGGCGGATGGCAGAACCCATTTAGAATAGGCAGGTTTGTGGGGGTCTGGGGTGCCCCTCTCCCTGTCCTATAACACCCCCAGCATTTGTATTATTTCCCCCCACACCCCCAACTGAGGACCAGCCAGTAGAATACGCTCCCCCAATCTCCAGCCCAAAATTTGAATTAGAAGCATGTCTGAAGGCTTCCCTTTTTTCCACTATAAAGCTTCCCCACTCCCTTGTCTGCCTTTGAGCCTCTGCCAGACACAAGTGATAGTGGCTGATCCGCTCCCCTGCCATAGCAAGTCTGAATAAATACCCTCTGTCCATTCTCATTCCGGAAGTCTTTGTTTATTTCCACACTGGGTAAGTCATAGCAGCTCTTCAGCTCCTGCTCACCTCCTACCCTATTGCTCAAAGGGAAAATATCCTCAGTAATGGAAAGGGAGTGATGTTATATGATGGGCTCTATTTCCTTTAAAAGAATGCAATAAAACGACAGCAGAGGGACAGAAAAGCATCTTTGTTTCTTAGTGTTTGGCGTTGTCTCTGCATCACCCACACAGATGTTAAAGCAAAGTGGCCACCTGGGGGCCAAGTCTCTACTGTGAATGGAAAACTCAAGATGATCTAGCAGACATCAAACTTTAAGGGTTCCGATGCCTTGAAATAAGTACCCTTTTTGTGTTTCTGACTGAAGCCCCCCATCTCCATTGACACCCCCATTTTCTCTTGGGGTACTTTTCTTCTTGCACAGAATTCACACCCACGGATATCTCCTTGGTCCCTGTAGAACCTCTGATTAGCAGCAATTAAAAAAAGGTCTTCCAGCAACTTGACACTTTTTGAAATGCTAATTGATGCTAAGCAGAGCCATCAGGCTGTTCACACCTACTCAGTCCCTGCCCCAGGCTTTTTTGCATATTTGAATCAACGTTTCTAAATCAAGTAAGTGTGAGATATGCAAATAGAGTGCTCCCACTGCCCTTGCCGAGATTAGGAACTGTGGGGCCCCAGAAGATCCCTACAGTACCCAGGGATGACAGTGTTTTACTTTCCACAGGTGGAATGCTCTGACAGTCCCGGGAGTGACCATTATTGGAGCTTTGTTTGGAGAATTTGTGTAAACTGGTTGATACGTCTGTGGCTTCAGTAATGTAATGGTTATGTAACAGGTGGTCCCCAGGAAAGGGGGAGGTTCCCTGCCCCACCCAAGGGAGGGTGGAGCTGAGCAGGAAGAGGAGAAGCAGCAGAAGAGACTGAGGTAGGAAGCAGGATGGAGCCAGGAGACCTGGAGGAGGCGCATGGAGCCTAGAGACACGTGAAGAAACTGCGCTTGTCTTTTGGTCGTGGACTGGGTGACACAGATGTGGGTGAGACCCGTGGGGAGGTGACAATGGCAGCTTTTATCTTGATGTTGATTTTGCTCTTTTCCTTCCGGGCTTGTCCGGTTGTTTGTGACCCTTTTCTGTGGGTCCCCACTGGAGGATGCTTTAGACTTGTAGCAGGCTTTGGGGCCTTGTTCTGGGCCGATCCCATATGGATGGACTTTTACCCACGAGGGGACGGGTAACTTTGGGTGCTTCCTTTAGAAACTAGACTCTTTGCCTTACCTGTATTGTTTCCTAGTTTTATTAAAGATCCTTCCCATTAGTCTCATGTGTTTTGTGTTGATGCGGCGGATGGCTGAACCCATTTAGAATAGGCAGGTTTGCGGGGTTTGGGCTGCCCCTCTTCCTGCCCTATAACAGTTAGAAATGAAACCCAAGTAGACAGCCAGTAAAAAGAAGAATGCACAAATGAGATTTCTGAATCGGACAGAACTGGCTGCTGTTCACAGGGCAAGAAAATCGTAATGCCAGACTGAAACTGTTATAGGACAGGGAGAGGGTCAGCCCAAGCCCCGCAAACCTGCCTATTCTAAATGGGTTCTGCCATCCGCCGCATCAACACAAAACATAGGAGACTTTAATGGGAAGGAACTTTAATAAAACTAGGAAACAATACAGGTAAGGCAAAGAGTCTAGTTTCTAAATCAAGCACCCAAAGTTACCCATCCCCTCGTGGGTAAAAGTCCATCCAAATGGGATTGGCCCAGAGCAAGGCCCCAAGGCCTGCCACAAGTCTAAAGCATCTTCCAGTGGGGACCCACAGAAAAGGGTCACAAACAACCGGACAAGCCCGGAAGGAAAAGAGCAAAATCAACATCAAGATAAAAGCTGCCATTGTCACCTCCCCACGGGTCTCACCCACATCTGTGTCACCCAGTCCACGACCAAAAGACAAGCGCAGTTTCTTCACGTGTCTCTCGGCTCCATGCGCCTCCTCCAGGTCTCCTGGCTCCATCCTGCTTCCTTCCTTCCTCAGTCTCTTCTGCAGCTTCTCCTCTTCCTGCTCAGCTCCACCCTCCCTTGGGTGGGGCAGGGAACCTCCCCCTTTCCTGGGGACCACCCTGTTGCAATCCCCCCTTTTAATTTTTATTCCACCATATCTATGGTGGCACAGATCTCATGGTGTAATCTTAGGAGACAGTCTTTTTTGAGGGTTACAATGTGTGTAAGAGAAGCAACAATTAGTCAGCAGCATTGTCCATGAATGTCCAGTATGACAGTTTCATTACTTAAAAATAGTCCATTATCCAAGCCAAAAGAAAAAAAAATTTGGAGAATTGGCTAAAACAAGATAGCAAATATATCAAAATCACAGGAAAAAAATGTTAAAATGGTTCAACTGATGTAAAACACAAATTTTCTCAACCTTGATCCCAAACTTTTAACAGCAAAGCAAAAGTTTGCAAACTAAATCTACTTTTAAACCATTTTTCCTATTTTTGCATAAAATCACAGGGCAGAAAATAACTAACAGCAATTTTTAGCTGGCTTTGTTGAAATACTCCACACAGGATCAGAGCGAACCAGTGGCATCCAGTCGACGTAGGCTTCAGGTATAAAGTTGGTCTCATCAGACTCCACCTGGGCTTTCCTCTTCTCGAGGGTACCAGGGCATTTTCATTGGCCGGGTTGTCCAGTCCTGCCAATGGAGGCAAGCTTCCTCACCTTCTTTGGAGGTCTCTGGAACCCTACAAACAAGGCAAACAGGTTTTCCTCTTCTTGGTTCAGCTCTGTTTCAACTTTTTGGAAGAACTCCACACAAAGCCACACAATCAAACTCACGTCCAATTTTTTTGTTAAAACAGACAAAATCCCTATGGAAGTTATGCAAAAACAGACTCTAAGATAAGTAGCAAAAATTACTACCACTATTTGTATGCTGTGTTGGTATCAAGGGAAGAGAAAATGTGACAAGTTAGCTTTGCTGGAAAAAAAATTGCAACCTTTCTGCAGATCCTGGTTACTCAAAACAAAACAAAACAAAACAAAAACTTCGTGGATTCAGGACAGAATGCATAAAAAAAATTTCCAGTATTATGTCAAAGAAACCTTAGTAAATGTCAGGTGTATTTCCAGGTCTATTCAGTCCTTTGTAGGAAAGTTTTTTACTCTCAACAGTTCCATCAATAGGAATCTGTTGAGACCTTTTTCCCTATATTTCCGGAAACAATTTCTGTAGGTGTGAAACAATTGAATTATACAATATTACAAGGTGACAATCACCATTGACAATTTACATACATACCAGATACTACTGTTAACATTTTGTACATACCAAAGTTTTACCATTTTCCAAGTGACAATGCTTCCCTTCCAGTTTTACTTCATTAGGTAAAAGCCAAATAGAACAAATTCATTTAATGCCTTCCCAGGAGGAAAGGGAGAAACTTCGTGGAGTGTCTCAGGAGCTCTACTGAGGATCCACAAAATTTCCTTGCATCAGTCAAATGACAGGCTACCAAATTTGTACTTTAGATTTCTGGGAAGCTTTGCCATAAATATCAGAAAATTAACAGAAACAACAATATTCAATCTCTATGAAGGCACCGGCTTAGTTCAGTAGCACAATGTTGACAATCAAACCATAACTTTTTGTTTTTCTCATAACTGGAGACTCTTTTTTTCAACTTATACGGGCACCATGTATACCAATTTGTCGATCACTGGAGGTCAAGACGGTTAGACACAAGGACATACAGACAGACAACATACAGACACAAAGAGCTCTTTAGTTACCATTCATCACGCGTGGGATATCCCGTGCAACTGCAGTTTGTCTGATAGGCCAAAGTAATAATAAAAAAACAAGCAGGGTTAACAAAAAAACTTCAAAGAAAAAAAAAACAAAAGTTGATAGGAAATAACAAAATCAAGATTAAAAACCTTTGTATGAAAGAAAAAAAAATACTGTCAGCATATGCATGATCCTAGATGTCATTTCACATCTCCTAAACTTTGCAAGGAAAGAGATTGGTTAGAGCATGGTAGTTTTTTTCTTCTCATACAAAGACTTGTGGCAGGCCTTGGGGCCTTGCTCTGGGCCAATCCCATTTGGATGGACTTTTACCCACGAGGGGATGGGTAACTTTGGGTGCTTGATTTAGAAACTAGACTCTTTGCCTTACCTGTATTGTTTCCTAGTTTTATTAAAGTTCCTTCCCATTAAAGTCTCCTATGTTTTGTGTTGATGCGGCGGATGGCAGAACCCATTTAGAATAGGCAGGTTTGCGGGGCTTGGGCTGACCTTCTCCCTGTCCTATAACAGATTTGGCGCCCAACGTGGGGCAGGGAACCTCCCCCTTTCCTGGGGACCACCCTGTTGCAAAACCATTGACAAAGAATCGATTGTCTGTAAGTCAATATCTAACCTCACAGTGTATCAATATTACGTCAAACCAGCTTAGTTTCTCTAGAGCAGCAAATGATCCTAGACTTAGCTGTGATCCCATATAAGCTTAAAGGAGCATGTAGGCATTTGGGCCTTAGTTTTGAATACTTCACACTTTCAAAGGTTGTCCTTGAAGGGAAGTAGGATATGTCACCCCAAAATGTGTCTCTTTAGCTTAAAGATCGTTTTGAGAAAATGCAGACACAGGAGAAGCTCTAAAAACAGAGTAGAATTTACTCTTTTACAAGAAAAATTTACATTTGTATAGGAAATCTCCATTTATGAGGGTATCTTCCTTTCTGTACCAGGAAGAGGTTACTTAAAATCCCAGGGCACACTCAGCAATAGACTTGACTTAAATCTGCATCACCTTAGGCAGGTTTTACTATGTTTTTTTGTCTGATAACCTCCCACAACTGGGTTCTCAGCCCACTGACATTTTCATTTGGTCTTTAGCTGAAGATGGTATTTAAGGTGAAGACTTAAGCCATTTCAGGAGTTTTACTCAGTTTTCTTGGGTCTCTCTCTTGTATATGTGTTATTAAACTTTGGTGTTTTTTTCTTCTTGTACATCTGTTTTTTTATTACAGGGGTTCTTAGTTGAAAAACCTAGTAAGGTAGAAGTCAAATTATTTTTCCTTCCCTATATCAGGACAGCCCCAAGACCTTCACGGGTGTTTCCTTATCCAAGCACATTTTCTTGCAGTTGATTTTGTCCTCTAATAGGGGAGAACAGAAGTTCCTCTCTGCGGGAACTTCTTGCTCCCAAGTCCATCTGGAGCAACACTTCTGAGAAAAGCTCCTTCCTTTACTAAACTTTAAACTCCCGTGCGCCTTCTCTACTAGGTCTTGACCTTGGCCTTCATGTGTCCATCCTTGCTGAGTCTCCTGTTTTCGAAGAATCCCACTAAGTCAGTCTTGATGTTTGATCAAATTCTTTATCCCCCACCTTTAATGTCTAAATTCTTGGCCTCCCTTTAGCAAGAATCCTGTTGAGAGGAGCTGAGACCAGGAGAACTTGGGCAACAGGAAAGGCTGAGACACGGGACAGTGATTTTAAGCAACATAGGAATAGAAGGAACAAAACAGCTCCCAGGAAAATAGAAGTGTTTCCCTGAAAAGTTGCTGAGCTAGCCACCACCTAGAGTAAGATCTGATTACAGGATAATTAGGGCACAGAAAACAACCACCACAAAACTTCCAGATCACCTAGTGCCTAATCAGTAGTCTGACACGTTGGGAAACAGGAAGTCTTATAACAAGGTGGTCCCCAGGGAAGGGGGAGGTTCCAGTTTCCCTCCCCCATCCAAGGGAGGGTGGAGCTGAGCAGGCAGAAGAAGAAACTGCAGAAGAGACTGGAAAGGAAAGGGAGGTGACAATGGCAGCTTTTATCTTGATTTTGATTTTGCTCTTTTCCTTCCAGACTTGTCTGGTTGTTTCTGATCCTTTTCTGTGGGTCCCCACTGAAAGGTGCTTTAGACCCATGGCAGGCTTTGGGGCCTTGCTCTGGGCCAATCCTACTTGGGTGGACTTTTACCCACAAGGGGACGGGTAACTTTGGGTGCTTGATTTAGAAACTATATTCTTTGCCTTTCCTGTATTGTTCACTAATTGTATTAAAGTTTCTTCCCACTAAAGTCTTGTATGTTTTGTCTTGATGCGGCAGATGGCAGTACCTATTTAGAGCAGGCAGGTTTGCAGAGTCTGGGGTGCCCCTCTCCCTGTCCTGTAACAGCCTGACCATATATAGTCACAGACAGGGCTGGAGTAAACAGGCATCCTCCCTTGGACCCCCTCCTGCTGTCAGTTCTTTCTTCTTGCTTCAATAAATGCACACTTGCTTGCTCTCACATTTGGTGTGGCGGCTGTTATTCTTCAACAGGTGTACACACCCGGACCCATGAGTGTCCACTTTCCTAATGCTGTTAGGTCACTTTAGCTAGAATCCTCCTACCCTTGATGTCTCCTCTTAGTAATATTCCAGTTGTTCATGGGCAACCTCAGATATAAAGAAGGAGGGACCCCCAGTTTGTGAGTCCTCAGCTATGTACTTAAAAACTAGGGACAAGATCCAAAAAAGGCCAGTTTACAAAGGGAGTTAGGAGAGAAAGAGAGAGAGATTAAATGGCCAATAAGTGGCTACATGCTGTCTTGTCTACCAGCAATATCAGTGTGCAAGTCAGAGCTGAAAGAGTAAAAGAGCCAGGCCTTTTTGCTTTCAGTGTTTAAAGGTCCTCCTGGCTCTGAGCAGCTCTCCCCATACCCCCACTCCCTACTCCTGTTCAAGAAGTCCAGTTCATGGCATTCTGGGAGTTGTAATCTAAGACACTTGAGATCTCACCTGCATGGAAATGGGGGTGGAGTTTGCTCAGGACCTCATTCACTGGCTTGGAATTTGCTCCTCAGTGTTCCTTTTGTTAAGGGGCAGGGAGAGGGGCACCCCAGACCCCACAAACCTGCCTGCTCTAAATATTTTCTGCCATCCGCCGCATCAACACAAAACATATGAGACTTTAATGGGAAGGAACTTTAATACAATTTGGAAACAATACAGGAAAGGCAAAGAATATAGTTTCTAAATCAAGTACCCAAAGTTACCATCCCCTCATGGGTAAAAGTCCACCCAAGCAGGATTGGCCCAGAGCAAGGCCCCACAAGCCTGCCACAAGTCTAAAACATCTTCCAGGGGGAGCCTACAGAAAAGGATCAGAAACAACCAGACAAGTCTGGAAGGAAAGAGCAAAATCAAAATCAAGACAAAAACCACCATTGTCACCTCCCCACGGGTCTCTCACCCACATCTGTGTCACCCAGTCCACGACCAAAAGGCAAGCGCAGTTTCTTCATGTGTCTCTCGGCTCCATGTCCCTCCTCCAGGTCTCCTTCTGGCTCTCCCTTCTGCTTCCTTCCTTCCTCAGTCTCCTCTGCAGGTTCTCTCCCTGCGCAGCTCCACGCTCCTTGGGTGAGACAGGAAGCCTGGAACCTCCCCCTTTCCTGGGGACCACCCTGTTACACTCTGACACATTCTCTGGCTCCTCACCGTGCTCTTTGGATATGAACTTCCATCTTTGCTGAGCTCAGAATTAAGCCCCATCTCTCTCCTGAATTGCAGTAGTCTTGAACAAAGTCTTGCTTATCAGTTCAACCGCGTCAGAGTAATTTTTCCTTTAACAATTCCACAGGCCACCACTCCTTCTGCAAGGGCTGTGTATAGCTGAGGTCAGGGACTTATAGAAACACCACCCTACAGGCACACTGGGTTGGAGAATGGTGGTGGTGGCGCTTTTGGCCAGCACAGTCTTCCTTTCACCCCCTTTTGGTAGTACAAGCCCCTCTCGACCACAGGGTGGGCACAGGATTTAGGCGTGGGCCATTCCCAAGATGCAGCCTGGTCCACATGAGCTGGCCTGATACAGACAGTGGCAGAAGTAAGGTCTTTTCTGTCTAGATTCTGGGAAAATGTTAAATTGGAGCTGTGCTTCCGCATCCACCCCTCTGAATGAGGGGATCCCTTGTAAAGATGGCAGAATGAAGCTGAGATGCATTGGGCAGGGTCTGGAGGGAGAGGGGCTGAGTCTGCTGCTGGCCAGGGCCCTTCCTGAAGCTAGGATGTTGCCATGGGTCTGAGTTAAGATTTATGTCAATAGCAACTGAGAGCCCCTGGCACTGTAGGGAGATGGTGCAGTCACACCCTGCTACATTCTGGAGCAATCCTCTCACACCTGGTCCACAAGCCCCTGGGAGTGTCTCCCAGGACTGTTCTCAGATCTTTTCTCTGCGGGTGGCACTTAACAATGAGCATGTCTGAGCTGGATCTGATTTTCCTTTTCTCTTTACAGTTGCTCTCCAAAGTTTTTCATGACAATACATTTAGTGTATTTCAAATTTGAGCAAAGAACAGACCCCATTCAAAGCCAAAAAAAAAAAAAAAAAAAAATAGCAGACCCCCTGTGTGAATTTAAATTAGTATAAAAATACTAAGTGCAAGCATAACATATGCCCATGATTATATAAAGCCAAAATAAATTTCAACTATAAAACCAACAAAATTCAAATTAAAAACAATAATTTAATGACAGATTCTATCTTGCTAAAGCCACATTGCTGACATTGAGTTTATTATTAGAAAATGTTCTCTATTTAATTAGTCCTAAATTTTGATAGGGAATAAATAGTGGGAGAAACCCTTCTGCCAATTTCTGTCTCCCAGCACACTAACATTTTCATTTCATTGTGATCTTCCAGAAGAAGGCAATCATTTCTGGCTCATTCTGAGAGGGTGCAGACCTCCTGTTTTCCCCTGAGATTCTGTGAATCCAGTTGGGAAACCCTCAATTGTGAGAAGCTTGAGTGCTCTTTGTGTCCCTGTTCAGGTTTCTTGTCTGGAGGAAAATAGAGGAGGCCAGCTCAGGAGGGACATGGCCTTGGAACTCCTGTTCCTCTAGGTTGTGGTTTTAGGCAGGCAGGTAGAAATTCCCCTTTGCTAGAAATTCACAGGTAGAAATTCCCCTTTCTAAATCTCATTTGAAGAGCGATGGGGTTCTTGTGGTAGTTAAAAGTTCTCAGCATTTGAGGGCCTTCCTGGTGGCACAAGGGATTAAGATACAACCTACTAAACCATCTGCAGCCTCTGCAGCACAAGTTCAATCCCTGGCCAGGGAGTTACCCACATGGTGCAGCAGACCTCTCTTGTCTCGCCTGCTGCTCCCCTCAGCAGTGTATTTCAGTCAGTCTGCCTGTTCTGTTCCCCACTCTGTCTCTGGTGAATCTTCTCACCCCCACACCTCTGGCCTGTACCCCAGTTCTTGTGTGCATAAATAAATTTTTTTTAAAAAAAAGTTCTCAGCATTTGAAAGAGAATGGAAGAATCTGAACATATTGAAAATATCATGTGACTAATGGCCACAGAGAACAATGTTTTCTAGGAACAACAACACAAGGCATATGGAGAAGAAATTGAGAAATGAGTTCCTGGATAGGAAAACTGAATGTCGAGAGGGTCCCCATCCTTACTCCCAACCTCTAGCTCAACCTCCCAGAACCCCTAGCTTCAAGATCCTGGGTCTCCAGCACCCAGAACCTCTATTTCATTCTATTTTTCCAATAACTTAATCCTATTATGAAATGCTAAAGTTTCATTCATTACAAAACATACACACACACATAAAAACCTTATTATTTTTTTAAAGATTTATTTATTTATTTATTTTTATACAATAGCTGGGGTATAGGCCAGAGGCATGGGAGGGTGAGAGGATTCACCAGAGACAGAGCAGGGAGCAGAACAGGCAGGCAGACTGAAAGCATTGCTGAGGGGAGCAGCGGGCACAACAGGAGAGGTCTGCCACGCCATGTGGGAATCTCCCTGGCCAGCCAGGAATTGAACCCATGCTGCAGAGGCTGCGGACAGCTTCACAGCACTGCTCTCAACCTACAGCGCCACTGGGGAGGCCCTTATAAACTTTATAATAAATATGTATGATAATTGAAATTTTAAAAAATTTCCTATGACCTATGTTTGTTTCAAATTTTTCACAGCAAATAATTTTTTTTAAAAAAAGATTATTTATACAAGCACTGGGTATAGTCAGAAGCACGGAAGGGTGGGAGAATTCACCAGAACCAGAGCGGGGAACAGAACAGGCAGAATGACGAAGTACACTGCTGAGGGGAGCAGCGGGCGGCAGGAGAGGTCTGTCGTGCCATGTGGGACCCTTGCTGGCAGCCGGGGATCAAACCGGCGCTGCAGAGGCTGCAGGCAGGTTCACAGCCCAGAGCTCAACCGCTGCAACACCAGGGGAGGCCCTTTTACAGCAAATAATTAAAAGTAACATTTTGGGAGTGCATTTCTTAATGTAATTACTTATATTTAATAATCATCAAAATTTAGAGTGCATAAAATGCATATTACTAATAATTATAATCTTAATCCAGAACATTTTTATATTTATTTAAGAAATGTTTGAATCTTTGTAGTATTCCTGCCACAGGAAATCTTTCAAAGTGCTCAACTTTATTTGTTTGACAACATAATCCTCCATGAGTTTTGACATAAAATTGAAAAGAGTGCAAAGAATTGGGTGAGTTGCTGTAACTAATCTCCCCTTGTTCCCACTTACTTATATATTTGAATAAGGGTATTTGGGACTTAGATCTTTAAAAATGAAAAATAGAAATGAACTCTTTGCTGAACTCTGTCTCATGCTAGCAATAAGTACTATCCACAATGAATACAATAACTAATTTATAAAAAAACAACAGGGATGCAAGGCTCATTGGGACTGATTCCAGTGGGCATTCCTGGCAGGGGTAAGACTAGACCTGTTTCCTTTTCCCATCTTCTCAATAGAGTTCTATTGCCCTTTTATTTCAGTATTCAACAATCCCATTATTATGTGACTGGGTAAATACTATTCATGGCTGAACCAACAGAGGTCTATGCTTGTATTCCCTTTCTTATACAAAGATTTTTTTTTTTTTCTATTTCTTAGTCTTCTCTATGGTTATCACCAAGTAAGTCCTAAACTCTGCTATAGAATTGAAAATCTCTCAGCATGATTAAGCATATCAAGATAGCAATAATTTCTGTTTTGTTTGGAGACAGCCACCTTGGAGCTTTCCCTGTTTGTTCTCTCCCTGCATCTGCTGCATAGCTGTCACTGGAGACTCCCCTCCACATCACCTGGGGAGGGGGGCACATCTTCCTCTCTCTTCTGAGCTAGATCCAGGCTGTGGTCTGTGCATGGTTTTAGTGGAATACCTCCTCATTCACTTTCTCGGAGAGTGTGCCAGGGGGAATCCTTGTACCCCACAAGGCTCAAACACTAATATTTAGTAAATGGAGAGAAATAGGGGAGAAATTGATACCATGGGATGCAGTCAGAAAAATAACCTACAACATGAGGTATGTTTTAACTCACACAACCCATTTTCTTCAACAAATTAATTTCAAGGGAATAAAAGTATTCACAGGAAAATAATTTGTAAGGAAATAGATGGAGGAGGAAACTACAGATGAAAATATTTAGAGAGCAAACGATTTACAGTGACAGGACCTTACATGGATCCTGATTCAAACAAACACACTTTTGAAAGTGTGTGACATTTCTGAAGTGACTGGAAATTTGAACACTGGCTATCTGATAATATTGCTCAGTTTCATTTTTTTTAATAAAGATTTATTTATACAAGAACCGGGGTACAGGCCAGATGTGCGGGAGGGTGAGAGGATTCACCAGAGACAGAGCGGGGAACAGAACAGGCAGATCTACTGAAATACACTGCTGAGGGGAGCAGCAGGCGAGACAGGAGAGGTCTGCTTCGCCATGGGGGACCCTAGCTGGCTGGCCGGGGATCGAACCGGCGCTGCAGAGACTGCAGACATCTTCACAGCATGGCACTAAACTGCCTGCGCCACCAGGGGAGGCCCCTCAGTTTTATTTTAGAGGTATTAATAGCATTATTCTTATCTTTTTCAATCCTTATTTAGTGAGACAATGGTAGGACAGGAGAGAGGATTACAGTTAGGTTGTAGATGAATGCTTGGCCACAGTCTGATCTCCGTTGAGCCTAAATGATAGATAGAAGAGATTTTATTTATTTTAATTTTTTTTAAAGACGTATTACATTTATTACATACAAGAACTGGGGTATTGGCCAGAGGTGTGGCAGGTGAGAGGATTCACCAGAGGCAGAATAGGGAGCGGAACAGGCAGATATCATGAAATACACTGCTGAGGGGAGCAGCCAGGGATTCAACTTATGCCACAGAGGGTGGCCATAGCTTGACAGCACTGATACTTAACCCCCGCTTTACCAGGGAGGCCCTAGATAAGACTTTATTATGTGATTATCTACTATTAAATATGTTTGAACTTTTCCACCTAAGTAGTTTTTTGTTGAAAGAGGAAAGCAAAAACAAAATGTTAACTATTTTATCTCCATACTTATTTCCTACCTCAGCTGGATGTGAAGTATAAGATAAAAATTCTTTTTCTTTGATACCATGAAGGGGTTTCTGTACTGTGTTCTAACTCACAGGAAGGTTAATTTCAGAGAGCTCCAGTGCGTCTCTGTGTCCTCATTCTGGGATGTATATAACCTGTTTTTCTCCCTTTCTGTAAGTTCTTAAGAGCTTCCTTTTTATTACTTTCATTCTATAATTTCTTAATCAAATGCCTTGGTGTGGATCTTTTTCTCTTCTTCGTTTATTGAACTGTGAATTCAAAGGGCCCTTTTAATCTGGAATGTTTCACTTGAGAAATTGTATTTTTCTTGGATAATTATTTACCTACCATTTTCTTTGTTCTTTCTGAAATTGCTATTTGGATGTTGAACGAATGCTGCCTTTATTGGAGTCACATTGCATCTGTGGGTAAAATTAGGGAGAAAATCAACACCTATTACAGGTAGATTTTCCTATCTTGAACAAGATACCTTAATCTTCTTCTTAATCTTCAGCAAAATTTTCTTTTTTCTAATAGTTTCAGCTGGCACCTTGATTTTTTTTTTTTAGGTATACAACATCTATCTATTGATATATAGCATCTCCAAATGATATTAATTTTGACTCCCAGTTTCTTGTCTCTTTTTCCCATTCTTTAAAAATAGATAATTGAGTATGAAAACATTTTGCTATGTTTTCTTTCCTAGTTTTGAAGTTTTGTTTTACTATTAATAGGTGATGGTGGTTTCTGTTGGTTATGTTGCAGAACAATTTGTTCCTCTGTCTTTGTGCTTCCTACAAATTGACCTCTGAAAAACTGGGCTGGACTCAAGTTAGATTCCTATGGCAAGACTATGGATGTAATGTCTGTTTTTCCCTCTTTTGCCATCATGGCAGTCATGGATGCTTAATGTCTATGCTGATTCATTAGCAGGTTACAAAATGGGGATAGTCTGACCTTTTAAACATGTTTAAATAAATCTTTTATTTTAGAATAGATGTAGATTTACCAAAAAATTGCAAAGACTGGGCCCTCCCTGGTGGTGCAGCAGGTTGAGCACAGCGCTATGAAGCTGTGTGTACCTCTGCAGTGCCAGTTCGTTTCGGGCCGGCCAGGGAGATGCCCACATGGCGAAGCAGACCTCTCCTGTCTCTCTCGCTGCTCCCCTCAGCAGTGTATTTCATCAGTCTGCCTGTTCTGCTCCCCGCTCTGTCTCTGGTGAATCCTCTCACCTTCGGGCAACTCTGGCCTGTACCCCAGCTCTTGTTTAAATAGAATAAATCTTTAAAAGAAAATTGCAAAGACAGCACAGAGAACTCAGTGTACCATTTCCTAGTTTCCGTCATTGTTAACATCTTATACTGCAGTAATATATTGTTCACAAGTAATGAATCAATATTGTTACCTCATTAACTAAAGCCCATTCTTTATTTAGATTCCTTTAGTTGTTACCTAATGTACTTTTTCTGTTTGAAGATCCCAGCCAGAGCGCCACAGTTCATTTAACTATTTTTTCTCTTTCATTGCTAGTGGGATTGCAAAGTGGTACAGCCACTTTGGAAAACATCTTACTGTTTCTTACAGAGCTAACCACGGCTCACCATATGATCCAGTGATTAAACTTCTTTGGTATTGACCCAAATGAATTGAAAAGTAATAGCCACATAAAAACCTCCCTGTAAATATTATAACAGCTTTGTTTGTAAATGCCAAAAATTGGAAGTAGTCAAAATATCCTTTAATAAATAAACTGGTACATCCACACAATGGAATTTTATTCAGTAATAAAAGGAAATCGGCTATCCTGCCTTACTAGACATGGGGGAACCGTAAATGCCTATCTCCAGGTGAAAGAAGCTGATTTGAAAGGCTAAATTCTGTATGATTCCAGCTATCTGACATTCTGGAAAAGACAGAAAAAGGGGAGACAGAGGAAAAAGATCAGTGGTTGCAGGGTTTCAGCAGTTGGGATAAATAAATAAAGCACAAGGGATTTTTAGGGCAATAAAATGATCCCATGTGATACTGCAGTATTGGACACAGTGTCATGCATTTGTTAAAACAGAATGAACAAGAGTGAACATCAATGTAAACTATGAACTTCGGTTACTGATGTATTAATATTGCCCCACAGATACACCACACAAGTGCAAGATGTTAATAATAGGCATAACCGTGGGGGTGGATGGGTGGGTGGGTGGGGATTGTGGAAACTGTACTTTCTGTTCAGTTTTTCTGTAAACCTAAAGCTCATCCGACACAGAAAGTCTGTTAGTATGAGAACCCTGAGCAACAGCACTGACACCCTCCCTTGAGATTGGGGGGGTCACTATTCTTCCTTCCTCCCCACTGTCAGCTCTGAGAAGGGGTCAGATGAACACCTGCAGTCAGGGGAGTGGCTTCAAGTCCTTCCTGGTGAGGGCAGAGCTCAAAACTACAGCTCACCAGGCTGGAGCTGGGCCTGGAAATACACAGCGGCCCGGTACCAGGCGCTGGCAGCAGGCACTGTGAGTGTGGGGGGGTTCCTGCCTGGGAACTGCAAATGCCAATTGCTGGGAGGAGGACTTTGTATAACATGGTCCCTGGGAGTGCGGTGGCCGGGGGGGAAAGAGCAGGAGTCAAATGCAAATCAACCCTGTCACCCTGGAGACCCACACAATGGGTACATTCAGCAAACACTGACACCTTCTTTCCTCCATTTTTTTTATTTCTCTTACCGGTTACTTTTTGACACTGTAGTTATCATACTTTGTCAAAAAAGAAAAAAAAGAATATTACACTTGAATGGGGAAATGCAGCCAGTTCTCTAGTGGCAGGAGAATGGAGAGTAATGTTGTTGGAAGAAAATCTCCACTTAAAATGTGGCAGGTGCCGTTGGAGGTGGCTGTGCTAATATTACTGCAATGCTTCTTTCTGGATGCTCTGATGGAGGGAATTGAGATATTCCAATTCTTTCATTCTTTGTGTCAGAAGAGTGGGAGCTAATTATAAAATATCATTCAATATACTCTCTGTTGAGGGATGACAGCCACTATGTTTTTCTCTTCTTAAAATGCAGAAGCAACTGATCCATTTCATTGCCTGGCCCTGGCTCTGCAACCGTCTTTCATACACCGCACGTTCTGCATGCTAAATATTATGTTTCTTAGAGCAACTTCCCTTTGATAAAACTCTCCCAAATAGTGGATGAAGCATCCTTTGCGATCAAAGAGGTGGCATCCAGCAGAAAGAGATACACTGGGGCTAGAAAAGTCCCCTTTCTGGCCCCCTCCACCTTGAGACTAAGTCCTTAGAGGTAATCCCTCTGTTTATTGAGTCTTTGAGGAAGGGGGAGATGGAAAATGTCATGTCCCCAAGAATTCCAATCTGACCCAAAGAAAAGAACTTAGCCTTTCAAGCCTCTGACCCAGAGTTTGTAAACTAAAGCTCTTAAAGCTGTTTGAGAGTGAATATAGACCTTTCCTTTGCACTCTGGGTCTGGTAGGGAAAGAGGATGGGCAGAGGGCTCAGCGAGTGCCATTTAAATATCTGGCAGCACATAATAATGAGCTAGATAATGACCTTTTAGTTGTCGGTTGTGGGGAGGATAGGGATTTTGTGGGGAAAGAAGAATCTAGCAGCCAGGACAGTAGCGGGCACTTGTGAAACTCAGGGAAAGGACTCTTGACCAACAAGTGTGGAAGTATTTTAGTATTTTGAAAACTTGAACAAACATGCTGTTGGCCTTATCCATCCATCCTTCCATCCATAGATCCACTCACCATTCACCCATGTACCCTTCCATCTCCTCGTTCATTCACTCAGCCACTCAGTATGTCATCCATCTATTCAGTAAACGTATCTCGGGATGTTTCCTTAAGGGCTACATGTCACCGTGGATATACAGATGGGTTGGAATGGCTCATATCCTCAAGGAGCTCGCAAGTTATTCTTGTTACTTGTGGGAAGTATGTGTTTTAGCTGCTGCCATTTATACTACTGTGATAGAAATATGGTGCAATGTCATGGCATAACAAATAAATTTATAAGATTTCACAGAGAATATGTTTATCATCTTGTGTTTTTCAAAGACAGGTTTTATTTTTCACTTGCCCTTCATAGCAGTCCTGTGAGGTGGGTGGAAGCGAATTCTACACACAAGGGATCAGAAATATAAAAACCCTATGTGACAGTCAGAGGGGGCAGAGCCAGTGGCCTGGTCAGTGGGCTTTTCATTGAGGGTGGAAACACCTTGCTGAGTGATTGTGGCTTCAGGCATGGATTCCATTCCTATCTCAACATTGCCACTGCCTGACAGACTGTACAGCCAGGAGTGGATGGTCCTGTTTATTGTGGCACAGTTGGGACTCTGACTCTGCAATGAGCCAGTGTTTAGCTCTCTGCTGGTTTGATAGAGTAAGAAGGAAGGAAGGTCCATTGAAATTCAAAGTCCCCTGTGATTGGAATAATAAATTTTCATATAAAATACAATTCAACACCCTCATATGAAGCAAGCGCTTCTCATTTTCTTTGAAAAACCCACTGAACCAAGACAAATGTCCCAGTGTTCCCACTGGGGTTTGCTTTCTTCCTTTTTGTGAAGCCAGTTTAAGTGGTTACTCTTCAGTCATCTGGATCTTTTTGAACCTGACTTTGACAGACTCTGATAAAGTGACTGCCTTTGGCTTTGAGGGTGAATGGAAAAACAGTTGAATGAAGGAAAACCTCCCAGAAGTTGGTTAGGTTTGAGTCAATTTTTGAACTGCCAGTGGGGAACAGCCTATAGAGTATTTGTAAGAGGAAATACGATTTACTGCCCTCCTTTCTTCCTTTAACTTCACTGAAGGTTTTGGCTAGAGAAGAAGTAACTGCAAGAAGCATGACCCATCCTCAGGAGATTTATAACAGGGTCTGCCTCCCAGTGATTTAAGTTAAAAAGCTCCTGATCGAAAAGAGTTCACTGCTGGGTTATTGGTCATTCAGGGGTGAAACAATAACCAAGACTTATTACTTCCCAGTCATCCCTCCTTGAATTGGGTCAGCAACTCCTGTACCCAGAACAAGGGCAGGTACACCCTCTCTCAAAAATCAAATAGGCTCCTTTATCATTTACAATGGCCAGACCCGCAGAAGCTTCAGTGAACAGAATAGATTGTGCATGCACAGATAAAGACTTCATACACCTGTCTGAGAGGTCTGACAGGCCTGGGGAGCTGCTGTTGGCCCTGTTGCTGCTCAAGCCAGGAGTTGGTCCTGGATGGGGAGGGCTTAAGGAGGGGTAATGGAGCATCATGGTCAGATCCTGGGGAAAGGAATCTGAGGCAGAGCCAGGCTGATGAGGTTTATTTTATTTTAATTTTATTTTTAAAAGATTTATTATTTATTTATTTATGCATATAAGAGCCGGGGTACAGGCCAGAGGTGTGGGGGGTGAGAGGACACCAGAGACAGAGTGGGGAGCAGAACAGGCAAATCTACTGAAATACACTGCTGAGGGGAGTAGCGGGCGAGTCAGGAGAGGTCTGCTGCACCATGTGGGTAGCTCCCTGGCCAGGGATCGAACTCGTGCTGCAGTGGCTGCAGACAGCTTCATAGGCTGCGTCTTAACCCCTTGCACCACCACCACAGGCCCTGTCCGCCTTGTGGGTGTGGCCACCTCAGGTCTTGAAGGTCCCTATCTGTCCCTTGTCCTTGGCAAGTCCTGGTCAACCCTGCACATTCTGTCCACCTCCTCCATTTGGGATCCTTTGAAGCTGGGGCTTTCTACATACATACCCCAAAGGAATCAGAAAGCCTACACAGCACTTTAGATATCACAAAGTGCTCATGTCAGTTACCTACTACTGAATTAGAAACCACCCCAAAATGGAGGCTTGAAACAACCGTGCTATTTGTCATGATTTTCTGTAAGAAAGTAGAAATTGACCCCAACAGCTAATGGTTGGCAACCAGCAGCTGTAGTGTTCCAGAGCATACATAAGCAATTCTCACAGCATATAAACACACAAAGCGATCCTTTGTGATGGAATAAGATAGAGACAAGACAATTTTGTGAAACTATACAGAGACCAGGACATTCTATAACTGAAAAGTAACCAAACATCTTTCTCTTCCACCTAGTTTGACTTACTACTGACACTTCTAGTACTACTTTCATCCTCCTGCCTCATAGATAAAAATGATCAAGAAGAGATATAGTCACTAAATTGTCCCCACTAACAGCACCCAAACAAAAACTGGCACCTACTTCCTTATATCCTTTATGGAATCACCTAGCAGACACTCAAATCCTGTAATTAGCCTACCCAACTATTTCTGCCTGCTTCCACTGATATACACAATCCGTTGTTGCAGCAAGTTCACTAAAGCTAACTTTATTTGACTACAAGTATATTCCTGGTGGTCTTTGATATGTGGGTCAGTAATTAGACTGGGCTCAGCTGGCTGCTTGTTCTGTGCCCGGAGCCTCTTATCTGGTTGCAATCGCCTGGCAGCTTAACTGGGATAGGCTGGTTTAAGATGGCCTCACTCTTAGATGGTATTTGGGCTGACTGACAACTGATCCACACGTCTCTAGCAGGCTAGCCTAAGTGTCCTCGCCTTGTAGACTGATATGGTACAAGAAGGTGAGCCCCACTACATAACATGTTTTAAGCCTCCACTTGAATTATGTTTGCTAATATCTGGCTAATCCCAGTTGGTGTGAAGGGACCACTAAGGGCGGACAGACAGAAAAAACTGACTGGGGTTCCATTTCTGTAACAAATTGTTCCAGAACACACACAGTTTCATTGGATCCTCACAAACGAAGGCACTGTTATCACAGTTTTACTGATGAGAAAATTCAGATTTAGACAAGTTTGAGTCAGCTTTTTAATTGAGACATAATTGACATGTAATATAACATTGTGATTCTGTATTTGTATATGTTGTGAATGTATAAGCCAGAGTAAATCTAGTTATCATCCATTACCTCTCTTGACTTATGTTACAGACATCCTCCATAGTTACGCTCTTTTCCTTTTGAAGAGGACTTTTGTGATTTACTCTTAGCAACTTTTAAATATGTGAACTTTCATCACCATGCTCTGGATTATATCCTCATGACTTATTTATTTTACAACTGAAAGTTTGTACCCTCTGATCCCCATTATGTATTTTGCATACCCCTACCAATACCCTCTGGGAACTACCAACCTGTTCTTCCTATCTGTGAACTCATTATTTTCCCCCAAGATTCCACATATAGGTTAAGATCATATTTGTCTCTCTCTCTCTCTGACTTATTTCAGAGTAATGCTTTTAAGGTCTATCCATCTTGTTACAAATGGCAAGATTACATTCTTTTTATTGCTGAATAATATTACATTGTATGTGTATCGTAATTTCTTTATTCATTCATCCATTGATAAACAGTTTGTGTCCTTAATGTGACTGCTATAAAAATGCTACAGTGAACGTGGGGCATGTCTATCTTTTTGAATCAGTGTTTTTGTTCTGATAAATACCCAGAATTGTTACATGATATGGTAGTACAATTTTTATTTTTTAAAATCTTTTAAATTATTTTTTATATTTTCTGTGAAGCCTCCAAACTGTTTTCTGTAGTGTTTGTACCAATTTATGTGCTTGCCAAAAGTATATAGAGATCCCTTTTCCCCACGTCCTTTCCAACACTTATTATCTCTACCTTTCGGGTAACATTCTAACAGGTGTGAGGTGACATCTCATTGTGGTTTTGATTTGCATTTCCCTCATGATTACAGGTCATGTATCTGTTGACCATCTCTATGTCTTTGGAAAAAAAAATGCCTATTCAGATCTTCTGCCCATGTTTTAATTGGAGTGTTTGGGTTTTTTTTTTTTTTTAAAGATTTATTTATTTATGCATACAAGAACTGGGGTGCAGACCAGAGATGTAGGGGGTGAGAGGATTCACCAGAGACAGAGTGGGGAGCAGAACAGGCAGACTGACTGAAATACACTGCTGAGGGGAGCAGTGGTCAAAACAGGAGAGGTCTGCTGCACTATGTGGGTAGCTCCCTGACCAGCCCGGGGATGGAACTCGTGCTGCAGAGGCTGCAGATAGCTTCACAGTGCTGTGCTTAACCCCTTGCACCACCAAGGAGGTGCTGTTTGGTTTTTTTGTTTGTTTGTTTATTTTTTGCTATTGAGTTGTATGAGTTCTTTGTATATTTTGGATATTAGTCCCTCCTAGGATATATAACTTGCAAATATTTTTCGCACTTAGTAGGTTGCTTTTTCATTTTGCTGATCATTTCCTTTGGTGTATAGACACTTTTTGATGTAATATAGCCACACTTGTTTATTTTTGCTTTTATTGCCTTTGCTTTTAGAGGCAGATCCAAAAAATCATTGCCAAGACCAATGTCAAGGAGCTTACTGCCTCTTTTCTTCCTGGAGTTTTATGGTCTTAAGTATTTCATTCAAGTCTTTAATGCATTTTGAGTTAATTTTTATGGAGAAGTTTGAGTTTTACCTAAAGTCATTAAGCTATATAATATCAGGGCCAAAGGTCTAGCCCAGATTGCCCAGTTATATGTCAGAATGTCTCGCCAGAGTCCTCACTGTGGATTTGTTATTTGGGACAAATGAACTGTCATCATGTTGGTCCTATAGAGCCCTTCAAATACCTTTTGTGACTGATTTCTTTCATTTAGCATGTTATCACACTCATCCATTCTTTAATGAAATATACAATATCTCATTATATGGATATGTCTCATTTTGTTTATCTATTTATCAGGTGATGGGCATTGTCTGAAACCTTCAAGAGAAGGAGGGTCAGTGACTTAAATTATGAACTTTAGACAGCAAGGTCTTGCCAACCGATTTATGCATTTGACTGGGACAATTGGACAGAGAGGCATAAATATCTCATCATACAAACTGCCTCTCTCCTGCAGGTTGAGGAGGTGACATTGTCCCGGTGGGGCAAGGATAGTAAGTGGGGGAATCAAGAAGGGCCCCATTGCATGAATCTACCCCAGGGCCATCAGAAACAATCTTGCTCCACCGTCAGGCATTCCCCACAGCACCCTATCCAGTACCAGTTCTCACAACAGGGAGACAATTGCTAAAACATCTAGACCATGGAGCATTTTATCAAACAGGAATTTCTTTTGCCATCAGATCACCAACTGTGGCTCTAACACAAGCAGAAAGAGATTCTTTAACAATGTAGGTTTGACCAATTTTTCATATTTTTAGTTAAATGGAAAAGCCTAGGGTGGGGTCTGAGAAAGAGAAGAGGAAATAATCTGTTTCCCGGAGCTACTCCACCTTGGTCAACAGGAAGTGTCAGGTGTCTATGAGAACTGGCAGGGCTGCAAAAGCTAAGATTGATTGGAAATGGCAGAAACCAGAATTGGTTCTTAAAAAAAAAAAAAAGACCTTACAAAACAAAACAATGATGCATTTAGGAAACATATGTTTCTCGAATTCATTGTAAATGGCAGTGATGAACATGCCTGTCAGGATGTGCTGTGAGGCCTCTTTACTGGTTTGCGCTGTAACTGTACAGGGTTCCTGGAGCACAGCTACCCCCACAGGGTTCTCCAGGGACATCCGAGTTACCCCAGAAAGTCATGATCTTAACAGGGTCCTAAGTGGTTTTGGAGGGTTGTCTGAGCACCCCAGTTTCAAACACTATCCAGGAGGCCACCTTAGTTCTCTCTTCCTCTGATTACATTGTGTATTTGTGAAGGTGGAAGTCACAGGAGGAAGGAGAATGCTTTGGAGTCTTTGGGAGTGAAATGGATTAGTCCTTACCTAATTAGAAAATTTAATTGACCAACACATTTCAGTAATGCCCATGCTGGCTCTAGGTCAATGAAAGGAATATTTTAATGTGGGTTCCACTTGTTTAATGAGTTGTGAATCCCTCCAGAAAAGCAGAAACACACCATTTCTACAGGAAACTAGTGGATATTCACAGGTTATCCATATTATGTGTATTAGTTAATGTTCTACTGAGAATCAGCGTCAATAGAATGGATGGATGGATAGATAGATAAATTGATTCTAGGGAATTGGCTCTTGAGACCGTGGAGGCTGAGAAGTTCCGGTCCCAGTGTGAAGCAGGAGAGCCAGTGGTGCTACTTCCAGCTCAAATCAAAGGTCCAGGTCCCAACCCAAATACAAGCAGAGAGAAAAAGAGAGAGTGAGAAATGTTCCTTACTCAGCCTTTATGTTCTAGTCAGGCCTTAATTGGATGGATGAGGCCCACCCACACTGGGGAAGGCAGTCAACTCAGTCAACTGATTCAAATGTTAATCTTATCCAGAGACACCCTCACAGATACATCCAGAATAATTTTTAACAGAATATCTGGACATCTCATGGCCCAATCAAATTGACACATGAAAATAACCATCACATTTTAAAATAAAAAAGATTCTAAATGTATTATATTGTGTAGGGTAAAGAAAATATCAGGCTTTTCTGCCCTTCCGCCATCAGGATAGATGATGGATCCTTGTCCTGAATGCATGCCTGATGGTGGGCACCTGGAATAGGGTGTGGGCATAGGTAGATGGGATTCAGCTGAGTTAAGACTGTGCTTTTAAGGGCGGCGTCACGGGGGGACGCCAGCAGCCCCAGCCAGCAGCAGCAGAACCTGAAGGAGAAGCCGAAGCAGAAGCAGAGAACGCCAGAGAGCCCAGATAGAGTAAAGACTTGCTGGGGGCTGGGAGGCCTGCCAGCCTCCCAGCCCCCCAGCCAGCACCCCTGCCTGCCATATGCCTGGTGAACCCCAATAAAAGACCTGCAAAACCACTGAGGACTCTGACTCCTCCTTTACCCGGTCTGCATGGGATCAGAAAACCTGCACTGTGTCCAGTCCTGACTTTACATATTGCTCTTAATTTAACCCAGTAGAGAATCCCCAAGTTGTGAGGGTTTGAAAAAGACATCTTGATACTGTTCTTTTTCTCAATTTTTTTTAAAGATTTATTTATTTATGCATACAAGAACTGGGGTACAGGCCAGGGGTGCAGGGGTGGGGGAGTGAGAAGAGTCACCAGAGACAGATTGGGGAACAGAACAGGAGAATTAACTGAAATACACTGCTGAGGGGAGCAGCGGGCGAGACAGGAGAGGTCTGCTGTGCCATGTGGGCTAGCTCCCTGGCTGAGGATCGAGTTCGTGCAGCAGTGGCTGTGGATAGCTTCATAGTGCTGTGCTTAACCCCTTGTGCCACTAGGGAGGCCCTCTTTCTCTCAGATTGGCTGACTGGGCTCCTCCATTGTATACCATTGTCACCTTGCACTGTAAGCTGTGACTTCTTCACATGTGTGTGTCTATCATTGACTGTGAGTTCCCAGAACCTGGAACCTACATGGTGGCTGCCATGCAGAAAGCATCAATAATCTTAAAAAAAGAGAAAGGACTTGATGCTTGACCCATGATGCTGGATGGAGAATTGACTTCTCCATTCTTTACCCCATCTGAAATCTGGTAAATCAGGTTGATGGCAATGTATAAGCTTACTCTGACAAATTAATATGATATACGAAGAGAAATTACTGACATTTTTATGACAGAGAAAGCATTAGAATGAAATGAGACTATAAAATAAAATTGTAGCAAATGACTAATAAGGAAGGGGCTCAAGTTAATATACAATCTTTCTATAATTTATTTTATTCTGGTGATTTATGGCAGCAGCTGCAGATTTACAACAGGCTGGTTCTGACCAAATCTAGCTCAGCTTGTGATAAAGAAATATAACTCAACAATATACAAAATATCGTTTTTTTTTGTTTTTTTTTTTTTGCACCAAATGTCATTGAGGCATTTAGAAAAATGTTAAAATACCTTTCATGGATGATTTTTTTCTCCAGTAAATTTTAATCACACCATATACGCAATAAGCAAAATTCAGTTATTTCCTCTATAATTAAATTGACTAAATTCACAAGTTCTTCGCATTAATTAAAATAGCACTCACCCAGTTGTAAAATTACAAATAGCTGGCTTTCTCTTGGGCTTCAGATGGTGACTTTTATTAGTTCACATATTTAAACTTATTGGCTATCACTTGCCCTGAACTCTTTCAGATTTGTTAATTTTGCCACAAATCCTTTGTTAGGAAAAAAGAAAATGTAAGTAAAATCTGACCTTTAACTGAACCCCACAGTCAAACTTCGTACTGCATTTTTTTCAAATGCCAACATGTCCCTATAAATAAAGCTAGTTACCAACTTCAAAGTAATAGATAACCTTGAACTTTCAGAGAAAAACTATGTTTATTTTAATCCATTTAAGCCTGGATTTAAATGATTTTAGAACATAATGGTGCAAAAACCCAATATTCCCAGAGACTGATTACATTTGACTCCGAAGACCCAATGATAATACGACATAATTAAACACGTGGGGCATGAGTGTCTTTGAAATACAGTGTTTGTAGGGTGGATAAAGAGAAAAGAAATAGGATTCCTTTTTTTTTTTAATGAGATTTTAAGAATGTAAATCTGGTTTTAAAATGTTAGGCTAAATCATTCCCTTATCTCTTTCTGAAATCCCACATGAAGTTTCGTTTTCAGAGACTCAGATTTAGAAGCTCTTGGTTTTAATTCGAGACCCAGTGGCAGATCCCCTTTGTGTTTCTCTAAGCTCAGGCAACCTCTCAAAGGAAACCCATTTTTCCTCTGCTGGAGGGGCCGAGTGCTAGAAATGTCTTCCTTATGTTGTTCGAGCCTTACACCTTGTCCCTCTAGTGTCCCACCATCATTACTTCTTGTTCTGCCCTATTTTTGTAATACAGAAAAAGCCCCTCTTGCCTCTAGACACAGCCCAAATCCTTCAACTCCTGCTCGTATAATACATTTTTCAGACTTTCCCCCACTCCAGACACCATCCCCTGAGTTGACTCAAACTCACTGATATTATCAGGCCTTAAATATATGTCACAAATTCAATTCTAAAAAATGTGTTGAGTAGCACATGCCAGGCACACAAGAATTGGGCATTATAAATAGATAATTTATAAATGTACAAAACAATAGCCTTGGCCTTCAGAAGTTTCCGGTGGGAATAGGAGAATTCTGTACCTTTCTTTGTGCTTCTCTTTCTGCTCCAGCCCAATCTCCCTCTATGGGGACATTGCCCTGTGGCTGGCTAGATCCCAGGACAGTCATTGGGCCATGTTTTACTGTAGGACCAGGTGGCTGCACCTTAAAAGATCACTCATTTGTGATCTTTTTGTGGATTCCACTGACGTGGATTCCACTGACAGTCTGAGCCCCATGAGGGGGAGGTCAGGGAAGAGGAGCATGATCCAGGCATTTCTGGGACCTAGGCCTAATTTTGTTACTGAACCCCTTTAAGGTAAAGGTCCATTTGCCTGGTGACCAAAAGCCCAAAATTCAGAAACTAGGTTTGGTTTAACAGACCAAGAATTTTATTGCCTGATAAGCAACAGAGAAAGGAAAATGTGTGCTAAAACAAAACAAAAAAACGAACCATCTCCCCAAGATTTAGTGAGGGGTTCCCTTTTATTTGGATTCAGTTCTGTGGCCTACTCTCCTACCTCATATTCCTGAGAAAAGTCACATCTTGCTGCAAATATTCTACCTCATAGTTACAAAATCGCTTCTCTGTTTTATTCTGCTCTTCATCCTTGAGGGACACAAGGCAGAGGTTATTTTTCTTAGATTGTATTTTATTTATGTGCCTATACTTTAAATTCCACCATGTGGATACCAGGTCTCTGCCATTCCAGCCTTCACAAATCAGACATGATAAATATATATGTATATGAGAAATAGATACATATATAATATGTATACACAAAAAGCAACCCCATTGAATTTCATGGGTAGAGAATTGTGGATTGAGGTGAAGGTGGGAAGGCAAAGAAGGATTGAAACTTTCAACAGGTGCGCTTGGAAGATTGTGGGGGATAATGGCATCCTATGTGGGGGTTGGGGAGTCTGGAATATATTTGGGGAATGATGAGATCTCAAATTTGGTTGAAATATTTAGAAAACCGAGTAGAAGATTCTTGAAAGAGGAACTAACCAAGACATGGAGAGTCTGACTATCAGACCAAGGTTTTGCACAATTCTTGGTAAGCAGTAGGACTCCCTGAGGGTTGAGGTGTGGGGATGTGGAAGTGGTCCCTACACATATAATGATGGAGCTGCCTAGCTGTGGGGCTGAGGGTGGGGGAAGGAAATTTAGATTGAGTGAGGTTAGTGAGGAGGCTCTTGAGCATAACACCCCGACTTATTGGTCCCTGGAGAGGGCAGCACAACCCTGACTTCCTGTTCTCTGGGAGGGATTGATGCAAGCCTGGGTTGGACTCATCTTTTTCAACTGCTCCATCACATTTTGTTGACACTACATCTGGCACTGATTGAGGTTACTGGCTTTGATTCTTTCAAGGTCTTCCCACACAAGTGATATGGGGGCCTGTCTGTGTAAAGTCTGGCCTTCATCCTTGTGCAAACTGATCTTTTCTGTTAACTTGACATGCCTGACTCCCAAGATAATTCTAAATCTTGACTGTTGTCTGTCCTTTACCTCTTCTTCTTGGCTCCCTTGTAGCTAAAAGTATTGACAAGATGAAGACAAAGACAGGTCCCTGGAGCTCTAACTGGGAGATCCTCTAACAGCTTTAAAGTCATTGACCCACAGAGTGCTTTGCTTCCCTGGAGTCATATCCACCCATCAGCCTCCTCATGCCCTTCAGCATTAATCATTTCATCCCATAAAGTCCTCACAGTGACATCAAAGACTGTTATTCCCCTGACCTCCCAAGTCTCTGGCACCATGATGAGGAGGTTCATGTCCCACTGTTCTGCAAAGGCTGCTCTTTCTTATCTTTATTTTAAAGATATTTTCATTTTTTATACAAATGAACTTCCATAATTCTCCTTTAAGGAGTATTCCTAATTGGCAGAACAACAATAGATAGTATTGATTTAATTATTCATAGGACTTCTTGATGACATTTGTGGGAACTGATTCTTTGTATATTCAACAGCCTGACAGTTTCAAATGACTAAGACTGGGCAAAAAGGAAAGGCAGCAACCTCATCCCTAGAGAATACATTCTGCCTATGTCTTTCCACGGGCACTGCAGGAGGTGTCGTTCTTAGGTGACAGGTGCATGACTCGGCGGACTCATGTCTCATGGCAGGTGGACACTTGGGATCATATAGAATTGTCAACCTGTCTGAGATCGCAATCTCTGTTGAAAATACATTAAAGCATGACTCAACCTCCTCAGGCCTGCTGTCCCTGAGTAGCCTCAGGTCAGCCCTCTGGTCTAGGCTCCTCCGCCAATTTGGATCTGCTCCTGATGGGGCAGCTTGGCAGGAGGGAGGGGAGTGAGTGGATGAGCCCTATGGAGAAAACTAAAATAGTTCTTGTAGGGAAGTTAAGGAAGTGACTAATAACATCTTTGGAATTTTTCAGTATTTGAGGACTAGGACCCTCATTATTACTAAATACTGAAAACAAGATGAAAGGCCTCTGGCTATAGTGGTGATTAAGGACAGAGCAAGTCAGATACTACTAGGATCTCACTGTTAGAAACTTTCCCGTGCAGTGTGTCTGTGGCTTGAATTCAAAGGCGACTGGTTTTGGACAGTCTCTGGCTCAGAAACTGTTTGTCCCAAGAGACATTAAAAATCTGAGTATTGGGCCTCCCCCGGTGGCGCAGTGGTTGAGCGCTGGGCTGCAAAGCTGCCCGCAGCCTCTGCAGCGCCAGTTCCATCCCCGGCCACTGGCTAGTGTCTCACATGGCGCGCAGACCTCTCCTGCCACGCCTGCTGCTCCCCTCAGCAGTGTGTTTCATCAGTCTGCCTGCTCTGTTCCCCGCTCTGGCTCTGGTGAATTCTCTCACCCTCCCATGCTTCTGACTGTACCCAGTGCTTGTATAAATAAATAAATAAATCTTTAAAAAAAAAATCTGAGTATTCATAAAAGTATACATATAAGTTATTATTTTAAACATGCAGATTAACAAAATGGTAATAAATCCAAAGTAGAATATTAGTCTTTCCCCTGCATCATAAAACATATTTAGGTCTGTTGGAGGAGGCTGCTGAGGCAAGATGCTCAGGGCCACGGTGGAGCTTCCTGGACTCCACCCCTACATCTGCATTGATGATATCTCAAAGGCCTTGCATTACAACTCCCAGCATGCCATGAACCAGACTTCCAGAAAGGGAGGGGGCATGGTTGCTAGAAAGGAGAAAGGAACTCTCTGGCCACTGTGAATGGGGGAGGCAAGAAGGCCAGCACATCCCCCGGTCTTTGTACTCTTGCAGCTTTGGCACTTTGGCAGGCATGAGAACCCTGCTCTCTTGAGAAAGAATGGCAGCTGCCTTGATTCTCTCGTGGATCCAGCTTGTACCATATATTTTGAGTCTCCCTCTCTCTCAGCCCTCTGGGTCCGGCCTAACTGTCCTTCTTGGAGGTGCCTTGGAATTTATTATTATTTTTAAGGAAAATTTAAAACCCATCTGCAGGCAGAATTCTAAGATAGTTGCATGATCTCTGTCCCTAGATGTTATGCCAATGATTAGGTTTCATTATATGGCAAAGGGGAAAGGATTTTGCAAATGTACTAAAGGCTCCTAATCAATTGACCTTAGAGTTCATCAAAAGAGCAAAATTTACCTGGACACGACCTAATCAGGTGATCTCCTTAATAGAAACTCAAAGCAACAGAGACTTTCTCCTTTCTCCTGCTGGCCTGATAAAGCCCACCACTGTGCTGTGAACTGCCTAAGGAGAGCAGCAGCCTGTAGGAGAGAGGACCTCAGTCCTGTTGCCACAGGAAGCTGAATTTGCCGGCAATCTGAGTGAATCTGGAAGTGTGTTCTTCCATAGTTGATGGGGGCACAGCCCAGCTGACACTTTATTGTAGCCTTTGCACACTGAGCAGAGGACCCAGCCACATATACGTCTACTCCTAACTCACGGAAACTCTGAGATGCTAAGTGTGTGTTGCGCACACCACTAACTTGTAGTAATTGGTTGTGCAATGATAGAAAACCAATGCACCCACTAAAGTATAGAGAATAATTCCATTCAAACTCTAATGCATGAGTAGCTTAATAGTGCCACAACCTCGAAGGGGAAGGGAGGGAGGGAAGGGGGAGGGGTGAGTAATAAAAAAAAATCTTTAAATTACATAAAGGCAAATGCACTAAATTAAATACCATCCTACCCTTATGTGATGCAACGCAAGAGGAACATGGTCATCTCTTACTGCATTGTTGAGGTACAGAGCTGTTGGAGGGAGAATTCTGTCAAAATGAAATGTGGAACAAATTTACCACATTTCTGTAAGATGAGGAATCAGTTTGAGCCAATGTTTAAAGATATGAATTGGATGTCCAGACGTGACGGTTTTTCTGATACCTTTTTTTTTAATGATCTTAAAACTTCCACTTAAGGAAGGAAAGCCACAAAAGTCAAAAGACAAAAATAAAAGTTTGGATTTCTATAAATTTTCACATCAGGTCTCAACAACAATTGGTAATGTAGCTGGGGGCCTCTTATTATACAGTTGTATACCTGACTTTGAATTTTATTTTCTCACCTAAGATAATGCACATGTTAGAAATCTATGGCTCTGGAATCTATTTCTTAAACCAAAAGACATGAATAATTTACATTGCACCACAACTTTAGGGATACATTGATGGAACTGGCTACTGATCAAGGACTGGAGAAGAATTTTGAAAATACAGCATTATTTACTTCATTGCATAGAAGTTACAAATAAATATTCTGGGGCCTCCCGGGTGGCTCAGTGGGTTGAGTGCAGCACTGTGAAGCTGTCCGCAGCCTCTGCAGCACAGGTTCGATTCCTGGTCAGCTAGAGAGAAACCCACATGGCGAGGCAGACCTCTCCTGTCTTGCCCGCTGCTCCCCTCAGCAGTGTTTTCAGTCGTTCTGCTCCTCGCTCTGTCTCTGGTGAATTCTCTCACCCTCCCGCGCCTCTGGCCTGTATCCTCATTCTTGTATAAATAAATAAATCTTTTTTAAAAAAGATTTTTTTTAAAGGCAAATCTTTTTTTTTCAAAGATTTATTTATTTATGCATACAACAGCTGGGGTACAGTCCAGAGATGTGGGGGCAAGAGGATCCACCAGAGACAGAGCAGGGAACAGAACAGGCAGACTGACTGAAACACACTGCTGAGGGGAGCAACAGGTGAGACAGCAGAGGTCTGCCTCGCCATGTGGGTTTCTCCCTGGCTGGCTGGGCATCGAACTCGTGCTGCAGAGGCTGTGGATTGCTTCATAATGCAGTGCTTAACCCCTTGTGCCACCAGGGAGGCCCAATTAATAAATCTTTAAGAAAAATATTCTGAACTTTCTGAATTCAATTTAAAATCTCTTCTACTATTCCCGTCAACACACTTCTGTGAGGCTGATTTTCTACAGAAGTATCATGACAACAAAATAGAAAATTATAGACATGCATTATCCCCTGTGAATAGTGCTATTATCAATCCCAACTAGTTAAATGAATTAACTAGCAAGAAGCAGTTTCATTTGTCAGATTAAAACCTGATTACATTAAATATTGATATGTATGTTTTTTGTTCACACTGTGTGTAGAGGCATTTAATATGGGGAACCACTATCTTACTCATAACTGATGAGTTATGATTGTAGAAAGACAAAAGTTATGAGTGTAATAACAATTCTCCATATTCATCACTTATATATACACTTTCAATGAAAAGCATGCCTGATTGAAAAAAATTACTTTCTCTTCCCATATAGTATGTTTGTTCTGATTATCCTTTTGAAATATACTTTTATGTCTATTAAATCCAATGAAAAATTTAGGTTTCTATGCTATATATATGATTTAAAATTTATTTTTTTGGTAATTTGCTCTTGTATTTTTTTTAAGATTTATTTATGCATACAAAAACTGGGGTATAGGCCAGAGGTACAGGGGGTGAGAAGAGTCGCCAGAGACAGAGTCGGGAGCAGAACAGGGAGATATACTGAAATACACTGCTGAGGGGAGCCGTGGGTGAGTCAGGAGAGGTCTGCTGTGCCATGTGGGTAGCTCCCTGGCCGGGGATCAAACTCGAGCTGCAGTGGCTGCAGATAGCTTCATAGGTTGCGTCTTAAATCCTTGCACCACCAGGGAGGCCCTAAATCAGAAGTTTAAAAAGAGCAAACTAGTTCTCTCTCCCAGATGGATGAGAAGCTACCTGGATATAGTACTGTAAGAACCAGCATTTGCTAACCACAAAGACCCACCTTTCAGCACAAATATGTTTCTTCTCCCACTTACACTGTTTTTGCTGGAATATTTGAAAATAAATCCCAGATGTCATATGGTTTTATGTGCAAATACTTTATATCTGTAAACGTAATGCCTTAAAAACTCCAACCACAATTCATTACATTCAACAAAGTAAATAATCGTAGTAGTATTTAATGCTTGGTTTATAGTTACTTTGCCCTGATTATCTCAAAAACATATTTTTCTAGTTGGTTTATTCAAATCAAAATGCTCACAGTGCATTTGGTTGTCATGAACAGTTTTCTTTTTTTAAAAAATTATGTGTTTGTTGAAACTGAAGCATTTGTCCTATAGAGCTT
This sequence comes from Talpa occidentalis, assembly GCF_014898055.3. NCBI lineage: Eukaryota > Metazoa > Chordata > Mammalia > Eulipotyphla > Talpidae > Talpa > Talpa occidentalis. Next base: position 29,464,562 of record NW_023601322.1, read on the forward strand.
TCCACATTTCTGGATTTGGCTTCTTGCTTCCTGGGACTCCCTGGTAACCTACACCTGACAGTTCTTTTTCCTGGAAGTTAGAGCTCAGGCTTGATTAGATTCAGGCTTGGGGAAGTATTTTTGTTGTTGTTATTTTCAAACTATCTTCCTAGATGGTGCTGTGTGCTTCCCTCCGCATTACCCCAAAAGACACATAAGTCTGGTTGCCCACTTGTCGGGAGGTAACCTCACATTGATCGTGAGTTTAGTTTTTCACCCTGATCCATTCATTATAATATGCTCTGTTGACATTTACTGAATGGTTAACAGCCATTCATTATTACTACCTCGTCTGTTTTTCAGCGGGGATTTACAAAATGGTGATTTTCTAATTAGCTCATTGCTTCTTCGTTTATTAAGTTGAATGGCTTTCTATGGAAAGAAACATTCCTTCTTTATTTGGTTATGTTGAAATATTGTCTATAGAGGAAAGCAGGATAAATGCTCAGCCCTTTCCATTCCTTTATCAGTTTTGAGAGTAACAAACTTAGCAGTCTCCCAGGGTGACAATTTTGTTTTGGACTTTTTTTTTTTTTTTTTTTTTGGTATCAGTATGAATGCATAGATCTTAATATATTTGATGTGTTTTATGAAACACTGTTACCATTATTCAAATGATCCCGTATTTGGCAAGGGGACTTTTGGGTCTTCTCTTGTCATCTCCCTCGTGGTTTTTGAGCGCTCCTTGTTTTCGGGCATGACAAGATGTCCCAGGCTCTTCTTGCATGTTTTTGGCTCCAGACCTGGAATCTGACATTTCTGTAAGGAATCCTACTTTCTTTTAGTGGGTGTTGGCATTTACATGCCACTGTCAATGTTCTATCTGTCTATTTTCTTTATATCCTTTTCCCATGGATTGGAAAAACTTAGCAGGGTCTAAACAGTGGAGTTTGGGGCTTAGACCACTGATTTGTTTTGAGAGTCCAGCTTACTTGTCATCCTCATGGGTCCCAAGAGGAAAGAGAGTTCTTATGCCCTGATCCAGTGCCATAAATTGACACTTTACCACCTTGGAAATATCTGATTTCATTCATTCATTCATTCATTCAACAAATACCTAATGAGTGCCATTATAGCTATTGTTTTAGGTCCCCTGGGAATGGCAATGCACAGAGCCCTAACTCCTGCTGTCATGGAGATGACATTCTAGAGAGGGGAAGAAGACAACAGACAAGCACACATGTGATGGGGTGGGAGTGGGCTGCTTTTCTACAAAAGCTAATCTCATAAACATTGGAGCAGAGGCCCGAAGGAAAAAAAAAGATGCCAGGCACCCCTGCCAGGTCTGGGGGGCAAGTCCTGGCGAGGAAGGCATGGCCAGTGCAAGAGCCGAGTCATAATGTGCTGGCTGTGATTTCTAACACTGGAGACACAGATTCTTAACCATCTAAGGTTTTGACATTTCTTATCAATTGCAAAAATTCCACTCACAGTAAAATTTTAAAATTTACAGCTTGCTTTTCCATAGTCATCTCTAGAGGGTGACTTTAATGCCATCACTTCATGATATCTTGCAAGATATACCATCTTCTCCCCCCATGCTCATATTTTTAAAAATAACATTTCTAATTCCAGAAGTCATAGGTGTTTATTACAGAACACATGGAAAGCACAAAAAAGAACACACAACAAACTAAAACTAAAACAACACAGAAGCCATCTGTTATCCCCCAACTCAGAATTAACCTCTGTAATATGGCAGTTTGTGTCTTTCTGTTCTTTACAAAAGTACTGTCAGCTCTGGACCCTGCCTTTGCACTTTCAGACATGGTCTTCGTGGCTGTAGAGATTTCTAGCTTTTATTTGCTCAATGCTTCTTTGTCAGAGCAGGAGTTCTTGCTGAGCCATGGCTTATGTCTTTTTTCCTCACCTGCCCCGGGGGAAAGGGGTGGAGAGGAAGTTCTCCCTCTTCTACTCTCTCCTTCTCCCCCTTTCTTTATTTTCCAACACTGGGGAGGTGGGGGAAGTCACATCAGGACTCATAGGGAAAGGCAAAGAACCCCAACTGTCTGGTTTTTCCTTTTCCTGCTGAAGCAGAGTTCAAGCCAGCCCAGAGTCACTCCAACTCTGGCCCTGGCCTACTCTTTACATCCTGCTCCCAGATCCATTGGTTTAAAATAGCTTCGCTTCATCCCAGGGCCTGCTTGGAGCACATTCATGGCTTCTTCAAGTTTGAGCAGCCCTGTTCCTGATGCTGGCGCTGCCGCTTGCAAGGGACTGGAGCATCCAACTTGTTCAAAGCTTGTACAGGTAGGAGATGTGAACCCCAACCTCAGTGAAGTCTGAGGGTTCTAGAATCTTCCACTTAAGCATGACTTTGCTCACTTTCTCAAAGTTTGGGATGCAGATACATGTGGGCCAAATATTGCACCCAGAAATTGCATCTGGAACACCTTGGGATCTTTCAAGTCCTGGGGGACCTGCACTCACGACACTAGGGGGAACTTTCAGTGTGCCCTCTACCCCCACCCTTCCCTGTCTCCAGGAGACATGCCCCTGAGTCCAGCCGTTTCCACATCACCAACCAACTGTTGTTTCTTGGTCAGAAAGAGGCAACAAGGAGAGTTCATTCTCGCCTTCACCAGTTCTCCTTCTCAGTGAGAGAGAGCATGGCGGGGAGGGGGTGGGGAAGGCAGGGGAGAGGAAACAAGCAATATTTCAAAGGTAACAGTGGAGCCAGAATTTAATCAATTCTTAAAAGGAAAGAATTTACTTTAGAGTAAAATGGAATTTTCATTTACTGGGTTTGTTTTCATCACCCGAGGCTGTGCATGGTATTATCACAGAGGACCTGTTCATTTGGCAATTCTCAGTTATCTGAGCACTTGTGTATGTGAAATATTCTTAACAAATATAGACACGTGTGGAAAAAGCCAAGACCATCCAAATGAGAACAGGAACCAGGTGTTAGGGTTTTAACAGGTCTTTCATAGGAGAAATAATTCAACCCAAGACAGGTATCTTGATATTAACAAAAGAGCACTTTAAGAGGCCGCATAACAGGTGCAGAAGAGGGATTTTACCAGCAAATTGTCTAGACTCAAGCCCTGGCTGTGCCGTTTCTTAACTGTGTGATCTTGGGGAGGGTAACAGGCCATCTGTGCCTTAGTTTCTGCATCTGTAAGATGGGAATGATGCTAAGAAAAGCACTGGCCTCCCTGGGCTGTGAGAGGGTGTGTGAATCCACACTCTGAGGCACTTTGCGCAGAGCTGGCTGGGAGCAGGTGCGATGCCCTCATTGGCTGTGTTCATCGATGCAAGCTCTTCATGAGTGTTAATCTTTTTTTTTTTCTTTTTCATTTTTTTATTTTAACATTTATCATTTTTTACATATTTTTGGACCATATTTTCTTCCCCCCACCCCCTCAGATTGAGTCCCCATAGACTCTCCTTCCCCAAGGCACCCGTGCACCATCACCACAGTCCCCTGTGCGCCTCCCTCCCTCCCTCTCACCCCTCTCCCTCATGAGTGTTACTCTTCTTGATATGCAAAACAGCCCAGTTAAATATGTACTATTGTCACCCTGACTTTTCAGAGGGTTTAAGTGAGGCACAGACAGGTTAATAACCTGTCCAAGGTCACGTGCTGAAAGGTGCACAGCAAGTCCAAACCCAGGTGGTCCTGGTTCAGAGCCTATACTCAGCTATTTCCTGGTATCCTCCACAGATTAATCTACCTAGCCTTCCCTGCCAGACCCCAGGAGGCCATTTCTTTTGAATGCTTCCTCCACTCATATCTTGCACTCAGATATGGATGTGGCTCCAAATTTAAAATGAGGCTTTCTCTGCCTCCTCTGCCCTTAAAAGCTGTGACCCCTTGTCCTGAGCTATTCTCACTCCTCCAGCCGTACACCCCTCTGGCTTTCACAGTGAACTCCCTCGACCCCTCCTGGGAGCTGCCAGCAAGTGTTCAGTTGCAAAATGAACTGAAATTTAAAAGTTTAAAAAATGGGGCCTCCCTGATGGGGTAAGGGGTTAAGTCCCAGCACTATGAAGCTACAGGCAGCCTCTGTAGTATGAGTTCGATCCCCAGCCCGGGAGCTAATCCATATGGCGCAGCAGGCCTCTCCTGTCTCTCCCGCTGCTCCCCTCAGTCAGTCTGCCTATTCTGCTTCCCACTCTGTCTCTGGTGAATCTGCTTACCCCCACCCTGCACCTCTGGCCTACACCCCAGCTCTTGGTTGCATAAATAAATAAATATATTTTTTAAAAGTTTAAAAATAAACTTAAAATATAATTTATTTACTTATTTGGGATGACATTGATTTATGTCAACAAGGGGGGCAGATTCAGAGCTGATCTCTGAGTACAAGGCAAGTACAGTGGAGGGTGTGTGGAGGTGAGGGAAGGCTTCCTGGAGGAGGAGGCCCTGACCTGGATCAGATCCAGGTTTGAACTGAGGCTCTAATTGTGTAAATGTTCAGCCTCTCTGGTCTTTCCTCACCAGCCGAGTGGGGACTGTTATGAAAATGAACCGCTCACCACGTGTGGCACACAGGTATTACCCTAAAAATCCCAGAGGGTAATAGCGCTTTGCCCACTCTTGATGACAGTGGCTGCTTTCTAATAACCTTCCCTCGTCATTCAGAGCTACTTTCAAGTCCATTAAAAATCCCAGCCTGCAAGCAAATACAGCTCTTTAAAAATATGATTATACAGAGAGGAACAAGATTTTTTAAAAGGTGTTATAAATGGATTTTGCCGCAGACCGTTTTGTGCAGCTCCTGCACCAACCCTCTCCCTCTGTCCTCTTGACAAGTCTGTCACGAGGCCCAATGAACGTTTGGGGACTCACAGAACCAGAACCAGACTTTCCATCCCCAATGGCGACTTCCTTCTTGTGTCGTAGCAACGAGTATGTTTCCTCCTCTAACGAATTACCAGGGATGCGTAATTATGACTGTGGTGGAACATTCTCGGCTCCTTGGGATCACAGCCTAGTGATGATTCTTTTATAATATTGCCATTATTTCTCCATAGAGTACTATTGAGAGAAGCCAAGTTGCTGAGACAAATGGTCTCAGCATGTCATTGCATTAAATGGACATTTCTCCCTGTGGCCTTTAATAATGTGTGCCTTAAGAAGAAGACAAGTGGCCGTCCAGCTCGCTAATTAAAAATACCAGATCTCACAGATGAGCAGCGCGGTTCTTATTAAAGTGTCCGTTTGCTACCTTGACAGTTTCTAAGAAGCAGATCTTTCCCTGCTCCAGATATTAAGAAACAAAGTTATTCAGCCACGAGAAATCCACTTTGGAAAACAAATGAATCCATGAGACTCTCCCAGGATGACAGAGCCCTTGGTGCGGAATCCGATGATAAAGTGGGGTGCCTTCAGGGAAAAAAGGCAGTTCTCACTAAATAAGGGAACTCGAGCCTTCTTGACCCCAGTGTCAGCCTGGGTCCATCCCTTTCCCCGTGGTGACCAAGGAGGGGATTCACTGGACACCACTATTGGGCATCCCTTCACCAGGGGCAGAAGGACTTCACCCAGGAGCAGCATGCCCGAGAGAAGCTGGACAGAACTGCCAGTTAGTTAAACGTGCTGTGGGGCGCAGCACCAGCTACATGTCTGCCCCAAGTCCCATGAAAGACAGTGCAGGGACAGCAACAACAAAAAAGAAAAGGCATAAGCCCCCCATGGTGAAGAGACTAGTCCAAGAGCCCACAGCAGAGAGAGAAGGCAGTAAATGTTTGGACAAGAAATCTCTGAGTGCTGGGGCCTCCCCGGTGGCGCAGCGGTTGAGCGCTGGGCTGCGAAGCTGCCTGCAGCCTCTGCAGCGCCGGTTCAATCCCCGGCCACCGGTGAGGGGCCCACATGGCGTGCAGACCTCTCCTGAGCTGCTCCCCTCAGCAGTGTCCTCCGTCTGCCTGCTCTGCTCCCTGCTCTGGCTCTGGTGAATTCTCTCACCCTCCCGCGCTTCTGACTGTACCCAGTGCTTGTATAAATAAATAAATAAAATTTTAAACAAAACAAAACAAAAACAAAAAAAGAAATCTCTGAGCGCTCACTTAGCTAGTAAACACGGGAAGCCTGTGCTGAGCCTGGATGGAGGGGTGCTGGGGAGCCAGCCTGTGAGCCCAGAGTCTGCAAAGCTCCAGCCAGAGGCCTCACGGGGCTTAGCACACAGGGATGGGTGGGATCTGAGAAGGGAAAAATCCAGCCGCCTGCACCAGGAGCAGGCCTCGCTCTCACAATGAGATCATGATAGTCTCCTGTTGACTGACGAGAGTTCTAGAGAGCACTGACACCAGACAAGGCCACTCGGCGACATGACTGATGGCTAGAACAAGGCCATCCTATAACCAAGCCTTAGCAGCAACAAAAATAAGAACTCCACCCGGGAATGAGCCACAGAACCCTCTTCTGGTAGTGCGAGTGACTGAGGCTGCTTTAGTGATTAACCTCACTTCATTCCTCCTAACTTCTAGATGAGGTTCAGTCAGTAGTACAGCTCCTTCTGATCCAGAGAGAGTCACTGCTTCCCTGAGGTCTCCTCCGAGTCACCTAGTTCAAGTCCACATTGTATTCTAAGTCCTCCCTGACACTCTTGCTGAGGCCCACACTTCTCCACGAGGTTGGACTCTCTCGTGTCCACAGCACAAGAAGCTCAACTTTGTGCTTCTGGTGGATGCTGGCTGATAAGCATGGACAGCCCCAGCCCTCCCTCTGACTCTATCTCTCTCCCCGCCCCCAGTTCAGGCATCTGGGCTGGCAAGTACCTGGAGAGACTGAGGCAGAGAAGCTCCAGGCCCTGTTGAGGAAGGGGGATGTTCTCTAAAACAGGAGAATTCAATGAATGAGGACTTCAGCCCCTGCCTCCAAAGCGGTTCTCAGAAAAGACCATGCAAAGAAAAAGCAAGACTCTCGCAGGAAGCAGAGACAATGGCAAGAAATGAAGACGATGCCTGAAGCTGAAGTATATTCTTCAACAAATAAATTACAAGAAAAACAATAATAAGTCGGGGGAGAAGTGTATATTAGAGAAACTTGAGAGCTTTATCAGCCAGTAACAAAGTGGGGCTTTTACTTGGATTCAAATTTAAACACAGCACAAAAATAAAACCATTTGTGAAACAATCAGGGAAAGATGAATATTGGCTGCATATTTGATGATATGAGGAAATTACTGTCAAAATTGTTTAGATATGATCACTGTGTTGTGATTATGTTTACATAAAAAATTCATAAAAGATTTCTTATCTTTCAGAGATACATATGGGAATATTTATAAGTGAAATGCTTTGAATTCTGAAATTTACTTCAAAATAATCCTCAGGGGAGGGTGTGATAAAGGACTAGGATTGACTCAAACAGAATCATCAAAGCTGAGTGTGGGCTGTGAAGAGGCTCACATTCGATCAGCTCTATTCTGGCAAATGTTCCGACCTTTTCAATTGAAACTAATGAAAACGAAAACAAAACACAACTCCCCTGAAAGTATAATCCTCTTTAAACATGCAGAAGTGCCTCAGCTTTCCCAGACGCACCCCAGAGCCCCAGCCAGGGAGATGCTGGGGCAGTGCGTCCTCAAAACCTGTAGACACAGAAAGTTGTAGAAATCTTGAACATGGCGGAAGCAATACCAAGGATAAAACGCAGGGCAGTGAGTGCAGTTGGGCATTGCTTCCCTCCTCCTCTCACTGCTTCTCTGCCCCATCCTCCAGCCAGCCTGTCATGACCTCTGTGACAAGTCCCCTGCTAACCTGCAGGAATCACCTTGCTGGGTGACCGGTGTGGGGGAGGGGTTCTGGAGGGCCCAATCTGGGTGACCAGGTGATGGCTGTCAGGTAGGTCAGATTTGGTACGAGTGGGGGCATTGCTTTTGACTCAAGGGAGGGGACAGAAACACCCTCCCCCGATCTCTGTGACAGATGGAAGGTGGTGGGTGGCAGGGACAAGACAATGGCTCTGTGGTACCCAAGTTGTTGGCAGAATTGAGGGTGCAGGTGGGATTTAACTCCCTAAGAAGCTGGAGCTCAGGGCTTTTTTTTCCTAAGAGACTGTGACTTCTGCTCTATTAATCTTGGGGGAAGAAATCCTTCATCTTAGACTAAGGAAGGTTTACTCTGAGACCCAGAGGCAGCTTGAAACACTGTTCTTTTTTCCTTCACCAGGAAATTTCCAAGGGCGCTCCTGCCTTTGAGCGACTTATCTGGCTTTTCATATTTTGATGAGACTTGTTGCTTTCAGCAACTGTTCTTTGAAGTACAGTGGAAAATATTTTTCCATCTTAATAATAGATAGAAAGTGCCTTTATGCTTTACATACAAGTGTTTTCACCGTGGAGTGTGTAGAGCTGGGGATTCATTTAATGAGGACTAGATGGATGTCTGTGGCTAACAAAGAGCCACAAACAGACAATTAGCAATGCAAGTGATTCAGCAGCAAAGGCCCCATCAAAAAAAAGTTGAGAAAATAGACACAGGCCATGTCTCCTCACCTTTTTGGAGTGATAGACCCCTTCAAGAATCTAATGAAAGACAGGAACACCTCAGAAGAGCGCACACTTTGCATGCAATTTTGGAGGGTTCACGAACCCGAGGAGAGTGCCTAAGCAAGAACAACAAAGAGCTGGCAGAAAGTGGTGGATCATTTACATTACAAAAGGATTCTTTGCTCCAAAAAAAGGACTTGCTCCGGGCTCTAAAATATCTTCTGATTTATTCCAGTTGATTTATTTGCAAAATATTCTATATCTAGGAGACTCTACGGCTAAGACATTGTTTAATCAATTCAATTCTACTCCTTCTACAGACCCATTCATGGAAGAACAGTTCTTTTAACAAATGTTTATATTGTAGCCCTTCTGTGTGCCCAGGCCTGTGGGCAGCAAACAATCCAATGAGCAACAAACCAGTTCTGGGCTGTGCCTGGTTGTGTCTCCAGCACCTAGGACAGTTCTCAGCACTAGCGATTGGATGGTGTAAGAAAGCTTGAAAAGTAAGCAAACTACAAAGTGCTGGGAAGAAAAAAAACGAGTGCTGTTATGGTGCCTAAAGGGTTGGGCCAGAGGGAAGAATCTCCATGGAAAGGCGGGGGTGGGGGGGTGGGGGTGGGGGTGGCAGGGAAGGTGTCCCCAGGGAGGAAAGATTTAAGCTGAGCCCCAAGGGATGAAACCTGGGAAAGAGCATTTCAGGCTGGGGACCTGTGCATACAAAAAACCTAAGTCAGGAGAGTTTGAAGTGAGGACACTTAAGAAAGAAGCAGACACAGGGCCTTCTAGTAAGGGTAAAAGCAGCATCTTTAATCTGGATGTGATGGGAAACAACCAGAAGGTTTAAGCTACAGACAAGTCGCACTAGCAGCTATGTGAAGAACAAGCCATTGGGAAGAGAAGACAAAGTTGCCTCTGAAGCTCAGTTATCTGGACAAGAGATGACAATACCTGTGTGCATGGGGAGGCTGTTGAGGGGCGGGAAGAAATGACTAGATATAAATGACCATGGAAGGGACAGCCCCCAGGTGTGGGGATAGAATGGCTGTGGACAGCGAGAGTTGAGCGTGATTCCTGCCTTCTAACTGGGTGCCTGGTGATATTATTCACAGAAATGAGGAAAATGAGAAAACAGTGTTTGAGGGAGAATGAGTTCATGAGTTCAATGTTGAGTTGAAGAAATTGACAGGATGTCCCAGTGGAGAGGTGATGGAGGCCTTGCAGGAAGAGGACTCCAGAAATGGGGTGAGGCCTGGGAGCTGTCATAGCATAGGGGACACTGATTTCAGAGAGGTGAGGGAATGCAGAAAGACAGGTGGCCGTGGGGAAGCTGGTGCAGGAAGGTGAGCAGGGGGCGAGAGCAGTCATGGAGGTGGGGCTCAGTGCTTCCTCCAACTCCTCACAATTGCTAGCAAGACCCATCTGTGCTTCAGCCAGACCTCTGGGACACCTGAGGTTGCAACATACCATTTCTATGGCAGCCCCTGCACTTGTGCCCTGCTCCTCCTGTGTGGGATGCCCTCCCTGTGCGTCCAGACTTTTCTTTATACTGCCCATTCTTTAAGACTCAGCTCACTCGGCCTTGATGTCACCCCAAGGGCCAGGGCCATGTCTGCAATTGTTTTAACAGCAAAGTGCCCATCAAAATAGTCCTGAAAATAGACACAGGCCAGAGCCATATCTCCTGACCTTTTTGGAGCAATGGACCTCTTTTAGAATCCCATGGAAGATATTAATGCCTCACAAAAGTGCACAGAATGCATGTGCACATATTTTGCATATAATTTTGGAGGGTTTCCAAACCCAAAGATAACTCCTGATCAGCAGCAACAAAAAGCTGGGAGGAAGAGATGAATTCAGGCCACCTTGGCTCAACTCTGCACTGAAAGCTGTGGGCCCGCCAGCCTCATGCCCCAAATGTGTTCCAGGAGGCATCACACATCCACACGTGGTGCCCCCTGTTGGAACACAGGGGGAGTTTCCCCTCCCCTTCTCGGTTCTAAGACTAGACAAATTAACAGCAGTCAGATTAGTAGGAGAAGAAGTAAAAAATTAGCAGCATGTGTGGAAAATTCACATGATTGCAAAATGTAACGAATAGTGGGGCAGGTCTGGGATATTTATCCTGCATTTAGGGACCTAAGGGGTGGGAGGGAGGACTTTATATGACAGAACAAAAGGGTTTACCTCATCCTTAACCTGAGAGTAAAGATGAGATTCTTTTTTTTTATTCATTTTTTTATATTAACATGTATCATTTATTTACATTTTTTGACAATATTTGCTTCCCCCACCCCCTCAGGTTAGTCCCCATAGAATTTCCTTCCCCGAGGCACCCGTGCACCCTCACCACAGTCCTGTGCTCAATGAGATTCTTAAATAGAGAGGATGTGTTCACTGATGACCCCACAGCCGAATGGGGTACCCCACCCCACAACCACATTCTTTTAGCTCGTAAAAGGGGGGCAATGATTGCTTTTCTGAGCAGTAGGGAGCCAGTGTAGGTCCTAGGAGAGAGGAGAGAGCACAAAAACCCAGTGAGATGAAGATGGTAGGGTGGAAAGGGTTGAAGGGTGAGAGGTTAGTGGTGTGCTGTCCCCACCAGCCGGTGAGAGGCAGGAACCTTGGGATGTCACAGGATCAGAGGACTGCCTGGCCCGAGGCCCTGGAGGGCTCCCAGAGCATGGGTATAAGGCTGCAGGGGACAATGAGGAGGTCCTTTGGGGAGTTTTTGCAGAGAGTGTATGGACCTCTCAGGGGACTTACTGAGCTGTTCTCCTTTGAGACTTGGGGCTGCAGCCGCACAAATGTCACAGAGGTCTTTGGCTCTGACCAGGCCGGCACTGACCTCTGGAGTGCTGGAAGCTTCCCTTCGAGGAATCTCCCTAATGCCAGTCGCTGAGGGCTGACCCCCAAGACCCATGGTTACACAGTTGCACCAGTTGTTACCAGTGGTGTGCTGGTGGCCCCAACAGTGGGCTCTCTGAACAAAGGGAAGGGAGGGGACCCTTTGTATTTTTGGTAAATTGATCTTGCACTCTGCAACTTTGCTGACCCAACTTATTAGTATTAATCATTTTTAGTGCGTAATCATGGATTTCCTCTGTTCAAGATCATGTCAAGTCTTGGCCTAGGTCAAGGCCCAGCATAAACCCGAGGCCCCAGCATAAACCATGGCGACATATCCTCCTGCTGTGCAGATCCGTGACCTCGGGACCTGGACGCAATAAAACCATAGTGAAGTCATGACTTTCAAGAATTTTAACCTTCGTTTTTAAAACAACACATTGAGTTTTAGCTTAATATTACACAATTTTTAATAATGCAGAACCAGCTTGTGAGTTCCTGACTATTTAATAATTGGCTCTTCAGAGGTGGGTTGAACCACTTCCTGTGCCACTGGCTGATGCTGAAGACGCTTCTGACCCAGGGGCTGGGAGTCCTTTCCACACACTCCGGCGCCCCCTCCCAGGCCTGGGAGGCTCGACTGTCCGCTGGGGGACGCTGCAGGGGCAGTGGGCACGACCGGCCTGCCTGCTTCTAAGAAAAGCTCGTGGATGGGGTCAGCCTGTGAGAGCAGCGCCTTGCATGGGTCCAGGAACTGTCTGATTTTTAACCAAGAGGAACAAAAAGCTCATTTCAAACTCGCAATTGCCAGTGTCATTGGAGCTGCAATGGCTACGATAAGACAATGTATCAGTGTTAAAATTAAAGTGAAAATTAAGCACACACCACCCTATTAGTCAGCACTTTAAGGCTATATTATTGTGAAGTTCAGAAAAAGAGTTAAAGAATCTATTTAAATGCAAATGTGCCATAAAACTGACTAACAGCAATGCATCTTCAAAATGCGCTCAGCCCTTCTTTCAGCTGGCTCTGCTCATAATCTGTTGTTTTATTTTTTTCAACGTTGGGAATAAGATCTCTGAGGAAGCCTGTGTTGTCGAAGTGCAGCTGGTGTGATTACCTGGGGTGGGGGAGATCTGGGGGGGTGGGGGGCTGTGCCTGAAATCTGCCGCTGCCTCTGGGGCAGTATCTGCACATGCGCGCTGCGTCCTCTGGGGGCCAAGCTGCACAGAAGCTGGGTGTGGCATCCCCTGGGCAGGGCATTGGCTTGAGGGGGTCCTTCCTTCTGGAGTTGGCCCCACAGCCCTCCAGGTTACAGAGCTCCCGACCAGGGGAAGCTTCCCCTTTGTGTAGTGAGTGGCAGGGTGTGGGGTCTGACTCAAGGATTGAAGGAGACACTTCTCAAGAGGACGCAAGAGTAACACTCGACTCAGAGGAGGTGGCCCATGGGGCTTGGCCTCCTGCCTTGTGTGAGAATATCACACAGGGGATATTGTGTGTAGGAGGCGGGGAGATGCCCGACCTCACCGAGCCCCTGCCAGTAGCAAGGTGCCTCACAGTGTTACTGCAGAGGAAGCGTTACTGTCCGAACTGCAGAGCAAGGATGGAAGCTAGGACCTGGGGAATGGGTGCCCGTGGGTGTCAGGGCTCTGTTGGAGGCAGACTGACCCCAGATGCCAGCTTGTGTGGGAAGGGCTCTGGGCACCAGATGACTGGAGCAGAGCTGGGCCAAGAGCCTGGGCTGGCGCTGGCAGAAGCCCTCTACATCCCAGAGGCAGCGGGGCTTTTGTCCCCCATCAAGGCCTGGTGCCAGGCTGGGAGCAGCCAGGGGACCCAAAGTGTCTCCAAAGGCCAATAGGTACCATTAGCCTGTGCCCTCAACTACAAGGAGATGGTGACTTACGTACTCGAAGCCCTCAGAACACAATGGAACCATCTAAGAACCACCTGCTTCAAGGTAGACTCTGTGAGGGAGAACCAGACCCATGTAATCAGCACAGGGGCAGAAATTTTGGATATTAAAAATTGTAATAAGATATTAGCATTATATAGCTTTTTTTTTTTTAATTTAAAGAGCAGGTTTATTAGGGAAAGGGACAGAAGAGTAAAAGACACTGCATGGACACAAGTGGGCAGAAAGAGCTGCCCCAAAAGGGTCAGGTTTGCTGAGAGAGGCCTGCATGGTTGCAGGCGGGTGGCCTTGAGGAGAGCGGCCTCCGCTGAGGGAGGTCAGTGAGGAGAAGTCCCGGCATGGTACAGGTCATGGGCAGGCAGGGAGGCTGCTGCCTTGCGGAGGGAGAGAGTTGGTGAAAAGAAGCACCTGCATAGGCACAGATGGGCAGACAGAGTTCTGCCGCATTATGTAGTTCTTTTGACTTGCATTTATTTGGAGTCAGTCCAAACTGGTCTGAAGGATACTGTGCTAAGGTAGGGCTCCTCTCCCTAACCTTTCCCTGCCTCCTCCTCAAAGAAGACCCTCTCGTAGAACTCACAAGTCTAGGCCCCACCTCAGGAAAAAAGAATACAGAGTTGTGAATCCCTCCACTTCCCTTCTCCTTTTTCTGTCTGGGGAACACCATAGGGACAGGCATATTTTGGAGTTGCTTTCTGCCTGGTAGAAGACACCGGAGCCAGGGCCAAAGGTGTGGCAGAAGGAGTGCTCAGCTTAGAGCAAGCTGAACCAGGCAGAGCAGCCTCGATGCAGCTGATCTCTGGGCATCTAGCAAGCAGGGACAGCAGACAGAAGATTGACTCTACAGAGGAAGGGGTTCCCCATCTCCAGGAACACGGGGGAGGAAGCACCCAACGAGGATGCCCAAGACAAGCTCTCATGTAGGCAGCCAAACACAGGCATGTGATCTTCCCTCTGACTGTCTGTTCACAGATGATATCATCTTGAGTATAGAAAGTCCACGGAGGTGCACTAAAACAATGATTAGTAAGTGAAGTCAGCAAAGTTGCAAAGTGCAAGATCAATTTACAAAAAGTACAAATTGAACAAAAAATTATGCTTTTAAAGACTTGCGGTTAACAATCCAAAGGTGAAATGAACCAGTAATCCAAAGGTGAAATGAAGAAAATAATTCTTTTTCTAATAGCATCAAAAAAGATAAAACAGAAATAAATTTAACTAAAGTGCAAGTCTTTAACATTTAAAGCTATAAAACATTAATGAAAGAATTAAAAAACCTACATAAATGAAGACAATCCATGTTCATAGATTAAAAGATTTAAATTTCTCAAAAATCACAACAGTCCCTAATTAATCAAGTCTCAACACATTCCCTATAAAAGCCCAGGAGCCTTTTTGCAGATATTGACAAGCTGATCTTCAAATTCATATGAAAATACAAGAGACACAGAATACCAAAATAGTTTTGGCTTGACGATTGCTCTTTATAAAAACAAAATTAGCTCAGACTTGTCCATTTCAAATTTATTGCAAAGCTACAGTATCAAGAATGTATAGTAGTGATATAAGGATAGACATATAGACCAATGAAATAGAAACGAGAGTCCAGAAGTAAACTTACATTTATATATAAATGATTTTTAACAAGGATGTCAAAGACAATTCAATGGAGAAAAAAATAGTCTTTTCCACAACTGGATATTCATGTGCAAAAGAGCACTTCCTCAAGCCATACATAAAGAATTCACTCGAATGGATCCTAGGCCTGAATATTACAACTAAAGCTATAAAACTCTTGGGGAAAAAAAAGTCATAAACATTCATAGCCTTGGATTAGAATAAGCATTCTTAGATATGACACCTAAAACAAACAACAAAAATAGATAAAATGAACTTCATCATAATGAAAACCTTTTGTACTTCAAAGCATAGCACCTACAAAGTGAAAGATTAACCCACAGGGTAGGAGCAAATGTTTGCAAATCATGTAGACTTGTATCTAGAATATATGAAGGACATAACTCAGTAATAAAGGCAACCTAATGTAAAAATAGGCAAAGAATCTGAATAGGCATTTCTTTAAAGAAGATACACAAATGGCCAATAAGTGGATGGAAAAAAGCCTTCAGAAAAATGCAAATCAAAACTATAATGAATCAGTACTCACTCATGAGGATGACTGGAATTTTGAAAAAGACAGATTATAACAAGTGCTGTAAGGAACACTTACACACAGTTGGTGGGTATGTAAATGTACAGTTGCTTTGAAAAGTCTGGCAGTTCCTCAAAAAGATAAACATATTGTTACCATATGAACCAGTAATTATGCTCCTGATACACCCAAGAGAAGTGAAAACATAGGGCCACATAAAAATTTGTGTTTGTAGCTATATTCATAATAGCTGAAAAGTGGAAACAACCCAAATTTCCATCAAGTGATGAATGCATCAATCAGATGTGCAGTATTCGTATGATGGAATATTAAAAAGAAATGAATTATGCATGAAGGAAATATAACATGGATGAACTTTGATAATATTATGGTAAGAGAAAGAAACAAGTCACAAAAACCACATATTGTTTGGCTCCATTCTATGTGGCCTAACTGGATTAGGCAAATCCATAGGCAAAAAGCCACTTATGGTCTGTTGGGGAACAGTGGTTGCTAGATGGGAAGTGATTGCTAATGATTAGGGTGGGGGTGAGCAGGAATACCGTCAGGCAGGGATCTGAAGGAAGAGAAAACCCCATATGGACGAGAAAGTAGTTTGTAGCTTTTGAGGCTTTAGTCCACTTCAGGTAGTTTGTCAAATTCACGTGCAGAGGGATGTTGTTATTGCTTTAATGTCTGTGGGGCCTGTAGTTTTATTTTCTTCTTCAACCCTGATTTGGTCATTTCTGTCTTCTCTTGTATGTCAGTCCGACTAGACGTATATCAATCTTACTTGCTTTTTAAAGAATCACCTTTTAGTTTTATTGATTTTTCTGTTTTTCTGTTTTCAATTTCATGAATAACTCCTCTTTATTATTTTCTTCCTCTTATTTCTTTGGATTTATTTTGTTCTCTCCTCCCCTTCCCACTACCTCCACTTAGATGGCTTAGATGATTGCTTTGAGACATTTCTTGTTTTGCAGTATAAGCATTTAATGCAATAAATTCCCCTCCCACTTTAGCTACATCCCACAAATTTTGATATGTCATAGAGCTATTTTTTCTCATTTAAACATATTTCCTAATTTTTTCTTTCTAGAAGTGTGTGGTTTCTTTCCTCGTTTTAGGTGATGTTTTAGTTACCCTTCTGTTATTGATTTCTAATCCAATTTTGTTATGGCCAGAAAGCATATTTTGCATGATTTCAACCCTGTTAAATTTGTCAAGGTTTCATTTATGACTTCCAGGGGTCTATCTTGGTAAATGTTCTATGTGCACTTGAAAAGAATGTGTAGTCTGCTGTTGCTGTGTGGAGTGTTCTATAAATGTCAATTAATTCAAGTTAGTTGATGGTGGTGTTGTTCAGTTCTATTCTTGCTAATTTTCTGTGTACTATTTCTATATATTATAAGAGAGAGGAGTTTGCAGTTTCCAAGTATAATTGTGGATATATTTACTCCTTTTCTGCTCTGACAATTTCTGCTTTTTAAATTGTTATGCTTTCTTGATGAGTTGATTCTTGGATCAATATAGAAAGTCCTCTTTAACTCTGGTTACTTTCTTTACGGTTAAGTTTACTTTGATATTCTTTGCTTTGCTTTGGTTAGGGCTTTCATGGTGTCAATTTTTTTCATTCTTTTTAACTTACATATAACCTACAAATATAATATTTGAAGACAACTTTTCGTAGATAGCATTTCTTTGGGACATTTAAAAAAAATCTATTTTGCTAACCTCTATCTTAAACGACAGGTATGTTTACTCCATTTACATTTAATGTAATTATTGATATGTTTTTATCTAAGTCTCTCATTATTTGTTTCCTCTGTTTTTCATTACGCTTTCCTACTTTCATTTGGATTACTTAAACTTACTTTTTTCCTAAGTGAACTTTTTTCCCCCAAGATTGATTGATTTATGCATACAAGAGCTAGGATGCAGGCCAGAGATGCGGGGGTGAGAGGATTCACCGGAGACAGAGTGGGGAACAGAACAGGCAGACTGACTGAAACACACTGCTGAGGGGAGCAGCAGGCAAGTCAGGAGAGGTCTGCTGCGCTATGTGGGTTGCTCCCTGGCCGGGTATCGAACTTGTGCTGCAGTGGTGCAGATAGCTTCATAGTGCTGATGCTTACCCCCTTGTGCTATGAGGGAGGCCCCATAAACTTACATTTTTTTTCTATTCTACTTTACGTTATCTAATATATTTTTTACATCACGCCAGGTATAATTTTTCAATGTTGAGAGAGACAATTCTTGTGCTTTTTGCTCTCCTATATACCCAGATTGCAAAGCCCAGATCACTCTTTGACCTGTGCCACTTATCAGTGTGGGGGTGGGGGCAAGGGCAGGGGTGAGGAAGGGAGGGAAGCTCCCAGGACTGTGTGTTGGACTGTGGTAGCCTGTGTAGGGGAAGACAGAAACTCCAGGACCCAGGCACGGGAGCAGGACAAAGTGCCCTTGCTCAGGTATAGCCTCTGGAGGAATGGAGGAAAGAAGCTGCCATTTAGTTTCCTTCCCGCTACTTCCACTGGGTTAACCTCCACCTCCCCTCAAGCTCCCTGAGCTCCCAGCCAGGGGATAAAATGATCCCCAGGTGTTAGGGACCCATGTTGCTGTAATTCCTGACTTCTGTGCACCTCCATGGACCCACAGGGGAAAAGGACTCCAGACTGCAAAGGATGGAGTTTGGGCAGAGTTCATGGAGGGGACAGAAATTCTAAGTGACCTTGTGGGCCGGGCCCTGCAGGCAGTTGACTGTACTACTGTCATGGCTTCCCCTTCAGAGCTAGTGGTAAGAGCTAAAGTGTGTTGTCTGTACTTCTCACCACCTAAGTGTCAGGGGGATTCCCTCACTCGGGATGGTTGTCTGTACAGAAGCGCTACAGGTGTTGCAGACTGCAACCACCATGGCGCCTTTTCCTGCATAAACCATCTCTGGTGGGCCAGCAGAAGCCATAGGAAACACCAGAAACAGAGCTCTAGTGACAGTCTGCGGTAGGCTGCACTGCTCAGAGGCAGTTCCTGGCACAACAGTGCCACCTGCCGGACCGTGCGCCAAGTACACGTTTTGGTTCTTGAGGAAGTTATTACTAAGCTCTTGAAACGGCACACCTTCTGACCCGTGCGCACCCTTGTGACATCTCCATTTGGGGGGATCCACTCAGACTTAATGGGCAAGTAGGTGGAAAGAGCCCCGAAGGCTTCTGTAGGGTAAAGAAAAACCGTCAGGCTTTTCTACCCTTCCGCCATCAGGATAGATGATGGATCCTTGCGGTCCTGAATGCATGCCTGATGGCGGGCACCTGGAGTAGGGTGTGGGCATAGGTAGGTGGGATTCACCTGGGCTGAGACTGGGCTTTTAAGGGCGGTGTAAGGGGCAGGACTGGATACAGTGCAGGTTTTCTGATCCCATGCAGACCGGGTAAAGGAGGAGTCAGAGTCCTCAGTAGTTTTGCAGGTTTTTTATTTGGGGTTCACCAGGCATATGGCAGGCAGGGGTGCTGGCTGGGGGCTGGGAGGCTGGCAGCCTCCCAGCCCCCAGCAAGTCCTCACTCTATCTGGGCTCTCTAGCGTTCGTTCTGCTGCTTCTCGGCTTCGGCTGCGGCGGCTGCTGCTGCTGCTGGTGCTGGTGCTGCTGGCGTCCCCCCGTGACGCCGCCCTTAAAAGCACAGTCTTAGCTCAGCTGAATCCCATCTACCTATGCCCACACCCTATTCCAGGTGCCCGCCATCAGGCATGCATTCAGGACAAGGATCCATCATCTATCCTGATGGCGGAAGGGCAGAAAAGCCTGATATTTCTTTACCCTACAGTCCAACCCCTCAGGTTTTCTGCCATACAGTCTATACATATATACACAATTTTCTAAGCAAACAAACAATGCAGCCATGGCCCACAAAAGCAAATACATCAAATAACAAAATACAACATAACAAAATACAACAGAACACAAATAAGTCCAGGCAGGGCACCAACCAAGTGCAAAAGACAATTATTGGTACCAGCAGATAAGCCACCAAATCTGCTGCCGAAGGCACTGCTCATATGAGGGAGGGGAATCACTCACGGCATCTACTATAACATACCAGGAGCCGTCAGGCTTCCTGGCCTTCTCTGGCTGTCGTCTAGGCTACAAGGCACACAGCATCCACCCCCAGGATGCACTAGCTCTGGGATTGGCAATTTTATTCTGTTGGGGTAATCACCAACCCTCAGGGTTTCTGTCTGCAGTCGCTCCAACACTCGGCCTTCATGGCCACCCATGCGACTCACAGACCCCTGCACTCAGGCCAACCCACTGCACAAGCACATGGGTCGGGGATCAAAAATCTACATGTGGCTTGGGCTCCACCCCAAGCCACGTTCCCCACCCGTCCCCAAGGACAGGTTCCTCAGCTCCTCACCCTCACTCAAGAATGAGCAGGGCATCACCCACAGGTGATTTTACGAGATTCACAGTTCTTCAGCATACCCAGGCTGCTTAACAGCCACTCAGGGCTTCTCAACTTATCATTAGTACCAGCTTTTGCCTTCTTAGTTGGCTTTTCTCCTCCACCTGGCTGCTGGGCATAACAGGCTGCTTTTGGCCATCTAGGCCCACTGGCCACCCCCAGATTCTCAAAAAATAAACATAACCTGCTAAGGTCCTCCGCCTTCTGGCGGGATTGTCAGTCCAAAATCATCAGTTCATCAGTCTATCAGTCCATTGGCCTCTCCCTGCTTCAGCAATGGCCTGCTGCCTCAGGGGTCATTGGCTGGTCCTTCCGGTGTCGTTGGCTGGTCCTATCCGGTGTCGTTGGCTGGTCCTTTCCGGTGTCGTTGGCTGGTCCTTTCGGCGTCTCCTTCACGCCAGGTCTCATCCTGTAGCTCGTGGACGTATCCATCTTCTATACCGCCATGGTGCCTCCAGCGTCGTCACAGGCAAAGTCTGTTCTCCTTAGTCCCTCCAGGTCTTCGGAGGGCTCCAAACCCGTCTGCATGGATCTTGCTCATACGCCAATTGTAAGGCAGGAATTGGCAGAGTGCAGGTTTTCTGATCCCATGCAGACGGGTAAAGGAGGAGTCAGAGTCCTCAGTAGTTTTGCAGGTTTTTTATTTGGGGGCACCAGGCATATGGCAGGCAGGGGTGCTGGCTGGGGGGCTGGGAGGCTGGCAGGCCTCCAGCCCCCAGCAAGTCCTCACTCTATCTGGCTCTCTAGCGTTCGTTCTGCTGCTTCTCGGCTTCGGCTGCGGCGGCTGCTGCTGCTGCTGGTGCTGGTGCTGCTGGCGTCCCCCCGTGACGCCGCCCTTAAAAGCACAGTCTTAGCTCAGCTGAATCCCATCTACCTATGCCCACACCCTATTCCAGGTGCCCGCCATCAGGCATGCATTCAGGACAAGGATCCATCATCTATCCTGATGGCGGAAGGGCAGAAAAGCCTGATATTTTCTTTACCCTACAGGCGGCGTCACGGGGACGCCAGGAGAAACCAAAAGAGAAGCCAAGAAAGAAGAAGAGAAGCCAAGAGCAGAGAAGCAGAGAAAACGCCAGAGAGCCCAGATAGAGTGAGGACTTGCTGGGGGCTGGGAGGCCTGCCAAGCGTCCCAGCCCCCCAGCACCCCTGCCTGCCATATGCCTGGTGAACCCCAATAAAAGACCTGCCAAAAACCACTGAGGACTCTGTAGGGTAAAGAAAATGTCAGGCTTTTCTGCCCTTCCGCCATCAGGATAGATGATGGATCCTTGTCCTGAATGCATGCCTGATGGCGGGCACCTGGAATAGGGTGTGGGCATAGGTAGATGGGATTCAGCTGAGCTAAGACTGGGCTTTTAAGGGCGGCGTCACGGGGATGGCAGCAGCAGTAGAAGCTGAAGCCGAAGCCGAGAAGCAGCAGAACGAACTCCAGAGAGCTCAGATAGAGTGAAGACTTGCTGGGGGCTGGGAGGCCTGCTAGGCCTTGCTGGGCCTTGCTGGGACCCCTGCCTGCCATATGCCTGGTGAACCCCAATAAAAGACCTGCAAAAAACCACTGAGGACTCAGACTCCTCCTTTACCCGGTCTGCATGGGATCAGAGAACCTGCACCGTGTCCATCCTGACCCTTTACAGCTTCTCTGTCCAAAAGGAAATGATGTTTTTAAGAACCCAGCTCTCCAAGTCTCATCTTTACATGAAAAAGAGACAGCAACTGCCCTTTAGGGAAAACATTTTGCCCCCATCATCCCCTAAAGGCAAATCCACTGACTCAGTTGGTGCCTGGTGCACAGTACTCCCCTAAATGCCTGCGCCTGGTGTATTGAAGCCTGATGGTGTCTAAGCGCTGCTGCCGCCGTATCACCCTCTCCAGAAAACAGTGCAACCATGAACGTGGGCTCAGGGGCAAAGCTCACCACAGCCCTCATCACCCTGGCCAGCACTCTCTTGACGAGCCTTTCTGTGTGTGTCCTGACGAGCTGTCACTGATGACCTGACCACCTCCTGTGATGATGGCCCTTACATCTCTCTGTGCGGCAGCAAACGGGACAAATCCCACTGTGGATGGGGTAGCTGGGCCTCCGGTGCAGTGTGTTCCGGAGCACCCCCTGTTGAGACTGGGCGGAGTCACTGTGCAGATGAATGCTTCACTCCAGACCACCCCAGGCTGCCTGCCTGCGGGCCTGGGGGTGTGTGGGAGGGGGTCATGGCGAAGCAGCAGGCGAACTCACTGCTGGTGCATATCGAATCCTGCGCTCCTTCCCCTGTCCACCTGCTCCTGTTTACTGCTCAGAGTCCGCAGAGGGCTGCTCTGCTCCTTCCCGCCCAGACCCAGAGCTGAGGGCAGAGGGAAGAGGTGAGAGGATAGGGTCGTCTCTGGAAGAAGAGCTCTAGCAGCAGGCCTGGAGCTGGGAACCCAGGACAGGCCCTGGAAGCAAAAGTAACCCATCGGACGGGGTCTTGAGCTCTGGAGGAGAGCAGAGGAGAGGAATCTGGCAGAGGGACTGGCCTGAGTGCGGCAGGGGTGGCGTAGATGAGGAGTGTGGCTTGGCCGGCCTGCAGTCATGTGGAGCCGCTGAGGGGCTCCTCGGTGCTGTAGGGGAGCTGTATGTATCTCAAGGCACGGTGCATGCTGTTGCCCCCGCCTGGAATGTTCTTTCTTCTGCTCTTCGCGCACAGACAACTCTCTCACCCTTCAGTCTCAGCTTAAATCTCACTTTCCAGCTCAGACCACGACTCCATGGAATTTTGTATTTTCCTTTCTTGGTTGTCGTGCTGACAGCTGTTAAGGTAATCACCTGCCGCTGGTTCCCCTAGCTAGTTCCCCTAATCACGCCAGTTCCCCTAGCTAGGCTGTGAGAACGTGAGGGCAGCGTCCACACACGTGCTGGTCACTGCTAAGGTCAGTCGGTGCACAGTGAGCTCGTAGGGAGAGCCTGCAGGGGCTGTGGGCGGTTTTCCAGTTGCCTGTTTAAAGGCTGGGGCCCAGTGTTACCTGCCTATCTGCCTGAGGGCTGCTGCTCCAAGGTCAGCTGGGTGAGTTATAAAAGCCCAAAGGTGGTTCCAACTAGCTTGTAGCCAGGGCTTGAGGGGCAGGGCTGGACTCAAGAGTGGACACCAACAATGCCTGGGCCCTTACGAGGCCCTGGGGACAGGGTGTTCCAACATAGGACTTTCTGATACTTGCCAACCTCCTGCAGGCTGCAGTGAGCCAGGCTGCCTGGTGCTTCTCGGCAACCCTGGGGCACTGGCAGGGCTGGTGGGGGCAGAGCCGAGCGCCTTCTGGTCAGGCCTGGGAGTCAAGACTCTATGTGATTATTGCCGACACTCATGGCAAATGAGACTAGAACCAGAGAGCAGGAGACTGCTCTGGGGCCACTGACCAAGGATCCCAGGCCTGTCTGCTTTGGAGTCTCTGACCTCCAGGGGATCCTGATGCCCCTCAGGGACCATGATAGGGAGGAGGGCCCTGTCTGGGGAGGCAGCCTCAGGCAACTCCATCACCCTCTGCCTTCCAACCCTCCACTTCCTCGAGGTGTGGCCTTAGAATAAAGAATCCACAGTCAAAACGGGTCTGTAGCCCATCCAGGTGCAGGCTTGGAGTCTGCCTCCGGGAGCCCTTACAGGCTCCTGCTGGCCAGGGGATCCATGGAGAGGATCCCTGCCAGGGGCCCTTTGCCAGTCGCCCCAGCTCTGGCTCCAAGGGCCCTGGCGTCCCCCCATTCCACAGAAACGTCATGGGCAGAGGGGAGGGGGGAGAATCCTCTTCCTCTCTCGGGATCAGAGACTTTCTCGCAGCGCAGCCTTTCACCCTCCCAGGAGTCTCAGGGATCCTATCCTGAAAGGAGGAAGTGGACACCTAGACAAGCTGTTGGGTGGGCCCCATGTCCCCCACCCCTCTTTTTATGTAGCCACCTGGCCTAGCTATGGGAATGAGAGGAGGAGCTGAGTGGCCAGGGGAAGCCACGTAACATGGAAGGCAGGAGGGCGGGTGGGCTCTAGAAGAGGGTTCTTGCTTCTGAGGCCTGACTTGGCCCTGGAGCTGCTGGGGAGATCTTCAAGGAGACTCGTGGCGGAGAGTCCTGTATAGACAGTTGGAGAAGACACGTGGGTGAGTCACATGGGAAAGCTGTTCTCCTGGTGCTTGGCTGAGACAGCGGCAGCTGTTGTCCTGACTTCATGGTGGATTATTTGGGACATTTTGAATCTGACTCTGCCTTTTTTTTTTTTAAAAAAAAAAAAAGATTATGCGTACAAGAACTGGGGTACAAGCCAGGGGTGTGGGGGGTGAGAGGATTCACCCAGAGACAGAGTGGGGAGCAGAACAGGCAGACTGACTGAAATACACTGCTGAGGGGAGCAGGGGGTGAGACAGGAGAGGTCTGCAGCGCCATGTGGGTAGCTCCCTGGCCGGGTGAGGATTGAACTCATGCTGCAGAGGCTGCGGACAGCCCCACAGTGCTGTGCTGTGCTGTGCTGTGCTGTGCTGTGCTATGCTGTGCTGTGCTGTGCTGTGCTTAACCCCTTGCACCACCAGGGAGGCCCCTGATTCTGCTATTGTCCCAGCTCTTTATCTGCTTGACTCCTCTCTTGCTGTTCTCTACCAGACAGTGCCTTAGGCTGTTGCAAGCTTTTGGGCCTTAGTGCACTTTGGGCCAACCCTGTTTGTCTAGGCATTTGCCCACGAGGGGTTGGGTGATTTTGGGGTGTTCTATTGGGAAAGTCTTATTAGGAACTTTCTTCTCTCTGCATGCTAATTACATTAAAGATGTTTTGTGCTTAGAGTCTCATTTACCTTCATGTGCGTGGATGGCAGAATCTCTTTAGAGTGAGCAAGTTTGGGGGTCCCTGAATACCCCTCAGTGGTGCTAACAAGGCCTGCTCCATTACATAGAGTTCCCTGTGTCTATATAGTTGATATAAAGTTTCCACAGAACACCATTTAAGATTCCATGGAAGCTAGACTGGGAAGTTCCTAGATGGCTTTTTTTTTCTTTCCATTTTTACCTTGTATGTAAGGCTGGAGAAGTTTCTATTCTTGTCTGAGCCTCTAATCAAAGAAGAGATCAATATGTCCTTAGCTTTTGCCCTTTTCCTAATTGAAGAAGCAATCATTGCTCCCCCTTTCATGACCGAAAAGAATGTAGACAGGGTTTATCAGTAAACATGAATCTCGTCTTCACTTTTAATCAGGAGATGGGGTTGCTCCCTTCTTGTCTCTCTTGTGAACTCTCCCCTTCTCTGTCCTTGACGACAGAGGTCTTAGAATGCAGGATAAATATTCCTGGTCTGCGCCATTACTCTTTAGAATTTACACGCACGTGAATTGCCCATATTTGTGTCATTAAAGTCATTGTTCTTCCTTTGCTAACCTTGTCTGATGTTTTGATTACTTGTCCAGATGGAGAAGAACACAGTAAAGGCTGGTTTGTTTTGTGGCAGACAATGACAAGCAAGAGTTGCCCTGAGCCTGTCCCACTCATCAGGAAGGGCAGTGGCGCTGGGTTTCCAGGATTAACTGTGAGCTTTGGATCCTTGGGCCTCACTGAGGGACTAGCCTCCAGAGGGCCAGGCCAGGGATGCTCAAATCCTGTTGGGTCCTTTCAGCTGGGGGTTCCCTAATATAAAGAAAAATATGTGCTATTATGGATTCCACGAATGAATCACACACCATGAATCTTTAGATCACTTGGGGCTATTTGATGCTGGCCTTTTATTGCCAAAGTGCTATTTTTTTTTTCAAAGTGTTGTTTTATAACTGCAAGTTGTAGATGACTGATAGCAATGCAAAGTGATTCTTGTCTATAGACATGCAAATGAACTCTTTCCTGCAATGCTCTACTGCCCTCCCCCAGTGGAAAAGCCAATTTTGGATTCATTTGCAAGTTCATTTCAATATTCGTGATGTATAAATGTGTCTGTTCTTTGGCTTCTCCTTTGAACTTATTATAACATCCTCCATGTTTCTTCATTAATAATGAGTGAATCAAATCTTTAACATATGTTCATTTTATATCTATTAGAGTCAGAGTTTTTACTTTTGTTGAAAATTATTCCTTTGTTTTGGGGTAGCCCCAGGGGAAAGGAAATGACCTGGTTTTGTAACCTGTGCACTCAAGAATACAGGGCAAGATCCAAAAGCAGACTCAAAGAGAGAAATTTAAATAGGGATTTAATTACATAGGAAGTGAGACAAAGGGAGCGCTAAGAGACAAAAGAAAATTTGTAGGCCTGCCGATCTGTCCTACCAGCGGATAGTCCACCGGAGGCCAGGGTGCAAACAGAAGCCAAAAAATAGGGCGTCTGACCCAACTGTGTTCAGTCATTTTAATATCAACATGATGGCACGGTTCCACCCCTAGTTCCCATCCAGGGAGCCAGGGGGTAGCTTCCATAAAATTCTACTTTCTACCATCAAATTAGCTCAAAGATTGTTCTCATTGTTTCTTTTACACTTTAACAGAACAACTTTAATTAGAGTCAACCTCAGAGTTTCTGAAATAATAGGTCAGAGGTAGGGCCCAAGAACTAGATTGCTAACAAGTCCGGGACTTATACGTAGAGAGCTCTGTTTTAGGCCTCCTATGAGGGCATTCCTGGGGATGAAAGGACTTGGTTGTGGGGGAGATTCTCCTGGGTTATTGGGATATCTAATTCCCAGGACCCACAAAAGTTGAAATCAGCCCTGCCAGCTCATTCACCCTGCTGACTTCCAGATGTTCATTGAAGACTCTGCTTCACAAGGATCCACAGAGGGGAGACCAGCTGGAGTAAGTAAAAGCACTTTCCTCAGTGCCTGCTAGGCACATTGGCCCAGATGAGGGCTTTCATCTGTGTGCAATGAAGATACGGAGTAATGAAGAGGCTGTCTACATGGTGCACAGAAATTCTAATAATAGCCAACCAGGATTTTTGAGACAGTAAAAACTTTATTTCAAGTCTGCCTGAGATAGAGCCCCCAGATTCAGCTGTCTCCCTGAGTGGCCCAGGGACTGGGGCTCATATTACATTTTGTGGAGCAACCCTGGAAAAGAACAGCGTTGAACTTCATAAGCTGGGGAGTGGGCTCGGAGCACAGACATGCAGGTTTGGCAGGATCATCATTGGGAGAAGCAGAAGGGCACAGCGGAGTGCAGAGGCAGCTAAGGATCATTGGTGGAGGTGTGCTGTCCTCTGCAGATGGGCTGTGGACAGATCCTTCGGATGCATGGGCACCTCGTGGACAAGTGCTGGACCCATATTGCTGGATGTTCCTTACCTGGAGAAGCAGAATTGCTTGGGTAGAACTAGTCAGTCCTGACTGTAACAAAGGGCATAGTAAGTTATTATAAGATAACTCATAAATGATCTAAGTTATCTGGTCAGACTGGAAAACAAGAAGCAGTTAGAATTAGTTAACAGCGCAGCTTTGGACAGGAAGAATGTAGGGTTGGTTTCAGAGTTTGGAAGTTGGTTGCATTTGTGTGGCCTTAAAGCTGGGATGTTGTAGAACCTGTTTTGAGTCAAACAGATTCCATCTTCTCTCCAACTGCCATGTTGAAAGTGAAAATTAAATAGCAGTGACTATGAAAACCAAGAGATCATCTGCTGATCGTGACAGGAGCCCCCCACTCCACAGGCTTCTGTCTGCGTGACCTTCACCCACCCATCAGAGGCAGACAGACTGACTTGGGAACCAATCCAAAGTTGTCCCCAGACTATCTCCCTGCCTGATCCTTTAAAACTCCCCTATATCCTGACCCAGGTGGAGCATGGACCCATATCATGACACCTATTCTTGAATAAATGCATTTTAATTATAGTACAGGCTATTATTTCCCTGTTGAAGGTAGACTTGTGTCCCAGGAGGGGTGATGAGTAAAGGTACCTCCCCTGGCAGCACCTGCTCTTACTCCGTGCAGCCTCCTTTGAGTAAGAGAGCACATCCCTCCTGGACTGGCTATGGAAGGCAAGATCTTTTTGAATTTTTGTGGTCAGATTTGAATCCAGTCCCATATGGCTCTAAAAACTGGGCCTTTTAGTACTGTGGGGGTTCCCAACACAAGGGGGCTTCTGTGGCTGGAAAGATGCTGCTTTAGGCATCTGACCCTGAAGCCCCATCCTACTCTAGGACACCACACAGCCACAGGCCTGTGACCTGGGACAAGATGCTGGGTCTTATGGGGTTTCCATTCCTCCATCTGTAACAAGAGCTGGCTGTCATCATACCTGTTTCCCAACATCTTTGTGGGATTTCTTCTTGTATTTTTTTTTTTTTAAAGATTCATTTATTTTTATACATGATCTGGGGTACAGGCCAGATGCGCGGGAGGGTGAGAGGATTCACCGGAGACAGAGCAGGGAACAGAACAGGCAGATGGACCGAAGACACTGTTGCAGGGAGCAGCGGGCGAGACAGGAGAGGTCTGCTTCACCATGTGGGATTCTCACCTGCCGGCCGGGATCAAACCTGCACTGCAGAGGCTGCGGACAACTTCACAGCGCTGTGCTCAACCACCTGCGCCACCAGGGAGGCCCCAGAGTAGTCTCCTTTTATGAACACTCTCACACTTTACTCTTGTGCTTGGTTGACAAAGGGTTCTTTTCCTTTACCATTTATATTATGTTATGGCTTCTCTAACAGATTATTAAAATTTTGATGACTTAAAACAACCCAAATATATTACTCTGAAGATCTGTAGGCTAGAGATCTGACATGGGCGAAAATTAATGTTGGCAGATTTGTGTTCCCTTCTGTAGGGCCTGGGGGAGAATCTCTTCCTTGGCTTTTTCCAGCTTCTAGAAGCTGCCAGCATTTTTTTTTAAAGATTATTTATTTATATAGTCAGAAGTGGGTACAGTCAGAAGTGCATCAGCCACGGTTCCCAGTTTCTTGTGTAGTCACTGATTGGGAGAAAACAAAGAACTGCTGAGTTGGGCTGCTCTTAGCAACTCAGCCAGAGACATGGCAGTCAGGGACAAGATGGTGTCTGTCTGGCTCAGTGGGCCCGACAGTGACAAATGCACAGGTCCCAACTTTAGGAACATTAAAAAGTTTCAGATGTACAATTCCAAAGAGCACCTGCACCCCTGTGTTTATAGCAGCACTGTTTACAATAGCTAAGCTTTGGAAACAGCCCAAATGCCCAAAAATAGATGACTGGATCAAGAAGATGTGGTACATATATACCATGGAATATTACTCAGCATTCAAAAAAGATAAACACATGCAATTTGCAGCAACATGGATGGCGCTGGAAGGGATCATGCTCAGCGAAATAAGCCAGAAAGAAAAAGAAAAATACCGGATGGTCTCACTCATAGCAGGAATCTAGAAAACTTAAATAAGGGACCGGGAAAATGAATAACTATAAGAAAGTGAAAATCAAAATCAACAAAAAACTATGAACCAGAGACACTCTATGGGGGGCGGGGGGTGGGGAGGGGAGGGCTTGGGGTCAAAATAAGGTGGTTACAATTGTATGGGGAATATAAAAATAAAATTTATTTTAAATTAATTAATTAATTAATTAATTAAAAAAAGTTTCAGATGTAGGGCCTCCCCTAGTGGCGCAGGTGGTTGAGTGCCGCACTGTGAAGCTCTGCAGCCTCTGCAGCACTGGTTTGATCCCGGTCAGCTGGCGAGGGTCCCACATGGTGTAGCAGACCTCTCCTGTCTCGGCTGCTGCTCCCCTCAGCAGTGTGTTTCACCAGTCTGCCTGTTTGGTTCCCCACTCTGTCTCTGGTGATCCTCTCACCCTCCCGCGCATCTGGCCTCTACCCCAGTTCTTGTATAAATAAATATTTTTTAAAAAATTCAGATATTAAGTGAAAAGGGGAATTGGCACCAAACAGATGGAGGACACACACTTCTCCCTTACTGTCCTGCTAAGCACAAATAAAAGCCCTGGGCTTATACACAACAAAATATATAATAACAACAAATATATATAATAACAAAAACAAGGGCCTCCCCTGGTAGCACAGTGGTAGAGCGCTGGGCTGCGAAGCTGCCTGCAGCCTCTGCAGCGCTGGTTCGATCCCTGGCCACCGGCGAGGGTCCCACATGGCGCGCAGACCTCTCCTGCCGCCCGCTGCTCCCCTCAGCAGTGTCCTTCGGTCCTTTTGCCTGTTTTGCTCCCCGCTCTGGCTCTGGTGAATTCTCTCACCCTCCCGCGCTTCTGACTGCCCAGTGCTTGTATAAATAAATAAATAAATAAATAAATAAAATAACAAAAATAAGAGGACACTAGAGATAAAAGCAGAATAGCTAGAGAACCAGGACTTAAGGGAGGAAATGACTGTTGGTTCTGGTGTTTTGTTTGTCTGTTTTGCCTTATTATACTAGTCTGGATGCTAGAGAACTCTGCCTGCAACCTGAAGGTACCAGAGTACAGACAGAAGAAAAGCCCCACGAGAAGTCTGCTCCCTTTAGCTACAGGATCAGGAACAAAGCAGCCTAGCAATACAGAAAATATTAAATAATTGTCCTCTGGCCAAATATCACAGAAGAACTTTGGCCTTCACCCACCCTTGTCAGCCAAGGCCACGTGGAGAGCCGGGGCTTCTACTCTGCCTCCTTCTGGCAGCAAAAGGTGCCAGGGGACACCTCCCCTCCCCCAACACCTCCCCATCTAGTGTCAGAGGATACGTGTTAAACAGAAAATACAATTAAGATTCCAAGTCTCGGGCCTCCCCTGGTGGCACAACGGTTGAGCGCTACCCGTAGCCTCTGCAGCGCTGGTTCGATCCTGGCCAGCTGGCGAGGATCCCACATGGCGCGCAGACCTCTCCTGTCTTGCCCGCAGCTCCCCTCAGCAGTGTACTTCGTCAATCTGCCTGTTCTGCTCCCCGCTTTGGCTCTGGTGAATTCTCTCACCCTCCCGCGCTTCTGACTGTACCCAGTGCATGTATAAATAAATAAATAAATAAATAAATAAAAATAAATATTTAAAAAAAAAAAAAAAGAAGATCCCAAGTCTCATGATAGTGCTCAAAATGTTCAAAATAAAAATCACTTGTGTCTTGAATAAGAAAAGATAATTCACAGGTAATGACATGACAAAGGTTTTGGAATGATCTGACAAGGATTTTAGAGCAACCATAAAAATGCTTGAATGAGCAATAATGAACATGCTCAAAACAAAGGAAAAATAAAAATTCTCAGCAAAGAAATAGATGATATAGAAACCAAATGGAAAAGTTAGAACCAAAAATTAGAATAACTAAAAAACACCTCATTGGATGGGCTCAACAGAAGAATGGAGAGAACAGAGTGGAGAAGTCAAGGCACTTAAAGATTTCAGAATGAAGTGGCATGTTGAGGGGGGCCGGGGTGCAGCTCTGGACTTTGACTGAGCTTGCATTGAGGCCCCAGGTGCTGCTCCAGGAGCTTGTCACAGTCCCATCTGCAGCCCGTGCATGCGTAGTCTACTCTCCTGGTGTGGCTAGGGAGGTCCTGCCCCTGCAGCATTGCTGGCTCAACCCGTTTCCCTGTACCAGGCCCACCGTGGGGCAGGGCACCTGTGCACTGAAGCTGAGTGAGGGTGCTGTGGGGAGAGGTTTGAGGCATCCCCAAGAATTAGGGTTTGGTTGATAGTGAGCCAGTCACTTTAAGAAGGAGTCTGGGCCAACCAGGTGGTTCTCATCCCATAGATTTCAGAGATCCCGAAGTAGGGCCTTCTCTAGGTCCTTGAGCCTGATTCGCCATCTCAGAGCGTCCCTCACTCTCAGAGACGCCCCCTGGCCCTCCACTTTGACCAGCTCTCACTCTCTCCCCTCTCTGCTCCTCTCTCTCATACCCCCACATACACCCCCAAGCCACAGCACAATGAGGGCTCTGAGGGCTCCTGGTGGCTTTCCTGGGAAGCTCCACAATCCCCGGCCACCCCCAGCAGGCCCAGGTGTTACTTATGTACTCAAATGAGGAGCGTTTCCTGAAGGAGGGGCTTGGGTGGGTGGGCCGGCCTCCATCCCCGAGTGCTGGTCATTAAATGATCTGGATGGAAGGAGAAAGCGGTGCACGGAGGCTGCTCATGGAGAAAGGCTGAAGAAGGCACCACAGCAGCGATCTCCTGGGAGGAATTCCAGACACCCTGCAGCTTCCAGGAGGGACAACGACTCCGAGGATATGGGTGAGTGCCTGAGTATTTTTATGAGTGTGTGAGGGAGTGTGTGTGTAGTATGAGTGTTTGCATGTGTTTTTTTTTTTCTAGAACCTACTCTATGAAGTGTGCTGAGTAGCCCAGGCCCTCGCTCCCTCTGGACGGCAGTGTTCAGGATGGGGAGCTGAAGGTGCCTTTGGCCAGCGTTGCCTATGTACTTCTTAACATGCCGTGGGCTCCGGGGGACCAGCTTGTGCTGGGAAGAAGAGACTGCAGTCAGGCAGTGGAAGGTGGCCAAGGCTGATAGCAGTAGGTATTACCAGGTGACTCCCATTTGGTTTCTCTGCTGGCTTGAGGCGCCATTTTTTCTAAATTGAGAAGCGAACCGTGTGTTTGGGTTGCTGCATTCTTTGACCCTGTCTGACCTAGGTGTGGCACCCCTGTAGTGTGTGCCAGCGTCCTGGGACCTTTGCTCCTGGGACTTTGGGTATCTGGAAGGTGATAGACTCCTGGTACTTGCGTGTAAGTTTCTCTCCCCACCAGGCCTCTGACATTCCGTATCTTCACTTTTGGTGGGACAGAGCCCAGGCCTGCATTTCTTGCCAGGCCCCTGAGACAAGCTGAGCTGCTCCTTGGGTAGGAGCAAGTTTTGAAGAGGA
Source organism: Talpa occidentalis (assembly GCF_014898055.3). Classification (NCBI taxonomy): domain Eukaryota; kingdom Metazoa; phylum Chordata; class Mammalia; order Eulipotyphla; family Talpidae; genus Talpa; species Talpa occidentalis. The sequence goes on from NW_023601322.1 coordinate 29,497,148, forward strand.
TTTGGGTTTGCTTAATAGGAGGCAGGAGTCAAACTCGCTGGAGTCTGGGTAAAAGCACTGAAACACCTGGTCAACCACTATCCCACATTTAGCTTGTTGCTTTGAGATGCTGCAGGTGTGAAGGTTTTCTTGTTAAGGTGGTTGTGGTGAACGTTCTTGGACATGGTCTCTAGATTGAGCAGCTGGAGGCAAAAGCATGAATGAGGGCAGGAGGACAGTGCAACCTGTTTAGAGGTGACACAAGCAGCCTGAATGGGCAAGAGAGTGTCTATGCTGAGACTTACTGTTCGAGTGTGATGGAAGGTGGGATGCAAGCAATTAACAATTATTATAGATATTATGGTAAATAAATGATTATGCATATTTTTATACATAGAGATTAACTTTAAAATACTCAAATATCCATCTATATAAAAAACAGATAATATTTAAAAAGTCTAAACAATAGGGAAAAAACAGGTTAAAATTAGGGAGACTAAATCTTTAGGGATCTGTTGGATTGTAAGAGATGAAATATTTGTGTTACTGGCGTCTCAGAAGGAGATGAGAAAAAAATGTGGGGCTGAAAAAATGTTCAAAGTGTAATGGCTAATAGAGTCCCAAATTTGACAAAAGATTCAAGAAGTTGAACAAATTCCCAGCAGGATTAGCCCAGGGAAATCCACACCAAAACATAGTAATAAAAATTTTGCAAACTAAAGGCAAAGAGAAAATTCTTTATCAGTGAGAGAAAAGTGATACTTTATCCACAAAGAAAAAGCAATTCAAATGGTCACAGGTTTCTTATCAGGAAACACAGAGACCAGAGGAAGCACAACATTCTTCAAGTGCTAAGAGACAATAACTGTGAACCGACAATTTTCTATTCAGTAAAAAGATCCTCTAGGAATTTAAGGTAAATCTAGACATTATCAGATGAAGAAAAACTATGAGAATATGTTGTCAGTATAACTACTCAAAGAGAATGGCTACAGGAATTTCTTAAAGCAGAAAAGAAAGAAGAGAAGGAATCTTAACCCCTACCTTATAGCATATAAAATTGAAAAAAGACCCAACACCTAAACTTAAGAGCTAAAAATGATAAAAGAAAACATAGGCATACATCTTTGTGACCTTGATTTTAGTAGTGGGTTTTTTTTTAAAGAGGTGCAGGGGATGGTAGGGTGTGGGGGCAAGAGGATTCACCAGAGACAGAGTGGGGAACAGAACAGGCAGACTGACCCAAGTACACTGCTGAGGGGAGCAGCGGGCGAGACAGGAGAGGTCTCCTTTGCCATGTGGGTAGCTCCCTGGCAGGGGGAGCAAACTCATGCTGCAGTGGCTGTGGACAGCTTCATAGGTTGTGTCTTATTACCCCTTGCACCACCAGGGAGGCCCTAGTTGTGGTTTCTTAAACATGATACTAAAAGGATAAGAACTAAAGAAAAAATAGATAAATTAATTTCCTCAAAACTTAAGTTTGTACTTCAAAAGATATCAGGAAAGTGAGAAAAGAGCTCACATAATGGGAAAATACTTTCAAATAATATCTGATAAGGGACTTCTATTTATAATAACAAACTCTGATAATTCAGTATTTTTAAAAAGTTAAAAATAGGGAAAGGATCTGAAGAGAAATTTTCCAAAGATCAAGTGGCCAATAATGAGATATTCAGAGAGGGTCAACATCATTAGTCATCAGAGAAATGGAAAAGCAAAATCACAATGAGGTAGCACTCCACTCCCAGTAGGATGGCTATTTTAAAAAAGATAAATAATAACAAGTGTGGAGAAGTTGCTGGCTGGAATGTAGAATGATGCAGCTGCTTTGGAAAACAATTTGGCAGATTCCTCAAAATGTGGAACAAAGTGGTACTGGGCCTCCCTTGTGGCGCAAGGGGTCAAGTCTTAGCACTGTGAAGCTATCCGCAGCCACTGAGCAAGAGTTGGATCCTGGCTAGGAAGGTGACCCACATGGTGCAGCAGACCTCTCCTGTCTCTCCTGCTGCTCCCCTCAGCAGTGTATTTCAGTAGATCCACCTGTTTTCTGCTCCCCACTCTGTCTCTGGTGGTCCTTTCACCCCTCAAACCTTTGGCCTGTACCCCAGCTCTTGTATGCATAAATAAATAAATCTTTGAAAAAAATAAACACAGTATTACCATCTAACCCAGCAATTTCATTCCTAGGTAGGTACCCAAGAAAAAGAAATGCCTATATCCCACAAATATTTGTGCATAAATGTTCATAGCAGCATTTTTCAAACAGTGGGAAAAATCCAAATGTCCATTACTAAAGAATGGGTACATCAAATGTCTTCTATGCACACAATGGGATGATATTTGGCAGGCGAAAGGAACGAAGTACCAAGACATGCTACAACATGGAGGAAAATTGAAAATGTTACATGAAAGAAGCCAGTCACAAAACACTGTATATGACAAGCTTTCTAGAGATGTTAGAAAATAATCTATTTTCTCCCCTTTCCCAGCTTGCAGAAGCTGCTTGCATTTCTTGGTTTCTGTCCCCCTGCCATTTCCAAAGCCCATCCTAGCCAAGTGGGTCTTTACATCACTTGGATACTCACTGATCTGCCTCCCTCTGTTACACTGAAGGATATTTGTGACTGTCTGTGACTTATCCGCGACAACGCAGGATAATTGTGCCGTCTCAAGGTGGCTGATTAGCAAGCTCATCCCCACCTGCAAACTTCTCCTTTGCCAAGTAAACGAACATACTCACAGGTTCTGCGAAATAGGGTATGGCTCTCTTTGGGGGGCATTGTTTACCTACAAAAGTAAGCCCTCTGACCCTTTTGGCCCTACCTCTGCCCTGTTAGTCTGTCACCTTGCCGGGAACACTACCTGCTTATCACATGACTTGTACTTCATAGGCTGGGGTCAACTATCCTTCCTGCGGTAGGCTAGCTGCCTGCCATAGACTGGCCTCCCTCCCTCTGTTCCTGGGTCAAGGGAAAGGGAACATCAATAGGACTGAACTAAATATGCATTATTAGTTTTCTTCAAGGACATCTTTTATTTGCTTGTTTTTTATGTTTTTTTTTTTTTTGCTTTTAATTTTCTTTCTTTTTTTTCCCACATTTTATTTAAATTTTATTTTTATATTCCCCATACAATTACAACCCCCTTATTTTGACCCCAAGCCCTCCTTTCCCCACCCCCCACCCCCCCATAGAGTGTCTCTGGTTCATAGTTGTTTGTTGATGTTGATATTTTCTTTCTTATAGTTATTCTTTTTCCTGGTCTCTTATTTAAGTTTTCTAGATTCCTGCTATGAGTGAGACCATCCGGTATTTTTCTTTTTCTTTCTGGCTTATTTCGCTGAGCATGATCCCTTCCAGCGCCATCCATGTTGCTGCAAATGGCATGTGTTTATCTTTTTTGAATGCTGAGTAATATTCCATGGTGTATATGTACCACATCTTCTTGATCCAGTCATCTATTTTTGGGCATTTGGATTGTTTCCAAAGCTTAGCTATTGTAAATTGTGCTGCTATAAGCATAGGGGTGAAGGTGCGCTTTGGAATTGATGTTTCTGCCTCTCCTCAGGTGAGCTCCATTAGGAGGAGGAGCTTGGCATTCTGAGTCCTAGAAGGGTATGGACATAGAGGAGGGGCTCAGTGTCTACTTGGTGAACCAATGAGCAAAGAAAGGACAATTATCTATTAATGAGAACAAATTATTCTTGATTCTTTTTTTTGCCTTTCCTTTCTGTTTCATGTTTTGTTTTTTTTTTTCCAAATTGCCTCCACCAAACCACTGGTGCCCGTACCCTGTCTGCCTCTGTGTTCCATTCCCTCCTCCCTTCCCCTATTTTCTCTACGAACAGTTATCTTCTTCTTGCAGAGTTCCAATTTTTATTTATTCAATGTTTGCCACACTTTTTTTTTTGTATTTATATTCTGCAGATAGTGAAACCATCCATTATCTGTTTTTTCACTTTTTGGCCGATTTAACTCAACATAATCAACTCAAGTTCCATCCATTTTGTGCCAGATGCTACCACTTCCTCTTCCTTCACAGCTGTGTAACATTTCATTGAATGGGTGCGCCACCATTTCTCTATAAATTCAGCTGATGAAGGGCGCTTGGGTTGGTTCTATGATTTGGCAATTGTAAACAGTGCTGCTGTATACATAGGTATAGACAGCTCTTATGTTAAATTTTTCATGTTATTTGAGTAGATACCTCATAGTTGTATTGCTGGGTCAAATGGGATTTCCATTTTTATTTTCTCAAGACATCTGTATACCATTTTCCGCAGGGGCTGTACCAGCTTGCATTCGCACCAACAGTGGTTGCAATTTCCTTTTTCACTGCAGCCTGGTCAATGTTTGCTAATTCTGTTCTTTTGTTCATAGGCCATTCTTGCAGGAGTGAGGGAGTAGGTCTGTGTGGTTTTATTTATTTAAAAAATATTTTCTTTTTTTTTTTAAAGATTTTATTTATTTATGCATACAAGAACTGGGGTACAGGCCAGAGGTGCAAGGGGTGAGAGGATTCACCAGAGAAAAGAGTGGGGAGCAGAACAGGCAGACTGCTTAGGGGAGCAGCAGGCGAAACAGGAGAAGTCTGCTGTGCCATGTTGGTTAACTCCCTAGCCAGGGATCAAACAGTGTGGATAGCTTCATAATGCTGAGACTTTGCTCCACCAAGGAGGCCCTTTGCTCCACCAAGGAGGGCCCAGAACAGCTTTTAAATCATCCTATAGAGTCTGATAGCTTGTCTCTCTCCATTTTCATTAATCTCTAGATTTTTTTAATTTCTTTGATTTGTCGACCCAAGGGTTGTTCAAAAACATTCTGTTTAGTCTCCACGTATTTTGGCTTGTTCCATGATTTCTTTTATGGTTAATTTCTAATAGCTGTATGGCATTGTGGTCTGTGAAGATGCTTGATGTAATTTCTGGTTTTGTTATTTTCTGAGATTTGTTTTATGTCCTAATATAGAATCTATTCTTGGAAATGTTCTAGGTGCAGTGGAGAAGAAAAGGGTATTCATTGCTTTTAGGATGGCAAATTCTACGAATGTCCAGTAAATCCATCTGATCTAATAATTTATGATCTTTGTTAATTTTCTGCTTGGATGATCTATCCCTTTGTGTCAGTGGTGCATTGAAATCTCTGAAAGTTGTATTTTTGTTGATATATTGTTTTAGGTCTGTTAATAGTTATATAACTAGGTGCTCCTATATTTGGAGCATAAATAATAAGAGTTATATCTTCTTGGTAAGTTGCTCCCTTAATCATTATATAGTGTCCGACTTTGTCCCTGAAGACATTTTTTAGTTTGAAAGTCTTTTATAGGCTGTAAGAGGAGATTTATTCTCTGAGTTATTAGCATATATGACCTTATTCCAGCCTGTTATTTTTAATTTGTTTTTGTCTTCTGGTTTTTACATGGGTCTCTTGTAAACAAAGTATTGATAGCTGTGATTTTTCTACCCACATTGTTGGTCTTCTTTTCATTGGTGAATTGAGACCACTCACATTTAGGGTGATTACTGATAACTTTATTTTCAGTCATTTTGTTTTTGACAGTTTTATTTTCCTGTTGCTTCTTCTTTTCCCTGTTCTGGATGGCTTTCTTTAGTATTTCATTCAATTTCTATGGCTCTTCATCTGTAGGTGTCTATTCTGGATTTTAGTTAGTGGTTACCATGGTGGTTTTACTTGAATTCCTATGTTAGGGGTGCTTTATGAATTGGCATCTGCTCTCTGACATTTAACTCTACTGGTTCTACCCATTTCTTCCTCCCCTGTAGTATCCATTGTTGTTGATTCATAGTATTCTTACTCTTAGTACTGTTGTCATTTTGCTAAGGAATTTTAGCTTTAGTTTTTTTTTTTTTTTCCTTGTGAAAAAACTTTTAAGTATTACTTGGAGTGGGTCTGGGGCCTCCCTTGTGGCACAAGGGGTAAAGACGCAAACTATGAGGCTAACTGCAGCCACTGCAGTACGAATTCAATCCCTGGCCAGGGAGCAACACACAGGGTGCAGCAGACCTCTCCTAACTCACCCGCTGCTCCCCTCAGCAGTGTATTTCAATCTGCCTGTTCTGTTCCCCACTCTGTCTCTGGTGAATCCTCTGACCACCCCACACCTCTGGCCTGTACCCCCCTCTTGTATGCATAAAAATAAAATAAATTTTAAAAAAAAGAGTGGGTCTGATGGTGGCAAACTCCATTCTCTTTTGTTTGCCTAAGAAAACTTTTATTAACCCTTCATACTTAATTGATAATTGTGCAGGGCGGAGATTCTTGGCTGACAGCTCTTGTCTTTTAGTGTTGTAATATTTTCTTCCCCTCTTCTTGTATGGAGAGTGTTTGGCCTGAAATCCTAATTTGAGAGTCCTTATAAGTTACTATTTTTCTCCCCTTGCTTCCTGCAAAATTTTTTCTTTATCTTTGATTTTGACAATTTGACAATGATGTATCTGGGTGTAGCTCTTTTGCGTTTAAGAATTTAGGTGTGGTCTCTGCTGGACTTCACTATTTAATTCATTCCTATAGGTTTGGGAAGTTCTCATTTTTTTGCAATAGGTTTTCGAATCCTATTTCTTTTTCTTCCCTTTCTGGGAGTCTAGTCACTCATAGGTTTCCTCTTCTAATTGAATCTGATATTTCTTAGAGAGGTTGTTCATTTTTTCTTTGCCTTGAAGATACCCTCTTTACTAAATGTGTAACTTGTTTACTTGAGTCTTCTACAGCTGAAATTCTTGTGCTGTTTTGACTTTATTTAAAGCACTAAGTTTGTTGGTATTTCATTCAGAATCGCTTTTTGTTATCTTTTTATATATTCCATCTCTTTAATGAAGAACTTTGTTCCTGGCCTCCTTTTTGAGATCTTGTGTCTGCCTCTCACTTTACACTATTAATATTGCTGTTCTGAAGTCATTGTCAGATAATTTCTGTCTCCTTTAGACTTGTCTTGGGACTTCTGTCCTTCTCATTCTGCCTTTCCATCTTGTGTTGAGATGTTTCTTGCTTCCTGGCTGTGTATTGTCTTATTTATTGCTATTCCTGTGTGTGTGTGTGGCGGGGGTAAAAGGGGGTTTTTGGGATGCTGGGGATTTAACTTTGTCCTCTTTTTAGTTTACCTCTGTGTGAGGTTCAGAAAGGGAGTCCAGGGGCCTCCCTGGTGGCGCAAGGGGTTAAGACACAACCTATGAAGCTGTCCACAGCCTCTGCAGCACGAGTTGGATTCCCTGGCTGGCCAGGGAAAAACCCACATGGTGCAGCAGACCTCTCCTGACTTGCCCGCTGCTCCCCTCAGCAGTGTAGTTCAGACAGTCTGCCTGTTCTGTTCCCCACTCTGTCTCTGGTGAATCCTCTCATCCCCAACACCTCTGGCCTGTGCCCCAGCTCTTGTATGCATAAATAAATAAATCTTTAAAAAATATATTAAAAAAACCAGAAAGGGAATCTAGGTATTTAATACTGGGTCTTAGTTTGAGGAGTGACGCTAGCCACCTCTACTTCCTGTTTCGTTTGCTCCGCAGTAAGCTGTATTGTGTGCTTAGGTTGTCTCACTCCCCTCCATGCCCCCTGTTGCTCCTTTCTTCTGGACATTGTGACCTATGAAGCTTGAACCTCCCAGTGGGAAGGGCAATATCTAGATCTTCAGCTCACACTCTGGGAATAATTTCCCCTTGGCTCAAAGGTGGCGCTGTGTGTGTAGCAGGTGCACATGTGCCCACTTAACACTGCAGCTACTCACCGCGGCTGTCACTGCTCAGCGCTTGCCTCAGCTGCCACGGCTGCAGGGCTGGGAAATATAGACATCATTGGTTTGCCTTCCCAGAGGGTTTGTGAGTTCCCGCTAACATCCTTCTGGTATAGAGCCTGCTTTGGCTCCACCTGACTTTTCTTTGATCTCTTCCAGGAGGGGCGGGGAAGGGGCTTTCAGTGGGCACATTGTCCCAGTTGCAGGGTTCCCAATTTTCGGGGTTGGGGTCTGCTGAGCTCCCACTGCCCCAGGTTGGGGCCAGGCCTACTCTCTGGTCAGGGGAATTTCACAATGTCCTGGGTTTCCCTCTGTAGCTTGGGGTGTCGACCCCCAGCCCTGACAGACTCCCCCTTGCTTCCTCCCTCTCATTCCCCTCAGCAGCCACCAACCTTAGTTCTTGAGCTCCCTGGGGGTGTCCTGGAGCTGTAGAGCTGGTCTGAAGTGTCTGGATAGGAGCACATATCAGTTTTTTGTTTTTTTTTCCTAGTTGTTTTCTAAGGGAGAGGGTGATCCCAGCCTCTTTATTCTGTCCTGTTGTGGGTGGAGTCTCCTGTTTCATGTTTTAATTCAATGACCAGAACTTCCTCGACACTGTTAAGTGATAATGGTGAGAGCAGGCACCTTTGTTTGGTTCAAATTGCAGTCTCCAGGGTTTTATCATTAAGTGTGTTTGGTCTTTGGTTTGGGATAATAATAAAGTACAAAAGCGCTTTAAAAATAGATTACATACATGGTTTTGCAATAAGCTTTTCTGGAAATGTTTTATCAAACATCTGACCAATTCATTCTTAGATTTTGTATTGACCCTTAGTTACATTTTGAGACAATCCCAACTTGAAGTGAAATATTCTTTTGTAAACATTAATTGAAGTAACATTGGCTTATGATATTACATAGGCTTCATGTTTACAGCATTATAAACCAACATCTGTATAATCTATATTATATTCACCACCAAAATTTTAGTTTTCATCTTCACCATGCAACTGACTAAGCCCCTTCCCTTTCCTTCTGGCAGCCACTATTTTGTTCTTATAGTCTAAGAGTTTGTTCATTGGTTTTGTTTCATGATCTTCCATATGTGAGTGACATCATGAAGTGTTTTCTCTTTTTTTTTTAAGATTTATTTATGCACACAAGAGGTGGGGTGCAGGGCAGAGGTTGGGGGTGGGTAAGAGGATTCACCAGAGACAGAGTGGGGAGCAGAACAGGCAGACTGACCCAAGTACACTGCTGAGGGGAGCAGCGGGCAAGACAGGAGAGGTCTGCTGTGCCATGTGGGTCACCTCTCTGGCCAGGATCGGACTCGAACTCATACTGCAGAGGCTGTGGATAGCTTCATAGTGCTGCATCTTAACCTCTGGTGCCACCAGAGAGGCCCCTTTACTGTCTTTTTTTTGATGTGTGTTATTATAGCCATCCACATCGCTCATGAAGTGGAATCTTACTGTGGCTTTTGACTTGTATTTCCCTGATGGCTAATAATGTTGATTATCTCTTCATATAAGTACTGGATTTTTCATATCTTCTTTGGAGAAATGCCCATTCAAATTCTGTATCCACTTTTCAGTTGGGTTATTTGTCCTTTTGTTGGTTAACTGTAAGAGATTTTCATATATTCTGGATGCAAGTACCTTCTTGGATATGAATAACCAGTATTTGGTACTATTCTATGGGTTGTCCTCTCACTTTCTTAATGATATCCTTTGAAGCACGTAAGTGTCTGGTTTTGATGAAGTCTTAATTTTTAATTGTCTTTTTACAATTTTTTGCTGGTGCTTTTAGTTTCATATCTAAGAGCTCATTGTCTAAGTTCATGAAGATTATGCCTATTTATTTATTTATACAAGAACTAGGGTATAGTCAGAAGCGCGGGAGGGTGAGAGAATTCACCAGAGTCAGAGCGGGGAGCAGAGCAGGCAGACTGACGAAGTACACTGCCGAGGGGAGCAGAGGGCGGCAGGAGAGGTCTGCGTGCCATGTGGGACCCTCACCCGGCGGCCGGGGATTGAACTGGTGCTGCAGAGGCTGCCAGCAGCTTTGCAGCCCAGCGCTCAACAGCTGCGCCACCGGGGAGGCCCAATCATGCCTTTCTTATAAGAGTTTTGTAGTTTTACTTCTTGTATTTATGTCTTTGATCCATTTTGAGTTGATTTTTATGTATGGTAGGACATAGGTGATCTAACTTCTTTTGCATGAAGCTAATCCAACTTTTTTTTTTGCTGAAAAGACTATTCTTTTCAATTTGAAATAATCATAAATATAAGAGATTATTTCTGGATTTTTAAAAAAGATTTATTTATTTATGCATACAAGAGCTGGGATACAGGCCAGAGATGGCGGGGGGTGAGAGGACCCACCAGAGACAGAGTGGGGAACAGAACAGGCAGACTCACTGAAACACACTGCTGAGGGAGGCAGCAGGCAAGACAGGAGAGGTCTGCTGCGCCATGTGGGTTAGGTCCCTGGCTGGCCCAGGAGTGAACCCCTGCTGTAGCTGCAGAGGCTGCGGATAGCTTCACAGTGCTCTGCTTAACCCCTTGCGCCACCAGAAAGGCCCTTCTGCTTTGAAGGGTTTCCCCAAATTCCTATCTACTCAGAAGCTCAAAATAGGACCTAATTTTGAGATAAGGTCTGTATTATTTTCCTAGAGTAGCCATAACAAAGTACCACATTGAATTGCTTAAGCAATGGAAATGTATTATTCCTGGAGTTCTGAAGGTTAGAAGCTCAAAAAGGAGTTGGGCAGGGTCGGGATTTCTTCTGAGTGCTGTGTGTGATAATCTGATCCCTGGCTCTCTTACAGCTTCTTGTAGCCTCAGGCATCATGTGCTGCTTGTGGGCAGCGTTCTCCTGTGCCTTCTCACCTTCCCCTCTGTATGCCCCTGTTCACATCTCCCCTTTTAATAGACATGTCATAATGGATTAGGGTCTACTATAATGACTTTATTGTAGCTTGATTATCTCTGTAAAGACCCTATTTGCAAATAAGGTTACATTCTGAGGTTCAGAGGGTTAGAACTTTAACATATCTTTCTTGGGTGCACACAATTCAAGCCAGCAGTCTTTCAGATGTTGTTAGTTATAGGTCATGCTGAATTAGGGTAGGGCCCAATCAATGTTCCTAGGGTCCTTATAAGAGAGACTCAGCAGGGAGACAGCCCCAGAATATGTTATGTGTAGATGAAAGCAGAAATTGGACTGATGCATTTAGAAGGCAAGGGCTGCCAGCAAGTGTTAGTGAGGAGGGAGGTGTAAAACAAATTCTACCTTAGAGACTCCATCCTTTTATCATCCTTCTTTTAATTTGTCAAATGCATGTACTTCATCACTAAATGCCAATTTCCCTTCCTCAATTTTTCTGTGGTTCTGTGTGGATTTTTTTAATTGTATTTAAATTCAGTGATTTTTTAAAAAGTCCAAAGTGTTGATCCAAATCAATTAAATTTTCAAATAATTTTCAATTTTAGGATTATTTTGTCTAGTTTCTACATCTGACATTTCTCATCTTTTAATACCTATTTTTCTGTATCTTTTTAAAAAAATTATGTCAATGAATTCGTCTAATTCCATTATCTTGGTCATCAGTGGGTTTGCCTTTGACTATTATTTTAAACATTATTTTTTTGCTTATATGTTACTTTCTACTGTATATTGGACATTCAGATCGATACATAAAGCAATTCTGTATTCCATTCTCTGCCAGAGAATGGAGTTTTACCCAGGAGGACAATTATTGGCAGAGTAACTTGATGTTGCAGACTTGGTTTTAGATTGTTAGGTCTGGTGTTTACCCATTTTTAACTTTGTCCTTGGGAATGCCCCCAAGTCCTTAAGAAAGGGTCTTTATTCCTATACATGGCCTTTCTTGGGTTTCAACTCATTTTTGAATAGAAGTCCAAGGTGTTTATCAAGCCTCTGTAAACTATGCTTGGGCAACTCTGACATCTCTGCTCAGATCTCAATCTTCCAGTTGTTTGCCTCTGGGCTTCTGGGCATCTTACCCATGCATAGTTATCAGCCAAGGATTTGAGAAAAGCTCTTATGTGAATTGGGGATACTCTGATTCCTTCCTGTTTTGAATTTCCTCCAATTTTTTTTCCCCCTTAAATAAAAAATATGTGACTCCGTAGGCTAAGATGGCACGCTCTCTCTGGGGCAAAGCTACATCTGTCATCTCATCCAGCGAAGATCTTTTCTAACAAGGGCCAAACTCCCTTTATTTTCTGCACTTTGTTTTCATCCAGGGAGAACCTGTTTGTCCCAAGGTTATTAAATTATTAGCAGGTTTAGTCTGACACACACTACTTTCACTTTGCTGGAACTTTGTTTCTGTTAATTCACATTGGTGACTCATTTTCCCCTTTTGTTAGTAACTGCATAAATTAACTTGTAAGACAGTAGGACCCTGGATTGTGATTTGGATGGCTTCTGTGAGGTGTGTATTCATTTCTTCTTACTTTGTGTGCCTTTTTTCATTGACTTTTCTTTTTGTAGATATATAATCCCTTTATCAGTGATATGTATTCCAAATATCTTCTCCTTGGTCATGGCCTGCCTTTTCACTGTAACAGTATGTTTTTGATGAGAAGAGTTTAACTTTGGTGAAATTTTTTTTTTCTCTTATGGTTAATGTCTTTTGTATCCTAATGTATCTTTGCCTATCCCAAGAGTAATGAAGACACTCTATTTTCTTCTAGGTTTGTTTTGCCTGTCACATTCAGGTCTATGACACATTTTGAATAAATTATGCATCATGTGAAAGCATCAGTGTTCAGCTTGTTTCTCAGGCCGCTGTCCAGTCACTCCAGCGCCAGTGGGACTTTTTCTTTACTGAACTGCTTGGTGTTTTTGTTGGAAAGCCAACATAAATACATGTAGGTTTATTTCTGGAGTCTCTGTTCTCTCCATTGGTTTATTCTAGCACCACATTCTCTCTTAATTACTGTAGTTTTTTAAGATTTATTTATTTATACAAGAACTGGGGTACAGGCCAGAGACACGGGAGGGTGAGAGAATTCACCACAGACAGAGCAGGGAGCAGAACAGGCAGACAGACCAAAAGCACTGCTGAGGGGAGCAGTGGGCAAAGCAGGAGAGGTCTGCCACGCCATGTGGGTATCTCCCTGGCCAGCCAGGAATCGAACTCGTGCTGCAGAGGCTGCGTACAGCTTCACAGCGCTGTGCTCAACCTGCTGCACCACTGGGGAGGCCCTTAATTACTGTAGTTTTAAAGCAAATAATGGAACTGAGTACTGTTAAGTCTTCCAACTTTATCTTTTCCATCAAACTTATGTTGGCTATTCTGGATCTGTTATATTTCCACATATTTATGAATTTCTATGAAGAAGCTTCATAGGATTTTGGTTTCATTGAATTACTAGATAAATTAGTGGAAAGCTGATTTAAACGTGTAGTCTTTCAATCTATGAATATATTTTTATTGCATTATCCTACAGTGTCACCCTTTTGTAGTTTTCAGAGTAAAAGTCTTTCACATGTTTTGTTAACTTTCTCTGTAGGTACTGTATTTCCTTTATGTTATTGTATTTTAAAATTTAATTTTCATTTGTTTGTTGCTAGTATATAGACAATACAACTGAGTTTTATTTCATAATCTACAAAATTATTAATTCTGGTAGCTATATCAAGCAAATCAGAGATTGGGAGAAATGTCATATAATTAGAAACACATCTAATTTTCTAAACAGTAGAAAGTGATTTGCTCTTTGTGTATCTCCTCACACGTATCACCTCAGAAACACTACCTTCTGGTTTTCTTTTTCCTTTGAAGAACATGTAATTCTGGAGTTAAATATGCTCTTTTTATGCCTTTTTGAAAGAATAGGAAAGTACTGGAAAGTACTAACTCCTGACAGAGGAGTCTGTTTTTCAGCTGAATGTAGACTAGCAAAATGAGGACATGGCCTACTTGTTGCCCTTCATTTGCAGAATGGTAAACAAAGTACTGTTTTTTTCAAGAATGCCAACTGGAACAGAAAAACATTGAGTGGGATTGGAGTGAACAGATTGGGGTTCAAATTATCTTTAGTTGTCACATTTATGAATTCCTCACTGGTCAAATAATCCTTTTCATCCTTTGCTTTCTTTTTCATTCATTCCTCTCAATTTAATTTACAACAGAGTGATTAGCATACTGCTTAATCTACAAATTGCTCCTAGCAAACAGGCATCCATTTTAACTTCAAATAAAACCAATGTAAGGCACAGCTATTCAGGAATAGTTTATATTTTCAAAGTATTTAGGAATTCTTTAATTAGAAAAATAAAGGCAATGGGATTATCTATAAGGTTCTAAAAGTACCCATGAATTGAATCACTCACATTCCCCTCTTAAAAACAAAACAAAACTTTAAATCACATTGCTGTTTTCTTACAGTAAAGAGTAAGATCAAGCTATGCTAAAGTACAAAAACCTGAAATTCTGAGCATGAAAATAATTTATTGATTAGACATCTGGTTTATTCAAGCATTAGGCTTACTGAAGATAGAATTAACAGAGATTAACACAGCTCATGGAGTAGAAAAAAATTTCCATCCAGCACCTGCTTCATTTCAAATTTTCTGGGGACAAATGTATGCATTCTATACTACAGCCTCACCCTAAAACATCCACATGTGCTTGATATTAACTTGAATAAGATATGAGAAACTTTTTGTACACTCAACTTGGCAAATATCATTAGTGATGCAACTTTCAGAAACATTCTTATGCATAAGAACTAGCACTGCCTGCAGTGAGTCTCTGATAATCAAAGAAAAGAATATCATTAAATATAATCTTACAAAGAGGAAGGGAGATATATGCGCTTTTGCCAATGGAGTGCTTTACATACCAGGAAAAATGTCATGAGATTTTTTTTTGAGATTAAAACATTAATTGATACTCTGATCATTTTGTTATACTAAAAATCAGAGGTACAAAGAGAAAACTAATCTACATGGAATTTAGGGAAGAAATGCAGGATTGATAATCTTGAACAATGGCTGCACTTCTTTGGCCAACTCATTAAAAAATGCCAATTAAACATTTTCAGTCAAATTTTATTTAAAAAAAGGCAGTAGATCAACATTACAATTCAAGAACCTAATCTAAATATGCACTTGACACTGAAGCACATCCTAGTATGGAGTGAAAAAAGTTTTCCAAGAAATCAAACACCCAAACAACAAAATCACTTCTGCAGGCCTTTCGTTGAGTGCAATCATGAACAAAAACTGAAGACTTATTGCTGTGAAAACAAATCTGTAGTACAGTAGTATGAATCTTGGGTTCTAAGCATAACGGGTTGAATCAAGAAGTTGAAAATCTATTAAGAAATTTGTGGGGCTGTGTGTGTAGGTGAAAGTCTATAAGCCAGTTGACCCAAGAGCAACTGAGATATCTAACTTGTTCAGTGAGACCAGACATTATTTTAAATTTTCATTTTTTGAAGGCATTTAAAAATTACAATTTCAACAGCTCACAAACCAAATTAAAAAAAAAATCGTAGAAAGTAAAACTACGTTCAGAGAGCCATTTTTTAGCTCAATTTAAGCACCCCAAGGAAAAAAAAGCATCCATGACTGTTACAGATAAACAAAATGAATATCATTGGAATCAGTTTTTTTCCCCAGTGAGGTATAAAATCTATATAGAAATTTGATACTATACTATAACAAATTGTACTTATTATAGTTCTGTTTTGTTTTCCTTTAAACCCTGTTTAATATAGTTTTTTTAAATTGCTGTAAAAATGTTTTTGATTTTGGATCTAGTTCCAGTTCGTTCATTTTTTTTAATATCAATTTTTAATATACTATCTACCAGTTCTAATCAGAAAAAAAAAATCTTGGAAATTTCTTCATTATGACAGCACGTTCAGCAGAAATTACTGATGTACCGACCATAGAAGGTGCAATTCTCTGGACAGCACATCTTGATGATTGTTTCACTGTCTGAATATTCCTTACAATGATTCTTGATGAACAATCTTTCAATCTTGTAAACATCGGTGTGCACAGTCTCGATACTATGTAGTTTCACGTCCTTGGACAGGAAGGCTGGTTCACAGCTAGTAAAAAGCGAGAGGAGTCTAGTAATGGCTGATAAACCTTATATCCCGCAGAGGAGGAAAAGTACTTTTCCTTTTTTGCTACTTAAGAATGTGGCAGAAATGTTTGCTGAGGTAGCCCAGTCAATCCTTATTTTTTTCTTTTTCTTTTGTAAATTTGGTCTCAGAATATTTCTGGAAGAGTGACGTTTCGAAGAAGCCACTGCTGGGACCGGCTTCCACTGCAGTCTCTAATGCTGGGCACCTGGCTATCTTCTTCTGTGGCTTTATCCAGGCACTGGTTACTGTTCACATGCTGCAGGGTTAGTTTCTAAAAGTGACAGGTAAAAAAAAACTCAACATGAAAGTGCAAACCAAAGCAGTTCAGCCATCATTTCTGGTGATCATTAAATTCCTCTGTAGACAGGTTTTTAGATAATGTAAGTTATCTAAAATACAATGGAGAAAAGGTATCTATGTAAAGACAGCATTAAGATCTACATGGGAGGGAGAAAGGCACTAGGGCATAGAGGGTTACGATGGACTTGCAGTAAGGTGACCTAAATTCTAAGTCCCGATTCTGCCATAACACTGTGAGAAATTTTATATTTTTGTGCTTCAGTTTCCTAAAAAAAAAAAAAAACAGATTAATGGTTCCTAATTTAAGATCCTCAACCTATTTTCAAAAAGCTATTTCAAAAGTGCTTCAGGATGAGGCTGCACAAATTACTTCTGTGATTCCATCCTCAGAGACTCAGCTCCTTTTAACTCAGGTCTTTGAAATTATAAAATTTATAAAACAGCCCTCAATAAACAGCTGATATATGATCATTTCAAGAAGACAAGAGAGATCAGTATAACAGCCACATACTGACTAATGCTAATTATCCTGATATTGTGCCCCAATTTAAGGTCTTCAAAGGAGCTGTATAGGAATTTGCATTAATTATCCTATAAGTGCATATAGTTGATCCTTGGACAATGCGGGGGTAAGGGTTGCTGACCTCTTCATGCTGTCAAAAAGCTACGTGTAACTTTACTAATAGTGCCTTAAACAGTTAACACGTTCTGCATGTTATATGTATTACGTACTATAGTCTTACCATAAAGTGAGCAAGAGAAAAAAAATAGAAAATACATTTATTGTACTGTATTTGTTGATGCTATGTGTGTTTTCTATTTACAAAATGTCTGTATAAGTGGACCTGAGCAGCTCAAACCTGTGTTGTTCAAGGGTGAAACTGTACAACTATAAGGTAAGGAAATATTTAACACAATTCCGGAACATTTCATAAGGCTTCCTTTATACCTATTTGAACTTAAAGCAAAATCTAATGACTGTATACAACTATTTTAGTTTTCAATCACTGTGTGATCAAAGGGAAACTTGCAAAAGGTAGGATGCGTATGCAAATGTCACAGTTTACTATGAAAACTTACTTTAGGTTCAGCATTATAGAACTCACTTCTTACATGCATGAGAATAGAACCTGGAAGAGAGCATGGCTGTGGTTTTTACTCTTTAAACTGTGTAGTTTACTGGTTAAGAGCATGTGTTTTGCAGTTAAACTTTTCTGGAGTGAACCCCAGATTTGTCACAGATGAATATATGCTCCTGAGCAAAAAGCTCTGAGTCCAGTTTTCTTATCTACAAAACGGAGACAAAATTACTTATCCAGTTTGTTTCCTTACAGTAAGATAAGGTATATTAAGATAGAGTATAGAAAGTGCTGCCTTGCCCAGATTAAGTTCTTGATAAATGGGAAAACTCAATAGTCCTGAGCAGCCATAGACACAATCTGGCAGCCTAGGAGCAAAAGCTCCCCATGCACAGTGCTTGAAACAAAGCAGGATGAGAGCCCCTCAAACATGCAGAAGGCCCTGCAAAGCTGCTGTGAGTGGCACCCTTCATAGGGCCTACTGTTTATATAAATAAAATCCAAACACACCAGAATTTAGTTGGTGACTTGGCCATTCTCATCCCAATTTCTCAATGTGTGCTTCACTTAGATTAAAATAAACTTGTAACAAAGACATATCCCTGGCTGTTGTTTAATTGGTCATAAGAAAGGCCTCCCTTTAGGAGCCATAGACTGGAGAAGAACCCTGTTCCAGACATGACTCTGGCTGACAGCAAGGATAGACTTCTGTGGAATGTCGTCACTGCACTTGGCAGTACTGGCTAGTCTTTATACAGGAAAATTTTCGTCTACTGGACAAATAAGTGACAGATAGCTAACTGTACTTGTTGAAGGGAGAATAAAATCTACAGTTATCATTGCATAAAGTTTATCGGCAACCTAGAAAGAAAAATCCCAGTCTTTAAATACAGCTATGTTTTATTTGAAAAAGGATAGTAACTCTCTGCACTGTGTAATATGGAGACAGAAATAGAGAATATATAACTTCACATAAAGATAGTAATGGTATTATGGAAGAACCTAGGGTCAAGAATACCAGGTCACATGGCAAAGCTGAATAAAATGTGGCACTTACAATAAAGTTATATGTACTTAAAATGAATGCCAGGTCTGACCATACCATTTACTTCTCTGTGACCTGGGGCAATTACTTTTCATCTGGGCTTCAGTCTTCACATGTAAAATACTGGGCTCTAGGGTTTATTTCTAGGTTCCTAAGATTTCCTGATGTATTACAGATTACTGACAAAAATATTTTGTTATTTTCCTGATTGCTGTTTCTGATTTATAGAGACAGGTTAGCTCTGAGGGCTACTCCCTCCGAGCCTCCTTATGTAGTTGGCTCAAGTCATGGAACTTGTGTGGTGGCACTACTCCTCTCTGCCCTCTAGCAATCTCACAACGACAGCTTTTCCCTTCTCACAGGTGTTGATCCAAAGGGTGCTCCCTGATAAACATCTTGAACCCTAAACTTGATCTCAAAGTCTATTTCTAGGAGAACTTACCTGCAAAACTCAAATTTTATCTCAGGAAAACACTTTGCAAAGTGATCCAGAAGTTTAAAACTTGATAATCACAATGGGTTCTTTCTAAATATCCAAACCATTTCTAGCACCTTGCATATGAATCAAACATTTTCTTTTGGGATCACTGTTGTTGCAAACTGCATAGGGGGCCTAGCCAATATCCATTCTTACTCCTCTCTACCTCAAACCGTAAACCAAATACCTATTTTTCTAGCCCTCTTGCAGCTAGGTGGATCATTATGAAATGAAGTTCTGGCTAATGAAATATAGCAGTGTCTGCTGAGGAGGAGCCACAAAAAGCGTTTACCTGATAAATACTAATAATACACATGGTACTACATTTCCTCTAATCACCTTCCTACCTTGAGTTGGGATGTGATGGTAAAAACCACAGCAGTCATCCTGTGGTCACAAAAAAAAGGTAAGGATATTGCAGCAAATATTATCTCTGACATTGTTATGCCACTGACCACACCAGAAGCCACTTACCTCCAGACTTATAGGGATTTTATTTTCCTAACTATGTCTATACTACTATAGATCTTATATTACCTAATTAAGTGTCATTTTTCAATGAACATAAAGCTGGGAGAATTTTAATATTTTAATTTTTTAAAGTATTTTGTTGTTACAATGACAGTGGGTGCCAATGGCACTTACTCTCTGGAGTCTGATAAACTAAATATCCCATAGTTCGTGGAGCAGCTACATTCAAAATGGCAGCAACATGCATAATGGAAAACCCCAGAACAGAACACATAGGCCATTTCCAATGGTCATGTTAACTGAGCTACTGCTTCACCCTGTGAAAGGAGACTCAGAGATCCTTTGCCCTCTAGGATCTAATAGTGGGAAAGACTGAAATAACCTCAAAGCAGCACAGCATTATAGAGGTCAGAGACTATTATAATTAGTACTGAGAGCTAATTTCTGACTGGAATTCATGGAAGTGGTAGCAAAGCTAGGTCCTGAAGAATTATAAGACTTGTTAGGCAGAGAGGACTGTATGGTCTTAGAGGGAAAGTATAGGGCATATTCAAGGAATATCAGGTTGATGACAGTAAGCAAGCCAGGGTCTGTATATGACACAGCAGAGGAAGAAAAGAAATCCAAAATCCTAACATTGGAAATCTCCATTTAAAGGTAAGAATGCAAAAGAATGAGCCAAGTAGATGAAAGGTACAGAGAGAAGAAACTAAACAGTAGCACGTTTAAAGTCAGTGGAGAAGAGGATTTAAAAATGTTACCTGCTTAGCAGTTGTTAATGATACACAGAAGTTAAAGAGAGACAGGAATGCTCCTGGCTTTGCTTTAGGAGTGTTTCTGTAGAGTCTCAGGCCAAGGCAAGAGTCATGGCTGGATAACCAGAAAGAAGCATGACTGACTGCCAGCTACCTCCCTGCCATCACATAATGCAGGAGAAAAGTATTATGTATATATAATGTAGGAACAAAGTTTTTTTTTCTAACAAAAAGAACCAGCATAACACATGCTGAATATGCTGGTGCTAGTTCCAGAACTGTAGAGCAAAAGCACAAATTGGGAGGTTAGCCAGGTGTGAGAAGAGGGAGAAGGGCTTAATGAAGATGCTTTGGTTGAACGAGTATCTTTTAAATACCTCTATAGTGGATGGGTGGGGAGGAGAGGCTCCAGAGTAAACAAAGGTAAATTTAAAAAGTTTTGCTGTATGTGACACTGAAAAATTAGGATGAACCAGAGAATTTCACTAATTAAAGCTCACATGAATTAAACTGAGCTGTTTAATTCAGTATTTTAAAAAAACCTACATACTGTTCCATTTCCCCCATGATAGAGTGCAGAACTTAAAGACTTACATGAGGGAAGAGTGGCTACTTAGTAACAAGGATCCAAGGGCTGGAGGTAAGAAAATTTAATTATTGGGGAGATGAAAACATTTATATTGTTTTCCCTATCTGCCAATTCTTAGAATATAAACAATTTGATCCACATTCAAACTCCACAGAATTGTTTTAGTTATAAAGTATGTAACATATCCCATGACACAGGCAGTAGTATTCCTATATGCAATTAGGGAACTCACCACTGGGTCGTACTCCCAAAGCTGGTTGCCTTTTAGGTGGTGGCATTTGAGCATTGTGACTGGGCCATTAAGTTTGGAGACATCTAAGCAAAGGTCATCAGTTCTAATTTCTTTGTTGGCAGTGTAAGAGAAAACCTTAAACAAAAACAAAAACAAAAACAATGCTGTAACACTAAAATAAATTAGCATTTTTATATGCCCCGTAATTGGCAAGGGAGGAAATAAGTATTTAAAGATAAATATTTTTGAATTTTATTAATGTAGTGGAGAATGACTCAAAACTACCACTAGAACAGAGAGGAAATCAAAATGACCTTGAGCTCTCATTATACTGAATATATTGTAAAGGTTGTCATCTGATTAGAAAAGGCAGTATCACAGACTGCAATGTAAACAGTTCTCCCAAGGAGCCTTTTACAAATGTTTCATTTAAAAATAATCATTCAATTGGAGCCTCCCTTCTCCTAAAGGGCTTTATTATTTTTTCTTTAAAGGTAGGAAAATATTTCCTGAATGATAAGATGAGATTAAAAAAGGGCAGAAGATTAAAACAAGCCCGAAAATTATTCCTTTCAAAGCTTTACTAAAACACTCACCTGATTACCTCCCATACCATGACAGTTAAAAATTCCAACTTTTTCATTCTCTTTTCTAGCCATGTTATCTAGACACTGATTTGTTTCCACATTCCGTATCTATGGGAGAATAAAAATATCAGGAGTTACAGGAGGCTAGCTCAGCAAACACAAACATTAAAATCAGTCTAAACTTCCCACTAAAACAACCTTCAATTGTTGAGACAAGGATGATGAGTTGTGGGGAAATAACTATCTGGCTACCTAAAATTCTGTGGTCTTAAGAGTTTATAATTTGTGTTTCAGGGAGAAACTCATTACAATACCAAAAGTGAGTATTTTCTGATCAAAGAGTTTGGTGCTTGGCTTAACTGGAAGCCTATGCACGGTTTGGTGCAAACAGCCCTCTTTTATGAGATATCAGTCAATTAGATAAAAGCATTTAAATCAGTTTCAGACTTTGGAAGATTATGTTAAGCAATGCCTCTTGATATGCTGACTCTTCTGAACCACTGAGTTTAAAAGCATGTGGTAGTTATTTGAAAATCCTAAATCTAGACCCATGGATGTATTAGCAGGTAAGTCAGAAGGGAGACATGTAACAAGGTATGTCATCCTATCATGTAGGTAAGAAAAAATGTAATTTTGTGTTTGTGGGATCAGTTAAAATCACAAATAAGCAACTTACGAACAAATGTACAGTCTATATATTACTACAGTATTTTAAAAAGACACCGACAACTCTAAATGTCTTTTTTCCTTATAAAGATACAAGGATGTAGGTATGTAAAACTATTATTCCTGGGTGGAAGGGAAGAACTGGGGCTTTTGCATAAGAGATTAGGTTTAAAATCAAATGACCCAAACCCTCTATGACCTCTAGGACCAACATCCTAACAGCAACCTACTTCTTTCTCCCTTGCCTTTCCAGTTGAACACCTTGAGGGTCATCAGATGTCAGCATAATTTTAGAACACAGTAACTTGGAAATGTCACAAGAAGAATCTCAGATTTGCTGAGAGCTCTCATGGTGGTACCACAAACACATGTCCAAGCAGAAACTGACACCTAGCGTGCCCGCAGAATTAGCAGTTTTTCTTTTTCCTATTAGATCCAGCAATTTCTTCAAACCCTTTCTGAAGTAGCAAACTAGGTATACACAGCAATCACTAAAATAGTTTTTGACTTTAGGAAATTAAAATAATTGTGAATGTACTCATTCCCGGGAAACAGAAAATATTAGCACCTAAGTTTCTGCTAGTCTTTTTCAGAATCTTGGTACCTCCATTAATGATGGCAATGTAGATAAAGGATTTCTGAAATTCAATGTTAGGGAATCTGGATTCACTTTTTCACTCTCTGCCATTAAGGGATGTATTTGTTAAATGTGGTTAGATGTGAGAAAAAAGCATGGGTGTTAGGAATTAAGCACAGGTAGTCTGGCTTGAGAGTTTATGTTCTTAATCCTATCTCTTCCATTTTGTAGCTGTGACCTCAGCAATGTTGTTTAAACCATTTATTTATGCTTCAAATTACTTGGGAGGTGGGGAAATAGTACCTATCTTGTAGTGTTGATGAGTTGATATCTGCAAAGCACCAGAACGATGCCTGAGAGTTCATGTTCAGTCACAGGATTATTAGTTCTGCCTCTTAAAGAAGCAATTGGTAAATCCATAAGATTGGCTAAAGCAAAAAACCTCTGAATTTCTTATTTTTGTGGGCATTATTCATAATATTCAGCTCCTGGATTAACAACAATTAGATGTTACAATGAAACACATTTGTTCAGTTCCACGTAATAGAGGAGGTGTGAAAATCACACTTAATAAAGCCAGAGAGTCTAAATTATACTAAGGTTCCCTTTTACCATAAAATCCTATCATTTCAGGTTTTGCTGGACCCTTCAAGTATGAAAGCAATAATCCCTAAAAGCTAAATTCCAGTTTTTAGTAAAGGCAGGTTCAGGTGGGCAGAGCTAGTGTCACAGTGTAAGATTACTGGGTGCACTTGAGCATGATCCTGGCCACAGAAATTGGAGGTTTAACCTGCACAGTATGACTTGACATTAAGGAAATGAAAGTTTAAGACCAGCTGCTTAATTAAAAAGGCATATAAGCAGGCCACAGAGGGTAAAATCTGTTCCTTTATATAGTGAGCCAGCTGGGAAGATGTGGGTAAAAGGCAGGCTTGCCTAGGCAATTATCTACTATGGGTTAGACAAGACTCTTTGTAAAATGCTGATATTCTGGCCCAGCGAACAATGCCTTAGTGTCCAAATTTGGGTCAGTTAAAAGGAAAGGCAAGTTAACAGGGACAACTGTTACTGAATGTTCTCATGTCACACCCCAGGCCTTTCTTTACTGGAAAGGGCCTAGAGCAAAGAGAACAGATACTCATTAACAAGACATCTGTGAGGAGCACTGAAGGAAGTCAACATATCCACCATTTATCAACTTATAAAGACTTGCTAGAAACTGCAGATTGACCCAGTAGAAACAAAATTCCATACTATAAGCAAAGCATTTTGAGTTATTCTTTTCTAGATCAATATAGTTTACCAAGATTAAGGCAGGAAGAAAAAGATTTGAACAAACTGATCACAAGCATGTAAATTGAAACAGGGTAAAAATATCTTTCCATACACAAAAGCCCAGAACCAGATGGCTTTATGAAAGTCTATCTAACCCTTAAAGAACTTATAACCATCTTTCTTAAATTATTTCCAAAAATCCAAGAAGAGGGAACATTCCCTAATACATTTTAAGATGCCAATACTACCTTAATACCAGAACCAGATAGACAGCACAAAAAAAATATAGACCACTATCCCTGATGAACACCAATGCAAAAATCTTCAATAAAATACTAGCAAACTGAATTCAACATTATATCACATGGATTATACATCAAAATCAACCCTAGGGTTGCAAAGATGGTTTAATATATATAAATCAACATGATTCACTATATCAACAAAATTAAAGATAAAAATAATGAGTAGATACAAAGAAAGCATTTGATAAGATTCTGTACCCCATTTGTGATAAAAATTCTAACTATGGGGATAAGAGGAACTTACCTCAATATGAAAAGTCATATATTATAAACCAACAGCCAATATGACACTTAACGGTGAAAAAGTCAAAGCTTCCTCTTTAAGAACATGAACAAGACAAGGATGCTCACCATCACCACTTCTGTTTAATTTAGTAAGTTTTTAGCTAGAGCAGCCAGACGACAGGAAATAAAAGGAATCCAAGTTGGAAAAGAAGTAAAACTATCACTTTTTGCAAGTGATAGTATTAGAAAACTTTAAATATGCCACTAAAAATCTACTAGAAACAATAAATGAATACAACAAACCAAGAATTGGAACTCCAAAGGAAATAAATGGGTGCTAAAAACACAATTCATTATAATTGTCTGTCAAGGTTTACTTGTGAGTTCATTACAACTATACTTTGAAGTTCAAGCTTTGCCTGAGATTAACACTAGGACACTACTAGTTGTAGCAGTATATGGTTTCAACTAAATGGGTTAGTTTGTTGAAGACACTAATATACTGTAACAAAGGTCCAACTGTGAAAGGTTAGAGTAGAGAATTCTTTAATAAAATCTATGATAAAAAATTAATGAGGTTTAAAGTTAAAAGCCAGATTGTGTCAACAAACAAGAACATCCCCATACCTTAAGTTACATAATTTTACCATAAAGATATTCCCTTTTTGGAAGTTTAACTTCTATTATTTTTCATAAGTTAGCAAAAACATAGTAACTTTTTTTTTTTTTTTTTTTTTTTTACCTCTCCCAAGGAGAAATAGTGACGTGGAATCTGAGAATCGGGATAAATATTCTCTAGGTACCAAGAGAAAGGTTTACACTGGAGTTTGTGTCTTAGACCAAGTCTTGATGCTATATCTCCATAATCTACTTTTGTAACACCTGTTGAAAGAATTGACTGAATTATTAATGTCCTTTTAGGTAACACATTCTATTTACATATTACATTTATTAACAAGTCAGATTAATGGGAAATGTATCATTTGATAATGTGTGATTACACAAGTGGTATTACCATAAGCCCACCTATCAAAGTATTAAAAAAAATTTAAACAGGTTTTGTTTTTTCAAAGAAAAATTAATGTGAGAGTGAAATATATGCTAATATTATGCATAATTATAACTTAAATGGTATCAGAAAATTATGTTAAGAAAAAAAACAAAAATTAAGATCTATTTTGCTCAAATGTGAAAGACAGAATTTATTCCCAGTCAGGTTCTCACATACAACTCATTGAATTGTGTACCCTGCCACTTGTCAGTCTTATAATTAAAAAATGAGAATGAAATAGCAACAATGTCAGGCAGACTTATAGCTGATATAACAGCTAGTCCCAGAACACTTTGAGTGACAGGAAAGTTACTAGAGAAAAGTCTCTTTGGGCATGCTACCGGGCTCTACACAGGCCTTGAGCTACTTGACACTTTCACATAAATGTTAAATACTGCAGTGAGGTTAAAACAAACAAATAAATATGGATAACACCTGAGTTAACAGTAATTTATTGCAACAGTGACCTGGAAAATTTATTATTATTGTTAATAACATACCAGGATTCTGCTGCTAAGCACTTTCTCTACTGGGCATGATTTCATTTACTCCTTATAAGAACAAGTGAGGTGGGTGTTCACCTCTGCTCAAAACTTCTCAATCCTTTCTTATTTCTCAGGACACACAAGGATCAGGGCTAAGAAAATCAGAGTGTTGTAATTCTAATGCAAAATAATGCTAACCTGGAGAAATTATATAGAAGAAATTCTTGAATTCATCCATCCACACTTCTGCAAGTCGTCTGTTATTTTTATTGATAATCTGCCCTGTGCCTCCTGGGAATGTGTAAGGAGTAGCTTTCCGAAACACATGTCCAACATGTGAGCAGGTAACAATCTCCAAAGTTCCTCCACACTGCCAAATCTGAAAATAGCAAAGATGACCATGTAAGGCACTGATGTTTTTGTTTTTGTTTTTTAAAGATTGTTCTATCAATCCGGTTTCATAGTTGGAATTTCACAAAGTCAAGGGCACAGAGAGGAGTTCCTGCTATATGGTCACAAAGTCAATGCTTCTTCAGGAGTGAACCCTTCTGTAATTTTTGGTTCTGACCAAACTAGAAATTGAAGGTTAAATTCAGAAAAGGTAGGTTACAGGCTAAATAAGGAAAGGCATGTGGTCTAGAGCAGTGTTTTTCTAACTGCGGACCATGACTCATGTAAGGATCATAAATTCAAATTTGAAGAATTACAACCAATGATTGCTAAGAAGGACATACTGTTTCATGAAATGTTTACATTTTGTGTGTGGTGTATGTGTAACGTATAATGTATTTATTAACGTGGTTCACAGTTAAAAAAGAAAAACACTTGGCCATGGAGTATTCAGCCAGAGTCCCACCTGTTCCCCCTTCTCTAAAATCTGTGTCACAGGTATATGAAACAGAACCTAGGATCTAAACTGGACCTCTCACAAATCAATGGGTGATAACAATGATGGTGATATTTGTGAGAAATAGTGACATGTACCCTATTGTATTTGCACAATAAAAACAGAGTATCAGGGAGATCAAATATGGTTTCACTTTTTTTTTTTTTTTAAAGATTTATTTACTTATTGATACAAGCAGAAGCACGGGAGGGTGAGAGAATTCACCAGAGCCAGAGCGGAGAGCAGAACAAGCAGAATGACAAAGTAGTACACTGCAGAGGGGAGCAGTGGGCGGCAGGAGAGGTCTGCACGCCATGTGGGACCCTCACTTGGCAGCCGGGGATCGAACCGGTGCTGCAGAGGCTGCGTGCAGCTTCGCAACCCAGCGCTCAACCGCTGCGCCACCGGGGAGGCCCTGGTTTCACATTCTTAATGAAACTACCTTTTTGTTCCTTCCAAAATCCATTTTCCATAAGTTAAAAATCCAGTAACTATTTACAATTAAAACACATTTTTAAAAGTTTCAATTTTATTTAGTATTTAATATGTCTGCATAACAA
Organism: Talpa occidentalis; assembly: GCF_014898055.3. Classification (NCBI taxonomy): domain Eukaryota; kingdom Metazoa; phylum Chordata; class Mammalia; order Eulipotyphla; family Talpidae; genus Talpa; species Talpa occidentalis. Next base: position 29,524,553 of record NW_023601322.1, read on the forward strand.
TTTACCCAGGTCATGAAGTGTTACAGGTGGTCAGGATCTCTAAGGTGCTTGAGAGTCCAAACCTCTCCTACAGTGAGGGGCCAGTGACACAGTGGCACAAAATGAGCTAGCTGGTTCAAATTATAGTACAGTTCAATGTGTTTCCATTATGAGTGTCTAAAGTGAATTATTTAAAAAAAAAAAAATTGCTGATTTTAGAGAACATGACATCCATAAGACTTTTACATAAGATTGAACAAAATTAAATTAGAAAAATTTCAGAATTCTCCTGTCCTTTTTTTATTGAAAAATATAAAGCTGCTAGAGTGACTGTTTTGTATAAGAAAGAACAATTTTTACACCAAAGCACAAAGCTATTATTGAAAGAGAAATTATGATCTTGGCAGTTAAGTACCAAAATAGCATACATACACATATGCTTTAGAGCATGAATTTTTAGAGTTTGAATTACCTTCTTGAAAATAACAAAAACAACCAAGGAATCCTGTGTAAATTTTATAGCTATTGAGATAACTGAATTATTTGCTTTACATAGTTCATAATGAACCCTTAACACAAATTCTAAGCTGAACGCTCTGAAGTCCAATTAAACTCATCCAGTTCAGTTATTTTTTATTTAGAGAGAGAGATAATATGAGTTATTAAAGTATATCACTTTTTCCAAGGGAAACTTACCCTAAAGGAAATTTCTAGGTTTTCTCCTCCCCAAATATCCATTCCAGCATCATATGTTCCAATTTCTTGAAAGTAATCTCTGTCTATTGAAAAAAGGCCTCCTGCCATTGTAGGTGTTCTGAAATGCAATTATAATTAAACTAAGCCAGGAGTTTTAACAATTTAAAACCTAGTTTTTGTTTTTAAGAGTAGTTTTATACCCATACAGTTAAAAGGTACCTATGAGTAGGATGTTAAGAGAGAAAATAGGGACAGAAACCAGGTATTGGCAGTTTCTCCATTTTCTTTTATGTGTGAATTTTTAATATAAATGTGGGGACAAAGTATTCATGAAAGTTAAAGTGCTTCAGTGAACAAGTTTCAGCTTGAATTGCTTTATAACCATTAGAAATAAACCTGTCAAATTTTTCTGGACAATGCCAGCATTTGTTTTTTTTTAAAACAAATTTCTTATTGACAGAAAAAAGCACCTTGATAACTGTTCATAACTACAGAATAAAGTTATTCTCGCGTTCTTTAGGAATGTTCCTGGGGGGCATTCTGTGTTACTTGGTCTTTAGATGTGACTTGTACCAAATTCAAGCTGATCACTGGACCTACTCTCACAACTGCTGCCTGGGGCTGACGTCACACTAATTCCAAGAACTCTTCCTGTCTAAAGTACCTTTCTTGGTCCTCACATCCTTACTGAGTTTCCATCTCAAGTTCCTTAAGTTAAAGCTATTTTTCTTACTCCTCTCCATCTGCTGGGCACCTAACTCGGTGTTTCCTTGCAACTACACATGCAGTTGACTATATTAACTTGACTCATGTTAGCAACTCTGACATGCCAGGTTCTAATGAGTAGCTAACATTGTAAAGACATAAGGTAAAACAGGATGAAAACAATGCAGCCCTTTCGCTATACCTAACAGGAAGCTTTAAGGAAAAGAGAAAATAAATTACAGAATAAAACCAATATAGTCCTTCTAATGGGGTCATCATCCTGACCAAATATGGTCTATTCTCTGCAAAAGAGAAACCCAGTTCATCAAAACATGGTCCACATAGGCAGAATGATTGGGGACAGGTAAAATTAAGTAGAGAAATGATAATGAAAGAGGATTTAAATATCAGTCAACCATGTGGTTTCACGAAAGGTCAGTATGAAGAAAAGTGGTTTCCAACTGGGAGAAAAAAATTATATTCCAGGGACAAGAATACTGTTGAGACCATATTTTAGGATGAACTGGCCACCTCTGCAAACCTAAAACAGTTATCTCATGCCCTAGTCAGGCTGGCACTTGCCTTTCCAGTAGAAATAGTTCTATAAAAATAGGGCTTATTTTGATTTTAGAAGAGAAATAGAATGAGATAAGTCTAATATCTTAGGAGTCAAAGGCAGCAGACCAACTCCATTATCATTTAGTATGAAGGTTTCTTGGCCTGGGTTTTTATCTCTAAAATCCTAGAATAGTATGCTAAATTTTCTGTTTGTACATGTACATTCCCCCTCACCCTCAGCAGAAAAGAGTCAGATTTTTCAAAGTGATCTGCCATCTATGAAATGTTCAGGAACCCATGATTTAGACAGTGATTTGATATATCAGCAAAAGAGTGGAAAAGTCCCTTTAGGTTGGTTAAGGTGAAAGAGCATAGAATTAGTGAAACCTCTTCTTAACTCTGCCAAAAGTGGACTTGAATTCACGGAAAGCAGATCTGAGAGGCCCAGGATAGAAAGTTAAAGCTTGGTTCTCAGTTACTGAAGATACAGCAAATGACGCAACTGGAATAAATCCCAGGATGGCATAGAAAGCTCAAGGTCTCTATTTAAAAGTTCTAAATATCATGGAGATTTTATCCCTTTCTGGGGAAAACAAAACAACCCTATACTTGAAGAAGTGCAAAAAAAAAATATAATGCTTTTTTTTATGCTTATGTCAATTCTAGTAATTTTTATATTTGAAACAAGCTTTTCTAACCTCACCAATCAATAACTATCATTCAAATGGTACAAGTCTGAATCTACAATCTTACATTTTTGGTAAGGACCCTGTTTTAGGTAAAATTTTCACGTATTTCACATTTACAATAATTAAGGGACAGTTTAAGTTAAATGTTATGTTCCTTAACCACTGAATGAAGGCAAAAATATGACTTATAGATTGGCAAATGTTCACATAAGAAAGAACATATACACGTCACCAGCATTTCTCATGTGATTTATATATAAGAAAAATTCTAATTTTACTTATTGATCAGAGGATACTGATGTGTAAAATAAAATACTGATGTGTAAGACTGGCTCTTCACTACATACATAGTACACAAATGATTCATGTTTCTCAAAACACACTTATTCTTTTGATTTAATTCCCCAAATTTCATAACCCCCTGCCAATAATACTGTAGAAGAAAATGTTTGACAAATTTAGTTACCTGACTGGAAGAGTCCGATCACCTTTTCTTCTATCCATTTCTCTTTGGGGAACAGGATACCAGCGAAAATTGAGTTTCCAGTTGAAGCCACCATAGGTCATATCGGAGCCGGCCATGTACTCAAAAGTATCATCACTGATGACATCAATGATAGGACATACCACTGTTCTCCTAAAATCATAAGAGTAAAATGTTAATTTATAGATTCCCTTTTGAGGCCTGCCATAACAACTACATATTAAGGGTTTTTAAAATAATAAAATACATTCTCTAATGTTAAAGACAATGGTAAAAAATTTCCTGGTAACGCCTACCAAGCTAGCATCATCATTATTTATATCTACTTATAACTAATTGGTAATCTTCTGCCCCTATTTCATTTATACATATTTGCCTAATGTAAAAAAACAAAAAACTTTATAGTTCTCAAAAATAACCCTTGGCTGTAAGTCTTACAACAAATGACTTTTTTTATAAACCTGAAACAATTCACACATGACCATAGCCCCTTCTAAGAAAGGTGCTCTACTCACAGTCCTTGGAAGCCATATTTTAGAAATCTTTCCCTCCCTGTCCAACTGGTGTCATATTTAAGAAATCTTTCCCTACTCCAAAATCATAAAGATAATCTCTTGTATTATCTTCAAAAAGAATTATATCTTTGTTCATATTTAAGTCTTCAGTAAGTCCCCATGGATTTGATTTTGGGTATGATATGCAGAATTATCCACCTTCATTTATGTACCTTATGGATAACCAGCTGTTTCAGCACTATTTATTAATGGTCTTTATTTCCCCCTCTGCTGTAATATCAGTGCCTGCTCTGCGATAAATTGAATTTCCATATAAACATGGGAGAATTTATAGACACTATTCTCTTTCATTAGTCTAACAGTGAATTACTACATCAGTACGTCACTGCCAAAATTAATAAAGTTTTGATAACTGTATGTGACTTATTCTTCAGGAGTATCTTAGATTTTTTTTAAATATGCATTTCCATATAAATGTAATAATCAGTTTCTCCAAGAAAATTCAGTTTAGATTTCCACTGGAAATTCACTGAATTTATAGTTCATTGTAGCAAAATTGATGTTCTTATGTAGATATGGAATCTTTCTTTCTACTTACATTATTTTCCAGTCAATGTCAGTAATTTTCTATTTCATGTATCTTTTGTTAAATATATTTGTAATTATAGTCCATGATTTCCATTGCTATTATAAATAGTATTTCTTTTTACATGATATTTTCTAACTATTCCTTGTTGGTGTAGAGATGAAACTGACATTTCTAGTGATCATATGTTTGGGATCATTGCTAAATTTTCATTATTTTTACTGTGTTGTATATAGATTATTTTTCTTCATTAAAAAACATACTCTGCAATTGTCTACACTTGTTTTTTTTCCGGTTCAATCCTTATAACCCTCAGAACCCATGACATTTAATAATATCGGAGTAACAGCTATAATTCAGGGCATCTTATCTTGCTTCATGTCTTTTTAAAAATACTTTGAACATTTCTCTATTAATATGATGTTTGCTTGCTACAGGTTTTTTCTTGTTAGTTTTCAGCTATTCTTTCTCAGATCAGTATGTTTCCATTTTATAATAGCTTACTAAATAATTTTAATTATAAATAGACATCTGTTTTAGTTTCTTCTGTATCAATTAAAGTGACCATGGAGTTCTAGTGACAGAGATTTAATCATAGTTTCAGAAATTGCTAATGGGGTATATTATATGAATTGGTTTCGTAATATTCAACTAAGCCAATTAAAATACATCTAAATATGTATTTTATATATACATATGTACATAGATGTATGTTTGTATCTTTTCCATTTGGAATCAATTTGTTGGTACTGTGAGATTTTTGTATTAGTGTTCATGAGTCGGTTTAAATAATTTTCCACATACTTGGTTTTCACATCAAAGTTATACTAGTCTCGTTGAAAGAGGTGAGTTGGTTTCCTCTTTTTATGTATTTTGCTTACAAATTCTTGGGGAAGATTTGCTTTCCTAAACAAATTCCCCATTTCTTCCCACACCAAGGCTGAAACAAGTAAGTTTTCTTTGGTATGATGGGATTTCTTCATTCTTACACTGAAGCACAGGTGTCAGTATCTTGGCATTATACTGGTGGTGGTTGCCATTCATCATCCCACTTTGCACAGGCCTTGTCTTCTATATCCTGTCTGTTTACCAAGGCAGAAACTCAATATCCCCTGAAATTCAGCAGAAACCCTACGAGTAAAAGCTGGTCTGGCATTAGTGTTTGGATTGCTCACTTGTTCTCACTTCATTTTAAGATCCGCAAAATTCTTACTTTGGTGCCATCTCAGTGATGCAGTTCAAAATGTGTTTTATATTTTTTCCAGCATTTTGGCTTTTTCAGCTGGAAAAGTTATTCATGATACCTAATCTACCATACAGCCCAAACTGGAAGTCATTATGGTTATTACTTCTGCCAATTTCCTTTTCATACTTGTGTTATCACCTCCCATTGCTTTCTCTCTGTGGGTCCAGGTTCCTGCGTCATAAAGTTATGTGTTGTTTTTACATAAGTAAATATATCCTAAATCAGTCATCTATTACTTATAGAAAACAATTCACAGATATTCTATTCCTTCAGGCAATATTCTCCTCCTTAAAGCTGCTGTATCTTTTCATCAACTCAATGCTGATTTTTCCTATATTTTATCTTTGAAAAGGAACAGATCTAAGTCCAGCATCTACTAACAGACAGAATACATACAATGGCTTTAGCCCCTGCCATCCTCCACTTGACTAGCAAAAGTATTCCCTGCTAGAATCTTTATCTTAATGTAGATACAGGCAGTCTGTAGCTCAAACTGCAATGACAAGCAGGAATTCAACTATTATGGTCTAGCAGGCTGAAGTTACTTTTTGTTTATTAGGAGAGAACCTAAGTCACAGGTAAGCAGCAGGTTAATTTTTTAAAAAAAATTTATTATGAAAGTACTACAGCCAGGGACATACATTGCTCCTGATGCCTGTCCTGCATTATTGAAGATTATAGTGCTTTTCTATATACAAATAAGCATTACAGGATGCAATGTATATCCATTAACCCCCTTCTACTTCTTGCTATGCTAAAAGCTGAGAGCACTAATTCCACAGGTATGACATGACCTGCTTGGCCCAGTGTTAGTCTCAGAAAGTAGAGAAAAGTGAAGGGTTTATTTTACCTTCTCTTAATTCACTGTCCATCTGATCTTCTCCTGCTTAGTGAACATAGCATATAGTCTACATCCTAACAACATGCAACCTAATCCATACTCATTAACAAGAGAGCCTGTAAATACACCTTCCAGAGTATGTCTTCATATTTAGTTTACAATACTTCATCACAGGTATTTTAAGGAATCTTCAGAGGAAATTATTTTTGTATTTATTGAAAAATACAGAATGGTGCTATTTACCGTTTAGGACAAATACACTGAAAATAAATTTGTAAACCCCCTCTCCGCCCCACCCCACCAATTACCTGTCATATTTGATCCTGGCTAAGAGAGGTTCCAGCCATCCCACTGTACACTCACAATGAGCATCTAAGAAGGTGATCACTTGGCCTTTAGACACAGCAGCTCCTTTCAATCTAGCTCTGATTAATCCAGAACGTTGTTCCATTCGAATTACATGAACTGGTACTTTTAATTTTTTCACATAACTCTCTAGAGGTCTTTTCAAAAAGTCTGAAAAATTAGCAAAACAAAACAAAAATTAACATGAAAAACTGTGATCTGGCAGGTACTACCCAGAAGTGAAGCAATTTTGATTTTGAATATTCATATTTCAGTCAGGTTCCCCGACACACAAACCAATTTTGCCTCAAGAAGTCTTTTATATCCCAAGGGCATGTCCTAGAGCTGCCTCCACCTTATTACAGGTAGATGCAGGAGCAAGCCTTTGGGCTTGGTGTCAACCAAAGATAGGCATGTCACCATAATCCTCTAAGCAGCTCCCTGTCAGGCATGGTTCCTTTTCTAATCATGCTAAGGATCAGGAATAGAAAGAAGGTAATTCTATAGCATTCAATCCAGACCGCAGCAGAGAAGGAACAGAATCTCCAATAGCTGCTGAAGTTCAGAAAACTGTGGAATTTCTTCAAAGGCAGAAACAAATGGTCTTATTATCATAGTTTTTTTACTACGTAATTCTTTTATTAAGAGGCAGGAAGTGAGATCAAGCTTAGAAAAGAAATGCTGGCTTACTGTAAGACCAGACAAACAGACAAGTAGTTACAGGTAAAAGTTAAAAAGGAAAGCGCACAGAACAGGAAGAGGGATAAAAAGAGGATACAGGCATAAGAAATTAAAGCTCTCCTGGAAAGTTCGGATAGAGCTAATTCAAGGATGCCCTGTTTCCAAAGTACATAATTGAGTTTAAAGAGTAAAAAAGGCTCAATGTATGCATTTTCATTTTGGTTATATTCCCCATACAATTGCACCCCCCCTTATTTTGATCCCAGTCTTTCCTTGCCACTTCCCCGCCCTCCCCACGTAGTGTGTCTCTGGTTTATAGTTGCTTGTTGATTTTGATTTTTACTTCGTATTATTTAGTCTTTTTCCTGGTCCTTTATTTAAGTTTTCTAAATTCTTGCAATGAGTGAGACCATCCGGTATTTTTCTTTTTCTTTCTGACTTATTTCACTGAGCATGATCCCTTCTAGCTCCAACCATGTTGCTGTTGTGCAAAAATGAAAAATGATGTAAGAATTATATAAAATATAAATTAAAAATAAATAAATGCATATAAAATTTTAAAGAAGTAAAAAAGGCTCAGGATCTTTAAGCAAAGAGAAAGAATTTTTCAGATCAGGTTCATTTGTGGAATTGAAATTGGTGATGATGGTATGGGGAAATACTTTTCTAACCAGTCCCCACACCTTTAGGTACATGAATAATCTTGGGAAGGAAAAACTTGACATGAGACTCTAGGACTCCTAACACTACCTTTGTCCAGCGGGATTCTAGTAATGGGAAGATCTCATTGAGATCAGCGTATACATATTAAGAGGCTCTTTAAATACTAAACCAAAGAACTTCCTGTACAGTAGAGAGAAAAAACAAGTAAAAATGAAATGGTTCTTGGTATTAGTCTGGTCAATCAGAATGATTTAATAATGAAATAATCAGAGATATGAAAGTTGTAAAAGATAAAGGCCTATGGATACCCACTAAACCAGTACACTGATCTTCTCCACTTCTGCTAATATGTTTCCTAATATATTTGAGATAGAAAGAGTATCTGGAGTAGAACTGTGATTATCACTGTGACATTATGAACCAAATTCTAATATCAGAAAGATATAACTTGATACTGAGTAAAAAGGTAAGGGCAGTGCCAACCCTGGAAAAAAGCAACATTTTGTAGTAGCAGTTGTCATTTGGGGTCTGTTCAGCATAGTGCTAGCTTCTTTTAAGCCACACAATGACCCTATGTGATTGTTAGTAGTTTTAGATGCAGAAAAGGCTGCATCTAAATGAAACGAATATGAAACGAACTGATTAAACTGACACAGCTTGGTAAAGGGCAGATCTAACCTGGGTCAGCCTAACTTCCAGGCCCACCTTTTCATCCACAGAAAGAAAGCCCAGAAGGGAACTCCCGAGAGAACAAATCATGACTATAGAATCACCTGATCTGACATGGCTTAAATTGTGTCCAGGGTTCAAACAATCTCATGTGGTAGGGTGTAAGATGTATCTATTCTAGTATCTTAGACTTGTCAGGATGGAGTATGTTATGAATGATGTCTTCCCAAAAATATTAGACAGCTTCAAGTATTTCTAAGAATGTAATTTAATTCCCAAGTCCCACATCTCTGAAAGCTATAATTATCTGTCCTGTCTAGAAACAAAATGAAAAATGCATAATTCTATGGTCTGGAAGTTCAAAAAAAGTAACTATTCCACAAATTTTCTTGGCATCTTTGTGGTTTTCATGCAATAAGGCCAAGAAATAGGTGTCTTCCTAACAGGTGATGCAAAATTATGGCCTCACGGCTGGATGGGGAATTAGGAGCTACTTATTTATGCCTCATTTTATAAAAATGAGGTTGGGGGAAAGTGGTAAGAGATTATGTTCAAAAACTACATCATCTAAAAAAAGCAGGGCGGGGGGGAATCTCATTTATCAGAGTAGCTTTAATAGTTACTGGTTTATAAATGAATCCCTAGGCATCTCCACCAGGAAGTGAGCTTGTCAGAGTATCAGGGAAAATTTCACTGCTCACAGCAAATACATGAGAAATCTAAGCCAGAACTCTAAAAAACAGTAGGGGAGAGTAAGGAATTTAGAGTCTTAATAAACCCATCTCCTAATCCCTACTAAGCAAGAACCATCATTTCCTTTTGTGTGAAATGAGAAAAACAGTATCATCTCAGATTAGGAACATTACATCAGTTCTAAGTCTTAAAATAACCTTCTGAATTGCCAATTACATAACTTCTGACATAAACTAGGGATTCATCCAGACTGTCTTCATCATAGACCCTTTAACAATAAAGTTATGATAGATGTGATATACATAACAGTTAAAAGAGGTCAAGTCCTGGGTTTATACTAAGCTTAATTTCCTCATCAATAAAATAGGGATAATTACAGCACCTGTTTCTCACATCTATAATAAATGAAGCTACTGCCAACTCAGCAGCTTACCTGTGAAATCAAGTACCCTAAGGCCACAAGAAGACTGTACATGCTACACAACCTAATTAGGAAGTTAGTATCAACAAGAAATAGAAGCCAGGATTAATTAACTGTTTAATTATTCTTTCATTCATTCATTAAATCAATGTTTTACTATGTAACAAGCACTGTCAGCACTGAGGAGATGATGGGAGAGATAGTCAATGGACAGTAAATAGTTTAGATCTCTTGTGAATGTTGTGGAAGAAGTGTAAAATGTCTGATGTGTTCAGACAATCATGACCTGATTGTGGGATGTCAAAGCTTCTCTAAAGAAAGCTTGATTCTAAGTAAACATGTGAGCTAAACTGTGGGTTCAAGATGTGACTGGATGCAGGCCAAGGCCGAGACATGCAGGCTTTAGAGGAAAAGTTTTAATCACCGAAGTACATGACCAAATTTACATGTTTAAAGTTTCACTCTGCAGCACTGTGAACAGATGGGAAAGGGTGAGAGTGTATTTGGGGGAGCTTCGTTAGACTAGTTAGTCTGTTTCAGCAGTCCAGGTGAGAAATGGTGATGGTTTGGATGCATTTCATGAATAGGAAAGAGCAGACTTAAATAGTTACAAAAAATAAAGAGCTTTCTTTCTCTGGCTTATAGGCTCAACAGTTAGTACCTAAACAAGAGAGCCAAAGAATTATTACAGTTAGTACCCAAACAAGAGAGACAAAGAAGTATTAGATAATTAGTCCACATAGCAAGACTGCAATTATAACCACACAACACAATGCTTCATGGTTTCCAACTATCAGCGATAGTGACCTAGAAAGTTTCCTGGTAGGAGTTAAAGGGGTTTTGAACCATATCCCCGATTAGGGGATCCGGGTTAGTAACTAAGAACCCCAAATGGAACAGTGAGGTGGACATCTGCCCATATTTCTCTTACAGGTTCGATGATTAAGAAGGGCCTACATGAAAAAGTAAAAAAGATAAATAGTATATGTGATTTTGTCACTTTAGAGTTGTTGGCACGTATGTCTTTCTGATTAGGTTACATCCTACAAAAACTATTCCACATAACCCTTCTCAGGCACTCAAAACAACAATAGAGAAATCAAAGAAAGAAATAAAAATTCACTTAAAAAAAATTCTCCTTGAAGAATAATTTAGCAAATATCAAATGTAAGTAAAGCAAACACAAGTCATTTGCAGGATAGACTATTTATCACTGCACTGATATTTATCACTGCTTAAATTAACTGCAGTTTGTTTTCTTAAAGAGGGATTAATTAGCAAATAATCATCCATATAAATTTTATGTTTCTACTGTCAACGGTAATTATTTGTTCTAATGTGGTATTCTTAGTTTATAACAACTGTCATTCATCTTCCCATTATATGTTATACTATTATTTAAATGTTTTATGTGATTATAAATTGTCTCAATTAGATTAAGGAGATAAGGTTCTTGAAAAGACAGGACTTATCTTATTCTTCATTTATACCTTTACAGTCTGGCAAAATAGTAAGATTTAAATTGTTATGAATTTGGAAATTATTCCCAACACTTAAGATATGATGTGATTAAAATTAATCATGATTAAATGTGTATCTTTAGTGTGGGCAGAGGAAAAAGAAGGTATAAAACTTAACTAAACCATTTCAGAAGATGCAGTGAGAGATTAGGAAAGACAGTTGAAGTTGCCATCAGCAGAGGCTGAAATGGTGGGTCGTGAAATTATAGCCTAGTCAAGGAAGGAAGAGTGAGCCATTATGTGTAGGTCCCTCCAAATTTTTCTTATGTCATCATAGAAACAGTGGCAGTAACACATGACAACAGTGATTCCTAAACAGATGTGTGTGTGTGGGGGGGAAAGCCTGGGAAATGCTGCTGTCATTGAATTTAATAGGTTTTTTTACTGATGAACTAAGTAGAACCTTTTCTATGCTGCTTTGTGATGCAGACCCTCCAAGAAAGATTCAGAATAAATGATGTTGGCCCAATGTACCTTTAATTACTATATATTCCCCAAAAGAGTATTTTAGGAAATTTTTGGAGATTCTAAACTTGTGAAAAATCTAGATTCTTGGAAGGGTAATTGGGTAAGAGTCACTTGTAGAGATTTTTTTCAGATTAGTCATAGTAAGTGTCACCTTTTCATAAGTTCCTTCCTCATCCCTTTATGCACCAAGCTTTAAATCATTTCTGAACTTGGAAATGGAAAATAAAGAAAAACCTAAGAATAACCTAGTGCACTAAGCCTCACCCAGCTAAGGATCTGTTTTGCTATAAAGATACTTCACACTGTACATGAAACTAAATTCCTCCATCCCTAAGTAGGATCCAGTCTTTCTCCACAGACTCAGGGATGCAGTTTTCCAGAGAAAATCCTAAAAAAATTATGTGGCATTTTTCACTGTTCTGCATAAACATTTATATAGCATTATTTCTTTTTGAAATAAGATTAAAGTGTGACACAAATTAAAAACTAATTAAAACAATAGTTTAAGTTTCACAAGGGTTTGTTTTTGTTTTTTTGTGAATGAGTTCAAATGCCATAAATATTTTTAGGACAAATTAGAAGTTTGTATAAAATTAGGTTAAAAATGAGAGCAGCTAGCTTTTTAACCATTAATGACAAAAGGTGTAGCATATTATTGGCATTAAGATTTAAAATTTACCTCTTTCACTGGCATCATCTACTAGAACAATTTCTTCTAGCATGTGTCTTGGTGAGCGATTAATGACACTATGGACAGTTCGAAGAAGAGTGCTCCAAGCCTCATTGTGGAAAACAATCACCACACTTGTTGTAGGAAGATTATCTGGATACACCTTTGTTTTACACCTAGAGACAAAGCAAATGCCTTTATAAAAAGTGACTGTTAAGATAGCATTATCAATGAATTGGGACTAGAAAGGGTAACGGAACAATAAAAACAGCTCTAGTGGTGGGATTCTAGGTAACCTTTCAATGATTTAAATCTTGGTTAATGTTGCATATTTAATAAAAAGTACCTATTTAAACTTATATGTTTATGGTTTAAATTATTTTAAAGATGTCAAATGTATTCTTAAAATTAGGTACCTCTTCCTGATAATGTTTTCGGTTGACTCATTTTAATGGAGAATGTGCTAAGGGGTATCATCAACTCCAAACTGAATGCATCTTAAGAATCCAAATAGACTGGGGCCTCCCTGGTGGCGCAAGGGGTTAAGCACCGTACTATGAAGCAATCCGCAGCCTCTGCAGCACAAATTCAATCCCCAGGCAGCCAAGGAGCAATCTACATGGTACAGCAGACCTCTCCTGACTTGCCTGCTGCTCCCCTCAGCAGTGTATTTCAGTCAGTCTGCCTGTTCTGTTCCCCACTCTGTCTCTGGTGAATCTTCTCACACCACCCCCTCCCATCTCTGGCCTGTACCCCAGCTCTTGTATGCATAAATAAATCTTTAAAAAAAAAAAAAAAAGAACCCAACTACACAAAAAGATGAGTCTACACAGTTTAGAAATAAAAATAAAAATACACCTTCTACAAAGAAGACAGCTAATATTTACTGAGTGTCTATTATATACTAGGTACTAATAATTCTATGAGGTACTAGAGCCACAAATGAGAAGCTGAGGACAGACACAGTGAGGGAGCAGGAAGGGCAGATTGAGGACTCCACAGTCCATGCTGTGCTGATCAAACTCTTGATGTGCCTCTTCCATAGTTAAATATCAACATGTAGTTAGTAAAAACTGCATCAGAAATGCAGTCATCAGAAAGACCAAACATACTCAAAACATACGCGCAATCAGTGTATTAATTGTATTTTTTTTAAGCACATCTTTCAATCTGTTAACCAGATGAAACTACCAGACAACAGATTACTGAGGAAGAAGAATAGAAGTGACTGGATTATCAAGAGATGTGTTTTCAAAGACCCCTAACAACTGCATATATAACACTTTCAGGTTCCCCAAATTATAACAGTTGCTCTAGTCATCTTTCCACCCTCCCCCTTGCTCTTTCAATAGCTCCTTAAATCCTGTGGTCTCTCCAGTTTCATTTGTTATTATCTGTCAATGGGAGAGAAGAAAAGAGAAGGGAGAATGAGAAAAATACCAACAAAACCCCTCATTTGAAGCTTCCACAACAACGCTACTGACAGGTGAGGATATTAACCATTTTACTGAAGAGGTGCTAACCTTACTTACTGAATGCATCACACTAGGGCTGCTAGTTGTCAGCTAGAAGGAAGAAATGAGAAATGGAAGGGAAAAAAATATAACAAGGTAAAAAGGGTTGAAAGGAGAGGTGACAGGAAAGTTCACTATCAGCCTCATCAACACTAGTCTGTTCTCGATTTTTCTTCATTAAACCCCACTTCAACACCCTCCCTTTACCATTCCCAAGATCCCCTTTCACAGTGTGGTCTCCATCTCCTATTACCAGTAACCTCATTATCCATTGACCCGAAGGACCATAGCTTCATTTCCACATCACTGTCAACGTCTTCTCACCTTATGTATACTCCAAGATCCACTCAAAGACCACAAAATCTGTCATCCCTTCTAAAACTCCCTCCCTCTAAGATTAGACTTCAGAGGTGAGATCCAAAAGATTTGGTCCCTATGCTATGGGAAGAAGAATGTGACTGCAGCATCCCACAAAAAAACTCCGAAGATATTTCCCATTCAAAATTGTTTTAAGTGACAGCTAGGGTAGAAGTGTCACTAGTATTATGCTTCATATATATCACAGGAGAGCATGCCAAGGGTACTCATGTTTTTATGGAAAGATCTATCTTGACTGCCTTACAGACCGTTGGAACAAGACTTTGAATAGCTTGTGTACAGGTAAAAGGGATTCAGAAAAAGTTATTTAACAATAATGTTATTTTTCATTCTAACATTATTTAACTAAATCATAGAAAGTAACAAATTTCTTTCCCATATTAATCCTACTGATTGTTATAGAATTAGAAAGCAGACAACTGCAAAGGTAAACTACAAAGCTGCCAGCTTACCAAAACAACAAAAAGAACAAAATCAAGTGAGAGCCAGAAGATGATCAGGCAAAATGTGCATTGCACAAATAGCATTGCTAGCCGTGTGCATGCTTAGGAAGTAGGTAGGAAGAAAAAAAAAATCTGAGACAGCAGGCTGTGCAGAAGACAAGTGATAAGCCAGATTTATCTCTTGGATGATATACAACAGAATTAAATTCTGAAACAGTATAAAAGGAAAACTATAAGAACACTGGCAGTAAGAAAGACTAAAGTGGAAATCACAATGGAATGGAAGGTTCAGAAAACAAAGGTAATATTAGGAGCCAGATCCAGAAGAACAGATACAAAAAAGAAACTAATTTCCTTTATCAAAGAGTTAAATATACTTGTTCAGAGACTGTAAAAAACTCATTCTCTCAGAACAAAATAAAAAATATGGACAAATTATCATAACTGATCTTTGAACAGGTACACACACACTCTCTCACTCACTCACTCTCCCCTCTCTACCTGGGCAAAAAAACACTTGAGAAGAAAAATCCTTTCAGCATTCTAGCTCAGTTTTCCACTGGCGGGGTGGGGCTGGTTTGGGAGGTCCCGCTGGGAAGGTGAGATACAGAGCTAAGGATGAGCAGGAAGGCCACAAGCAGTGATATGAAGCAGCATTCATCCACCCTGTCCATTGAGTCGTTTACCCTTATACATGAAAATTAGCCAGTATAAGGTTCTGCAACTTGAAAAAAAAGTTACATACAGGGTGTGGTTTAGGAAGAGAGGAGAAAGAAGAGTCTTAACTTCTTATTGTGATGTAATATACAGATAAAAAAGATGACAACCATAAACACAGTTGAATGAACTTCCACAAAGTGAAAGTTGTTGAACTGCTAGTTACAGATGACTTTTGTTTCTTTTTAATGAACTTTAATTAAAAGGAGTAACACAGAGTAGTGGGCCTCAAAATATTTTGACTTAAAATCTCATGATTAAGAACTGGGAATCCCAAATTGCTTTTGTTTATGTGGATTATAGCTATTTACCATATTGTAAATTAAAACAGAAAAATTTTAACAATAAAGCACAAAAAAATTACACTGGCTATCAGAGAGCTGATATTGTGTCATATAGTGTGCCCTTTATGCACTCTGAGATCCAAATACACCTTTCATTGCTACTGTCTGGGAGTGGAACTGCCCCCTAAATCTCCTTTGCTGCTGGCAAAATTCAAAGATGACAACCTTTGTCAGTAAAGGGTGTTGGAAACTTCCCGGTTCCAGTGTGATTATTTGTTTATCCTCCTTCCCACTGTGTGGCTACCACTGAAGTGTGGTGGATACCAGAGGCATTTTTCTCCACTGAGTTTCAGTAGCATCGCCAGCAAATTCTCAGTCGCCTAATCACCCTAGCAATGGGCTTCCCAGATATGGCTGCCTGCACTCTGTAGAGGTGGCTTCTGTTAGCCAGTTCTGGCTCTGATTTCCAGACCAAGTGCTTTTCCTGCTTGTGAGGCATACCTACCAGTCCACACACCAAGGGTCCTGCGCATCAAGTCTGGCCAGAGGTTACCAGCATTTGACCTAGCCATTAGGAGTCTACCTCAGAAAATTGAAAACCTATCCACACAAACATGTACACTAATGTTCTTGGCAACATTATTCATAATAGCCAGAAAATGGAAACAACCCAAATGTTCATCATCTGGTGATGGGAGAAATAAATGGGGAATAGCTATATAATTGGAAAACACTGGGCAAAAGTGAGCAAAAGATACACGCTAGGTATGAGATAAATGAATCCCAGAAACATCCTTCTCACAGAAAACCCAGACACAAAAGACCACCTACTACATGACTTCACTTATATAAAATGTCCAGAAAAGGCAAATCCATACAAACAGAGTACATTAATGGTAACTTACCCTAGGATTAAGAGTGGGTACAGAAAGTGACTACAAATGTATACCAGAGATCTTTTTGGAGTGATGGAAATTTTCTAGAAGTGGTGGTGCTTGCATAACTCTCAGTTCACTGAAAATCACTGAATTATATATACTTTAAATGGGTGTACTTTCTGGTCCCAGCAAAGATGGAATAAATGCATTCCACTGTTTCTTTCAGTGAGTGGATCTACAAAGCCTGGGCAGAATGCACGAAGCAGCTCTCTGAGGAGGACTCTGCAATGTAAATGGTAGCAGGTCAACTGAGGAAGAACACGAGAATTCCAAGTTCCACCGAACCAGTGGTAAACTTCCCATTCCTCACTGATGGCATTCACCCATCTACATGCAAAGGCAGCTGCAGAACTGCAAGTGTGCACAAAGAGCGAACCCATGAGCAGCTCTCTGTCCAGTCTGAGGAACTTGAGCAACGGAAAGGTCAGAGAACAAACTCCCACCTTTTTTTCTTTCTTCTACCTTAGCAAGTTTGAGAAGCACTAGGTTAGAGTCATAAGTCTTCTAGGAGAGGGGGGATCTGTGGAACTCAGAATTACCTGAATAACTTTAGGCCTTTCATCAAAGGACTTGTTTTAGAAAACTGTTTCCCTCACCCCCTTCTGCCTTTCCCTTCTCACAATGCAATCTACAGTCAATTATTTTACCTTTTTTCTCTTCGTATTTACCTCCATAATTCTAAGTACTATATGTGCATTTTCATTTTTTCTAATTCTACATATTACATAATTTACTTCTTACTACAGAATATGAGGATTTATTTCCATGCCAATCCCCATCCCAACATACACACTTGACTAGTGCCTCAGCATCACAAAGTAGTTTTTATAAGTTTGGTTATATCACTATTTAAAGTTTATGTTAGAACTATATAAAACGTTATTCATAACTGATTTGTATATTGTGAATAATTTTCTGCACAACATCCCCTTCAATTCACCATGCGCTTTTTTTTTTTTGAAGGGGGGGTTAGTTTTCTGTACATTTGTTATAAATTCAAACAATTTAGGTGTACAGAGCAACAGAAGACTCTTGATACTCTTATTTTTATTATTTTTTCAACTGTTAAAGTCCCATTCTACTTACCCTAAATTTCTCAGGGCTTAATATAGTATTAGGAGTTTTGTATGTTTTATCCTTCCAATCAATCATAAGTGAGAAGTATTATCCTTCCCAATTTACAGTTGAGGAAACTGAGTTAAGAGGGAAAAAGTTTCTTGATACCAAATCAAAGTGAATTTGAACATATAATCCAATCTCTTCTCCATGTCCCGCTGAGTTATGATTTTCAAAGTATTCTTTGTTACCTACTATTTACCAATGACAAGTCATTATTTCTTGAGATTCTGGCTATCTGCCTGGCAATATTTGGCAATGCTACAAAATGTCTCTTCTGTATACTCTCATTCAGACAAGAATAATGAAAATCTAGCCATAAAGTGATGGCAGAGCATAGTGATTAAGATTACATGTTTTATCACTGAGAAATTTCACATGGGATACTTTTCACAAATCATTTATCTCCCCAAACCTGAGTTCTCCATCTGTAAACTGGGCATAGTACTACTCTGTTTCTCAACTGCTTAAGTATAACAATGTGTTCAGTGTCTATTATACAATAAGTACTCAACAAATGGTATTATTACTTTTTAAGCACCTAACACTAATTACATAGGACAGAATTGCCATATTAGGGGAAATGAGTCTTAAGTCTTCTTTCCTAAGCTCACATATTACAAAAGTTATTCATTGATCGTTAACTTCTATTTAACCCCTTTTCATAAGGGAACATGTCATTTTTTTTCTCTCCAGTTTTCCTTAGGGAATATATCCTTAGAGATTCTACAAGGCAAAAAGATTTTTGGCAGGCACAGGACAATCTGGACAGCGTCTTATACACCACCAGTTTAAGCCCATGGCTTAAAACAAGCAATGAATTAAAAAAAAAACTTAACAGAGGGATAGTTAATATTTAATATTTCATTGTGAATATGCTTCAGAAGCCAGAGAGTAATTGGTAAAAAAGAGAGTGGGATGGAAAAGCATGGTTGGAGTTGGCTTTTCTTGAGAATTGCACTGGCACCAAGAGCTCATCCCCAGAACAGAGGTCTTCTCTATATCCAAGGCACATATCCTTTTCTATATCAATTATTCAAAGCACTACAAAATCCTCACAACCACTCTTAGTATTTTCCTTATTGTTTGTACAGGAATCCTGGGGCCAAGTAACTTATCTAAAGTCACAAAGCAAGTAAATGGAAGAACAGACCCAGACTTCGCCAGCATTAAGATATTAATAGAAACCCACATAGAGAAAATTCAAAAGGGACAAAGGGAGAAAAAAAGGGGACAATGACTGAAAAGCTCTAGCTTGTAAAGATAAATCCACACCTTGACAATTACAATTTGGCTAAGTCTTACTATGAAAGGAATAAAAATAAAATGTAGAGTTTCCCAATGGAGAGGAAAAAAGATGAATTCTAAAAATATTATCAACTGAAATTATCAATTAGTAAAGCAAAAAAGAGAAAAAAATAGGTTGAAATTTATGAAACTGTCATTTTCAACAGTCAAAAATGAATATGAATTTCATATAGGCTCAGGCTAAAATCCAAACCTTAATATTCACAATAAAGATTCATCACCATTAAAGATAAACTAGAGTAAATTAAAAATATAAAATCCAGCCACCTAATGAAGATACACCTAAAACAAAATCATACAAACAACTGCAAATAGAAAAAAAAATTAGACACACCGAGAAAATGTTAAACTAAAGGAAGTGTAGCAATATCAAAAAATGGGGGAATGATAGTGAAGATACAGTAAACACTGGAATAAAAAGACAATTTTTTTCTTAAGTATGTCCACTGCTGAAGCCTTGAAAAACAAACTAGCAGAATGAGAGAGTATCAAATCCACAATCATGGGAGATTTTTAAAATACAACTTAATCAGAATCTAGCAGATCATGGACACCAAAACAAAAACTGGGTGTAACAGGCAACTAAACATTATTTGAATGCAGAGGAAACATATTTTTAAAAAACTAAACACTTTCTAAGTCACAAAGGTTTCAACAAATTTCAAACAGATCATGTTCATATACAGATAATGATCACTGACCAATATTAAATTAATTAGAAATCAAGGATAAAAAACAATAATAAAATGAAAAGACAACAAGAAATGTGTATGGAAATTTCAAAATAATTTTCAAGTCTTTCTGGGTTAAATAGAAATCAAATGGAAATTACAGAAGTAAAATGGAAATGACAAACTACAGATGAATAGATGAAAATACTATATATAATACTACTACGATGTACTAAAGTGATGCACAGATATAGACTTAGAACCTTTAATACATTTATTAAAAAACAAAAATATTATTTTAAAGTGTTTAAAGATGTAAGAAAACATTAAATACAAAAAGAATTTACATAAATAACAAATTAAAAAAACAACTGGATAAACAAAAGGAAAAGCTACTTTAAAAGTTAAAAATTAAAAAATAAATTACAAACCACTAATACTGTTAGGAAAAAAAAGAAAACAATGTTAAGAATGAGGATAGTTACCTAATTATAGATCTAGTGGAAATGTCTTATAAGTATAAGCGACTGAAGATAATGCTATAAAAAAATTAAAAACCCATGTCATTGTGAATTACCCAAACTTTTAACTGCAATTTCGCTAAGTCCTCTAAACCTGTGCTCTATGAAATTCATGGTTATTGTCATCAGCAAAATTAGCAATATTCACAATCTTTTCTCTAAATATTCCCTTCATCTGTTAACACTAAATAAGATATCACCAAGAAAACTGCTTCCTGAGAAGCTTTTCAAAGGGAGGCTGGTTTTTGTTCCATATTCCCTGTACCACTGAGTCTGGAGGTGGGAACAGGTATCTTATTCTTCACTGCAGATTCATAACTATTGTTTCTCCCTCTTCCCTAAGAAGACTCAGGTTCTTTAAAAAAGGTGCTATCAGAAGTTGTCACTCCCTTCTGTTACAGTAAGTTCTATCACCTTTCTTATCAATTCTGTCACTATTCACAGTCATTACAGTATACAAGTAGTCAATTAATCAATACCCTGCCTTCTCTGACCTTTGTTCTGTTCTCCTCTCTTCCAGTGCAACTGTCTTCCACCACATATCATCCACTTAATCTCATGCTGTACCCCTGCACCATGTCATTATTGATAATTTCCATTTATGCATCCCAATCTTTGGTCACATTCCCCACACTCTCTCCCTACCCCAATTGTGGCTTGTTCTAACCCAGTTACACCATAATCCCAGATCTTTAAGCTTCCTTCATTGGAACCTCCAATCCTAACCCTTTTATCTTTTAACTTTTCTTTACCCTCGCCTCATGCTTTCTAGTTCCTCTACTCTGCTGAGATCCACAATGCTTTATTTATAATCACTACCTTCTATCTCCTATCCCTCTATCAAATCAGCTGGCAAAATCCAACCTTAGCTAAATCCATCTTTTCCATTGATTTTGTACCTGCACTGGAGCTGCCGAGTATAAAGATAACATATCATCATGATGAATATTCTCACCTTGAATTTATAAACCACCAACCTCAAGTGGGCTCTATCCAGTATTCTGCATTTCCTAGTCAATTCCTTTAAATTTCCCATCTCTGCAGATTTTCAAAAGCTTTCCCACACACCTTACTCACTGGTATTAAAGATGTTTCCAATTCCATGAAAAAATTAAAGCCATCAGAAGAGAATTTCCATACTCCCATCAACTCATATACCATCCTATAAGCATCTGTGACCATGAGCGCTGTTTTTCCCCACTACACAACGCATTAATTATCCTTGTTCCTTTCTAAAGCCAACTACATTCCTTCTCACCTATTCAAGGTCAACATTCAGTCTATAATATTCGCCTCTCAAATTTCCCTCAAAGGCATCATTCCCACAGATATACAAACATACTGCACTATATGCCATCTTCAATAAGAAAAAGAGCGTTCTCCCTTGGTTGTGTAACCTCCCAAGCTAACAACCCCATTTTCCTCCTTTTTAAAACAAACCTCAAAAGCACTGCTACACTTACTGTCTCCACCGCTTCACCTCCCACTTTGTTTCTCCCATTTTTGTCAAATTTTTTTTACGATGATGTCTATAACATAGTGCACAAAACATAAATTTAGAGCTGAATGAGTTATCACATAGCAAACGCCCACGTAATCATGACTCAGGTGAAGAAATACAACACTGCCAGCATCTCACAAGTTCCCCCTTGCCTCTGCTACCTTTTCTTTTCTTCTGAAAAGTGACCAATCACTATCCTAACTCTTAACATAATTGGTTTTTGCCTGCTTTTGACCTTCCTAGAAACAGCATTATACTGTATATATTCTTGTATGATTAGTTTGTTCAGTATAATGTTGAGTTTCATTCACATTGGTATATATAGCTTTTGTTTATTTCCATTGCTATCAAGTATTCCCTTGTATGAAAAGTGCCACATTTTATACTTAGGTTGTATTCAGTTTGGAGTCAATACAGATACTGTCAATACAAGTACTGCTATAAACATTTTTGTTCTGATCTCTTAATGCATACATGCATGCATTTGTTAGATAAGCCCAGGAGTGTATCAGCTGGGTCATGAAGTATGATAACGTGCATTTCAGTTGATACTGATTAGATATTTCTCAATATGGGAGTAACAATTTACACTACTATGGACAGTGGGTGAGGGCATGAAGTATTTATTATGGTTTTATGGTTTTTCAATTACTAATAAGGCTGACTATCCTGTCTTATGTTTACTGGTCATCTGGGTAACCTTTTCCTTGAAGAGGGGTTGAAGTCTCTCACCTATTTTTCTACTGGGTTGTCTTTTTCTTACTGATGTCTAGGAGCTCTTTATACATTCTGGACCTGAGCACTTTGTTGGTTATGAGTGTCACAAAGATCTTTCCTGTGACGCCACTTCAATATTTTCCAATTTTTAAAAAATTAATCAAAAATCCTTAATGATATCTCACTTATTAAACTTTTTCTGTATTTCTTATGCTTTTTTGTATCTCGTTTAAGAATTCTTTCCTTACCCCAAGGTTATAAAAATATTCTTCTATGTGATTTTCTAGGACCATTACTGCTTTGCTATGACATTTTGATACACACGGACTTGATTTTTCTGTATCATGTGATGTAAAGGTATTGTTTTCAGTTTTGTGCTTTAATATCCTCTTTCTCCTCTTCTCTTCTTCCTCCTACTACACAGTGCCTTCTTGTTCTAAATCAAGTGCTCATGTAGCATGAGAATGATTATAAACTATTTTGTTTCACTGATCTGCTTGTCTGTCCTTACAATACCATAGTCTCTTAGTTACTATAGTTTTGTGAGAAATCTTGATAGCTTATTGCAAATCTTTCTTATTTTGCAAGGATGTCTGGCTCCTCTATATCTTTGCATTTCCAGTTACATTTGAGACTCCATTCCTCGAATTACACACACACACACACACACACACACACTCACAAATGTGGTTGACTGGGACTAATGAATCTATAAATCAATTTAGAAAAAATCTACATTTTTATAACATTGAGTCATCCACCCATGAACATGGTGTACTTCTCTGAATTTATATCTTTAATTCCCTCAATATTTTAGAATTGTCTTTTAAGAGTTTCCTGTACTTGATATTTTCTGATTGCATTTTAAGTGGTATTTTTAAAAAAAATCTATTTTCTAATCTTTGTTAGAAAAAATGACATATAGAAATATTTTCTTATATTGATCTTAAAACCATCAAACTTGCTAAACATGTATTGATTCTAATCCTTTATAATTCTTTTGGATTTCCATTATACAAAATCATGTCAGTTATAAGTAATATGTTTTCCTTTCTTCTTTCCAATGCTTCCTTCTTTCTACTGCCATCTTACTCTGGCAAAAACCTTCAGTATGACATTAAATAGAAGTAACAATAATGGGCATCTGTATCATGTTTCAAATTTCAAAGAGAAAACCTTCAAAACACTATTATTAAATATGACTATTTGCTATGGGGCTCTGTTTTGTTTTACAGATACCCTTTAGCAGATTCAGGAAGCTCTCTTCCATAAATGTTTGCTGAAACTTTATTATGACTAGTGACAAACTTTAATCAAATTCTTTTTCTGAATCTACTGAAATGATCACATATATAACTTAACTTCTTTCTTCTTGTTAATGTGGCAAATTTAAGTGATTTTCAAATACTACACCAATCTTGCATGCCTGAAAAAACCAATTTGGTTTTAATGTATAATTAACTTTATACATTTCTGGATTCAGCTAACATTTTATTTGTAATTCTGCATTTATGTCTGTCAATGAGATTGGCCTGCAAAACTCCTTTCTTGTAGTGTCCTTACATGCTTATCTCAGAAAACAAGTTTGATTATATTCCTTCTCTTGTCTAGTATCTAAAAAATGTGTTTGTATAAGTTGTCATTACTGTTTCCTTAAATGTTTCGTATAATTTATTGGTAAGGCCATCTATGCTTGGAAGTTTGTGACTGCGTATATCTGTGTGTGTAAAGGTTCTAAATCATTTTTTTTAATAAATTAATTTTTTAAAAGACGTATTTATTTATTTATTTATACAAGCACTGGGTACAGTCAGAAGTGCAGGAGGGTGAGAGAATTCACCAGAGCCAGAGCGGGGAGCAGAGCAGGCAGAAGGAGCGAAGTACACTGCTGAGGGGAGCAGCGGGCGGCAGGAGGTCTGCGCGCCATGTGGGACCCTCCTCCGGTGGCCAGGGAGCAGCCGGGGATGGAACCGGTTGTGCAGCTTTACAACCCAGCGCTCAACCGCTGCACCACCATGGAGGCCCAGGTTCTAAATCATTAATTAACAGTTATGGTGCTTTATATTTTCTGTTCTTTTTTCCTTGAATCACTTGTATTATTCTAGGAATTAGGTAATTTTATCTAAACTTTTTTTTTTAAAGATTTATTTATGCATACAAGAGCTGGGGTACAGGCCAGAGATGCAAAGGGGGGAGGGTGAGAGGACTCACCAGAGACAGAGTGGGGAACAGAACAGGCAGACTGACTGAAATACACTGCTGAGAGAAGCAGCGGGCAAGACAGGAGAGGTCTTGCCCATGTGGGCCATATGGGTTGCTCCCTGGCCAGCCGGGGATCGAACTCATGCTGCAGAGGCTGCAGACTGCTTCATAGTGCAGTGCTTAACCCCTTGTGCCATCAGGGAGGCCCCAATTTCATCTAAACTTATTGGGATGATTATAATATCCATTTATAACCTAAATGTCTCCACAGTGTATAGTACTATCTTTTCATTCCTCATATTTAGCATTTAATAAAGGTTGTTTTTTGTTACTCTTTTCAAAGAACTAACTTTTGGCTTTATTTGCCCTTTACACTCTGCTTGTATTGTTTTATTAATCGCTGCCCTTTGTATTATCTTTTAAGATCTAGGTCTATACCTAGAGAAATTGACCTGATAGGAGAAAAATAAACATTAAAATTATTTTTAATGTCTACTTTCTCCACTCAACTAATGTTCACAATCTTCTGGTGATTGCAACATGCATCACTGATTTATTTATTTATTTTTAAAGATTTATTTATTTATACAAGCACTGGACACAGTCAGAAGAAGGGGGGGGGTGAGAGAATTCACCAGAGCCAGAGTGGGGAGCAGAACAGGCAGACCAATGAAGTACACTGCTGAGGGGAGCAACAGGCGTGGCAGGAGAAGTATGTGTGCTATGTGGGACCCTCGCCAGCGGCTGGGGATAGAACAGGTGCTGCAGAGGCTGCAGGCAGCCTCACAGCCAGCACTCAACTGCTGCACCACCGGGGAGGCCCCATCACTGATTTATTAAAGGCTGATGTTAATTGGTATTTTCACCCACTTAACATACCAACAGCAGACCTGCACGTTTACTCCATTAGAAGAAAATTTGTTCTATATTTTACATTTATAAATATTTTTTATCCCATATTATTGTTTTAGAAGTTGACATTAATTTATCTATATGTACCATTTCTATTGCTCATCCATCATTACTATATCTGATCATTCCAGTAGATAGTTTTCTTTTTGCTTAGAGAATACTTTTATTGGTTTAAAGTGTAGATAATTTTTTGTTTTTCTGTCAAAATGTTTTACTTTGAAGGATATCTTTGCTGTAGTTAATCTCATAGCCGTTAAAAGATATGCTATTATCTTTTGGCTTTCCTGGCTTGTTTCTTCTTGAGAAGCAGTTGTCAGATTTCACATTGCATCTTTGACGGTAATCTTTATCTTTCCTTTCCTCTGGTTGTTTTTGGAATACTTTCTCTTGCTTTGGTTTGCAACAGTTTCATTATGGTGTACCCATGGATGATGTGGCAGGCATCCTGCTCAATGGTCATCAAACTTACTGATTGTGTTCCTTAATATCCTTCATTGGTTTCGGAAAATTCTGAGCCATTGTACTTTCAAAAATTCCTACCACTCTGTTGTCTTTCTTGTTATACGACTACAATTTGTTGACAATTTTAGACCTTCTATGTATCTCCTAAATCTCTTACTACCTATTCTATAATTCCCATCCTTCCAATACTCCTTGCCTCATTCTGGATAACTACTTCTTGATACATAATTCAGTTCATTAATTCTTTCTTCACCTATGTTTAATCAGCTGCAAAATCCATCCATTGTTATTAATTTTTATTATACCTTTCCAGTTCTAAAATTTCCACTTGAATATACTGTAATGGACTCCAGGCCTCTGTTAAAAGCCTCAATCTTGTTTTTAATTTTCTTGAACACAGAAATATTACATAAAATCATTTAAGTCTGTGTCTGATAACTGTTACCTGGAGTCCTATTGGATCTATTTCTATTGTATTTTTTCCCATGTTGTCTTGTTTCCTCATGTATCTGTCCTTTTTTTTTACTGCATCACAGAAACTATGTATGAAATACCATTAAAAAATTTTTAGGCTTAAGAATTTCCTTCAGAGAGGATTTACATTGCTTCTAGAGAGAGCTAGAGGTACTAGTAAACTCTGAATACCTGAATTCATTTTCACAGATTGAGACAGTAAAGTTGGGCTCAGCCACCACAAATCTAATACTCAGAGCTTAAAGCAAAGCATGAGTGAAGGGGTTTATCAAACACTCCCCTCTCCCCGTATACATATAATACACACTCTATAGACTCTGGACTCTAGTTTTTATGCCCTAGCACCAAAAGGCTGTCAGAAGCACTACTTAGTTTTTCTCTGTTTGCCTTCTGGACTCAGCAGGTGCTTCTACGTAAAAAAGTAGCCTCCAAAATTCAAGTTCACTGATCTGGATCTCCATCTTCCCTCCTATTTTGGCTCTGCCTTCTAACCTCTAGATGTTTTTAAGCTGACTACTTTCATATATTTTCTTTCACTTTTGGTTGTCCTCATGGGGAAAGTTGGGTCCCAATTACTAAGACCACCACTATAGAAAGTGGAAGTCTTCTCCATTCTTTTAAATCAAAGCTTCACTCCTATCATCCACAGAAATTTTGTACAAGTTCCACACGCTGAAACCAACTGGTCAATTCAGACACCTCCTCATACTTAACCTTTCAATAGCATTTAATACACTTGACACTTTTTCCTTGTAACCTTTTTTTGATTTCTAAGGCAATGGATGCCTTTTCCCTCTCACCTAACTTTTTCTGTTGGGTTTTTTTTTTTTTTTTTTTGGTAGATATTCCTTCTCCTCCTCTCAACCTTGAGAAGCGGGCATGCCAGTCATCTGACTTCTTTCTCATCTCCTCCATACCCAAGGCTATCTCAGCCAATCCCTTGTCTTTAAATTTATTGTTTCCTTTTATAATTCTAGCTTCAACATCTCCACTTAACTCCAGGTCTTTAAAGTATGGGCTAAAAACTCTTGATTTCTACTCCCCAAATCTCTACTTTCCTCTTCTTTCCATCTTGGCCAACTGTTACAATTCACATGTCTGCTCAGTTCTGTATACTTTTTTCTTTTGTTCCAAATCTAATCCATCGGCATTCTGATGGGTTCCATCTTTAAAATGCAACCAGAATTCAAAAACTTCCTGTCTTGTGTTATTCTAGTTCATGCCACGATTATGTGTCACTCATGCTACTGTTACATTCTGCATGAATGTGTAAAGAAATGTAACTCTCACTCACTGCTGTTGAAAAGTATAATTTGGTAAAATTTTAGTAAACTAAAATCAAAAGGCACTTACCTTTCAGCATTATTTTCCTTCTATGGTGACATGGTTTCAACCATAAACCATGGTAATAAATTTTATGTTCAAACAGACTGAAACAATGATTCATGAAATAAACTTTTACTACACTGTGGGTAAAGGCGTGAAGTTAATCAGTCGTTTGCATCTCATTGCACGAGAGCCTAATATTGTCCATCTGTTTCTCTTCTATTTCATTAATTAAGACACTAAAAGGTACTCACTAAATAGATTTCATGATGCAATAATGACTACAGGGTATGACTTTGAATTGGAGATGCCTTGTTTCACCAAAAACTGTCACATCTATACAAGAGAGAATACATGTAAAAGGATGTTTACAGAGACGTCTAAGTGTTAAATACATAAAACATAAAGTAGAAAAACAAAAGGCAAAGTATAGCACATTCCTATCAGTGACTTTTATGCAGTTAAAATGACCTGAAGCTACATGTATTGACAAGGATAAATCTTAAAATCAATGCCTGAACTAAAACAATTTTTAAAAGTCGCAAAAGGGACATGTATATATGCCACTTGTTATATTAAAAATATGAAACTATATTATTTATATGTACACAGAGATAAATACTTTTAAAACATTCATAGTAATGATAAATTAAAAAAATCAGACCTATCATTAAAGAGGAATAGATGAAGAGGGCATATACAAAGGGCTTTAACTGTAGCTGTAAGTTTTATTGATTAAAAACAAAACTATGAAGGAAATGAGGCAACTTATCAAGAGTCAATAAACCTGGTGTCTGGCAGAAAGGCTTGTCCTATAGCTTTTTGAATTTTAGATAATTTTACTTAAAAAATAAGTATCTAAAATAAGGAAATAGAAGGCTAGTTTAAAAAGTAAAATTTCTGAGATCATTAATAAAAGCCAGAATACATAATAAAAAATACTTCAAAGACAAACATTTTGAAGCATATTTTTAAAGTACAAGTCATGTCATGTGTCTGGGGCAATAGATAAAACAAAAAGATCAGGGAGTTCACTTTCATTTCACTTACATTTCTGTAACAGAGACATTTACAATTCATGAAGCAAGTAGGAACCAAATTCTAAGACAAATAAGGGTTAAAATAACTAATCTTTATGCGAGAATATTTTGTGTACAAAATTTTAACTGATGCAAAATATAGTTTAGCTTTACAACTACAAATCCTATTTATAGGAAAACAGCAATGTTACTGAAAGTATCCCCCAAAACATAAATCTTAAAAATTATAAGCAACTTTGATAAGTTCATCAAAATCATCTAAAGAAATTTAACATGTGAAGAAATAAAAAAATTCTACTAAATATATAATTTGTTTCCAGAATTTAATCTAGCATTAAAAAGAATAAATAAGGGGAACAAAATTTTCAGCAATTAGGTAGAGAAAGAAGCTAATTAAGAAACAGAGAGAGGCCTTGGTTCTAAGTTGATTCAGTTATTCTGGGCTATAGCAATCTCCCTGAGATAACCCATCAAGCAGTATGCTTTGGGGGACTGACTTTTTATTAATTAATTTTACTCAAGGACAATAAGTGGGGACTGACTAAGTTTTACACCAAAGTTAAAATTACTTGAAACACTGGAAAGACTAAAATGCTACTTTTATGCTAAATATCTCTTGACTATATGTTTAAAAAAGATAAATTATGGGGTTTTGGGTCTGTATTTTTTAAAAAGACAGTAATAAATTTAATAGAAAATTCAAGAGAATAGCTGGAAGATACGCTAGTTTCTCCCTAGAAGTAGAACAAAAAGACAAAGATTAAGAGAAGATTAAGAGAAATCATCAAACAGTCCAAAGTCTGGACAATATGAGTTCTAGAAAACAGGTGGGACACGTATGAGAGCAGTGCCATGAGGATGCATGCGAATGACCAGATTTCACATCTTTACTTGAACAAGCACATAATTCACTTGCGTTCACAAGGATATTGTACAAAACATATTTAACCTAACAATCTATAGGGAAGAAAGGAATGCAATTAATGACACCACAGCAAAATGTAGGCTGAGGAAAAATACAACACCCTCTACCTGGTTTCTTCAAACATTAAACCTTGAGGGAAAAAAAAGATGAAGAGGGAACCTGCATTCTAAGAGAGACTTCAGGGACACATCCACCAGTAGCAATGCATGGAACTTGCATGGGTCATGATACAAATACCATAAAAATGGAAAACCAGAGAAATCTGAACACTAGGTATTTCATATTAAGGAAATCACTGTTAATGTATTTTTAGGTGTGAAAGTGGCATCATTTTACTTTCATTCATATGACAGATGATGATTCATCTATCAGACATGCATAATGTAATGTTATCTTTAATAATTAAATAACGTAACTGATAATAACATTAAAGATACGTTTTTGCCCAGAGGTAGAAACTGTGCTTCTAATCTCACTCACCTGGTTGTTCTCAAAAGGCCATAAGCCACGTGGGCTTCTCCACTGGTCTCCTCCAGCCATGCCAAGTGGCCTACCCAGGAGTGAAAGATTCAAGTAATAGTAAAAGGCCAAACTGGAAATTACAGTGTATTTCGTAACGTAATCCTGAAAATGGCACTCACTCCACAACTTGTACACACAGACTAACCCTAGTACAATGTAGAAAGAAACTATACAAGGGTATAAATACCAGGAGATGGAGGTGGATGGAGTGCAGCTTAGAGTATAATGATAGGATAAGACAGGACTGTTAGATATTATTCAAGAACTGTGACAAATAATGATGGTTCATTACATTATCTCTATTTTTACATATCCTTGAAATTTTCCATAATAAAATGTTTTCAAAAAAATTTTTTAAAAGAACACCAGCACAGAGATGTAACAAGAAGGTATAAAAAGTAGTACTTTGCATCACTCCCCTTAAGTGTCCCAACCCCAAAGCCACCCAAAGGTTGGCAAGAAGGACCGGTCATTAGTAGCATGCACAAAGCAGGACTTTTTCAGCTCTGAAGAGTCCTCATCAAGTCCAAAGTTCAGTACACAGGCATGTGTCTCATCATTTAAACACTGTTTTTTAGTTGGTCACTGTCCAAAAACTTGTGGCTTAGTATACTCTTAAGAACTACTCATTAATAAAAATACCTTAAAGAACCACATAAAAGATAAAAAGAAAACATAACCATTTAATACAATATGCTGAGTAGTTTTGTGCTTAGGGGCATTATTAAAATTTAAAGAAAAAGAATCTACCATTAATAGTTGAGGTTCTTTGTAATACAGACATCATTAAAATGGTAAATGTAGACTTCCATAAGAATTAAGCATTCTATAGTAATTCTTAAATTGTCTAGGAAAATACAGTTTGTGAAAATGTAAGATTACAAAAAGGCTTCCTTTGATCTCCACTTAGCTAAATGAATAATACTGTTCATTCCCTCAGTTTAATTTTTACATGCACAACATTCAATGGTTACCTTATTATGACTCATACACAGTGTGCCAGGTTGTATACTATGGCATCTCTAAACAACTTTCAGCAGTTTTCCCTGGAGTCATTAATTGCTTAAATTTTCCCCATTGACATTATTAATATTTTACCCCAAACTCCCATCAACTTGCCTAAATTTCTTTTAAACAAATTTAACTGCATCAGGTTTGACTTCAAAAGCATCTTTTTGAAGTCTCTCCTGTGTTTTCTGATCCACTCCAGTCTGGATTGGCTGCCTTTCTGCCAGCACAACTGTTATCACAGGGTCTCCCTTCACCATCTTTCAGGCATCCCCACCATCTCTCAACACACATTGAATTATCTGTTTTCCACATCTTGTGCCTTCCTTTTCCATGGTTTCAGTAACTGTTTAGAGGGCACAATCTTCAGTAACTTCCCAAGAAAGGATGTGTGACAGTTCTTGAATCCTGGCATTTACAAAGATATCCCTATCTAGCTGTATCTAACCAGATTTTAAGTTTGCACAGATATAAAATTCTAAGTTGGAAATTATTTTCCTTGAGAATTTTGCTTCTTTGTTCCCACAGATGCTAGATCTGTGTTGATGGTAACCTGCATTCTTTTCTAAAGAAACCTAAGAAGTATTTTGTGGGGGAGACCCTACTGTTCTGAAATTCATAATGCCTTGGGGTATGGCCTATTTTCATTTATTGTCCTGACAACTTGGCAGGCCCTTTTAATCCAAAATCTGTATAGTTTGGTTCTGGACTATTTTGTGCATAAACCTCTCCCCCATTTTTGTTGTTCTTCTCTCTGAGATGCCTATTAATCAAATACTATGCTCCTTGAGTGTCACTTCCATTTCATATACTTTTACTATTGTCAATCTCTTTGTCCCTATGGTCCATTTCTATAAAGACTTCCTCCCACACTGCTTTCAGTTTTTGTTTTCCAAAAGCTATTTTTGGTTCTGTCGGTGTTATCTGTCAAGTAACTATTCTATTATTTATAATTTTTAAAAATTTTTTTTACATCGTCGTTCATTTTTGAACAGTATTTGCTTCCTCCCACCCCCTCAGGTGTAGTCCCCATGGAATTTCCATCCCCAATGCACCTGTGCACCATCACCTCAGTCCCCTGTGCTCCTCCCTCTCTCGCTCTGATCCTTCTCCCTCCTCCTCCCTGCAGTATGTCTCTGGTTTATAATTGTCTGTTTTTGCTTTGTTGTGTTTTGTACTGTTATTATTTTTTTACACTGATGTCTTATTTGGTTCCCTTATATTCCTGCTATAAGTGAAACCTTCCGATATTTTTCTTTTTCCTTCTGGCTTATTTCACTGAGCATAATTCCTTCTAGCTCCGTCCACATTGCTGCGAATGGCATGAGTTTATCTTTTTTGATTGCTAAATAATATTCCATTGTGTATATATATCACATCTTCATGATCCAGTCATCTATATATTTTTTAAATGGTTGTAATGTTTTCTGAGTTCAAGAGATTAATGTTTTTAAGTTTTTTCTTCATGAATAGTCTTTGCTTCTTCCAACTTGCTTATTTCTCTACTTTTGACTACATTTTTAATGTTTGAGGGTTTTCTAGTATATCTAGAATTCCTGAGTTATCTTTTTGATATAAAAATGGAAGACCAAAAAACTGAATATAAATTCTGACTATATAAGTAAGGCTTACTGAATTTCCATTTGGTGATAGCTAGACAGCACTGAGACTTTAATCCCTGTGCCACCAGGGAGGCCCTAAATTTCCATTTGGATGATCAGGTTGTGCCTTTAAGTTGGACAAAGTCTGATATCAGTTGTTTGTAATTTTCTTTTTTTCCTATGATTAGTCCAATTCTGTTGAGAAGATCTTCCAACCCCGGAAGGCTAAGACTTTAGTGACATTCATGAGAGTCAAAGGAGGCAAAGTGGCAAGGGCTGTAGGCAATGTAGGGATGTAAGTTCATTTAGTCTCCTGTTTTTTGTGTAGTTCCCCTGCTTTTATCTGGCCCTGTTGTTCATCAGTATAGATATGTATACTCTATTTCTTTCCCCAATACATACTAAATAGAAATGAGAGATTATGTCTGCCAACACATTGACAAGAATGTCATGAGAGCTTTATTCATAATAGTTAAAAAGAAGCAGCAACCCAAATACCTATAAATGTATAAGCAAACTATTGGTGGTATGTTTAATAACAAACCGCTACACTGCATTGAAAAAAAATAAATTTTTGATAAATTCAACAATATCATAAAAGTATACTGTACAGATGCATGACAAGTCAAAACAAAGACAAAATTCATCTATGTTTAAGAGGTCAAAGTAATGCTTATCTCTAGAGATCAGAATACTGACAGGAAGGAAACATGAGAGAACTTTTAAGGGAGATGAAAATGTTCTATATTTTGATTTGCTATGGTTAGATACATATGTAAAGTTCAGTAGTCTGTGCACTTGTGGTTGTATTCACTTCAGTTACAAAGAATATTTTTCAGAAAGTTAACCATATGAATGTATTGATAATAGTAAAGTTTTAAACCCCTTACTAATGTATTAAGATAACCAATTATTTTCCATGGCCTATAATACATAGTCCTAATGATCAATAGTTACTTGAGGTGTTTTTTTAATAAGGACCTAATTATTTTTTATGTGTGGTAAGGAGTAACTCAGTGATGTAACATTCATTTACTGGGAATTCAGAATATGCCTTTCATTCAAATTAAATATTATCAGGACCGCATTAGGTACTTACCCTTCTAACCTAACATCTGGTAAAGATCTGTTGAGTGCAATCATCTCACTTGCCATTAAATTGAACTGATTGATTTTAAACATCTCTTTCATCTTTTCTTGATCATCTTTAGGAATGACGACTGGTTTCCCCATTTCTCCAGGACCTTCATGAGGCTTTTGTACTGGCTCTAGAACTAAGAATAAGAAGGAATCTTAACTAACATTAATTTTATAGCAATTGATTTATGTTTCTGTTTAACACTTGAATTTAAACTGTACCAATAACCAGTCATTTCCGAAACCAGCCACACCTAATCTGATCCTCCACAAGGTGCTCTCCAACAGTGTCTCTTTCCCCTAACTCCACACACATACTTGGTGCAATCTCAAGTACAGGCAAGGCATAAGCTATTTATATCCTCCAATTCATACTGTAGGACATCTCTACCAGCACCTCTAGCAAAAAAACTTATTCACCCACCTTCTCATCAAAGCTGGTCCATCTCTGGGGGTCTTACCATGTACCAATTCATCCAAATAGGGAACCTGAGAGTTATCTCAGACTTTTCACTTTCTCATTACCTACCTTCAATAGCTTCTCATATTATATAAATCCCACTGCTTGCATAATTGTCATAGATTTTATTTCCTTTCCACCCCCAGTGTCATTTTAGTGTAGGCCCCAAAAGCTTCTCCAATTTCCAAAACATCCTCACACCCAATCTCTGCTCTTCTGGTACATCAGCCACAAGGCCACCAAACTTTCTTCTGAAAGTCAGGGTCCTATGTACTGCCGTGTTTAAAATCCCGATGGCACTCCATGCCTACAGGATGAAGTCCAAAACCTTTAGCATGTCATATAAGCCTTTGCTAATCTCCCAAACTTCATCTTGTACTCTTTCCTCGCATTCTCCTATCCATCAACTCTGTGTTCTCACTTGCTCATCTCACACAAGCTTCTTTCCTTTGCTTAGAAGGCAGTGGCCTATTCCATTAAACCTAACAAATACCAACTCACCTTGACACTGCTCAACTTGAACATTACCTCCTTCCTATACATTCTCAGATGCCCCATGTTTCCTCCTTTCTCTCCTGTACAAACCTCTAGCATATTTACTTCATCAGAATTTTGCTATTATTATTTCCCTCCAATTAGACTGTAAGTACCCCTAAATTAGACATTCCTACTTTTTTTCTTCAACTATGTAACAGTGCATCTAAAACACTGCCTAACACATATCATAGTTTAACAAGCATTCATTGAGTAGATCTTCATGTTCTATAGGTCCTTGTCTTTCTTTCATATCTTTGCAGTTAAGAGAGAATACCATTGAGCTTCCATTATAAATAGCAATGAATTAAGGTGGGGTAAAAGGAAAGTTAAACTATTGCATTTGGGGAAAGAATAACCATGTTTTTCAGCAGTGAATGGCAATAGCTGCCCTTTGTCTTAAATGTAGACAGGGAGATAAAGCTCTAACAACAATTAAGGAGGCAGGCCTCTCTGGTGGCACAAGGGGTTAAGCACCACACTGTGAAGCTATCCACAGCCTCTGCAGCACGAGTTCGAATCCCGGCCAGCCAGAGAGAAACCCACATGGCACAGCAGACCTCTCCTGTCTCGCCTGCTGCTCCCCTCAGCAGTGTTTCAGTCAGTCTGCCTGTTTTGTTCCCCACTCTGTCTCCAGTGAATCCTCTCACCCCCGCATCCTCATCTCTGGCCTGTACCCCAGCTCTTGTATGAATAAATAAATAAATCTTAAAAATAAAAAAATAAACAATTAAGGAGGCAGTGTTTTGTTACCCAACAAAGTTACTAAACATCAGGGTGATAAAGTAAACCAAGGGGAAGTCTGCAAATTAATAGGCTTAGAATAAAAATATGTTTATAACAACTTACAGGGAAATTTTAAAGTTAGGTGTTAGCATAGGAATTATAAGAGCTCAGTGCAAGAAAGTGAGCCTAATTTTTAGGCAAATTTCCCAAGAAGAAATTAACAGAACTGTTTATATAATCTCATCCACAAAAATCACAAAAAGTAGGCAGTTACCAATACAAATAATCTTAAATTTTGTATTTCAGGGGACCATGTGCTCTCATTATAAAAATGAAAAATATTTGTATTAGGCTATATACTCAAAATTTATGTTAAAACAACAGAATAATCATTTGCATGTAATTCCTAAAAATAGTAGGATAATGTATATCCAGATAATCAGTAACTAATAACAGAGCATTCAGGACCCTGACTTGAAAAACAAGTCACCTTGGGCCTCCCCGGTGGCGCAGCGGTTGAGCGCTGGGTTGCGAAGCAGCCCGCAGCCTCTGCAGTGCCGGTTCAATCCCCGGCTGCTCCCCGGGCCACCGGAGGAGGGTCCCACATGGCGCACAGACCTCTCCTGCCGCCCGCTGCTCCCCTCAGCAGTGTACTTCGGTCCTTCTGCCTGCTCTGCTCCCCGCTCTGGCTCTGGTGAATTCTCTCACCCTCCTGCGCTTCTGACTGTACCCAGTGCTTGTATAAATAGATAAAATAAATAAATAAATAAATAAATACAAAAAGAAAAACAAGTCACCTTAATACATCTAAAAATAAATAAATAAATAAGCAAAAGGCAGCATTTGTTTACTGGTTTGAGCACAAGGAATTTAAAACTGCATTTTCCATGTGTCCTCTGCCAAAAATTTGTATTTCCAACCTAGGTCCTCATATTTGTGTTTCCTTTCTTTTCCATACCAA
The DNA here is from genome assembly GCF_014898055.3 of Talpa occidentalis. Lineage (NCBI taxonomy): Eukaryota > Metazoa > Chordata > Mammalia > Eulipotyphla > Talpidae > Talpa > Talpa occidentalis. The sequence continues at coordinate 29,561,380 of NW_023601322.1, forward strand.
ATATTGCTATGTTCTGACTGCAGTCCCTATTCTGATGCCTGATCTTTTCAAAAGCCCTTATTGCCAGTGCTAAGTGGAACTATTTACAGCAGTAACGAAAAGAACTATCTAGATCACACCTATCTAGAATGAGTTCTTCCCTTAGGACTTAGTGGGAAGGCAGAAGTCGTCTCTTTTGATATCTGATAATGCAATCTTAAAACTCCACTCGGCATTATGACATCAGACTAACCTGTATAATTTTGACAGTCCTTATATGAGATTCCCTACATTATTTGGTAATAGTATATATCTTGCAGAAACCTAACTACATTTAACATTGAACACAATAATTGAATTTAGTAATTCTACACATAATACTTGAATAGTTTTAACTATCAGAAGAACACACTGGAGGGCCTCCCCTGGTGGCACAGGCGGTTGAGAGCCATGCTGTGAAGCTGTTGGCAGCCTGCAGAGCCAGTTCGATCCCATCGGGTCCCACATGGCACAGCAGACCTCTCCTGTCTCGCCTGCTGCGCCCCTCAGCAGTACATTTCAGTCAGTCTGCCTGTTCTGTTCCCCACTCTGTCTCTGGTGAATCCTCTTATCCTCCCGTACATCTAGCTTGTACCTTGGTTCTTGTATAACTAAATAAATCTTAAAAAAAAAACAACACACACTGGAGAATTGCTGGAAATACAATCATCATATACAGGAAGACTACAGGGATTACTGTTAATCTAAAAGTTAAAAATTTACAGTATCTATATTAGTTAGTAAACAGTGACATACTTATTAAAACAAAGGTATTATTATAAAATGTCACTTACTATCCCCAGCAGGAAGTCCTCTCTCCTTTTTTTCATCACATTTGTTGCATTCACTGAAGTAAAGCAGCAGGAACATATCCAAGAGTACCCAAATCAAGGAGGTGGCTAGGACCACCTTACAATACGCAAATTTTCTCATGGCACTTTAGTCAAATGCAAAATTTTAAAATATATATATATATATATAAATATACAAAGATCATGAAAATTATTCCAATCCCATTTCATCAGAAATTATGTTCATAACCTATAAAGAGAAAAAGAAAATATTAACTTAAAATTTTTAGAACCTAGAAAATGAACTGTAAGATTTATTTAATATGCACATGAAATATAACTTGAATATAGAAAAATACTTGGAAAATACATGAAAATTACTAGTATCAAAAATCTACAGATAACTCCTACAAATCACCTCACAGGAAAATGGGTAAAATATGTAAACAGACATCTTGCAGAAAGGACACGTGAATAGCTAATAAACACGTGAAGAGTGCGCAATTCACCGCAATGAAGAAAAGGCATTAAAGCACAATGAACTATTTCATATCCATCAAAAGGAGAACTTAAATGCCTTTTATTCAATGGCTACATTAAATCTCATGGCAGAAGCTAAGCCATTAATTGTTACAGAAGTTTAAGAAACCAGTGATTCCCAGTCGATTTCAATCACTCACATTCAGTTCCCAGGACCCAAGGATTAGTATGAGTCCTCCTAGTAGCCTGTACTACAACATTTTATTGAGCTAAATCTTGTCCCTCTGTCTCACTGAATTCTAATTTAAAAAAATGGTACAGTTACTAGACTTTCAGAAACAGACGCACGGAATGTACAATGGAAAAGAAAAGGGTCATAAGATCTGAAACTTAACCTGGGTTCTGACAATTTTACAGACTTCCCTAATCTTTAGTTTTATTACCCACCCATGTTCCCATCCCCCAATCTGTTAAAATATTATGAGAAAATTACTGGAGGAACTGTCACCAAATTTGTAAGGTTGTTTGGGAATAGTTCGACTAGAAACATTTTGAGGACAAAGAAATCATCTTGGGGAGCAATAGAACAGTCTAAGGGACCTCAGATAAGGATGAAGTCACCCCACTCGGCCACTGCCACTGAGGGTCCAAGGCCTGTGTCACTGCTGACCAGCAGAGACAAGTCAAGTGCATTTAGATGAGGCGGATCACACACTTAGTAGATGTGACCCACAGTGAAAACCTTAAGAGCAGATGCTCTGAATATCCAGCTGATGGGCAATGTAGCAGATTCTTATGAAGGCGAACATGTGTGGTATGTTCGTTCTATGGATGGCAGAACAATTCAGGATGGAGAGCATATCTATGAAAAAGATAAACTAGTTCTTGCCTACTTCACAAAGTTGCCAGAAGGCAACTTAGAAAGACTCTCGAAAATATTAAGTGCTACTTAAGAAGTTTCATTTCTGCCCATTTCTCTGGAGTCTTTGATCTCTTCCTTATCTTCCTCCTTTCATCAAATCAAAATTCACTCACTGCACAGCAAGACCAGGGATGCTGCTGTCATATTATTCTTGCTTCAAAATCACATTTACTGAATATCTGATATTGTGTCATATTTGGTAACTTAAAGTCTGTATAAATTTGTATCAACTCCTTTTTAATTTTTCCGCAGTTAGAGTCTAAAAATGCAGTGGGTATATGTTTGTTTAGGAGAGGGATATACAGAAAACAGAAGGCACAGGGAGAAAGTAAGATAAAAGGGAGGCAAAATCTTTGGGTTCAACAGAGTCCTTACAGCAAAAGCACAAATTAAAAAAAAAGAAGCCTGATCAACTGCATATATCATTTAAATCTGTTCTTCAAAAGGATGGTTAAAAAGAAAAAAACTAATTACAGATTGGGATAAAATATTTATAAATGACATCTGATAAATGACATATCCAGAATATAAAAAGAACCCTCAAAAAAAATCCAATAAAGTGAGCAAAATGTTTGAATTGTCACTTCACCCAAAAAATGATGTAGCTGGGAAATAAGCACAGGAAAATCGATGCTCAACATCATTATCTATTAGGTAACTGCATATTAAGAACATAACGAAACACTACCACGCACCAATATAAATGGCTAATGTGAAAAATAAAAATATCCAATGCTAGCACAACTGGAACATCCTCATTGTAGTAGTTGTCATATGACTGTGTCCATTAGTCCTAGCTAAAAAACTACACCCAAAAAGGTGAATTTTACTGTAAGTAAACTCAACCTCAATAAACTTAAAATAAGTAAATATAGGTTTAAAATTCATTTCAAGCACTCTCCGACCGGCAGAGACGAGGGAAACAACAAACCAAAACGCCCAACAAGAAAAACGGATGCAGCAAGTGGGACTGTGAGTGGAAAGGAACTATTTCAGCCACCACACCCCGTGAACGGGAGCTGAGGCGAACCCTGCAGGATCCGCCGCGGAGGTGAGCTCCAGGCGCCAGTAAAGAGAGCCCCGCCCACCAGGAGGAGCCCAGCACCAGCACACAGCCCCAGCCGCCCGGTAAGCTTGCGCGAAAGCGGCGCTCGGATTGCAGCTGCCCAGGGCCCTGCGCCTGCGACCTAGGCTTGCGGGGAGACGGCGGAGGCCCTCCCTGAGTGAGCAGGAACAAGGTGCCCAGGCAGGGGAGCGGGATTCAAAAGGCGCCATTCCCGCGCCACTGATCTGGGCTATAGCCCGCGTCCTGGAACTGAGGGCTTTGGAACTGAGACCCGGGCGGAGGCCCTCCCTGAGTGAGCAGGAACAAGGCGCCCAGGCAGGGGAGCGGGATTCAAAAGGCGCCATTCCCGCGCCACTGATCTGGGCTACAGCCCGCGTCCTGGAACTGAGGGCTTTGGAACTGAGACCCGGGGCACGAAATTAGGGGCGTGGGTTCCCCACGACGGTGGGGCACAAGGCAGACACAGCACCCCAAAGCCGTTGAGGTGTACCCTACCATCCCCGCTCTGCTCCCTGTCCCACGGGGTGGAAAATCAGCTCCCCAAGGGCTCTAGGAGAGATCTCTGGTGCCACCTAGCGACTTGACCCCAGCACAGGCTACTGAAGGAGCTAGTGGCCAGCTGGGGAGTTAGCCCACACCGGGCCCCTTCTGAACAAGTAGTCTGAGCCCACAGGGAGAGCGAGCACCCACAGCCGGGGCAGACCAGGCGCGCAGAATAGTGTGCCTGAGACCAGAAGCGCAGGGAGTGTGTCCCACATCACCATTTTAGAACAGGGACATTTCTTCAGTAAAGACTACCTGCAGAAGGCTTCCTCAGGAGCCAGAGGTGAGCGGGGGAAGTTCGCCCACGCCAGACCCCCTCTGGCCTGCAGTCCAAGCCCAGAGGGGAGCAGGAACCCACCGCCGGGGCAGACCAGGCGCACAGGGGAGTGTGTCCCCACATCGGCATTTTAGAACAGGGACCTTTCTCCAGTAAAGGCTGCTTGAAACTGACAGATGACTCCTGGAAGAACCAGAGGGGAACAGAGAAGCCCACCCAAGATGCCGGCAAGTCCCAACAACACAGTGTCCCAACGCATACGGCAAATTAGAAAACAGACAGTAGGGAGGAGAAGAACCACACGCAACCTAGCAACTCTCCAGAGAAAAAGCACACCACAAAAAGAAAGCCAGCCCCCAGATTGCAACGACAATAACTTGGAAGAATTTCTGAGCCTTCCAGAAAGAGAATTTAAAATTGCCGTGATTAAAAAACTGACAGAAGTCATAAAGGAAAACAATGATAAGGGAAAAATAATCAACGATCAGAAGAATGCAATTGAGTCCCTAGAGAGGGAAAACAATGGTCAGAAGAAAGAAATTTAGTCCCTAAAGAGGGAAGTAAAAGAAATGCAGGAGATCAAAGAATTAATGGAAGAACTAAAGAATTCTGGGAAAAGCAATGAAAGCAGAATAGATGAAATGGAAGAACGAATAAGTAATCTTGAAGACACAGAAATAAAAAGAACCAAAACAGAGAAGGAAAGAGAAGTACGAAGGAAAAAGAACGAAGAAAGACTTCGGGAACTATCGGACTCCATGAGGAAAGGAAATATAAGAGTTATAGGAATACCAGAAGGAGAGGAGAGAGATGTAGGAACAGAGAAAATATTCAAAGAGATAATTGAAGAGAACTTCCCAAATGTGAAGAAGGAGCTGAAAATTGATATACAAGAAGCAAGAAGAACACCAAACTTCCACGACGAAAGGAAAAATACAGCAAGACACATAATAGTAAAGCTCCCAAGAATCCAGGACAAGGAAAAAATAATGAAGCTGGCAAGAGGGAAGAAACAGATAACATTCAAAGGAAAACCAATCAGGCTGACATCAGACTTCTCCGAAGAAAAACTACGGGCAAGGAGAGAGTGGAGGGACATAGTCAACAGACTCCAAGAAAACAGATGCCAACCAAGAATACTCTATCCCGCAAAGCTCTCCTTCCTCTTTGAAGAAAGAATATGGACCTTCCCAGACAAACAGAAACTCCGGAATTTCATTGCAACTAAACCCCCACTCCAAAAAATACTACAAGGAGTCCTAAAGCCAGAACCTCAGAGCGACGAATAACAATGAAAAGAAGGCCAAAAAAAAAAAAAAAAAGTTATTAAAAGAATAAATAAATAAAATCAAAGGAAAGACAAACACAATGGCAAATACAGATGTTAACATATCAATATTAACTCTAAATGTAAATGGACTAAACTCTTCAATAAAAAGACACAGAGTTGCAGCCTGGATTAAGAAACAAAACCCAACCTTTTGCTGTCTCCAGGAAACACATTTAGCTACAAAAGATAAAAATAGGCTCAAAGTTAAAGGATGGAAAACAATCCTACAAGCAAATGGACCAAAAAAGAAAGCAGGAACAGCTATACTTATATCAGATAAAACAGATTTCAAACTCAAAAAGATAAAAAGAGACCCCAATGGTCACTACATTATGATCAAGGGGACAATACTTCAAGAAGAAATAACACTCATTAACATATACTCACCAAACGAAGGAGCACCAAAATATATCAGACAACTGTTGTCCTCTCTGAAAACAGACATCAGAGAAAACACATACGTAGTGGGAGACTTCAACACACCACTATCAACAATGGATAGATCAACAAGACAAAAAATAAGTAAAGAAACCAAAGCTCTAAATAAAGACCTAGAGCAATTGGGCTTAACAGACATCTATAGAACACTAAACCCCAAAAAAACGGAGTACACATTTTTCTCAAGCGCACACGGATCATTCTCCAGGATCGATCACATACTGGGGCACAAGACAAACATCAACAGATACACCAAGATTGAAATCATATCAACCATCTTTTCTGACCATGAAGGCATCAAACTAGAAATAAACCATAAAAAGAAGGCAAGGAACTTTCCTACCTCATGGAGATTAAAAACCACACTACTGGAAGACCATTGGACTAATGAGGAGATCAAAGAAGAAATTAAAAAATTTTTTGAATTGAACGACAAGGAGGACACCAATATCCTAAATGTATGGGATGCAGCAAAAGCAGTAATAAGAGGAAAATATATAGCAATAGAAGCTCACATCAAGAAACAAGAAAGAACGCAAAGAAACAACCTAATCTCGAAGCTCAAAGATCTAGAAAAAGAACAACAAGAAAACCCCAAAACCAGTAGAAGAAAAGAAATAATAAAAACCAAAGCAGAAATAAATGAAATTGAAACTAAAAAAACAATCCAAAAGATCAATGAAACCAAGAGCTGGTTCTTTGAAAAAATCAATAAAATAGACAAACCCCTAGCCAGGCTCACAAAGGAAAAAAGGGAGAAAGCACAAATAAACAGGATCATCAATGAAAGAGGAGAAATCACAACGGACACAGCAGAAATCAAAAGAATAATCAGTAACTACTATGAACAGTTATATGGAAACAAGTTTAACAATCTAGAGGAGATGGACAAATTCCTACAACTCTACAATCACCCAAAGCTAGATAAAGAAGAAATAGAACACCTAAACAGACCAATTACAATTAGCGAAATTGAAATGGTAATCAAAAACCTCCCCAAAAACAAAAGCCCAGGACCTGATGGATTTACAAATGAATTCTACCAAACATTCAGAGACGAATTAGTGCCTATCCTTCACAAACTCTTCCAAAAAATTGAGAAGGAAGGGACAATACCAAACACGTTCTATGAAGCCAACATTACACTAATACCAAAACCGAACAAGGACAACACAAAAAAGGAAAACTACAGGCCAATCTCCCTAATGAACACTGATGCAAAAATCCTCAATAAAATTTTAGCTATCAGAATCCAACAATGTATCCATAAGATAATTCACCACGACCAAGTTGGATTCATTCCAGGGGCACAAGGATGGTTTAACATCCGAAAATCAATCAACGTTATCCAACACATCAACAAAAAGAAACATAAAAACCATATGATAATATCAATAGATGCTGAGAAAGCTTTCGACAAAGTGCAACACCCATTCATGATAAAAGCCCTTGAAGTTCTTGGGATACAAGGAACATACCTTAACATCATAAAGGCCATCTATGACAAGCCAACAGCCAGTATCATTCTCAATGGTGAAAAGCTGAAAGCAATTCCATTAAGATCTGGAACAAGACAAGGATGTCCACTCTCACCATTGCTTTTCAATATAATACTGGAAGTCCTAGCCAGGGCAATAAGACAAGAGAAAGACATCCAAGGAATCCAAATAGGAAAAGAAGAAGTCAAACTATCACTATTTGCAGACGATATGATATTATACATAGAGAACCCCAAAAACTCCACAGAAAAGCTAATTCAACTCATCAATCAGTTCAGTAAAGTGGCAGGATACAAAATCAACACGCAAAAGTCAGTAGCCTTCCTATACACAAACAATAAATCTGAAGAAGAAGAAATCGAAAAGACCATCCCTTTTGTTATTGAAACAAAAAAAATCAAATATTTGGGAATAAATCTAACAAAAGAGGTAAAGGACCTATACAAAGAAAACTATAAAACACTGTTAAAAGAAATAGAAGAAGACACAAAGAAATGGAGAGACATCCCCTGCTCATGGATTGGAAGAATAAACATTATTAAAATGGCCATCCTTCCAAAAGCAATATACAGATTCAATGCTATTCCAATCAAAATTTCAATGTCATTCTTCAAAGAAATAGAAAAATTATTGATGAAATTCATATGGAATCACAAAAAACCCCGAATAGCCAAAGCTCTCCTGAAAAAAAAAGAAGGGAATGGAGGCATCAGACTCCCAGACTTCAAACTATACTACAAAGCCATAATCATCAAAACTGCATGGTATTGGAACAAGAACAGACATACAGACCAATGGAATCGAATAGAAAATCCAGAAATAAACCCACAGATTTATGGTCAACTAATCTTTGACAAAGGAGCAAAGACTATGCATTGGAGCAAAGAAAGTTTGTTCAATAAATGGTGCTGGGAAAACTGGGTCGCTACATGCAAAAGAATGAAGCTTGACCACCACCTCACACCATACACAAAAATCAACTCAAAATGGATTAAAGAACTAGACATAAGACCTGAAACCATAAAATATATAGAGGAAATATAGGCGAAACACTACGTGATTTGCACATCAAAGACATCTTTACAGACACATCACCCAAAGCAGTGATAGTGAAGGCAAAGATAAACAGCTGGGACTATATCAAATTAAAGAGCTTTTGCACAGCAAAAGAGACAATAACAAAAACAAAGAGAAACCCCACCAACTGGGAGAACATTTTTGCACCCAACACTAATGATAAAGGACTGATCACAAAAATCTGCAAAGAGCTGATGAGACTCAACAACAACAAAGAAAATAATCCAGTCAAAAAATGGGCAGAAGAGCTTAAAAGAAACTTCTCTGAAGAGGAAATGCAAATGGCCAACAGGCATATGAAAAAATGTTCAACATCACTTGTAATCAGGGAAATGCAAATCAAAACTACCATGAGATACCATCTTACACCAGTGAGAATGGCACATATTAAAAAAACTAGCAACAACAAATGTTGGCGAGGGTGTGGAGAAAAGGAACTCTTCTGCACTGTTGGTGGGAGTGCAAACTGGTCCAACCACTGTGGAAAGCTGTGTGGAGATTTCTGGACCTACTAAACATAGAGCTTCCATATGACCCAGCAATTCCACTCCTAGGTATTTACCCAAAGGACACAGAAACATCAATTCCAAAGAACACCTGCACCCCTATGTTTATAGCAGCACTGTTTACAATAGCTAAGCTTTGGAAACAACCCAAATGCCCAAAAATAGATGACTGGATCAAGAAGATGTGGTACATATATACCATGGAATATTACTCAGCATTCAAAAAAGATAAACACATGCAATTTGCTGCAACATGGATGGCGCTGGAAGGGATCATGCTCAGCGAAATAAGCCAAAAAGAAAAAGAAAAATACCGGATGGTCTCACTCATAGCAGGAATCTAGAAAACTTAAATAATGGACCAGGAAAATGAAAAACTATAAGAAAGTGAAAATCAAAATTCACAAAAAACTATGAACCAGAGACACTTTTAGGGGGCGGGGGCGGGAGGGGAGGGATTGGGGTCAGAATGGGGGGCGGCAATTGTATGGGGAATATAACAATAAAATTTATAAAAAAAAAAAAAATAAAAATAAAAAAAAAATAAATAAAATTCATTTCAAGTTAAAAAAAAAAAAAAATAAGTAAATATATAAACTATATAAATAAATTTACCGAAAATAAACTTGAAAATAAATATGGTGTGGGAAGGATATGTTAAATAAATAAAACTGATTGTAGACAAAAAGGAATTGTTGTGTTTCCGCATATGACACAGATCAGAATTTATCTTAGAAATCACTGAAAGCTCTGAGTCTATTTTGTCCCAACAATAAATTAAAACATTCTAAATGAAATGTTAACTTACCTTAAAAGTTAAAATCAGAATGAATGTCAAAGTACAGTGATCAATTACATCAGTAAATGTCTGACCCTAACCTAGATGTCAGAATCCAAGATTTTCCAAAGATTGATCAACATTTCAAGGGCTTTTCTTTTTTCCTATCACTTACACTAAGACTCTCCAGAAATTTCAAGCATAACAAGAGCCTCAACTCAATAGTACCTGTAAAAGAAAATGAAGCTTCATTCTCTTGGACCCAAAGCTTCAGACATCTGAGTATATCAGAGTTTACCTCCCTTCTCCATAGAACACAGTATTCTCAAGACCTAGACCTGACCACTAACCAGATGTAGTATAAACCAGGCAGAGTTATGAGACAGGAAATTTTCAATAGGTCTATTGATTTCAATTGAAGTTGCAATTTCTGCTGGTATAACAAAGGTTTAAAAAGATGAGTTATCCTCCAACATAATCCTCAAACACAATGCAGGAGAGCCTACATTATTTTATTTCCTAATTAGATATTGCCTATTTCTCAATCAGAACTACAACTGAAGGTATTCATTTACTTATTAATTTTTTTATTCAAGCCACAGAAACTCAGAAAATGCAGGGAATGGATCAAATACAAAAAATACAAAAATAAACAAAATACACAGGCTCCTGCTCTTACGAATATATGGCTCCAGGAAAGCAGGCATTTAGTACAATAGTCACATAAATGTGACTTTCAATTGTGATAACTGTTTTGAAGACAGGTATACAGCACTCTACACATTTGAAACAGAGAGATTTAACTTTGTCAAAAAGACTCCTCAGTAAGACATGATTTGAAGGGGAAAAAATAAGCATTTCAGGCACTGAGTACCCAAAGGCTGCATAGCAGGACAGAGTCAATACTGAAAGGTCAACAAATCAAAGATACGAGAAGAAACTGTGATGTGAGATGAAGCTGGAGATGAATAAAAGTAGGCAGATTCAAGAGGTAAAGGACAAACTCAATGGGATTTAAGGATGAATCAGATGGTGGGAAAGAGAAGGAAATCCTGGCTTTTGCATCTGGATGCAGAGTGGTATGAGTTATTGAATTGCAGCCACTAAAGGAAGACCAAATTTGTTCTCTTTTTTGTTTTTCAGTTTTTTTTTTTCAGTTTTTTTTTTTTTAATTTTATTTTTATATTCCCCATACAATTGCAACCCTAGTCTGCCTGCTCTGTTCCCCACTCTGTCTCTGGTGAATCCTCTCACCCACCACATCTCTGGCCTATACCCCAACTCTTGTATGCATAAGTAAATCAATCTTAAAAAAAATTTAAAAAATTAAAAAATTTGAAAAAAAAAAAAAAAAAAAAAAAAAAAGCAAATGTTAGCGAGTAAAGCTAGATACAAAAGTTGGGGTTTAAAAGAGCATGGGTAGGTTAAGATACATAGACAGAAGGCCCTGTTCTCATACAACCTTCCAGGGCAGAGAGATAACAAAAATCAACACACAAAATAGTTTTTGTGGAGCTTACTTTTCCTTAATTTTCTAGAATGTTGGGCCTCCCCAGTGGCGCAGCAGTTGAGCGCTGGGTTGCGAAGCTGCCCGCAGCCTCTGCAGCACCGGTTCAATCCCCGGCTGCTCCCCGGCCACGGGGCGAGGGTCCCACATGGCGCGCAGACCTCTCCTGCCGCCCGCTGCTCCCCTCAGCAGTGACCTTCGGTCCTTGACCTTCGGTCCTTCTGCCTGCTCTGCTCCCCGCTCTGGCTCTGGTGAATTCTCTCACCCTCCCACGCTTCTGACTGTACCCAGTGCTTGTATAAATAAATAAATAAATCTTTAAAAAAAAATTTTTTTTTCTAGAATGTTGGACTTAATGACTTGCTTCTAACCAATAAAATATGAAGGAAGTGATGGCGTGTGATTTCAAGACTAGTCGGAAAGCACACTACAGTTTCCTCCTAGCTCTCACTCAGATGATACATTCTGGGTAAAGCCAGTGCTATATCAAGTGTCCCTACAGCGAGGTCCGTATGGTGAGAAACTGAAGCCTCTATCAACCGTCAGTAACTTTCTTGACAGGCATGTAAGTGAACCACTCTGGAAACAGTCCCAACCAAGCCTTCAGATGGCTGTAGCTCCACCTGACATTTTGACTGCAACATCTCAAAAGAGCCTTGTCAATACCCCCTCCTAAGCTGCTCCTGCATTTATGACCTAAGAAAATATGAGATGAGTGTTTATTGTTGAAAGTCATATCATCTTGAGATAATTTGTTACTTTATCAATAGGGAACTTCAACAACAAACTTAGATTTGAAAGGAAATTCTTTAACCATAGTAGACATTTAATGATGTAACTCTTGATGCATTTTTTGTAACATTCTGTAAAGTAAGTTAAGCCTCCTATTTAAACTTGAGATCATATTGAATATTCAAACCAGAAGACAAGAAAAGGAATAAGGATTAGAAGAATTATCATTTGCAGGTAGCATGCTTTCTAATCATCAAGATTACTGAATACAAGAGTACCATATAACATCAAGCATGCTCCTATATGAGAGATATAACTAATTAGAACATATAAAGGAAAACTAATCACGTAAGAAATAGCTACGAAAATCCTCAGGCTTGGGGATTAAATTAACAGAAATACAAGACATGGAGAAAACTGAAGACCTTTATTCAAAGAATATAAAAGAACAGGTGACTAACAGATATATCATGTTTAGAGGGAAAAAAATAGCTTCTCAAAATTAATCCATAAATTTAATATAATTTAAATCAAAACCCAAATGAAGGGGGGACTGGATATATTATAAAGCAAAAACATCTAAAACCAGGCAGTACCCAGAAACAAGACCAAATATGTGTGGAAAACTAGAAAGGTGCTAATATTAAAGATTAGTACCATCAAAGTAGCCAAAATGATGTGTAAACAAATGGGGGGACAGTGTGCCAGTAAAATTTTATTTACGAGCGTTGAAATTTGAATTTCATCTAACTTTCACATTACAAAATATTTTTTTGACATTTAAAAATATTGAAAACCTTTCTTAACCTATGAGTTGTCATACCAGCTCTACAGTACAATACTAGGGGGTATAAGGCCATAGGGAATGCATATTTTCAATATGAATAAATACAACCAATTTATTTTTTCAGTGTAGAGGGCTACTGATACTTTGGTGGTGGGCATGGTATACATTTGAAGAGGTATAAAACATACAGTGTTGTAATCCAACATTACCTCAATAAAAATAATTTGGTTTGCCGTAATACCTACTTCTCTGATTATTTTTCATAAGCTAAATAATAATAATAATCACAATCTCCTTAGGTGAACAGTCAGTGTACAGGATAAAAGTTAACATAGTAGATCTGAGATTGCTATCTTAGAAAAGGCTTGTTTGCAAGTTTTGCCCTTGGTTCTAGAAACTTGGGTGATAAACAGTTCCCTAAAAGAAATAAAACACAGTGCAAATATAAGTATAGCTCACTGCACCTAAATTGTACAAATACTATGGTTTGTGCGAAACATCTGCTTTCCTTCTGGAAGCATGAAATGTTGGTATATGCTCAGCTGAGGGCGCCTACGGAACCAGTGCCAATAAAAACTTTGGCACTGAGTCTTTACGTTTCCCCAGCAGACAACACTTCATAGTGTTGTCACAATTCTTGCTGGAGGAATTAAGTACATCCTGTGTGATTCCACTGGGAGAAGACTTTAATCTTCATCACAATATACTTTTTCTCTTTCCAGTATGTTTTTACATCCTTTTGCTACAATAAAACTTAGCTGTTAGTATGATTATGAGCTGAATTTTGTGATACCTCCCTCTTAATCACTGAAGCTGCATATGGCCTTGGAACTACCAATACAATCAATATATTAAAACAAAAATAAATGTCTATTACACCAACTACTGAAATTCAAATTTGGGTTCAAATTTAAATTCCAATACTTATTATTATTAGTTATATAATCCTGGTAACACTACTTTATTTGCATATACCTGAGCCTCTTTATTCCTCCACGTGAGAAAAACACACCCATAGTCCCATTACACTTGAGAAAATGAGGTAATGCCTAACATACTCATACATAGCACACACTCAGTAAATCTTAAATAATATTTCTAGAATTGCTTTCCTAGATCAAATAAGAAATCAGAACCTATGTGTAGTGATGCAATGAGAATTCAAATGGTGGCCTCCCTGGTGGCCTAGGGGTTAAGTCTCAGCATTATCACTGCTACAGCTTAAGTTCAATACCAGGCCAGAGAATGAACCCGCATGTGGTGCTGCAGATCTCTCCTGTCTCGCCTGCTGCTCATGTTAGCAGCATATTTCAATAAATCCGCCTGTTCTGTTCCCTACTCTATCTCTGGTAAATGCTCTCACCCCCAGTAACTCTGGCCTACACCCCAGTTCTTTTACACACAAAAAAAAAATGAAATAAAAAAAGAATTCAAATGTCATCTGAGCACTGCACAGAGAACCTCACCAACAAACTTTGATCCTGTATTTTCAACACTGGCTCTGAGAGTGATTGCATGTTCACATTATAGGATTATTGGTTAAGTTCAAGCAAGAAAAACCCTATACAGTAAACATTTACTTATTTCTAAACCTAGTTTTCATTTAGTCTTTGAATTGATCTCCCTAATGAAAAAAGAATTTACTAATTAATTAGTACTGGGCTAAGTTTGATAGTTACAGTTCTCAAATTACTAAATTGGGATTTTAGTACAAGCCATTCTCATGTGTATATGAGGCATAAAATCCAATAAACATCAGTTTGAAACCTACAGAGCTGTAAGATTAAATCTAAACGTAAAGCATAGTGCAATCCTGAAGTTATTCACCCTAGCTATCAACTTACCCCAAAGTGGTTTTTCAAATGAATTCATATCCCATATCCACATGTCCCACATCTCCTGTTGAAAAATAAATTTCTTAAAATCAGTTTATTACAGAATAACTCTATTCCCTCCCCCCTTTATCTCAACCACCCTATTCCACGGGACCTATTCATAGGGCAGCCACCACCAGAGGGTGAGGACTGATCAGCTATTTCCCCAACGCTGAGCACAATACCTGGTGCACAGAAGCTGTTTAGTTAATGCCTATTATGTGAATGAGTTAGACAATGAATAAAGTATCACTGTATGCCAATACCAAGCTTAGGGTAAATACTATGAAAGTATCCTCCCTCTTAGAAATTTCTTAAAGATATTTACTTTCTAGGTGGAAAGTGAAAGATACATAGATAGCAAAACCTGTGCTGGACGGCTTGTTCCATATCTCATCCGTAGTAACCCGTATTTTTCACTGCATTAGACTCCCAAATGAATTGGGAGTGATCATTGATCCTTCTCTGCTAGACTACCTACTCTTGATTGGTTTAAGCCAACCGTGGTTGTTCTATTCCTCTTGCTAGTACAAATGACCAAATTTTGACCC
The DNA here is from genome assembly GCF_014898055.3 of Talpa occidentalis. Taxonomy (NCBI): domain Eukaryota; kingdom Metazoa; phylum Chordata; class Mammalia; order Eulipotyphla; family Talpidae; genus Talpa; species Talpa occidentalis. The sequence continues at coordinate 29,576,556 of NW_023601322.1, forward strand.
ATAGGGCCTGAGGGGAAGTCTGCAGGGAAGCATTCAAGAAGTTATGCTCCCTTGCAGATATACTAACAGAGAAACTATACTTTCCTACCCCTGGGGATACTGGTTGTACAGCATACTTAAAGCCCTGCAGCCACCTTGAGGTCATGAGGATTTGATGGTGACTAAGTGGAAAGCAAAAGGACCCTGATGGAGCCACTGAACAGACCAATTCTGAAATCTCCTATGTCTGGACTTCTTGTTATGTGAGTTGTTAAAGCCCTCATTCTTTAACTGGTTACGCTGCTATTAGTTAAAAAATATCTCAATATACCATTCTGCAAGCTATCATTTCTAACTCAGGTATGTGTCATGTGAAAAATAAATGAAGCTGTGAATCAGTGGAGGATCAGAATTAAGGAGTCTACTTGGCATAGAAGCAAAATTTCAATGTAAATTTAACAGCTACAAAATTAAAGTTGGTATATAACATGCCATCTTAGACATGGTTATTTAACCTGTCACAAGATCACTTATCCCTAGTTTCCTTAATCTTAAATAAGTATCAAATATGTGCGAGACATTATGCTAAGTGGCCTGATGAAAAAGACTCAGACCCTATACTCAATGAGCTTGCAGTTCAGTGGCAAAAGAACAGGTGTATTCATGTGGCACTTCACAATTTACAAAATGCTTTTAAATCTTTTCTAGATGATTTGCTCAGTGCTACACTCACCTGTACCCTCACAAGGTGTGTGGCCACACCAACAAACTACACCCGAAGGTCAATAAGGCCCCATGATCAGCTACTCCTCGCCAGTAGGACAGCCTCCTGCCAAAGCCCCTGTGGCCCTAGGCCTTTTCACAGACTGGAGCAGAAAGGAAAAAGTGAATATATATCGAACACAAGATAACCCAGATTCTGGAATTACAGGCAAACCTCAGAGAGACTGCAGGTTTGGTTCCAGACCATCACAGTACAGTAAAGGTGCAACAAAGCAAGTCACACAAATTTTTTGGTTTTCTGATGCATGTAAAAGTTATGTTCATGCTACACTGTAGTCTATTAAGTGTGCAACAGCATTATGTCTTCAAAAATTTACATAACTGAACTAAAAAATACTTTATTGTGAAAAAATGCTAACCATCATCTCAGTCTGGTCAAAAAACAGTAACAATAGACTTTCCTGACTTGTTATAAATCTTCAATTTGTAAAAGACGCAATATCTGTGAAGCACAACAAAGTGGAGTGCAATAAAATGAGGCAGGCTTGTAGTCAACAAAGACTATAAGCAGCTACTATAAATATGTTCAAGAATTTAATAATAAATAAAGAGACGGAATGCTCATCAGACAAATGAAAAGTATAAAAAGGATCATGCAGAATACAAAGTCTGAAATGGAAAATTCACCTGACAGGTTTGAATATTAGATTTGAGACAATGGAACACAGGGTGAGTCAATTTACAAAGAGAGCAAAAGCAATTTTCCAATCTAAACATAAGAAAATGTTTTTAATGAACAAGACATCGCAGTGAGCTATGGTACGGTAACAAAGTTCAAGATAAGGTACTGAACAAGTGGAATGTGAAATCAATTTCCCTTTGTTCCATAAACAGTAATACAACATGTGTGCATAAGGCAGTGGGACAGGTGCTAAACAGAAAAAGGTAGGTGTCTAGGATGCAGTTTTGACATGAAGGAACAATGCAGCAAGGGCATCAGACCCCTAAATACTATGACACTTGCCCCAGAGGTCATGCAGAGAAAAGGATCACTTATGGCTGGCAGGATCAGAGAAAGCATTCCTCCCCACACCGTTCTCAACATGTCTTTGTGCCTCTAACCACTGAGCCTGCCCATTCCAGGAACTTGCTTATCTCCTTATCTTTCTCTGCAGTGTGAGAAACTGAGGATAAGCTCTTGCCTCACAGGTGCCTAATAAATGTGTGTGGAATGAAGGTGTTGTGAAAGTGTCACTCTCTTGGTCCAGAAGGTGAAAAAAACTGGGGAAACAAGAGCTAAGATGGTAGTGGGAAAGGTAGGTTATTTTAATCAGAAGGTGGGAGCAAAGTTATAGCAACAAGCAAATTTAGTGTGTGATTTAAACCGGATGATAGGGAGAGCACCAACGTCACCAAGGACCTTTCAATATGGTAGCTGAAAACCCTCAGCTAAGTTGGTTAGTCTGAAGAATTGGAAACATAAAATTTTTTCTTATCATCTAGTCAAGATCAACCAGAGCATATGAAAGAATAATGAATTAGAGGGTCTTAACTTTTTGATCAAGTGAACACAACATCCCCTCAAAAGTGAGGCTGAATGTCAAAGTATAAAGAAAGCTTTTAGATACCTTCTTTAAGTTTGTTTTCAGTATTTTGGTCTATAAGCATCCAAGATGAAGAGAGATGTTATCCCAAAGAGGAAAGTCTACAAGAACAGAACAGTTGAACCCAGCCTTTTGTGATGCCTATATACTTGCACAATTCCAAGGCATACAAGGAGACTTGTATATACTCCCCTAACCCCAATCAGCCAGGCGAGTCAATACCTATTGCCTGGGAGAGTGTAATGAGGTCTTGCCAAATACATAGTGAAAGGGCCCAGGGGCCCTAAGCTCTGATAAGGGATTCTCTGAAGCCAAAAGACAACCCATGAGAAATATCCAACCCCCAGGACTTTGACCTGTGAGGCTAAGGGTCTGGCTGTATGGAAGTCGGTGGTAGCAGTTCTGCCGGCCTCCAACTTCGCCACCATCATCTTGAAAAAGCCAGACACTGAGTCATTGGGTGGAGAGTCATCCCAGCCATCTTACTGGGAAAGCCTGAATGCTGGTTTCTCAGGACCTCAAGAACTGGCAAAAGGCATCAGTAGATGAATGCACCTGCCAATTAAATTTTTTAAATACAACCAAAGATATCATACATAGTTAAAGGATAAGCCTAAGAATAGGGGGAAATATACACAACAGAAATTATCAACAAAAAACGAGTATCAGAATGCACTAAAAAACTCCCTATCAAAACAAATGAAAAATGGCTGAAAGGTATGAGTAGACAAATTACAAACAGCCAATGACCTTAGCAGAATGGCCAAAATACAGGTGTTAGTAAGGAATAAAGAGAGGGAACACTCATACACAATGTTGTTCCAAGTGTAATCTGGCATGGCTACTTTGGAGAGCAATCTGGCAATTTCTAATAAAACTGAAGAAAACATTAGCATATCATAATCCTACTTCTAGACATATAGCAGTTACAATTAAACAGAACTATGTGCATCAATAAGGGTAAAAATGTTAAATGGAAAAAAAACTATGCAAAATATGTAGAGTACATTCCATTTATGTATAGTTTTAAAGTATAGAAAATAAGACATATTATTCATAGACATAAGCATACATTGTAAAGATAGGATAATATACATGAGAATAAAATACCAGATTCATATTACAGTTATTTTTGAGGAAAGAGGAAAGGGCTTCAACTACATTGGAACTTCTCTATATAAAATATCTAAACCGTGGCAGACTGCTAGCTGCTCACCAAATATCAAGTTTCCTCTTCTTGCTTATGAATCAAACCTGTGTCTTACTGAGAGTGGCAATTTGCATATCCTAGTCTCTGCAGGTTCAGGTGGTCAATAGGGTAAAATCAGGAATCACTGGGTGAGGCCGTTGAAAAGGAATTGAACGGGCAATGATTTACTTCACTGGGGCATGGAACACTTTAACCCTTATCCCTTCCTTTATTCTTCTGCTTAGAATATGAACACAAAGAAAAGAACTGCAAGGACCAGAATTTGCAACCATGAGACGACCTGAGAAAGAAGTATCACAAGCTACTGAATGGAATACAGAAAGATAAAAGGAGTAGGATCCTCGATGACCACACAGCTGCCATTGCCTGAAGATGAAAACACTCTTTAAAGTACCTCTGTGGGGAGCAGAAGGGGAACAGGATCTTTTAGAAGCAATCAAACCGAAAGCTAACTGAAACAGAAGCACACAGAGGAAAATGTTAAGACATAGAGGAAAGATGGGCTCATAACTGTTCCTTATATTCTGCTACTGTACTTTTCTGTTTTAAATTGTTTTATTTAAAAAATCTTTTATTTCTCAGATTTTAAAGAGATTCTCAAATGTTACCAATAGTCAATTGTTAGTCAACAGATCAAGCCAAACTACAAAGATAACATATATACTTTATGAAGTGGCCAATCAGCATGGATAAAACAATTCACATGGGCAGTTTCTGTATTAATGCTACTAGCACTGCTACTGCCATTTTGGATAACTAACAAGACTGTAGAAACCTAGTCTTTCGGTTCAGGACTTGGGATGAGAAAGACCAAAACCAATCTGCAGACTAAATGGAAACCTCTGTTATCATCCCTTTGCTTCTTTTTCCTTCTTACTACATTTACCAAAGCTCAGTGCCATAATTTTTTTTCCCCTCCCCACAACTGGATCATCAGGGAAAAGAGAAGGAAAAAAAAAAATCAAAGGACAATTTCTATCTTCAGATTTTTACAATATACAGATGATGTTGTTAACAGCTGCAAACATGAAGGTTCTGAGGACTCCTTTACTTAAAATGTTTTGATTATGACTTTGATAATGCAAGTCACCTTTTGAGACCTAAAGTTTTAAAATTTGCTCAAGAGATCAAGTTAAAACAGAAATTTGCCATGGAGGTAGATTTTAGATTTTGGTTTATCTGAAATATTTAGTTACTATGTGCAAAAACTAAAATGAATCATTGTCTTATTTATTAGCATGTTACAGAAAAAAAGAGTACTCTTAGTTAGTTCTGACTTCTACTTCCCTAGATTCCTCATAGGCACAAGACACTGCAAAACACACGTAGTCTTCGTTTTCTTTACTTAATAGTCAGCAGTTCAGTACTTCACATTTTGTTTTGATGGATTCCCCCTCCCCCAATTTGGTTTTCCTTTTGTTTGTTTTTTCCCTAATACCACTTAACTTCTTTTCTTAGCCTGTCATTTTAGAAGTTGTTCCACATTCTGCCTGCTGATTTTACTCAACTTTCTGGCCCCTTGCTCTTTGTTTCTGTGAATAGCTATTCTTGGCCTCACTCCCTCAATTCCATCCTCCCCTCATCTCAGGTTGCTTCTGCATTGATACTATTAAAATCCATACTAGGAAATAACATCCCAAGTGCCTTCTCTTGGAATTTTTTTCAGTTCTTTGGTAGCACATTATAGGACTTATTTCCTGTTCTCAGAGCAAAAACAAAACAACCAACCAACCCCCACTGCAATTAGGATTTTAACAGTGTAACAGAAAGTTAACAATTGTTGCAGAAGTCCCTGAAAAAATCTTGCTATTTAATTCATACCAATAGCTCAAAACATTTCTTATGCATTATTTTTTAAAACTCCATGAAATTGTCAAAATTATACTCTGGTGAAACCTCTTAAAACTCAGGTTTTCTATCTTTTCCTCCTCATATAAATGCAACAGTTAGACATTTTTATCTTTATTATTGATAGATACATATAACTAAGAAACTTTTTTTTGCAGATGACGTTTCTCCACTTTGTTTCAAAGAATTTAAGAGTTAAGTTCATCCATGAGCAAATTTTTCCAAACACACATACTATGTTACAGTCTCAATTCAGTTTCCCTCTTACAACCATAAATTCCAGAGGAATAAGCATAAAATGTTTAAAGATATATTTAAATATTAAATATTATATACTTTTTAATGACTATAAGTAATTTTACAGTTTTGATGACATCCCAACAGTATTATAGAAAAGAGTTACCTTTCAATTTTGAGTTAACTTCAATTTTGCTGTATTGTTATATAGTAATACCATATATATATTTAAGTGCTTGATTACACACGACTGCCAAAAAAAAAAAAGCAAAGCAGTCTTAAAGATAAAATATTTGACATAGCAATCTGTTTCATTACAAAGAACCCTAATCTTAAGGGAAGTTATTTAAAAAAGAAAAGGGGGAATGGGAGAGTAGTAATAAAATCTAGATATTGTTTCATTTCTTTTTTTTTTCTTTTTTTTTTTTTAGTAAAATGTGAATTTGTTTGACCTGAATCTGCAAACAAACTCAGACACTATAGGGACCACTGAAGAAATGTAACTATAATACATTGGTACTAAGGAATTAATGGTACTAAGGAATTAATGCTGTTTTTACTGGGTATGATATCGTAATAGTGCTATGATGATATTAAAAAATGTTCTGGGCCTCCACAGTGGCACATCGGGTTGAGCGCCACGCTGTGAAGCTGTCCGCAGCCTCTGCAGCACGGGTTCAATTCCTGGCCAGTCAGGAAGCAACTCACATGGCGTGGCAAACCTCTCCTGTCTTGCCTGCTGCTACCTTCTGCGGTGTCTTCGGTCTGTCTGCCTGTTCTGCTGCTCGCTCTGTCTCTGGTGAATTCTCTCACCCTCCTGTGCCTCTGGCCTGTACCCCCGTTCTTGTATGAATAATGAATCTTTTAAAAAAAAAAGTTTTCATTTTTTAAAAATCCAAATTGAAGAATGCTAGAGATGACATGGTATGTCTGGTATTGTTTTTAAAATATTTGGAATTACTGAATGAAATAAGTCAGAAGGAAAAAGATAAACACTGATTTCACTCATATGTGGAATATAAGGAAACCAAAGGAACTGATAAAACTAAACCAAAAGAAACCCAAGAAATATGACTGCAGAATTGAGGTTACTAGAGGGGTCGGACATATGGGGGTGGAAGGAGAGAGGGGCTCAGTGGCCTATGGTAAAGGACTGTAGGTGCTTTGGAGGCAGGTATAGTGACACACATCTGTGGAGTTATGAACCTATTTCCCTAAATCATATACTGTGTAAACCATTGTTACCTCAATTAAAAATAATAAAATGCTTGGAATTGGTGTTGAGGGCTAGAGGGCAATGCTGAGGTAAAGTACATGTGGCAAATCTTAACCTTAGCTCTATCTGGAAGAGGTATACAGGCTTAATGGGATTCACTTTCCTATTTCCTCTGCTTTTCTAGATGCTACAATTTTTTGAAATGAAAAGTTCAGGAAAAAACTTTTATGTCTGTTTCAGATAGCTAAAAGCTAAGTTAGAATTACAAACAGATTAAACATTCTATTATGGCAGCCAAATATTGCAAACACTGGTGTTTTGTTAACAAAATCAAGGCATAAATGCATTCATTTACTTAACTTCTATTTAATCAGTACTTATTTACTATATGCTAAGCATTTCACCAGAACTTGGAAAAACAAAGATGAATTAAGTGATGTCACTGTACTTAGGGAGGAGACAGTCAATACAAATACCTGTGATAAAGGATTCTAAGTGGTTTGGCGGAAGGGATTAGAAAAGAGGAGCTAGAGATTGAGGGGAAAACTGCCTCAATGCTTGTATTGCATTGCATTGCATTGTATTGCATTAGAGGTGGCTGAGGAGTCAGAAGTTTTAGGAATGAACGGAACAACATTGAGGGACTCAAAGGGTCTGAGAGGTCACAGAAGCTGGAGTGGCACATGGAAGAGGCCAGAGTTCTGAGAAAAGGGTTCTCCACAATGCTAAATGTTACAGAGGATGGTTAATGACAGCGGATGAAATTTTGTCAAGTACTTATTAGCAAGCTGCGGTGAGTTTGGGGATGTAAACAAGACAGTCCCACAGATTGTGCTAAGTAAAAGAAATTAAATATTACACAAGACTTCAGAGTGTGAGATTTTAAAACTTACTACTGGCCACATTAGCCATATGCAGTGCAATGCCAGATAAAAATAGGAGGATGGAAGCATAGCAACTGAGTTGTCCTTACAGAGTGCTAAGCACCTGTAGAAGCATCATATAATAACATAATCCTTCCAACAACCAAATGAACTAGGTACTATATATTCTCGCCATTTTACAGATAAGAAATGCATTTTAAAAGTTAGGTAATTTGGCAAAAGACACACAGGTTGTGTCAAGTCAAAATTGGTCAACTCCCAGTAACCATGGTAAAACCCAAAAATGTGTCTGCTTTAGTCTACATCTGGAGTTTACTTAAGTAGAATCATACTAAAATGTATTCCTCTGCTACCTTTAAATCAGCACTATGGTTTTAAAATTCATCCATGTTGATATATGGTGAAATGGTTCATTAATTTTAGTGCCAAAGGGCAGGGGTGGAGAAGCTACTATTATTATTAATAAAATTATATGGAAACAGCTTCACCCAGTCCATTTGCTTATGCATGGTTTATGGCTGCTTTTCTGCTTCAACAGCAAAGCCAGGTAACTGCAACAGAAACTGTACAGAATGAAAACTTAAAATATTTATTATCTGGCCCTTTACAAAGTCTGCTGACCTTTGCCAGAATACTGCTATGGTATACCTGATATTGCCCAATTTGGACAATTCTGTCAATGTAGTTTTAATATGTATTTCTCTGTTGACAAATATTTAGTGGTTTTTCCCTTTTCTCCCATGAAATAGTTTTCGTTTGCCCATTTATTTTTTTCACATTGACAAATGTATGCACACTGACATACATACATACATATATATATATATATATATGAGTGTGTATGTATTACTGTGATTTTAAAAAAACCTTTGCCAATTGTGTGCATTAGAAATACCTTCTATTTGTGTGCTGGGATTAGCTATCACACTCTCTTTTTAGTGTAAACAAAAAACAAAAGACCTTAATTTTAATATAGTCAAATTTATTAACTTCTACCTTCAACAATTATGTTCTTGGCATATAGTTACAGCCTGAAGTCATAAAATACACTCTAATATTTTATTTTGAAGACTTCAGTTTTGCTTTCCACAATTTGGTTTTTAATCCATTTGGACTTTTCTGTTTTTGTTTTTTAATATAATGTAAGAAATCTTTTTCGCCCTGTGGTTAAACAGTAATCCTCATACCATTTAAAGTATTTCATTTCCTATTTGATTTTTAACATTAGCTCTGTCATATACCAAATTTCTATGTGTGTACTGTATGTTCTGGTTTTTGCCTCAATTTTCTTCCATTATCTATTTGTCTGTCCTTGCCTGAACATCACACTAACTCAGTTATTAAAGTTTTACATTAAGTCTTAGAATCTGTAGGACAAACATTCTTCAGAAATATCTTGATTATTGTCGGCCTGTTGCTTCACAAGTAAGTTTTAGAACTGACCCGTCAAGTTCCATGAAAACAAGTAAGACTATACGCTGCAGGGTTTTTAATTGAAATAGCAATGAACTTATATATTAATGGCAGGTTTATTAATGTACTTAAAAGAGACAGGCTTCTTCCCTGTGAACATGCCCATATTTATTTAGGTCTTGTGTCTTTCAATACATGTCTATATAAAGACCTTGCCTTTCTTCTTGTATTTGTGCCCAAGTTGCTTTTTTTTTTTAAACTACTGTGAGTCACTCATTTTGAGTAATAGTACTGATATTTAAAACATTGATCATATATTGAGCAACTTGCCAGCTATACTATAAATCCTAAAAATTTATCTATGGATTCTTGAATTTTTTATGAAAACGTTCACATTGACTCTTAAGGATAACCATTATGTCCATTCCTTATAGCATGGGAACTTTCCTTGCCATACTGACTGGCTCCAATACAAAGCTGGATAGAGGAGAAAACAAGAGACATTGTCATATCATTTCTGAATTTTAAAGGATTGCTTTTAATGTTTATCAAGAATGATGTTTACTATAGACTTTTTATGGCCTTTGTGAAGTGATGGAATTTCCTATCCTAAATTTGGTGTAAGAGTGCTAAAATTTTTATTTATTTATTTATTTATTTGTTTGTTTGTTTGTTTGTTTTTGTTTATACAAGCACTGGGTACAGTCAGAAGTGCGGGAGGGTGAGAGAACTCACCAGAGCCAGAGCGGGGAGCAGAGCAGGCAGAAGGACCGAAGTACACTGCTGAGGGGAGCAGCGGGTGGCAGGAGAGGTCTGCGCGCCATGCGGGACCCTCCTCCGGTGGCCCCGGGGAGCAGCTGGGGATCGAACCGGCGCCGCAGAGGCCGCGGGCAGCTTCACAACCCAACGCTCAACCGCTGCGCCACCGGGGAGGCCCAAGAGTGCTAAAATTTAATAATTGCTTTTTCTGCATCTTTTAGCATGATAATTTCTTGTTTGTTTTAAACAGTTCATGTGGATAATTACATTAATAGATTTTTTAAATGCAGAACCTGGCTTGCTTCTTGGAATAAATCTTTTGTTCAATATGTAGTATTTCCTTTATACGTTGTTCAATTCATTTTGCTAATTATTTTAATAGTCTTTTGTGCCTTTGCATATTTTATGCTCCCTGAATATATAAACATTTATTTCATATTCCGTATCTAACAAGTTGAATGTCTGCAGTTTCTGAATGCCTAACTATATGGTTTTCTAGTTCTGCCGATTAGCTCACTGTGGCTTATTTGAAGTGTTTCTACAATCCTCCAGGGAGAATTTGGTTTGCTTTTCAGTCCTAACAACCTGAGACCGCTTTTCACTAAATTCTTGGCTTAGATGGTTTTTGCACCATCCAGGTAGTATGAGCCCCAATCCCAAATCCAGTGAGAGTAGATTTATAGTTTCTCAGGGACGATCATTTTACCTTTCCAATAAAAGACAAGCTGAGACAGGAAACCTTCCTTACACCACCACTCCCACTCTCCCCGCCCATCTCCTCCCATCCCTTTACTGTAGGACAGGTTTTTAATTTTTCCCCTAGATTTTCCATTAGCACCTTTCAGTTTTACACAAAGATCTCTGGATCTTGCTCCTACCTTATTTAATCCACCCTCTTCAAAGGGGAACACATTAATATTAAAATATATTTTAATATTAACAATTAGAGATGCAGAAAACAGAAAAAGTTATGCTACCTATTCAAAACATTAAAATAAACAATGAATATTTAAAATAATCTTATGAGGGGCCTCCCTGGTGGCGCAAGGGGTTAAGCACAGCACTGTCAAGCTATCCACAGCCTTTGCAGCACAAATAGGATCCCCAGCTGGCCAGGAGCTACCCACATGGCATAGCAGACCTCTCCTGACTTGCCCACTGCTCCCCTCAGCAGTGTATTTCAGTCAGTCTGCCTGTTCTGTTCCCCACTTTGTCTCTGGTGAATCCTCTCACCCCCCACAGCTCTGGCCTGTATCCCAGTTCTTGTACGCATAAATAAATAAATCTTTAAAAAAAAATAATCTTATGAAAGAATCAAAGTAGGCCCTTATTTACTGAAAAAATGGTTAGAGTTATCTTTTATATTTCTAAAGATAATTAGGATTTAATTGGTATCATTATTAAGCAGTTCTCTTGAATGTTAAACCTAATCTAGAAGACAATTTGTCCAATTATATCTCATTCTATCTTTCATGGAGATGTGCCCTATTTATGACTCTAAAATAGGCTTTTCTCTTTCTATAAGAAGTTTATAAAGTTATTAAATCATACTTTAAAATATTTAACTTCAAATTCAAGACATTATTTTTCAGTCCTCTATTTTTAATGTTTTCTCCTGCACCCCTCAATTTTTCCTTCTGTCTCTTAAAAGGCATACAATACAACTAGTATTTGTATTCCATATAAACACTGTATGTAATTACATACAATCATGTCTTTTTTTAATGAAACAGGTAATAAATAAGATGGTAACAAGTTAATGTTCCAGTGTGGCCACTTCATATTTCTGTCAGATAAAACTCCCAAAGGATAGTGCCTACAAAACTTAGAGACAGGATTTAGTTTCAAAAACAGAAGCCTTACAGGAAATTTGTTGTGATCCTTTCTTCAAGAAAAAAAAATTAAAAAAGTACCACATAGTAGGCAAAGTAGACCAACTTGAGAATGTTTCGTGAGGCAGGCAAAAACAGCATTTTACACACAGATATCTAAAATCTGCTAATGAAAGGATGCTTAAAGAACTGTCTAAGCCCTAGTCTCAATTTTGCGAGCTGCCATTCTTCTCCATTCTTCAAGATCATGAAAACTCTTCTTGTATTTGGCATGGAATTACACTCCCTTAACCTTTTTTTGGTTATTTATTTATGCATACAAGAGCTGGGGTGTAGGCCAGAGGTACAGGGAAGGGGGTGAGAATATTCACTGGAGACAGAATGGGGAGAAGAACAAGCAGACCTACTGAAATACACTGCTGAGGGGAAGCAGTGGGTAAGACAGTATTGATCTGAAGTGTCATGTGGGTCAGATCATTGGCCAGGGATCGAACTAGAACTCAGTGGCTACGGATAGCTTCATGGTGCTGAGATTTAACCCCTTGCGCCACCAGGGAGGCCCTCCCTTCAACTTCTAACTTTTGTCTGTCTTCTAATTCAGTCAGCACACTGACTGAATTTTATATTACATGCTCTCAGATGTGCAAAGATAACAAACTGTCTTAAAAATATGAATTAGGTGATGTTTAATGACAAATATTTCTACAAGGTTGCCACAAATTTCAGTAAATTTTTCTCTTACACAAAATTGGAAAAGTAAACCTCAGAAACAAAATTAGAGCTCTGGTTGCAATTAAAACTTTTTTTTTTAAATGAGAGCAAACCAGCCATCAAGTACTTAAGGAAAACAGCCTTGATAAAATATTAATACTACTCTTTCAATACTTAAAATGTAGTACACTATAATATATTAAGGAGCCATTAAATAAAATACTGAAAGTTAAACAGAGTGGAAAACCTCCACAGTATGCTCATCTGCCTCCCTCTCTCACACACAGTATTCCCAGTGTGGAGATATTAGTCCAGCGGTCAATTTAGCGACTTGGCCAAGGAGTAAGAAAGGGAAAAGTAGGGCCCAGGGACCTTCCCTTCTTCTCCCTAACCTTCCACACACCTGGTTAATCTTAACCCAAACAACTCTACCCTAATCTGTCCTATATACTGGAGCCTGGTAGAAGATATCTGAAAATGCACTCCTGTTACCAGAAAGCTTGAAAAACACCTATTTATAGTAGCAGATCTTAAAATCCTAGTGCAGGGACCCTCTCTGGGGGACCTCAAGATCCTTTTAAGGAGTGTGCAAGGTCAAGGTCAAAACAATTTGTATATGAATACCAAGTCATTTTTTTATTTTTTAATTTTTTACTGTTATTCCATCATGACTGCATAAAACGGAGTTGTAGAGGCTATATTACCTGTGTGAGCATAAAAGAATGAATACAATGATTAAATGAACTCATGTTCTTTAAAATATCTGGGTTTTTATCTCTGATATAATATCAATAGACATAACCCAGAAAACAATAACTCTTTGAGGTCTCCAATAATTTTTCAGTGTAAAAAAGTCTAGAGAATAATATTGAAAACCACAAGTCTAGAGAATAAAATCCAAAATCCATACTGAGAAAATCCATACTTACATTCATTCCACAAACATTTATTAAATGCCAGCTTTAAGCTATATTTTAGGTTCTGAGGATACAGCAAGTTCCTACCCTGAGGGAACTGCAGTCAAGTACTGGGATATAGACAATAAACAAAATTGTCAGCTAGTAAAGCACACACTCTGTAAACAAACAGAAAGGAGAACTGGCTTGTTAGTAAGTGACTGGACAGGTATTTGACACTGGGTGATCAGGAAAGGCTCCTCTGAGCCAGGGTCATTAAGGAGCCAGCCTCAGCAAGATTCTACAGAAAAGCATCCCAGGCAGAGCCTTTGAGACTCTGCCAACATAACCCCAACCACAATTCAGTTTCATCTTCATTGCCCTTCTCTTCAGTGGCAACAGACTACTCCTGGTTCCTCAACAGGTCATACTCTACACCCTCTCGCTTCCTTATCTTTCCTCTGTCTGAAATGGCCTCTGCCCATCCATCTGCCAAACTCATACAAGACTCAGTCCAAGGTTCCGTGAAGACAGATGTTTTCTATTCCCATGACCCAGGGCTGTGCCCGCCAGCACTCAAGAAACCACTCACCTCTTCAGCCTTCCCCCTCTGTGCCACCCTACTGATGTCTTCATGTAACCGTGGTATTTCCATAAAAGGGGGAGGGTGGGTTCCGTGTTCCCTGCCCCCATTTAAATGCAGCCTTGCTGCACTAGCTACTGGGAACGAAGGGGCGGAACTGAGTGGCCAGGTGAAGCTATACAACACAGAAAGCAGGTGAGCGCTAGAGAGACACAGAAAAGGGTATACATGAAGAAGAAAGGCTTACTTGCTTCTGGGCTTTAGACTTGCATGAGAGATTTGAAGGAGACACATGGATGAGAGGCATGTAGACAGGTGGAAGAGACATGGGTGAGAAACATATAGAGAGGCTGAAAACACCAGCCATTACCTTGATTTGCACTTGGATTTTTCTCCTTTCATCCCAGACTTGCTTGGCCTCTTTCTTCCCCTTCCTAGGTTTCCCTGCCAGAAAGTACATTAGATTTGTGGCAAGCTTTTGGGCTTCAGCAGCCCTGCTTTGGGTGAACCCTGTTTAGCTGGACATTTACCCCTAAGGGGAAGGGCAGCTTTGGGTGTTTTACCGGGAAACTCATTATTCTTTCTTCTCTCTCTGTACACACTAATTCTATTAAAGTTCTTTTACACTGAGTATGTTTTGTTTTCGTGTGCATGGATGGCTGGCTGGTCCCAAGTTCGGGGGTCCCAGGGTATCTCTCAGTCCCCACTAACAGTCACATAATTGTAATTTTGTATGCCAAGTCTGTCCATTTTACTGTGAGTTCTGGAAGGTATTTTGGAATTCACAGAGCCAAACACGATGTCTGGTTCACAGCAGCAGGTGATTAATAACTATTAAACAAATGACTCAATCATTGAACCACCTTTTTTTTTTTCACTGTATAACTATTTTTACATCTAATCTTTTAGAGGCAGGAATTATATCTTATTCATTTATCACTGAGCCTTATATATCACAAATATTCTGTAGCTATCGGATTACTCAACTGAATTTATAAAGCAAAGACCTTTATAACCTACAATGCAGGTAATAAGCAGAATGTTCTGTTTCATCCTAATAGTGCAAGAGATGACTGGTATCTATACCACAGATCTCAGGACAGCATTTAAGGGAAGATAAGTCTTTTCGTTAAGATACTGAACTGTAGTAAAAGAGACAAAAACCAGAAAGTCGATTCAGCATTCCCTCTGGTAACTACACACAGTAAGCAGAACAGTAAAAGATGATCCCCAAATTATTTAATTCAGCCAGGTGTTAGATTTTGTTATTTCTACTCAACATAGCTAATTTCTGCTATGTGAAGGGCAGTTCTACTACAAGGTAGTTGTTTACCTTACAGACTCCCTTAACCATATCACATTCTTAGTTTTCACATACTAATAGTCCATCTGCTCATAAATTCTCTTAATAGTTCTCTTCAACTGGCTATCTAATATATACAGTGTATTCACCTGAGTCTACAATGCTAGGAGACAAAGTCCAGGTTGCATTATAACGTCTGTGAATTAAAACACGACACAAAATTGAGCACGCTAATGAAAAGAGATACAGATATGCCCCTCTAAAAGTAACTTTCAGAGGTTAACACACAGGCTATAAGGTGATTTAACAGAATCAAGCTTAAGGAGCTAGCTACTTCCACTTATTTCTATCAGCAGTCATAACTAGTGATATTGGATAGACAAAACAAAAACTATTTGGTAACTAACATTAAGTAGTTAATTAAAAAACTCTATAGACGCAGAGGTATAATACAGAAGCTTGTCAATAACAGGTACATGCTGTCTATTCTTCCAAGTGTCCTAGGAACAACCGGTTATCACCACACTTACACAACCACTATTCTCAGGTGTAAAGAGTTTATTATGTAAACTGCCGATTATAAAGGCTCTCTGCTTCTCTTTGTCCCTCCTGCTGGTTCTTTTAAGGCCTATTTGAGCTCCCAAAATATTTACAGGAAAAATAAAAATTTAAATCCAGGTCAATAAATTTTCCAGAATAAAAATCACAACAAATATGAAAGAAAAACAAAAACTTCTTGGAGAATTGGGAAATAATTCAGGATAAAATTCTTTGAAAATTTTTATTTCAACTACCCATGCCTTTACCTTTATGATTATCACAAATAAGAGACAGTGATTTTAACTATACTGTCTAAATAAGCCTGCAGATTTGACGGTATCATAAACGTTGAAACCTTCAGAAGCATCTACTTCTTAATATTGAGGTTTTGCTCCTGCTATATAGTAATAATTTATCAATGTCCAGTTGTATATAAATGTCTCACACCCTCATCTATTTAAGGAAAAGCCTATACTCAATAACCTCATAAGGTTTCCTTGCAGGACAAGATTCGTGGGCCTATGATATCATAGTCACATAAGACCTTCCAACTTAGAAGAGGTTCACAACGATTTAATGCTCTGATGTGACAGACTTGAAATTCCTAGCAGTTTAATGTAGGGGGCTTCTCATTTTCATTTTGCACTGAACTCACAAATTACATAGCTGGTCCTGTACCTTGAAATTCTAACTCTCTGTGATGAGAGTACACCTTTCTAATTCCAAGAACAATGAAGATAAAAAAAGCAACAGAACTGAAGTGACCTGTGTCCTACAAGCTTAAGAATGACTTTCAGAACTATCTTCTATTTCTATTAAAAAGAATCAAAAGTACATTTAAGATAATACAAATCCTAGGGATTAATTTCATTTTTAAATATAAAAATAGGAAATATTATCTGGGATGTCATCATTACAACATATAGATTCAAAGTAGAGAGTTCCTAAAGAGACAGGCAGTAACAATCAGCTTGTGAGAATCAGTATCAAAAACTTAATTCACTTCAGGGCCTACCCAGTGGCGCAGTGGTTGAGCGCTGGGTTGCGAAGCTGCCCACAGCCTCTGCAGCGCCAGTTCGATCCCCGGCCACCGGGCGAGGGTCCCACATGGCACGCAGACCTCTCCTGCTGTGCCTGCTGCTCCCCTCAGCAGTGTACTTCGTCAGTCTGCCTGCTCTGCTCTCCCCTCTGGCTCTGGTGAATTCTCTCACCCTCCCGCGCTTCTGACTGTACCCAGTGCTTGTATAAATAAATAAATCTTTAAAAAAAAAATTAATTCACTTCATCTGCTCGCTACCAAATGCTCCTGATGACATCTACTTTTCCCACTTTCATTTTTTAAAATCATTCTTTTCCAGAAAAAACCTTTTTTTCTAGACAGTCCCAATGATATCTAAGATGTTAAGACAGTAAAAAATTAACACAAAATTTAGAGCTGTAATTAAAGCAAATAATCTATTATATGTCACAGTTCTTACAACTCATATATTTAACACATAACTAAACAAAAGAGGCTCAACAGCCACAATGAGCTTGTTGTAAAATAATCAAAGAGTAAACATGACTCCGAAGAAGTCTGAAAAAAAGGCAACTTCCACTGCAGAAACAACACTGTTATCCCAGAATACACATAAACTGGCAGCTCTTTTTCTGACCAGAATTTTTTTTGTACAAATGTTCCATTTCATCCTAAGTTTACTGTATAGATATCCCCTAAATATCTAATACTAATACCACAGCTAACCACTAGTACTAGACAAAGATCAGCTTTCCGAAGAGAGATGCAGAGGAGTGGGAATGAGTATAATAATTAAAATAAAACAAAAGACCACTGGTAATTCAGTCAATGAACAAAACTTGCTACATCAACAATGTCCCCTCAAGATTTTAGTTTTGCTGAAACTAGGTAATTAGATTTCTGGAAAGCTGAGGCTTATCGTGAGAAGACTATTATATAAATAAAGCATGGTACATATAGTTATGTGTATATTGTATATGCATACTGCCCTTTACTGTGGCAGGTCTGGGGATTTGCTTTTAGAAAGCTTTTACTGTTTAGTGACACGGAAGAATTAAGTTCTTGTAAGAAAGGATATCTGAATTTGGACTGACAGTGCCCCTGCCATGGGTGGCGAGTTTAGTTAGGACCAAGGTATGAAGAAGTGCAAGACGAAGAAGTGCAAGATGCAGACACCATTCTTCTCTGATCAACAGATGTAAATTCTAATGGAGTACTTTATAGCTTTAAGGAGGATCCTTCATTACTGCCTTTATCAGAGCTTTTATTTACTTAAACATGTCTCTGCCAAACTGAGCTACTTGAGGAAGGAGATCAGATATTTCATTTTTATGTCTTTTCAATATCAAAGACTGGAAGCATGTACAACAGACACTAACAAAATTTTTAGAAAATGAATAAATGAGTAAATCTTTTAGTTTGCCAGCAACTCAGACATAATTAGGCTTGAAATAAAAGAAGAGTTCAGACTCTTTTCATAATAAGGCACAGGGACACTCTCAAGAAACAGAGGTGATTTTCAACATACACATAAAGCACATTGCAAGGTGTCCCCAAATATTCATACCCTTCTACGGTTACAGAACCCCCAATCTTTCTGGGCACATGAACTACTACAATAAAGATAAATTTCCCAGTCTCAAAGTTAAGTTCTAGTTGATATGAAAGAAGTTTTGTGTGCAACTTCTAGAGGTGTCTACAACAACAGAACATGCCCCTTCCTCCACCCTGCTTCGTGAAACATAAATGTGATAGCTCAAGCTCCACTTCGGATCTTAAGGATAAAGACTGGGCCCTGAAATGGCAGGTAAGGAACCTGGGACAACCAGAGCTCACAAAACCATAAAGCCATACAGTAGCTGGTATTAATAAACACGAAAGCAACTGAAATCTTAAAGCAAGAGAGTCCTAACTCAGCTTTAAAGTTTAGCTAGAAAAAAGTATCTAGCAGAGGCCTAATGTAAGCACTTAGAAGTTACTTGGTTTCTGTTTTGTTTTTAGAGATAATGTTGGTATACAACACTATGTATGTTTCAGGAGTTCAGGTTCACACCTTAGTATGTTACCACAGCATACCCAACACCAAAATACCAATAATCCTCCACCTCAGTCCTTCTACTCTTGCTCTCAGTGACCTCCCACCCCCCCAACCCTGTGCTCGCATCAGTTCTGCAGTAAGATTCCCAGTGTTTATTTTGGTGTGATTTTGTCTGTTCCTTTGAAAAGTGGCTGGTTTTAGGATTGTCAAATGTTGTCAATTACTGGGGCCTCCCTGGTGGTGCAAGGGGTTGAGTCTCAGCACTATCAAGCTATGGGCAGCCACTGCAGCATGAGTTTGATCCCGTCAGGGAGCTGACTCATATGGTGCAGCAGACCTCTCCTGTCTCGCCCACTGCTCCCCTCAGCGGTATATTTAAGTCAATCTGCCTGTTCTGCTCCCACTCTGTCTCTGGTGAATGCTCTCACTGCATGCACCTCTTGCCTGCCCCCTAGTTCTTGTATGCATAAATTAAATCTTAAAAAAAAAAAGTTGACAGTTACTAAGGTGAAAAGATGAATACAGGGTGAAATTCTGGGGCAAGTATTTTAATGAGATCACTTTCAATGAGTAGTGTGATGGAGCGTAACCTCAGATTCAATGGTGCTATCTACACAAGGATATAAAGGGGGTAAATGCCCTTTACACTCTCCTGGGTGGAAATTCTTTTTCCCTAGGTCAGCACATTTTAAACCACAGAAGGTTCAAGTTCATAATGAATTCTTGTTATGGTTTAATAGTATGTAACGGCAGAGACTTTATTCAGAAGTTAGAGAACAGTATAAAAGTTATGCAGCTGGCTTGGTTCTGGTTTAAAACTCAACAATTTTTTCCAGGAATTCTATTTTTACCATCCTAGTCTACATCACTAGATCCCAGTCTACTTTGACATGTCAACTGTTTCCACCTTCCTACCCAATCTGAATCAAGCTATTGTTTTCAGTTCTCACGTTGTGACCCATGCTTAGTGCTTTGGGCTCCTCTCTGCTTTGACATGATCTACCCTAGCCTCTCTATTAGTCACCTGGTGTTCTAAATTCTCCCAAACTCTTCCACTACTCTCTACAGTACCCTCTTTCTCCAAAATACACGTTCCTACCTTCTTTCATTTCTCAAAATACACTCCAATTTAACTTTTAATAATGCCTACCAGTAAGTCATATCCAACTGGTGATTTCTTTCCCCTTAGCTTATTTATCCTAATTCACATACACATGAAAATATTTGAGGCAATTCTCACCTGACCCAGAATATCCATGCCTTTCATTTATAACATTAAAACAAAAAATACTGGGGCGGAAGAATTACTTTTCTCTGTATACATTTTGGCACTGTCAGGATATTTTACCATATAAGCATGTTACTCTTTCTACTTAAAAAAAAAAAAACAAAAAAAAACCCTCCCATTATTATTTAACAATGCACAAAAATTGCCTTAGTCTCCTTATTCCTCAAGAGTGTTTTTATGCAGAAATATGTGGCCATCATTATAAACCCACACTAGCTAGTCAGCCAGATGAAGTCCTCGCTGTTCTGCTGTACAACTCCTCTCCTGTACTTCCCTCTTAACCACCAGACACAATCCTGGTCTCAGCCTCTCAGAGACACCTCAGTCTCAAGGTCTCTCCACCTCACTTTCACCTCATATTTCTTTTGTTCTACTCTCTCAAAGACCCCTTCATCTTTTCAAGACTAAAAACCTCCACTTGTAGGCCCTTAATTCTGTCCCTTTCCATAGCTTTGGAAGCCTGTTCACAGACACTCTTTCACACTTACCAACTGACTCTGCTAGCCATTTTTTCCAAGGTAACTTCAGGACAACCTGCACCTAGAGATGAGGGTTTTGTCCTTCCCCTCCCCCCAAAAAACCAGACTGTTAAACTTGAATTGCCAACCTTAAAAAACCAGGAAAATTTTCTTGAAAATCAAGATTTCTGACTTCTGTGGTAAAACAGGATCCTCTGCCACCACTGAGTGATCACATCCAAGTAGCAAAATTGTAACTGCAGATAACTACCCCTTTCAATGGGACAGTTGCAATGTCCTGGGTACCAGAAACCCTCTCCTTACTGTCCCCCCCACACAGACTCTAATCACTTTACTTCCCTGGCTCTCATAGGCCACACTCTATTGCTTACCAGTAATAGGCTCTGCTTTTTCCTATTCTAAAAAATACTTCCCTGAGCTACCCCCAATGTCCTTTCTCTTATCCACAATGACTTCTCAAGGACTGGTCTACATTTACTGTCACCACTCATCAATATGCATTCACTCCTACTTTCTTGTAATTTGATTTCTGCTGTTACCTCTGCTGAAACTACAGGCAGAGAAAGCAAGAAAAAGGAAATATTTTTACACTCTTGCCGGCTCAACTGCACTGGAAATCAGTGCTGGTCATTCTTCACAGGGTCTCCTCCATTGGTTTCTAATGCCCACTTCTAATTCTGCTGAGGAAATCATGTAGACCTTGCAAAGGTTAGACACTTAAAAATACCTCTGAATGCCATAAGAGCTCTGGTCAGCATAACCTTCTCTTTAAACTCCTTTTTTTTTTAAAGATTTATTTATTTATTTATACATACATACATACATACATACAAGCACTGAGTACAGTCAGAAGCGTGCGAGGGTGAGAGAATTCACCAGAGCCAGAGCGGGGAGCAGAGCAGGCAGAAGGAAGTACACTGCTGAGGGGAGCAGCGGGCGGCAGGAGAGGTCTGCGCGCCATGTGGGATCCTCTTCCGGTGGCTGGGGAGCAGCCAGGGATGGAACCAGTGCTGCAGAGGCTGCGGCAGCTTCGCAACCCAGCGCTCAACCAACAGCTGCGCCACCGGGGAGGCCCAACATAACCTCTTATAGCACTGCCACCAGCCAACCCAAGTCATAGATTTTCCTCTCAAGGAATAAAACAAGACCACTACAGTCAGTCTAAACCCAACCATAGATTAAACCTTTTTTAAGTGTATTCAACATTTACTGATCTTTTACTATAGGCACAGTAAAAGAAAGTGCCTACTCTTGCCTAAGGAATTCACAGGCATAAGGGACGCAGATGATAAACTGGAAGTGTTAACATGTCACATGATAGAGGAAATAAAGAAACCCATATTGAAGGCTAGGAAGGACCAGAGCAGATTACTAGGAGAAACACCAGAGCCATCCTCAGTCTCAAGACAGATCTACTACCACCATTTTAGTGTAGCTCTCCTGCAAGAGTATTTTAATTGGTCTCCATGCCTCTCCTTAACACATCCTATGCTCTAGCCCAAATCCATTCTCCACAATGAAGCAAAGTGATCTGCTTAAAATGTGAAGTAAAGCACCTTCCTGCTCAAAAGCTTTACAACAGCACTTGAGATCGAGGTCCTGCTGCATCTGTGAAATGCCAGTTTTTCTCCCTTCACCTCACCCCATTTTCTCTTGCAACAGGGTCATTCGGTCACACTCATCTTTCAGTTCCTTAAGCAGAATGGGTTCTCTTCTGCTACCTGGCCTCTGCACAAACCACACTTTTTACCTAGAATTCTCCTGCCCCCACTCTCTAGACTACAATCTTTGACTCTGAATGTCAGTGGAAATGTAATTTCCCCATTATTTATTTGTTAATTTTTGTCTGCCCCATTAGACTGTATGATCAAGGGCAGGGACCATGTTGTTTTGTGTTCACATTGTATTCACAGTACCTGCAACATAGCCAATACTCACTAAATATGTGCTCAATGTAAATGTAAAGAAATCTTTCTTCTTCTAAGGTCCTAATTGTAAGCACCACCTTGGGTTTATTTCTCAGTCTTTTCTGCCACGTTCACTTTCATCATCTCAATGCTAATGATTCTCATCCTTTTTAAAAAAAAAAAAATTATTATTTATACAAGAACCAGGGTACAAGCCAGATGCATGGGAGGGTGAGAGGATTCACCAGAGACAGAGCGGGGAACAGAACTGGCAGACTGAAATACACTGCTGAGGGGAGCAGTGGGCAAGCAGGAGAGGTCTGCTGTGCCATGTGGGACCCCTGCAGGCCGGCCAGGATCGAACCAGCACTGCAGAGGCTGTGGACAGCTTCACAGAGTGGCACTCAACTGCCTGCGCCACCAGGGGAGGCCCTAATGATTCTCATCTTCACCTCCAGGCTTGACCTCTCTTACCAAGATCAAGTTTATCAACTACAATGCCAGTAGATTAGTTGCACCTGGTCTGGCACCTACAGTTCAACATATCTTAAGACACTCATTAACTATCACCAAAGTACTGTTATTTCCATTACCACTAACAGTAGTATCCTCTTACAGATCAAGGGGCCGGATTCTCTTTTCTTCATCCATTAATAAGAACATCTAACTGATCGTGTTGATCAATACTGGAGTCAGTGGAGATCCTGTACCTCTAATTCCTCCTAACAATGAGGCAGTACCAAATGCCCTTTCCCTGTTGACACTGTGTTTCAAAAACTAAAACAGAGGAATAAATAAGATCCAGAATTTTATAACATGATATGAAAATTCCAGGTTTTAATCAAAAAGCTCTCCTCATACCAACAGCCAGAATGAAAACAAACTGAATAGAAAAGACTCAACAGACACCAACACCAAAATGACAGAGATGCTAGAATTCTCTGACAATGATTTTAAACAGCTGTGACAGCAGTCCAATGCTTAAAAGTCAATTTTAAGCATTCTTGAACAAAATAAAAATAAGTAACCTCAGCTGAGAAATAAGATATCAAGAATGAAACAGAAATTTTAGAGCTGAAAGATACCACAACAAAATAGGTACGTGAATGGGCTCAATAGCAGAATGTAAAGAACAGAGAAAAGGAACTGGAAGACAGAGCAAGAGAAATTAGCCAGTATGAACAACAGAAATAAACTAAAGAAGAACTGACAGTGCTTAGGAGCCTGTGGAACCATAACAAAAGATTTAACATTCAATTCCTCACATTCTTGAAAGTTGAGGAGAGAATGGGATGGAAAATGTACTAAAAGTAATAATAGTACAAATTTAGCAAGACACATAGGCCTGCAGTTCAGGAAGCTAAATGAACAGGATAAATCCAAAGAAATCCACACCAAGATGATCAAAATTAAACTTCTGAAAATGAAAGACAAGAAAAGTTCTAAGAACAGTGAGAAAAATGACACCTTAACTACAGACAAAAAGCTATTTGAGGGCCTCCCCGGTGGTGCACGTGGTTGAGCGCAGCGCTGTGAAGCTGTCTGCAGCCTCTGTACAGCGGATTCGATCCCGGCCAGTGAGGGTCCTACATGGCACGGCAGAACTCTCCTGTCATGCCCGGAGCTCCCCTCAGCAGTATATTTCGTCAGTCTGCCTGTTCTGTTCCCCGCACTGTTTCTGGTGAATCCTCTCACCCTCACGCGCATCTGGCCTGTACCCCAGTTCTTGTATAAATAAATCAATCTTAGGAAAAAAAAAAAAACTATTTGAATAGCAGAGGATTTTTCATCAGAGTAGTAGTATAATGCATTTCAACTGCTGAAAGAAAAGATCAACACAGAATCAGATACCCAAAGAAAACGTCCTTTAGGAATGAAATGGAAATCAAAACATTTTTATATGAAGGAAAACTAAGTGAATGTTACCAGCAGACCCACCCTAAAGAATGGTTAAATGAAGTTTTCTAAACAAAAAGAAATCTTAAGATATCAAGGGAAGACACATTAAGCAAAATCACAAGTGACTACACCTTCTTTCTCCATTTGAATTCTCTCAATTACATTTGACTGTGGGAGCAAAAACTGTAACACTGTGTGATATGCTGCTCCATAAAGAAAATATTTACAACTGTATTAAAATGGAGTGAGGGCAAAGGGATGGATGTAAAGGGAATTAAAATTTCTATACTTTACTTGAACAGGTAAAATGATGACACCAACAGATAGTGATAACTTAATGCAATGTCTAGAGCAACCAGTAAAGTTATTTTAATGTAAAAAGCTATACAAAGAAACACATGCAAAGACAATACAGAAAAGTAAAAATAGATTTCTTTAAAATGTTCAAGTAACCCACCGGAAGTCAGGGGGGAAATTCAAAAATCAAACCGGGAACAAAAAGGGCAGATTTAAGCCCTAATATTAGGTTGTCAGAAGTCATGATGCAGTTTTGCTTGAAAAACAGAAAAAATACATCTCATGACTTTTCCAACAACTCAATATTTAGACCTATAATTACATGTAATAGTGTAAAGGCATCAATGAAAAGACAGTGATTGATTGAGTGGATTTAAAAACATGACCCAACTGTATCCTATCTACATGAAACTTACTTCAAATATAGCTATATCCTCAATCAACATTGTGGGTAGATTTTAGAAACCTCTTTAAGCGAAAAAAGATAAAATGAAATCAATTTTACCATAGGTTAATTGATATAAACAAGAGTAAATTTTGGGTCAGGAAAAACATCACCAAACTTCTAAACAAAGACACCACACACACACACACACACACACACACACACACACACACACAACCCACTTCTGATATTAAACAATAATTTGTAGTCATTCATTCACTCATTTTCCAGCCCGTTTATTTCATTTCAGAGTCAAGGGTGTCCAGATTATATCCTGGCAGCTCAGGGCACAAGGTGGGAACCAACTCTGGATAGGAAGCCATTCCATTCAGCGTGCGCTCACACATACCAATTAACCTAACCTGCACATATTTGAGATGTGGGTGAAGCCAAAAAAGCCAGAGAAAACCCATGAAGACACAGGTAGAAAATACAAACTTCACATAGTGACCTATACCAGAATCAATCTTTTTTTCCCTCAGCAACACTGTTAACAAAATGTCATTAAACTAGCAATATTATTCAAAGATCTGCTGTCTAACAATATGAGCAGACTTAAAGTAAAAGAATGGAAAAAGACAAGGAAAGCAATCAAATGAAAAAGAAGAGTGGCTCTAATAGTATCAGATAAAATAGAATTCAGGGCAAAGAAAATTACTGGAGAAAGTGCAAAAACATTAAATTGCAGGTCCTCAAATGGCATCATTTTGTTTGACATCATTTTTGTTGTAATGATGAGGGAAAAATCCTGGCCAATGTTGAATGAAGCAACACTTTCATTGTATGACATTCTAAAATTGCATTTTCTAAGAACCAATTAACAACACTTAGTGAGGACTTAGTGTATAATAAAAAGGATCAATCCACAAGAAAACATAGCAACCTTAAATATGTATATACCAAACAGAGAACTGTAAGTATGTAAAGCTAATAATTAATATAACCTAAAAGGAGAAATAGACAAATGCCTAAGTAGTGTTAGAGATTTCAACACCCCTCTCTAAGCAGCTGACAGGATAGCTAGATAGAAAATCAGCAAGAATATAAAGAACTCAGCAACGCCAGTCAATAGGATCTAACTGACATTTACAGAATATTCCACTCAACAGAAGAAAACATATTCAAGTGTCCACAGTATACCAGAGCCATGAGCCTTAAAACAAATCTCAACAAACTTAAACCTAATCACTGTGTTCTCTAATCACAACAGAATCAAACTAGAAACCAAAATCAAAAGATAATAAGAAAACAGGAATAGATAATAGGATAAAAGGAAGAACTGGAAACTAAGCATACTTCTAAAATCATGGGTCAAAGGAAAACGGAATGAAATACTACTCATTAATGAAAAGGAATGAATTACTGATAAACATAACAACCAGGATGACTTTTAAGTGTACTATGTATACAGAATAGGGGGAAAAAAGCAATTCCAAAGGTACTTATTTTTGTTAAAAAAAAATCTTGAGGGGCCTCCCTGGTGGCACAAGGGGTTAAATGTCAGTACTATGAAGTGGTCCATCAGTACTATGAAGCAGTCCGCAGCCTCTGCAGCATGAGTTTGATTCCTACCAGGGAGGTACCCACACAGCACAGCAGACTCTCCTGTCTTGCCCGCTGCTCCCTTCAGCAGTGTATTCCAGTCAATCTGCCTGTTCTGCTCCCCACTGTCTCTGGTGAATCCTCTCACTACCACCCCCAACCTCTGCACTACACCCCAGCTCTTGTATGCATAAATAAATAAATCTATAAAAAAATCTTGAAATGACAAAGTTATAGAAATGGAGAACAGATTAGTAATTGTCCGGGCTTAGGGAGGTGTGAAGGTGGGTGGGGAAGTAGGTGTGGCATATAAAAGAACAAGAAGCAGAAACTTTGTGGTGATGGAAAGCTTCCTATTCTGGCTGTAACATTGACACTATCCTGGGCCTGATATTGTATTATAGTTTTAAGACGAGACCAGTGGGAAAAACTGACTTAAAAGGTACAAAGGGTTATTCTGCATGTGGACCCACAATTATATCACAGAAAAGTTTAATTAAAAAGTCAACCTTCACTCACTGATAGTCATCTAAATGCTAACACTCAACAGCACTTTATTAATCCTGGCTTTGTGCTGCTCACATAGTGAGGACACAGAGATATAAATGTAAAGTATTATTTTCAAAAACCACATGCTCAGGTATAAATGAATAGTGAAAGATTTCATAAAGGAGATGAAGATGAAATGTGGGCAAGTCCTGGAGTAAGTACTGCCAACAGTCTTTTCTTTATAGCACAAGTTGTAGTTACTAAGTATTTATCTGCATTTATTTGATCTGTTTAATGATGTCCCATCTCCAGTTATCTTGAGTATCTAGCACTAGGTCTGGCACACATTAAGCACTCGAAAAATACTGAATAAACGAACGTATTCATTTCTCATTCTCTATCAGTCAGACCCACTCCTTGTCCTCCATTAACTGACACTCCATTTGCCTTGGTTCCTCTCTGACCTGCCTCTTTCAGCTAATTTCGCCTTCATTCTTGCTCCTGCACCTCAGTCCAGTCCTTAATACATCATATAAATAAAAACTCAGTTTATTTTTTTTTATTTTTTTTATTTATTTGTTTGTTTGTTTGTTTTGTTTATACAAGCACTTGGTACAGTCAGAAGTGCGGGAGGGTGAGAGAATTCACCAGAGCCAGAGCGGGGAGCAGAGCAGGCAGAAGGACCGAAAGGTCAAGGACCGAAGGTCACTGCTGAGGGGAGCAGCAGGCAGCAGGAGAGGTCTGCGCGCCATGTGGGACCCTCCTCTGGTGGCCGGGGAACAGCCGGGGATCGAACCAGCGCCACAGAGGCCGCGGGCAGCTTCGCAACCCAGCGCTCAACCGCTGCACCACCAGGGAGGCCCAAAACTCAGTTTATTTTTAAACAGTGGTTCACAATAGCAATGTTGTATCGCTCTTCTGCATCTCAACCAATTAGCAACTACATCAAAAGAAATCTATTACTGCAAATAAAATACTAAAAGGTGTACATCTCCACACAACATGAACAAGTAAGAGCGGAAAGTTATCCCTGTCTTAACTTTACATTCTTGAATATGAGAGCCTTTTTCCAGAACTGGATGATCCTATCTGGCCTGTGAAAAGATGTACTTTAAAGAGAGCCAAGACTCCCTGAGTCTACCCAACCGATGAAAAGAAAAGCCTGAGAAACTATCATAGAGCAAAGACAAAGGAAACCCAACAAACTAAATGCAATGTGGTACCTTAGATTAGATCCAGGAACAGAGCGAGGATATTAATGAAAAGCTGGTGAATTTCAAATAAGGTTTGGAATTTAGGTATACACATTAAGATTCAAATTTACTAATATTATTTTTATATTATTAAAAAGATGGGATAGGGCATACAAGTGAGTCAGACCAGGGTAGCTGTGGCTTCAAGCTTAAAAGCTACATAGATCCACCTTCATTTTGACACTGGTAGCAAGCCCTCACCTGATACCGTAAGAATTAGCTTGACTGCTTGAGATTAACAACCAGTTTTGAGTTCTCAGCAGGCTCATTTATATATTCAACGAGCATTTACTGTGTGCCTCCTGCTTAGCAGGTGCTACGAAGTCTCTGGGGATACATGGTTGGAAAAGGAAGACACAATCTCTGCTCTCATAAAGCTTATACTCCATTGGAGAAAGCAGGCGTTTAACAAGTATAGGCATAAACAATGAGTGCTCCCAAGAGTTTTTCAGCCTGCTTCTTAAATGCCCTATGAAACAATGTATCAGAACATTTGTTAAGCCCAGTTATAATTGGTGTTTAAATAAGGTTATTTGTGCACACAAATAACATGGAAATCTTTCATGTTCAGTTGTGTGCTGGGACCTGAGACTTTGCATTTCTTCCAAACTCCCAGCTGATAGGGATGCAGCTGCTGGTCCCTAAACTACACTTTGAATTAGCATTGCCGTAAAGTATCAAGGAGACATCCTTCAAACTACGATGCAAAATGCAAGTTCCATAAAGGCAATTAACAGTTGGTCTCTCTTATTCAACATATACACCCAGAAGTTAAAACTACCTTACAGATAGCACTCAATAAATATTTATTTGCTGAATAAATGGATGTATGGTCTAGACAAGTGCTAGTTTTCAGTGTGACTAGGGGGGCTACTGAACACTGGAAATGTTGTCAGTAGATAATTTTCTTTAATTTCACTAGCCACATGTGGCCAGTGGCTACCACAGGGACCATTCCAGGTCTAGACATAGAAATGCTGTAAAGAGCACCGGATTCATCAGGCCTAGGTTTGAACCTCAGCTTTGCTGCTTAGATTTGAGACCTGGAAAGTTACAACTTCTTAGGGCCTAAACTTCACGTGCAAAATGAGGACAAGACACCCTGCTTCTCTGGGTTCTTGACAGGAAGTATTACAAACAAATGCATTAAGCATAAGGTGTGATTAAAGGTGACATTCTCTCTCCCCCAAGCCCCTCACAAAGACTACTATACCTACAGCCCACACCTGCCAGAAAAAGTTAAGGGTTAAGGGCATGTGGTTGAAGGGCTGGTTAGCTCAGTGGCTTTGAAAATTGAGGCCAAGGTCACCAGTTTCGAAGAGGGGGGACCCTCACTCAAGCAGGCTGAGAAGGTGGGAGAGGCAGTGACAATGCAAATCACCACCACTCCCGGCAACCTTTAAATGAGCGTGGCATTGATTACAGATGAGTAAATGACATTTCATTCATTCATTCTTCCAGGAAGGGCTGCCAAATAGCTAAAGCCCGCTACTCCCCAGGCACCGATATTTGCTAATTTAGGGCTAGATCCTGTTCCCCGGCAGTGGCCGGGGAAGCCCCCGCCCCGGGCCGCCCTCGTGTCCTCCCCTCCCCCGTCGCGCCGGCCCAGCGAGGGTCAGCCTGGCACCGCGGCTCCAAGTACCCGCACGGCCGGCCGGAGCCCAGAAGCCATATTTAGCCGTATATTTGGTCAATAAAACAAACTTCCGTCTTCTAAAGAAAAACGGTTCTAACTCAATGTCAAACTAGGACGGAAACTCGCCGCTCACTGCAGTTGCCAACCGGAGACGTCGCCCGTCCAGGAGCCGCGGAGTCCCCGGCCCGGCCCCCGCGCCCCGCGCGCCCGCGCCCCGGCCCCGGCCGCGCCGGTCACAAAGGGACGGGAGCGGCGGCCGCGGCCCGGCCTCCGCCCGGCCCTCCTCCTCCTCCGCCCGCGACCCCGCGCGAGCGGTCACGGCCCCGGGACGGCCCGGGCGCGAGCCGGCACTCACCTCAGTCCGCGCGCGCGCGGCGGCGGCGGCGGGCGCTCCTCAGGGCCGGCCCGGGCAGTCGCGGCGCGGTCCCGCGGGCCGCAGCGCGGGCGCTAATCTCGGGCCGCCGTCCGCCGCGCCGCCTCCTCGGCCACTGCCGGCGGCTCCCCCGGCGGGCGGGCCCGGCGCGGGCCCCGCCTCCGCCGCGCCCGCCCCCGCCTCCGCGCCGGGCCTGGGGGCTCGGCGCGCTACTCCGGGCGGCTCTGCATGCCGCCGCCGCCGCTGCCGCTCGCTCGGGGCCGCCTCCGCGCGGCGGGCCGGGGCAGCAGGGCCGCCCGCGCAGGCCGCTCGGGCGCGGTCCTCCCTGCGCGCGGCGTGCTCGGCGGCGGCGGCCCGTGCGGCTGCGCGGGGGAGGCGGGGGCGCCGCGCGCTCACCCGGATGCGCCGCCCCTCGCCCTTGCGGCGAGCCCACCGCGGGGCCGCGGCGCGTCCCTCGGGGCCGGGGGCCCGCGCTCCCGGCGGCCTGGGCTCGCGCGGGGGGCCCGCGACCCGGCCGGCCCCGCCGACCCGCCGGTGGCTCCCCCTGACCCCCGCGCGGACAAAGAGCCTGTCGCGGCAAGTAAAATGAAACTCGGGCCGTTTCTCGTCGAGCCCGTCAGGGGCGGGGAGGAAATGGAGGTGCCCTCACCGCGCCGAAGTGGTCCCGGGGTCGGCCGGGGAACGGGCACAAAACCGCCCCTGGCCCGGGGGGCGCGCCCGGGAGCGGCCGAGGCCGGAGTGGAGCTGGAGAACGGGCGGCGGCGGCGCCTTCGCGCGACCCGGCTGGGCCCCGCGCTGGGCGAAGGGGAGCCCCGAGATCCCGGACCCAGGGTGGGCGGCGAGGGGAGGCCAGCGACCGGCCCCGCCGGAAGAGGCAGCCGGGCCTCGGGGGACGGACGCCCCGGCCCCCCGCAGAATGGAAACTGGCTGGGGAAGCGTCTCCCGCGCCGTGCCTGAGGGGGCCCTGCCGGGGTGCCCTCTCGAGAACGCTGCTCCTCGGCCCTGTGCCGGTACCTGGCAGGAGCTTACCCTGGAGAAGACAAAATCCCGGTCCTCTTGTCCCTCACATTAGGCGTTACCAGCCGTTCTTTTAATAAATGAATTTTCTACTTAAGTCATTCAGAGGTCTGTGTCCCTTGAGTGCCCGCCAGGAACTGGAATGATAAAGAGACGAATGTTTACGATAGTATTTAAATGGCCCCATTAAAAAAGAAATAAATGTTACTATATGTTTATAGAAAGAACCAAAAGGCTGTGAGGAGGAAAACGTTAGCGAAGATTAACTCTGGAATTTATCCTATTTTCGGCTTATCTCCATTCCCCAAGTATACTAAAATTAAAGTCAAACGTTGCTTTTTAAAAAGTACTTATGTAATATTTTGAAACAAAGTGACTCATGATTAACCTTTTAATGTACCACAAGGAAACAGCACTTTGAAGTTTGGATCTCTTTGGTGAGTAGCACGCGTAGGGCAGCTCCATTGCTTTGCATGAGGAATCGGCATGAAGAGAATTTAGAAACCTAATTTTGGGGGTATTTGTGCAGCTGGTAATGGGAACTGTTTGGGGAAGTGTCTCCCGCGAAGTGCCTGAGAGGGGTCCTTCCATGGTGCCCTCTCAGAACATTGCTTCTTGCCACTAATTCCATTATCTAGCCGTAGCTTACCCCGGAGAAAACAAGCCCCGGTCCTCTTGTCACTTAAATTAGGCGTTAACAACCGTTCTTGTAATAAATAATTTTTCTAAAGTCATTCATGTTTCTGTCTCGATTGACTTCCCCAAATACCATATGTTAGGAAGAAGTCTATATAAATGGTATATCTGATAAAAGACTTCAAAATCTATGGAAAACCCTTACCACTCAATAAAAGTAATAATCCATTTTAAATTGGGTAAAAGAATCCAACAGACATTTTTTACCAAAGAAAATATTTCAGTGGTCAACAGTGGCTTGAAAAGATGCTCAATGTCTTTTGTCACTAGAGAATTGCAAGTCACAACCATTATAATGGCTATTGTAAAAAAGACAATCACCAATGATGGTGATGAGATAGAGAAATTAGAAACCCTCATGCATTGCTAATGGAAATGTGAAATGGTGCGGACACTGGGGAACGATTAAGTTCTTTAAAGGTTATACATAAAAATGCCATCTGACCCAACAGTTTGACTCCTAGATGTATACTCAAGAAAATGGAAAACATGTCCATATAGGAATTTGTATACAAATATTCATAGCAGCATTATTCATAATAACCAAAAAGTTGAAGCTATCTGAATGTCCAACAACTGGTGAACAGATAAACAAAATGTGGTATATCCATTTATGTTGTAACTATAAATATCCATGCAGAAGTACCTCAAATCATTAAGCTAAGAAGCCAGATGTACATGAGCACATATTGTGTGATTGATGAAATGTCTGGAAAAGGCAACTACAATATATAGAGTTAGTTGTTCAGTGGTTGCCCAGGACTGGGGTTGGGGGAGTGACTGCAATGAGCATTAGAAATTTTTTTAGAGTAAGGAACTTCATACATTTACTAAAAATTGAGTTGTACATTTGAAACTAGTGAACTTTATGGTACATAGATTTTTACCTCAAGAATCTGTTACACAGTGCTGTATGTCAATAAAGGAAAAAAATCTAAGTATCATTAAGTAGCCCAAGCTAATATAATACTTAATCAAGTTGCAAGTCCTTTGCAATAGAAAAACTTAATACAAATGGAAAATTGTAAAAGGTAATAAAATGCACTTTTTGCAACCAGTTGTGTATAACAAAGCACAAGTACTCTTGAACTCCCCCAATCCACCCACTCCTATTCATTCAAAAACTGTATCTTCACTTTACCCACTACAAGAACTACAAATGGAGTAGAAAAAAATGAGCATGTTTGAAAGCAGAAAAAAACTGGATGCCTTACAACAAAGAGAGGTATAAGGGCACTGATTGGGAAACGAAGGGACACTGATAGAATCTTTCACAGTGTTAGTCTTGCTTCCCTTTGGCCTTATGCCCTGAATTCACACGCTTCCTCCAGTTGTGTGCTTCCTCCAGATGTGTGGTTCAGTGGGAGAGCTGCCTTTCAGCTGTATAATGGTATGGTTTAGCATTTTTCATGATTTTATGAACTGTTCATTATTTCTGTGATTTTGCCATTGAAGAATATTCTAGGAAATTAAAAAGTGGAGAGACATCGGAAAGTGCACTATCAGGCCTCCCTGATGGTGCAAGGGGTTATGTCTCAGCGCTACGAAGCTTTCCGCAGCCACAGTAGCAGTAGCTGTAGCGCAAAGTGATCCCTCGAAAGGGAGCTGACCCACATGGCACAACAGATCTCTCCTGCCTCGCCCACTGCTCCCCTCAGCAGTGTGTTTCAGTAGATCCACCTGTTCTGCTTCCCACTCTGTCTCTGGTGAATCTTCTCACCACCACCGCCACCTCTGGCCTACACTCCAGCTCTTGTATGCATAAATAAATAAAATGAACGTTAAAAAAAAATTAGAAAAGAAAGTGGACTATCCCAAAAGATGCTGACCTGCCCTGACATTTCCTCACCATAGTGCTTGAGAAGTACTCCAGGAGAGCTGCTCCTATGAGTAAATTATTAGCTTAGTTCATTGTTTCTATAAAGCCTTTTAAAAATGATTGTTATCTAAATTACTGCTAATATCCTTTTAACTTATGAATGAAGACTACTTGTTCCCAATTAATGAGAAAGCAAGAGAATAGCACCTAGGTTGGATTAATTGCAACTGGGAGATTGTCAAAATCAGGGTGAAGTGCCCAAGAATAATTGATCCTTGTGGTAGGTGGTGAGGAGGAGAGAAGGGATCTGTTACACAGGGTTGCATATGAAACATCCTGACAAGACTGGAAAGAACAGAAGGTAGTGACATAGAAAGAGGGACAGACAAATACAAGCCCAGGAGTCAAGGGACATGAAGTAGGTGGTAATCACAGAACACATAAATGCTATCATTTTATGTTTTTTCTACTCTTTTACTTGGTTTGCTTTTCCAGCCAAATGCCTAGATACCCTGCCTGCTAGCTCATACCTCAGGAGCATGGGTGCACTTCCAGCTCTCCTTAACTCCCCAGCCCATAGTAGCACATCCTCACTGTCATGGCCACTGCACTGCTCTGCTGCCCAGGGAAAAAACGGGCAGGTTGGATGGAGGCCTGATCACAGTTTGGCTGATCCATTGGGTGGTGATCATAGGTCAGGTAGTGAGAGTCTGTCAGCATGGTGAGGGTGGTGCTGGTGGGGGCCATGGGGTGGGGGGCTGACAAAATGGTGGGCATAAGGAATCAGAGGATGCCTCACCTTGGATCTGGTGATAAGAGCCATAACTCTTAGGCATATGTGAGCAGAGGGAAGGTAATAGTGACAATAGTTGTGGTATGATTACCAGATGACTATATCCCAAACCCCAAATCCTGGTAGCTTAAAACTATACCAGTTTCTTTCTAGTCCACTGTCCGGGGCCCCGAGGAGCTGTGGTGCAGTAAGAATGCATATCATTAAGGAAGCAGCCAGTGGGACAAAGCAGCCAATGGGAGGAACGCATGTGTATAGCACACTATGTGCACGAGCCAGGCATGCAGGGAAAGTACCAACCAAAAAGAAGCACGCAGCCTGAACATGAGACACAGGCAAAGCGCAGGCGCAGCACAGGGTATATAAGGCATGTGCTAGAGGAAGTAAAGGTCCCCCGTTTTGTACCTTCTCATCCAGTGTGTCAGCCTCTCATTTCATCCCCAGCCCCTCTTCTGTGCCTCTCGAATCCCGCGGGTCCGGACAGGTGGCGCCCAACGTGGGGCACGGACACGAGGGACTCGCTGAGGGACCAGTCTCCGGATAAGACAGCCGTGCATTTACAGTAAGTGGGGGAGACTGGGAATCATGGGCACCGGTGTGTCCAAGGGGCAACTAGTGCGTGCCTTACAAATATTACTTGAAAATTACGGCACCCCAGTTAAGGTTCGGGCTGTGCAACTCTTGGTGGACACCTTGAGTCAGACCAGCCTTTGGTTCCTGAAACAGGATTGTGTGACATTAGATGGGTGGATCAAGGTGGGGGGAGACCTACAGTTACACAGGGATTTGTATGGTCAGGATGCTGTTCCCCCAACAGTTGGTAGTCCATGGCGGCTAATTAGGGATGCCTTGCAGACGGGCGGCAGGGAGGCTTGTGCCGGGGCTACCGCTGCCCTTTGCTCTGCCTGGGAGTCGGAAAACGACACCGGTGGGGCGCAGCCAAGACGGGCTCGACACCGGTGGGGCGCAGCCAAGACGGGCTGCCAGAAAGAGGGAAGCAGAAGGCCCGGCTGCCAATCCCATCCGATGACTCCTCCTCCGAATCCAGTTCGGAGAAGGAATCGGATGAGGAAGAGACGCGGCCAATGCCCAAGTTAGAGCCTGGGCAGCCGCTGCCATCTTATGACCCGTGGCCGCCACCATTTGCAATACCTACGGCACCTGGCGGTAGACGCTCCCTGGACCGCGTCTTTCATGAAGGACCAGGGACCACTGCCATTGCCGACCTTTTGCGAGCGATGAAGGACATGTTTATGTCCTCCTCGCATTTTAACCCTGTACATGAGGTGGGCGTTCAAGGCGTCCACCAGCGGGTCCATCAGGCTACAGATTTCAAGGACACAAAGATGCTGAAGGAAAGTGTGTCTCAGCATGGCCTGCAGAGCCCTTTCACTCAGTCCCTGTTAGATTCGTCCACAGACAAACATCCGACACCTGATGATTGGAAAAACTTATGCCGAGCAGTTATGACCCCTGGAGACTATCTTATTTGGAAGGGACTTTTCTTTGAGAATTGCGAGCGCATAGCTCGCCAAAATGCTGCGGCGGGTTTTCCTATCCGAAATAAAGACATGCTGTCCGGAGAGGGTCAGCATTCACAAAATGATGTGCAAAAGGACTACGATCCTGCCGTTTTCGCTCAAGTAGCGGTGGCAGCAAAGGCGGCTGGGCGAGCCATAGGCGATGGGGAGGGGCCGACATCAACCTAACTCGTATAGTGCAGGGAGCCTCGGAGCCATTTGCCGATTTCGTGGCTCGATTGATGATGGCCGCGGACCGTATATTGGGCAATACTGAGGCATCTCTTCCCCTTGTTAAACAATCGGCCTTTGAGAACGCAAACAAGTGGTGTCAGGATGCCATTAGACCCTGGAAGAATAGAGCCAGCATAGAGGACTACATACGACTGTGTAAGGACATCAGTGAGGCCTCTATAACAGGAAGTGTGATTGCATCAGCTCTGAGGGGCTCAGGTCCTACAAAAAAGAGGAAGTAATAACCGCACCTGTTTCGCCTGCGGAAAGGCAGGCCATTTTAAAGCACAGTGCCCCACTCTGGGACAGGCTATGATTCCTCCACCTAGTGCTCCAAACATGCAAAGAGTACCACCTGGTCCTAAAATCCCATCTTGTAGCCACAGGGCTCGTAATTGCCCCTGAAAAGCTACAGATGTTCCCACCTTTCCAATATCTAGGCCATTTTTTTTTTTTTTTTTTTCATGAGCCTTTTTTTTTTTTTTTTTTTTTTTTTTTTT
This sequence comes from Talpa occidentalis, assembly GCF_014898055.3. Lineage (NCBI taxonomy): Eukaryota > Metazoa > Chordata > Mammalia > Eulipotyphla > Talpidae > Talpa > Talpa occidentalis. Next base: position 29,613,537 of record NW_023601322.1, read on the forward strand.
AATAGAGGCATGATTTATTTATTTGTTTGCTGGTTTGTTTGTTTGTTTTGTTTATACATGCACTGGGTACAGTCAGAAGCGCGGGAGGGTGAGAGAATTCACCAGAGCCAGAGCGGGGAGCAGAGCAGGCAGAAGGACCGAAGTACACTGCTGAGGGGAGCAGCGGGCGGCAGGAGAGGTCTGCGCGCCATGTGGGACCCTCCTCCGGTGGCCGGGGAACAGCTGGGGATCGAACCGGTGCTGCAGAGGCCGCGGGCAGCTTCGCAACCCAGCGCTCAACCGCTGCGCCACCGGGGAGGTCTAGGCCATTTTTTTGAGGGTCCTACGTATAGACCACAAAAACTCCAGCTGGTGTGTGACGGTTTGCACACTCTGCATGATTTTCAGGTGCTGTGTGGGGACCTTGCCTGGCTCTGACCCACACTACAGGTCACCACCGGAGAGCTACAGCCCTTTTTTGACATACTTAAAGGGGACCCTGACCCAACCTCTCATAGAGATCTTACGCCCGCAGCCCGTGCCGCTCTGCAAACCGTAGACAAGGCTTTGCAAGCAGTCACCCTCCAACGTATTGAGTCTACAAAACCTTATGACCTACTTGTTTTTGCCAGTCACCTTACTCCCACTGGCCTGTTCTGGCAAGATGGACCTTTGCGTTGGATTCATCTTCCTGTTTTGCCCAATCGCGTTTTGAAGCCATATTTTACGGCGATTCATCAGCTCATTATGATAGCTTTAGATCTCAGCGCCTCAATCTATGGCAGACAAGATTGTTGTCCCTTACACCAAATGGCAATTAGAATGGCTCACCCGCCATGACACTGATTGGACTATCCTGCACTGCACATTCTCAGGATCTTTTGACAGTCATTACCCTCGTCATCCCCTTATTCCATTCTTTCAAGCTCATCCCGTCTGCTTCCCGAAGGCTGTTTCCACCACTCCTATTGCGGAGGCATGCAGTCTTCACGGATGGTTCGTCCACAGGGATGGCAGCCGTGTTCTCACGGACTTACCGCACCCAAATCCCGACACCACATAAATCTGCGCAGCTGGTAGAGGCCGTGGCCATTATCCACGCACTGCGGCATTTTTCAGACACACCTATGAACCTTTATACTGACAGTAAATATTTGGCCGTGTCAGTCCCGCTATTAGAGACCGTGGCATGCATTTCCTTACAGAGCCCCATTCAATCTCTACTCCATGAAATTCAGCTTCTCATACGGGAGAGAGCTCACCCCCTTTTCATTGGGCACATTCTTAGCCATTTGACCATCGCTGGTCCACTCACTGAAGGTAACCGTATTGCGGACTCTCTCACTCATTTCCACTGCCCTGCATTGCAGAGCACTCTTGAAGAGCACAAGGTCTTACATACCAGTGCCCGCTCACTAGCTGTTCATTATGGTCTTACCAGGGCACAGGCGCGGGATATCGTCTGTGCCTGTGAGCAGTGTGCTCCTTATACTCCTACCCCCAGAGTCAAAGAGGGGCAAACCCTCGTGGGCGCTTGCCAAATGATTTGTGGCAGATGGATGTAACACATTTTTCTGCTTTCGGCCGTTTAGCTTTCATCCATGTATCTGTTGACACCTTCTCTGGATTCATTTTCGCCATGCTCCATGCTGGCGAGGCGACCAAGGATGTTATTCTCACTTGCTCGCCGCCTTTGCAGCCCTCGCCAGCCCTAGGGCTCTGAAGACCAACAATGGCCCTGGTTATACCAGCAAGGCTTTTACTGCCTTTTGCAGTCAGCATGCTAGACAACATCGCACTGGCATTCCTTACAATCCCCAGGATCAGGCTATCGTGGAGCGCATGCACGCCACTCTAAAGTCCATGCTTGAAAAACAAAAGGGGGAGTATCGATCCCTCAAGGATAGATTAACCTTAACGTTATTTACCCTAAATTTTTTAATGCTGGACTCTTCTTCCCGCTCGGCGGCAGATGGTCATTGGACGCTGGATGGCCGGCCTCCCTTACGTACCGCCAGGTGGAAAGACCCATCCTCAGGGGATTGGCAACCGTCCGCGCTGGTGTTAACCCAAACACCAGGCAGTGTTTGTCTTTTCCCTAGGTCGGCTGACCGTCCCATCTGGATACCGTCGTGTTTGGTCTGGTTTCTCTCCACCCCCCCCACCCCGCCCCCGTAAATCATGAAGATGCAACCTGTGCACCTGCGGATCCTGATGTTGCTCTTGATGACCCTGACAGTGACGGTGTCGGGGGGAGATCCGCTGGGCAGTGACGCACCATCCGCCGCTCCTGCTTCCGGTTCACCGACATGATGGCTTACTCCCTCAAGTCTTCGCCACAAATCTATCTACTGGTCTTCCCTCCATTCCTTTCGAGGATTCGGTCACCAACATCACCGCGAGTTGGAATTTCATGGATGCCCTTTGCTTTCAATATGTTCCCCAGGTTAACTGGACAGAGGGCATGCTTGACAACCTTTCATGTATTGCTCTGACTAATGTGTCAATAGGGAATTTCAAGGGGAGCTGCTCTGGGGGTACTATGATAGGTTTGTCTGGGGTCCTGTCCCCTTTCAGGGCAAAGAATAAAACGGTGTATGGCTGGAGTGCCACTCCGGCTGGACAGTGTTGGGATTCCAATACTGATAATACCTGGTTAGAGAGGAGTAACATGCGTTGGCATCATTATATTCCCCGAGGCAATCAGTTCCTCACCCGTGATGGCTTGGTGTTCTGGAGTCCTAGACCTCCTCCAGACAACACATCCCACGTCCCCTTCCCCTGGGTCTTCCGTGCCCCAAACCAACACGCTCCGGATGCGTTCACCGGATGGTATCTCTGCAACAACAGATCTTGCCTTGATTGGAAGCCATTCCGTTTTGCAGGGGAAAGTGCTCAAGCCCTCAACAGCACCTTTGCCTGCAACTGCTGTTCTCACGGTTTTGAGAGTACCGTCAATATCACACGCAACCAGACAGTCCCTATTCAGAGCGGACTCTGTGTGAAACCCCCTTGCTTCCTTCTGGTAGCCAATACTACCCCTTTTGATACATCTAGGACCCTTAATTGTTCTGCCCTCCCTTGTCAGCTTCGATCATGATTGGAACGTGTCACAAGGACACATGCTGGTTGTCATGCGTTCGCCCGGTACTTTGTTGTTGCCGGTCAACATTAGCAACCCGGCCACAGCCATCGTTATCCGTCATAAGCACGATTTTGGGGTTACTGCAGCCTTGATAGCCGTCACTGCAGCAGCTGTGGCGGGAGCCGCGGTGGCCTTGTCCAATACCGTGGCCACGGGCAGACACTCAACACCTTATTCTCAGAGGTTGCGGCCGCTCTGTCTACCCAAAATGCCATTAACAATCATATCCATGTAGGAATGTTGAATTTAAATTAGCAGAGTTGCTTCAAGAAGAGATAGACATGCTTATGTTAACTTCCCATATTGCTTGTATGCCTACCTACCGGTATACCTGTGTTACGCCAGTTATTCTATATACTCATTCGCAAGTTGTGCAAACCCTTAATGCTGCCCTGCGTGACCCCTGGAGTCAGCAACTTTTCAACTATACCCTACACCTCGCTGAGCAGATAGTCACTGTGAACTCCACCAAAGTGGAGGTCATGCATCCTGACAACTTCACCAACTGGCTCTCCAGAGCCTTCTCTTTCATGAAGGTTTGGAGTGGATTGGGCCTAATGGCTGCAGTCCTTCTTGTCAGCTTGTCTGTGGCATTGTACTTGTTGATTCGCCACGTCCAACACCGCCGCGTGTTAAGAGTGGCTCTACAACAGGCACAACGGGCCCCGGCACAACCAGATAATGTCTGGAGAAACATTGCTCTCCGTGCCCTGTGAGCCAATGACGGGTAAGAAGACGTTGCGGGCATACCAACCTAAGACAGCACCATTGTGCAGACACAGCAGCTGCGATGACGGGTAAGGATGATACTGTGAACGCCTCCACCTAAGACAGGCCAGGTTCGCACTTAAATAAAGAAGGGGGAGATGTCCGGGGCCACGGCGAGCTGTGGTGCAGTAAGAATGCATATCATTAAGGAAGCAGCCAATGGGACAAAGCAGCCAATGGGAGGAACGCATGTGTACAGCACGCTATGTGCACGAGCCAGGCATGCAGGGAAAGTACCAACCAAAAAGAAGCACGCAGCCTGAACATGAGACATAGGCAAAGCGCAGGCGCAGCACAGGGTATATAAGGCATGTGCTAGAGGAAGTAAAGGTCCCCCGTTTTGCAGCTTCTCATCCAGTGTGTCAGCCTCTCATTTCATCCCCAGCCCCTCTTCCGTGCCTCTCGAATCCCGTGGGTCGGGACAGTCCACACTACGTCGTTTGAGTGTAAGCAGTGGCTGCAGTCCAAGCTGAAAAATTCAGTGCAGACATATTCCTTGGCAGGAATAAAAAGAGAAGTACATGGTGAGGGCGGGGAGAGAGGGTTTATGAAAATGGTTTCCTCCAATGCTTACATATTATAACTACAACTTACTTTAAAGAACTATATACCTTAAATAACTAGCATATCAAAACCAGGAAATTTACATTGGTACAATGTATGTGAGTGTGTTTCCATGCCATTTTGTCACATGTGTAGATTCATGTAACTATCACCAGAATCAAGATACCACAAAGATCTCCCTCAAACTGCCCCTTCACTGTCACACCACCCCTCCCACACACACAATCTCTAAACCCTGGCAATCACTACCTTTCTCCATCTCTATAATTTGGTCATTCCAGGAATGGTATTAAAATGGAATTATACATTAAGTGACCCTTGAATCTGACTTTTTTTTCTTAACTCAGCATAATACCTTTGGGTATAGTTGTTTTGTTTTGTTTTACTTGTGCTAATCACTCCTTCAACAGGGCCAGGATGAAAGTCCTGGCTCCATATCGGGTCTTCTCTGACAGCACCCCCACGGGGATTAAGGAGGTCATGAGGTATCACAACAGGGATAAGGTGGGAATCAAGGCTCTCCTCAACCTTTGCCACCTCTGACATGAATGAGGTCACATCTTTTTCTGCAGTGTTTGGCTAGAATAGGGCAGCTACTGTCTGAAAATTTTCTAGGTTGCTCCTTTACTGGCCCTTTGACTAGAGAGAGCGGACATATCCTTGAGTTAAAGAAAAAAAAAATCTGTGGTGTTTCCAGCTTGCCAGCTTCTCCAACACTCAGTACAGGATATATGAGGCAAAAGAAAATCCAGGGGGCACATCACCCTGTCATTGTTCAGATCTTAATCATTTACCTTCTCTCTACCTTTCACAGTCTTCTCACGTTTGTTTCATATACAATGTCCAGTGCTTTGGGCTGCTCTTAGTAGGGATTGTGCAACATCCACTATTCCATCTTGGTCTAGAGCTGGAAGTTGAGAATAAGGTTTTAAAACATAAATTAGAGCAGGTTGCATATTATTCCTATAAAAATGTCATTCCCAGTTTGCATTCCAATAGATTTTCTTGAGTCAGAGAGAAAAGAGAAGATTATTTTGTTGGTACTGATTACTCTGTCAGCGGGGCTGGAATGAAAATCCTCGCTCTTCAATTGGTCCACACACACACCCTCTAGACATTTACATAGGTTGCAATGTTTACTGTATGAACAAATCCTGGGAACTGTGGAATCAGAGATTCAGTGGAGTGTGAAGTCAGCAAATATTGAGGAGTGAAAACATTGAGACAGACTGTGAGAAGGACAAACCTGAAGCACTGCAGGTGGAATGGACCTTGCATTGAAAAGGCTGAGGATGGACCATATGGACACATGGTACATGAATGAAGGTGAAGAATGTATCAGCCACAAATGAATATAAGAAACTGAAAACCTAAGAAAGTGAAAAAAAAAAGACAAATTATCAATATGTTTTTTTTAATTGTAAGGAAAGTAGGAATCAGGATAGAATGAAAACTAAGTCAGATGTAAACATCATGAAGGGCAATGCAAGCAAGTCTTAATTGGCAGTAGATTTGGTAAGCATTGTTTAAAAGGAAATCAGATTTTGACCTGAAGCTATAATGAAGAGCAATGAAAGAAATGATAGATCGAGAGAGGTAAGATGACCAAAAATTTAACTATGCATGCATATGAATTCATGGTATTGTCAGATAGCATGCATCTAGGAAGATTCAATGAAAAAAACAAAACACGTTAAGTTACTCAGTGGGGAAAGAACACTGCAGGTCTTTTTCAGCTAAGAGTGGCTTTCAGAGGATTTATGGTCTCTACTTTCCCCAAGTTATATATTCCAGTCCCACAGGGCACTGTTCTGTCTAAATAATGATCTACAGACTTCTAACAAAGGAGCAAGGCACTGCTTTTTGTAAATTTAGGCCCAAGGGATGTGGTAACAAACAATATGAGTAATAGTAAGACCTTGATATATGCCAGACCACGTGCCTAAGGGTCCTTAAGATCGTTTCTACCAGCTCTAAGGATTCTGTTTGCACCCAATGCACAGCCCTGCACTATTGGCCTTCCTAAAATACTAACTCATGAAGCCACCTTCTGTCCATAGATGTTAGTGAAGACTGCCAGGCCCTTCACTATTTAATTTCAGTCTCACCTATCCCAGACCATTTGCTCCTACCTACCCATAAGAATCGTCTTCTCCAGCCACATGATATGCTTCACTGTTCCCCACTGTCCTTATTTGTTATGCTTTTTATTTCTTCCATGTCTACTTTCCTTTTCTTAATTTGTACTTCTATCACTTTTTTTTCCCCTACTTCTATCTGGTTTTCCTACTTCTATCTTTTCAGTCTGGTTGATCTTCCCTTTTATTCCCCCTAAATGCCTATAATTTCATCATTATGTCCCAACATAAATTAGTCTCCTGATCATAGTGTTGCTATAATGTTTTATCTGTTTAACCCTTATATCATTTCCTGGCTACTACTATTCACTATACTTTTTACATTTTAAATATAAAAGTAATACGTGCATATGATCAAAAATCAAATAGGACAAAAAGACATGAAACAAAAACTTGAATTCTCTCCCCCAAATAACTACCTTTAATTTTCCTTGGTGGTTGCCATGCCTATCTCTCCTGAAGGATACTTCCTTGAACTCTAAGTACTGTACTTACAGTTCCCATTCTTGGTCTGTCAACTTTGGATCATTTGTCAGTTTTTGTTGCCATGCAAACAATCCCCCAGTCATGGCTATGCTGGACTTTGCTAGTTTTGACCCTATCTATTTTCTCATCTGGAGACGTAGGATAAAGGAGCATCCATTATTTGGGGTATGTTCTTCTCAGGGCCTTACTTCTTAGAAGTAAGAAACCAAAATGCATAAAACATTTGAAAGCCTCTACTCAGTAGTAGCCACTGTCATTCCACCCATATTCCATTGTTCAGGATAACTCACAGGGCTAAGCCCAGAGTCAAGGTGGTAGGGAATGATGCTATCCAGACTCTACCAGGAGGCATGGCAAAAATCATATGATGAAGAGTGTAGATGTATAATCTGTTACAGGGAGGGAGCACAGAGTTGGGAACACTGAACCAAACTATTGATTCCTGCTTCTCAAAGAGAAGGTGTTGAGAGTTATTAACACCATCTCTATTTATTGCCTCTTCTCAAAGTTTGGTTTGTGTGTTATAAATAGTTCTTCCATTGGCTTACTTGTAACTTTAAATTATATAAAGTACTTTCTTCATCATTCAACTTTAGATAGTATCTCTCAAGTTTTCATTATGAAAATGAGGATATGTACAACCTCTCATACACCCTTACATTATACTTATATACTGTCTCTTTCCTTTCCATCTCATAACTCACCTATTATGAAGGTTTATAACATTTCCCTCCTGTATTGGAACTATAATTAAGTCTTCTATGCTGTGTGTAAAAGTTGATTCAGAAAGCTAAAATCCAATAAAAGACACTTAAAGTACTATAATTGTGTTTGTATTATTTTTTGCAGAATCAAAAAATATATTTGGGCTTGTAGAGAAGGAAATTAAACAATTTTCCCATTTATGTAGCCCCAAAATGAATATTTCAAAGCTGACATCAGAGGTTTCATTATTCACTACTGTCCATACACTATTCAGATTCAGGTTATGTGTAATTTGCTCTTAAATATAGGTCATGATTTTGACCATATTTGTTTTTTTCTTGTGGATCCACTCCTAGACCTCTAATGCCAGATCCCCACACTCATGATGAATGGTGACATGCTCTTCTTTCAAAGTGGATGAGAATAAATGAGATGTGACCCAAACGTAAGACACACAATGGTCCTCTCCACCCCCAAACAAAATAACTTAAGGGAGAATACCCCTTCCAAATGTCTTTATAATTTCAGTGTCTCCAAAGAAAATGAATAATCAAGGAATATTCTAAATAAATTAATATTAAGAAGCATGGAAAAAGAATCACTTCTTTTATACTAAAATCCAAAGATGCCTTAAGTTTATGTTTCTCAAACCTTATGTAATTCAGAATCTTTTGGAGAAGCTTGTTAAAACTAGGACTTTCCGGTTTCCACCCTTCGAGTGTCTGGGAGCAGGTAGAGCTAGTTCTGTCCACTCCCAGTTCCAGAGAGCTTCCAGAGCTTTGAGATTTTTTGGACAGGTTTTCTTCTGGCAGTTAAAAACCTGAGGGACTGTATTGCAAAAGAACAGCTGAATCTTCTTGCTAAACAGTTGCCACCAACCCCTCCCTCAAGAGGTGTTGCCATATTCTGAAGACCTTACAATGTTTATCTTTCTTTGCACATGTTAGTAACTTAGGGAACTTGTTGGCTAATTTAGAAGACATAGGACACTAACATTTTCCTTTGAGAGTTTTTTTAAGTGTCTTTTCAGACAAATGGTTGTAAGACAAATCTTTTTTTTTTAAAGATTTTTATTATTTATGCATATAAGAACTGGGGTACAGGCCAGAGATGCAGGTGGTGAGAGGATTCACCAGAGACAGAGTGGGGAACAGAACAGGCAAACTGACTGAAATACACTGCTGAGGGGAGCAGCAGGCAAGGCAGGAGAGGTCTGCTTCGCCATGTGGGTTGCTCCCTGGCCGGCCAGGGATCGAACCCTTGTTGCAGAGGCTGCAACAAGGATTGCTTCATAGTGCGTGCTTAACCCCTTGTGCCACCAGGGAGGCCCATGTAAGCAAATCTTAAAGCAGAGGAATTTGAAGTCCTAGCAATGAACGTTTATATGTACACATATATTCTAACACATACATAAACCACACTCTTACATATATCACATGTGCAACGGACTTTCTACTATAGATATGAGATCATAATGACATGAGAATGCAGAGCTTTCCTTTGATGCATGATTAATCAGATAATCTTCTAGTTACCAGAGAATGAAATAACTTTCAAGATAATGGGAAAAATTAGATAAAGTAATAGGATTTCAGGATAGAAGAAATAGTACGATCATTAAGTCCCACCCTATCTCTGGTGTTTTAATGTCTTCCTTGACACTCTAAGGTGGTCACCACCTCACTCTGAATTTCTCAAAAGAGGAGTCTGGCAAGATGGCAGAGTGAAGATGCTGGGCTCATGTCCACAACCAAATTAAACCTGAACAAAGACAACAACCTCCTAGCAATGAACGTTTGACGACTACATGTCTCGAGAGGCACTACCTGGCAGAAAGTGGTAGGGAAAACTGTAAAGTGTGTTTGGAGTGATACTGGGACAAGACAACCCATGAGCGGGGAGGGGGCAGCTTACACACAGCCTTTCTACAGTTGTGGACTGAAGAGCTCATGGCCACATCTGGGACTATACTTCATGCCTACCAGCCAGGGACTGTGCTGGAGAAGGAGTTCACCAAGTTGTGCAGACTGGAAGGCGCAACTCTGGAGAACTATAGGAGGAATAAGGGTGCACAGAGGTGATTGTTGGCTAGAGTCTCTGCCTCCCAACTGAGAAAAGTTGGAGCTTGAATTGAAGGAGAGGGCTAGTGGGATCACCTGGGTCTCCTCACAAAAGAAGCTATTATTTGCAGCCTGCGGCTGTGTTATGCAAAACAACTGCTTTACACAGACCAGGACCTATCAGTGTACTGTCATTAACCAGATTTCAAAGCAGCTGGGTCTTAACAACAGGCGCACCACTCCAGGGCAAGGCTCTGTACTTGAAAGGCAAAGAGAACAAATCCTGGCTTCTGACCCTGTTTCAACCATAATCCCCTTCTGGCACTATGTATTGCTCAACAACAGCTTAAAGGTTGAGGCTGGCATGAGATTGTTTAATATGTTTTGGCTGAGGAGGTCGTCATTGTGGATCTCCACCACTGACTCAGGGACCCACAGCACTTCACCTCTTGGTGCTCACTGGAGGTGATCTTTGGTGCTTACTGCGCTGGATTTTAGCTACTACCCTTTGCCAGCACTTGTGTCCAGGTTATCTGAACAGTTGCATAGGCTGCTTCTTTTTTTTTTTTTTATAGAGGCATGCTTTATTTATTTTATTTGTTTGTTTGTTTGGTTGGTTATACATGCACTGGGTACAGTCAGAAGCGCGGGAGGGTGAGAGAATTCACCAGAGCCAGAGGGGAGAGCAGAGCAGGCAGAAGGACCGAAGTACACTGCTGAGGGGAGCAGCGGGCGGCAGGAGAGGTCTGCGCGCCATGTGGGACCTTCCTGTGGTGGCCGGGGAGCAGCCGGGGATTGAACCGCTCAACCGCTGCGCCACCAGGGAGGCCCTGCCTAGGCTTCTATTATGCAACAATAGATACCTAAAGATCCTGGGTAAAATTATACAAAGGATAATGCCCAGCTACTTGTAGGCAGAGATAAAGCCAAACTTATAAAGACCAAATAAAGGAAGCTCTTTATTATGACTCATCAAAAACTAAAGATGAAGATACAGAAAAACATACCATAAATGCTGCAGAAACAAACAAACCCACAAAAAAAAATCTCAATCCAGCAGAACTGCAGAACATGCCTGATGAGTTTAAAGTTACAGTTGTAACTGTTAAGTAAAAATAAACAACAAAAAACACAACAATGGATGATGAAAAACAGGTAAACAATAGAAACAGATAAAATGTGAGATTACTACAAATAGAATTAATAGAGCTAAGAAATGCTGTATCTGCATTAAAAATATGATAGAGCACCTTAATAATAGACAAAAATCAAGTAATGGGTAGAATCACAGAGCCTGAATGCTCTGTAGCAGAGAGCACAAATAAAACAACAAAGAAAAAAAAAGAATAAAATAAATGAAAACAGTATAAGAAAGGTTTGTAATAATTTAAAGAAATAGTATCCATATCATGGGAGTTCCAAAAGGCATCAAAATTTATTTTAAAAAATAATAGTTGAGAGATTCCTTCACCTGGGAAAAGAACCAGATATACTGAGCCAAGAGGGCTAAAGAGTCCCAAACCAAATAATACCAAACAGACACACCCCAAGACACATTATAATCAAATTCCTGAAAACTAGTGACAAGGAAAGAACACCAAAGCATCAAGAGAAAGAAGAATGACCAATAAGTGCACGCCTAGTTGTCTGTCCACTTACAACCATGGAGAGATTAATATGACAGAGAACAAATAAGGAAATGAATTCCTTAAGGGAGGTGAATTCAGTGACTTCAGAGATCATTGATTTCATTTTTGTTACAGCTCCCATAGAAATGTCTTCCTTATACTGGTAGGAAATTTGTGTCCCTTCATTATAACTTAACATCTATTTGTCTGCTCACATACCTAATTTTCTGTTTTGTTCTTTCCCCTATCATTTCATTTCCAACTCTCTGTGCCTTATGTTTTAGGCATGTTTCTTGACAATGACATAACCTGATCTTGAAAATCTGTGCGACAAAAGTTGTCTTCCAAACGGAGTTTGTTCTACACAGAATTATATTTGAATTTATTTTCACTACTAATTGCACACTGTTTCTCCTCTCTTTCTGTTTTTGTTTCTTTTATCCTTTTATGTCTTTGAAAAAATTCATTCTGCTTTTCCTCTTTCACTTAATTTTTACCCACCTGGTAGGGAATACAACCAAAGATTAATAGATGACTTAGCAAATTAAAGATAACATCACATTGCTTCCTGGTTTTCATTGCCACCGTTGAGAAATCAGTTTTAAGTCAAATTTCTGTTTGTTAATAAGTAATCCATCTTTTGTTCTCAGAAATTTAAAAAAACTTTTCATTTTCAAATAATTATAGATGCAAAGGGAGCTGCAAAATAGTACAGAGAGGCCCTTTGTACCTTTTCCCCAGAGGCTAGATTTTACTGTAGTATAGTAGCAAAACTAGAAAACTGATACTGCTATAATGTGAGTGAGTGCATAGTTCTGTGTGTCATTTTAATACCTGTGTAGATTTCTGTAAACACCTGTCACTGGTTTCAAGTTATGGAACTATTCCATCATGACAAAACTCTCCTTCCTGTTACCCTATATAGTCTTACCCAAGCCCCACACCAATCCCCCTAGCAGCCACTAAGCTGTTCTTTATATTTCTTATTTTTGAAAATATTATGAATGGAATCATATTGTATGCTATGGACTAATATTCCTTTGTACTTTGAACCCTTAATCCCTAATTAACTGCATTTGGAGATAGGTCCCCTAGGAACTAATTAATTTTAAATGATGTTCTAATGGTGTGTTTCTAATCTGATAGGATTTGTGCTCACATTAAGAAAATAACTCAGTGACTTTCTCTCTCTCTCTTGTGAGGACTCAGGCAGAAGGCAAGGTAACCTTCTGCAAGTCAGCAAGGGAAGACAGGCTTCACCAGAAACCAACACCACTGGACTTCTAGCTTCCAAAAATCTGAGAAAAATACATTTCTGTTGTAAGTCACCCAATCTATAATATTTTACCATGGCACTAATGCAGTATATGTGAACTTTTGAGACCAACTTTTTTTTTTTTTCCTACAAAGTATAGTTCTTGAAATCCATCTAAGCTGTTGGGTATAGCAATATTTTGTCCCTTTTTATTGCTGCGTTATATTCTACCTGACTGCTTTAAAAGCCTCAATTTGACTTTTTTTTAAAACTCTTCTTGGTATTTCTTTTTTTTGCTTCCTGAATTTGAGAATTGATACCATTAATCATTTCTGGAAAATAGCCATTATCTCTTCTGATAAGGTCTCACGCCCATTCTCTTTTTACCTTTCCTTCTAGAACTTGAAGTACACATGTATTAGATATTCTCAGTCTACCCTCCACAACTCTTAACTTTTCTATTTCCTCATTTTATCTGCTGGATCTTATCTTCAGATTTATATTCCAGTTCAGTTATTCTCTCCTGTAGTTTAACCCACCCATTGAGCTTTTTATATCATGTATTATTCTTACAACTTTATGATGACATAACTCACATGCCAACAACACTAAATGTACAAAGTGTTGTTTTCTAATGTAGCCACAGAGTTGTTCACATGCCAATACCATTAACGTCCAGAACACTGTTATCACCCCAGGAAGAAACTCCATACCCATTTGTAGTCACTCCCCATACACTCTCTTCCAATCCCTGGAAACTACCAATCTATTTTCTATCTCTATAGACTTGCCTATTATGCACATTTCATGTAAATGAATTCCTCCTGGCTTTCTTACCCTCTTTTTTTAAATCCTAACATAATGTTTACAATGTTTATCACATTGTATCAGTATTCCTTTCCATTTTTTTGCAAAATATATTCCACTATACATACCATATTCCATACTAGGAAGAATTAATTCCAAGGATCATACCAATTCCACACAGAAAGAACCAATGTGTGAGGACAAGCAACAAGAATTGCTTGGGGTGATGACAGTGTTTGGCTCAGTTACTGCAGGCAATTGTAACATGATACTATTTGTGTGTCTAGACATAGAAAAGGTATAATAAAAATATGGTATGAATGATGAAAAACAGTAATGTATAGGCCTCCCTGGTGGCACAGGCGGTTGAGCACAGCACTGTGAAGCCGTCTGCAGCCTCTGCAGCATGAGCTCAATCCTGGCCAGCCAGGGAGATACCCACATGGCGCGGCAAACTTTTCCTGTCTTGCCTCCTGCTCCCCTCAGCAATGTATTTCGGTTAGTCTGCCTGTTCTGTTCCCTGCTCTGTCTCTGGTGAATCCTCTTACCCTTCCACACATCTGGCCGGTACCCCCAGTTCTTGTATGAAGGAATAATAAATCTTTAAAAAACAAAGAAAAAAATCCCTGGTAACCTATAAAGGTCACTTACCATGAATGGAGGTTGAGGGCTGGAAGTGGCTCTGGGTGGGTGAGTGAGTGAGTGGTGCTGCAATAGATAGGAAAAAGGACCTCCTCAGATAGTGGACCTAAAAACTGTTTGATCTATTGGCTAAATCAAAGAGGTAGTGTTTGGAGGGAGGAATAATATTTTGATACAGGGATGAAGATTGCCAAAAAAGGTGATGTCCAGGATTATTATCAACAATAAGCAAAAATCTTGAAAGATATGTTTATTTCTGGACTTGTCCATTTTTCTAGCATAGCAATTCAGGAGGACATCTTGAAGGAAGAGATGGCTCATCCATGACTTCTATTGCTCCTGTAGTCCATGGGCAGCGTGTGCTTATTTCCGTACTTGAAGGTCTTCAGGTTCACACTGTGTCCTATTCCTAAGGGTTTTAATTTGTAGCCTGCAACATTGCCCCCAAGCAACATGCCTTTCCTATCCTTAAAAGTCTTGAAAACTGTCTGTGACTTGCTTTTAAAGTCCTTTCAGGCTCATGTTTCCAAAATAGGGAGGTTTCATTCTTATTGAAGATTTGCTCTGGCAAGTAATTTTCTTCCACAGTCAGCTTATCTAGAGTTTCCAAAAACTTCAGTCACTTTTACATCAGTACTCACAGACTCGCCACTCACCTTAACATTAAGTAATGACTAATGATTCTTGAATTGTTTAAACCACCCAGCGTCAGCAGTAAATTTGACACTGTAGTAGCTTTATCTTTCAACATTGAATGCAGCTTTTTAGTTTGGTCATGGTTATCATGGTGCCAAGAGGGATATACTTCTGTGTCAGGTCTATAATTCAGATCCTTAGAAGGTTTCCCACATCTGATATAGGTCCTGCTCAAATATTTGTTAATCCTGTGCTTTTACAGAAGCAGATCTTTTAACAACCTCTGTCACTTTGTTCTTGTTCTTCAAGATCATAGATGTGGTGGACTTGGACAAACATGCCTGACTCATGAGCAATAGCCATCATTGATTTTCCACTTTTATGGTCCTTAATCCTGGAAGTGAAATCAATTCCAGATCAATCACCTTACTGGCAACATTAGCAGTAGATTTTGAATGCTTTGGGGCCAAGATGAACAAAATACCATGTTATTAAATCAAGCACAAGTAAAAATGATGCTACCAAGAGATGTGATGAACAGTAAATATAAAGGCTGCTGCAGGCATAAAAAACAATGATGTTAGGATGGCTACATGTCACTAGGTAATAGATATTTGGGGATCACCATTATGTATATGCAGTCTGTTACTGTTATAACAATCATAACAGTAATGCTATGAGCTCACAACTGTATTAATTTGGATCTCCCCCATTTCTTATGTCATTGGATGGGTTTTTAAAAAATGTAACTGCATGAATACACACTTTTCATTTCATTTTGTTAGTTTCATCCTGACATTCTAGGTAGAAAGAGTTTTTAATGTCAATTCTGTCTTCATAAGTATTTACTTTTTTTCTTGTCATCTGTTAATTTGATTAGTACCTCACTAGCTAGTCATCCAAATCACTGATAAAAATATCTAGCTAGATCAAGGCTTACCTTTTGAAATTTCCTTCTAAGCTAATGTTGATGAATTACTCAATACCCTGTGGGTATGATTGTTCAACCGGTTATTAATCCTAGTTTTACTTATGCCCAGAACAAGTCTGCATGGATGTCATATGTGTTCTTGTCAATAGCCTTGTTACAAATACACATTTTTGCTAACCTACCAGTATAGCAACCCATCTCAGAAGAGTGAAACCAAGATAAGTTTACTAAACCTTGTTCATGCTATATGTATTTTAGTGCCTAGCAATCTCTGCTTCCTTTTTAAATGGCTCACCAATATCTCTTTATGAATCCACTCTAGAAAATGACCCAAGAGTGTCATAAAACCCACTGGCTTGGGGTTCATGGACAATGCCTTCTTTCCTCCTGTGAAGATCAGGAATATACCTTTTAACTACCCAGTATATTTCAACAAACTCTCTTGGTAAGGTTTTTGTGAGGAACAGATGAAACTAGCAGCAAAATACTCAGCACTTGTAATGCTCAATAAATACCAGTTTCTTCCCTCCTTCTCCACTTTAGCCAGAAAAATCAAGTTTCCATTGAATTCCATTCATATATTTTAGCAAACCTGGTTGTGCTCCCAAATACTATAATAAGAAAGAAAGCATAAAAGGAGGCCTAAAAAACAGAGGCATAAGCAAAATAGAATTTTGTTTCTCTTTCACACAAAGGCTAGGTAGGCACCGCTGGTTGTTATGGTGACGCCATAATAACTTGGGTTCCAGAGTCTATTTCTCCTGTTGCTCTAGTGTTTTTAACAGGCGATTTCTTCTCACAGTTTAAGATGGCTGTGCCTGCCCCTGCTCTCACTTCATGTGAGCTAGTGGGAAGAGAAGAGAAGGATGGGCAAGGCATGTTTTCCCTTTAATGTGAACAACCCAGTAAGTTCATTCATCACTTTTGCTTTTACTTAATTGGTTGTACTTAATCACAACCACCCCTACCTGACAGGGAGACTGGGAAATAATCATCTCTGTTTTGGACCACCAAGGACTCAGCTTGGTCACCAACTTATCCTGGTTTACCTAGGTCTTTGCCAGTTATAGCACCAAAAGTCATGCATCCAGAAACCCCCCTTAGCTCTGGGAAAACAGGGAGGTCGGTCCATGCTAATCAACTGGTTTGGTAAAACGTAGATGTTCTAGAGAAAGAAAAGGGAAATAATTATTGGTGGGCCACTAGGTCTCCTCCTCACTCTCCAATTTTTTTTAAGTTTTTTTTTTTTTTTTTTTTTTTATACAAGAGCTGGGGTACAGGCCAGAGGTGTGGGAGGGTGAGAGGATTCACCAGAGACAGAGTGGAGAGCAGAACAGGCAGATTGATCAAAAGCACTGCTGAGGGGAGTAGGCATGACAGGAGAAGTCTGCCCCGCCATGTGGGTTTCTCCCTGGCCAGCTGGGAATCGAACCCGCACTGGGGAGGTTATGGACAGTTTCTCAGTGCTTTGCTCAACCCACTGTGCCACCGGGGAGGCCTTCAATTTTCTTGTAGACAAATTGCTATTTCTTCCATTGTGGGACAGAAGATTTGAGCCTCCTTTGAGCCTGAAGATTTTTCTCCTTGAAACAGAAGACTAAAGTAAAATAGGTGTTAAAAGAGTCTGCATAGTCCTTATTATCTGTCAAGGCTGTATCTATTACCCACTCTCCCTTGTCTTGGCTCTGAACATTTATTTAAATCTCTTTTGCTGATCTTGGCATAAAATAAAGGATGTTCAGACAAGTCATAAAAGAATATGTGAAAATGGCTAAGAAACACATAAATAGATGCTTAACAATCCTGGCAGTCAGGAAAATACAAATTAAAACCACAGTAAAATCCAACTACACATCTATTTGAATGAATAAGCTTTAAAAGAATAATAGTTATCAAGTGAGGATGTGGCACCACTGGCACTCTCACACACTGCTGTTGAGAGTATAAAATGCTATGTCTCTTTGGAAGACAGGATGGCAGTATCTTAAAAAGTTAAACGCACACCTGCCATGTGAAACAGTCATTCCATTCCTAGGTATTTGTCCAGGACAAACTTAAGTTTATATTTCCACAATGACTTGATCATGAATATTCACAGCAACTTTGTCGGTAACATCCAAAGCATGTAAATAACCCAAGTAAGTGAATAAACAAATTGTGGTATATCCATATCATAGGCTAAAAATCATCAATACCAAGGAACAAACCACTGACACACAAAACAATATGGATGGATCTCAGAATCACTAAATGAGTGAAAGAGGTAAGACCCCAAAAAGTATGATCCCATTTATTGTATAATCCCATTTGTATAAAATTCTAGAAAATGTGAGTTAACAGTGACAGAAAACAGATCAGAAATCAGGCAGGGACAGGAGTAGAAGGAGGGATGGATTCCAAAGAGAATGAGGAAATGTTTAAGAGTGATGGAAATAAATATCCAGTACCTTGACTTGGTGATGCTTATTTTTACACTTTAATATGTGCAGCATACTTAGGAAAGTAGTTTAAGAAAGTGAACTGCTTTTGGCAAAACTAAGATGTAGTGTTAGAAGTCAGGACAGTGGCCTACTTTGGCCAAGGGTGGGAGTTGGGGTGTGTGATTGGAATTCTGATTTTTTAGAAGGAAGTTTCTGGAGATGCTGGAATTGGTTTTTGATCTTGCTGCTGGTTATTCGAATGTGTTCAGTTTGTGAAAATGAATTGATTGGTACAATTGTGATTGATGTGGCTTTGAGTTTGTATGCTCTAGTTGTCATGCTCCAGTAATAATGTTTACTTAAGAAAAAAAAATCAAGCAAGCCCTGTCTCCTTTTAGGCCTTATTCTTCCTGATACTATTCTGACATTTCTGTCTAACATGGAAAGTCATGTTCAACTCTGCCCTCTTCTCTTCATCCTCTATGTATGTGTCTGTGTTTAAAAAGACCAAGTGCTTCTCAGAGCTTTCAGAGAATAACTCAGGTTTTCTTTTTTGTGGTTATGTCCTTATCTACAGACTAGCAAAATCTTAGGTTATTTATACCAGGTTGAATTTGAAATGCAATTTGTAGACCATAAGCTCCTTGAGAGCAGATGTTAGATTTCCAAAATCTAGAACAGTTACTGGCATATTATGTGTGTGAGGTGAAAAGATATTTCATGATATGCTACCTAATACAGGTTTCTTTTTTTTTTTTAAAGAAATTTTTTTTTTCATATTTATTTATTTATTTATACAAGCACTGGGTACAGTCAGAAGCACGGGAGGTTGAGAGAATTCACCAGAGCCAGAGCGGGGAGCAGAGCAGGCAGAAGGACCGAAGTACACTGCTGAGGGGAGCAGCGGGCGGCAGGAGAGGTCTGCGCGCCATGTGGGACCCTCCTGTGGTGGCCGGGGAGCAGCCGGGGATAGAACCAGTGCTGCAGAGGCTGCGGGCAGCTTTGCAACCCAGTGCTCAACAGCTGCGCCACCGGGGAGGCCCTAATACAGGTTTCTTGATTTACCAATTAACCACTAGTTAATTAAAACTGTGAATTGACCTTATTGATCATGCTCTGGGCAAACACTAGGGAAACTGAGGCCATGAGCATTTTGTTTTTTTTTTTTTTTTTTTTTATATAGAGGCATGTTTATTTATTTATTTGTTTTGTTTGTTTGTTCTGTTTACACATGCACTGGGTACAGTCAGAAGCGCGGGAGGGTGAGAGAATTCACCAGAGCCAGAGCGGGGAGCAGAGCAGGCAGAAGGACCGAAGTACACTGCTGAGGGGAGCAGCGGGCGGCAGGAGAGGTCTACGCGCCATGTGGGACCCTCCTCCGGTGGCCGGGGAGCAG
This sequence comes from Talpa occidentalis, assembly GCF_014898055.3. Lineage (NCBI taxonomy): Eukaryota > Metazoa > Chordata > Mammalia > Eulipotyphla > Talpidae > Talpa > Talpa occidentalis. The sequence continues at coordinate 29,633,097 of NW_023601322.1, forward strand.
CCGGGGATCGAACCGGCGCCGCAGAGGCCGCGGGCAGCTTCGTAACCCAGCGCTCAACCGCTGCGCCACCGGGGAGGCCCCAGCATTTTGTTTCTTAACCACTGTTCCCATGAGAATTACTGGGAAGCTCCTGCCCTCTTATTATTTTTCTCCACCCACACCATACTTGTTTCCCCCACCCCCCATCCTCCTCCATATTTTGTAAAAAAAAAAAAAAAAAAAAAAAAAGAACAAAAACAAAAAACCCTGCTCAGGTACTGTTGGAACATTCCTCACATGGATGCACGTAGGTTACTTTATTATTTAATATTAAGATTTATTCTGCATGATAGACTTTTGAATCATTTTTGTTTTTAATCTTTGTATATATCTCCAATTTAAAAAGTTAACACATTTTATTTTGAAAACCCTCCTGAGCATCTCCTCTAGGCTTTGACCAAGCCCATTCTTCCCTATCTGTGTAGAATCCACTTTCTCTCTAGTTAGGAACTTCTTACTCCAGTCATTTATGATAAGGTTCAGAATGCCAAATATCCCCATATCACCTGATATAAAACTATTCCTTTCCTATATTTTCCCCCAAAGTCCCATAGACAGCTTATGGGAAACAGCAACACCATTATATTCCTTAGGTCTTCAGTTTCCTGTCTAGTAATTTCCAAATATTAAAATAGTTTCTAGATCCGTATAAGTGTTACTTTTCTGTCAATAAGTCACAATGTATAGACATATTGAATGGGTCTGAGATAAGGGTCATCCAACTTTATGCCATCTAAGAAGGCATCACAGGGCTTTAGCTGGATTCTGGATTCTTTAGCTGGATTCTATCTATCTATCTATCTATCTATCTATCTATCTATCTATCTATCTATCTATCTATCTATCTATTCATCCATCCATCCATCCATCCATCTTTGTATCTAGCTAGGTGTCTATGTATCTTTGTATCTATGTATCCATCCATGCATTCAACCATCCTGTGTTGTTTTTTTTTTTTTAACAATTTTTTTATTGATTTACCAATTATTTGTATGACTATGTAATTTCAGGAGTATAACTTCGCACTTAGACATGTGTACATGATTCATTCACCCAATCCTAGAGCTCCTATGTCAGAAGCACGGGAGGGTGAGAGAATTCACCAGAGACAGAGCAGGTCGCAGAACAGGCAGAAGAACCGAAGTACACTGCTGAGGGGAGCAGCAGGTGCGGCAGGAGAGGTCCGCGCACCATGTGGGACCCTCACCGACAGCCAGGGATCGAACCGGCGCTGCAGAGGCTGCGGGCAGCTTCACAGCCCAGCGTTCAACCACTGCACCACCAGGGGAGGCCCCATCCTGTGTTTCTTTTCTGGAGGGTTTTATAGATTCTCATTCTGCTATATTTTTCTACTACCACACTGGTCATTCACTTTCTCTTTCAACTCTGCTAACTTTTGTTCTAGTCAACACCATTTTGATTCAGGTTCTGTTTCTGTTCTCCTCTTTAGAATCTTACATTTCCTAGTTCCTTTTCTTTCTGGAGTACATATTATTTCTTCCATTATATATAGGAATTTTATGTCTTTTCTCAAGTGACATCAGAAAAATATTAGATAGCTATTTTGGCAGGGAAAATATGAATTCAGAATCACAAGTAGCCTTTTTTTTTTTTAGAAAGGAATTGACTTTTGATGAAGGGAAAATGAGGAAGCAATCTCATGACTGTTTATTCTGGTGTAGTACAATAAATTACCTCTGTTCCAGAAGATTTCCAATAATTACACAATTTATTTCAAAGCTAGCCTGGGTGGACGAAGATCAAAGTCTATGCAGAGGCATTTTTGTACTCTGGTTTTGTTTCCGGATTTCATTCACATTTTGCTTATTGTCACTCAAGGTCCAAGCAGATAAGAACACTGTCAGATATGTAAACAGCATCTGCCTTTACCTTTTAAAATGAAACATTAACCCTCTTGCAGGTATATACCTCTGTATTTGTGAACAATATCTTAGATAATGGAACAAAGTCATAAACATGCTAGTGGAGAGGACAATGAATTGACTGCCCAGCCTAAATCCTGGGCCTCTGGTGTATGTACCAGTGAGAGACTGATCAGAGCCACATATTGGCAGAGGTTAAGAATTGAATGGGGAGGGAAGCTCTGTGTTGCCCCTGGGGCCGGCTCAACCCTGCCTTGTCATGGATTATTTACCTTAGCCAAAACCTTGTTGCTTAACCTTAAGTTAGGTGAATTCCTGTCACTAGTAACCTAAAATGCCTTGAGCGGCACATGTGGCCCTCATCCAAGGGGGCATCTTGGTTGCTGACAGTCCTTGTGAGTCACTGGACTTTTGGGAAGGCTAGGTCAGATCCAGACCCTCTAGACCTGATGGCTTGGATTTGAAGCCCAAAAGGTGGGAGGAGAAAAAAGAAGTTCACCTAAGAAACACTTCAGACATGGAAGCAGTGGCTTTTCCTGTGGACTCTGAGCCAAGGTCACCCTGGTTAACCAAGATACCAGCATCTACAGAAAGGAAAATGAGAACAGTTCCCAAACTGTAAGCACCAACCCCCCTTCTTTTCAAAGCCCATCCCTGTTTTAAAGGGGAGCTCCCCTCAGAGGTGCTGTTTGCTCTACTCCTCAGAGAGTCACCTTCCCCTCTCCATTTCAGTCATAAACTGTGAGTTCTCAAATACTAACTTGTCTTAGTGCATTACAATTCTAGGAAGTAGATACTACTATAGCCCTGTTGTATAGGTAGGGAAACTAAGGCAGGATGAGAGAAGTCACATGCCCACAGGGGTGGCACAGCTGCTGAGCAGCAGAGTGGGACTAGGACCCCAGGAGGCTGCCGAGCCACTCAGCAGAGGTTAAAACTCAACCCCTCACCAAGTATCTATTCAGAGCTCGCTCTTGTCCCAAGGGCATTCACAGCACTGAACTCTTTATGGAAAGCTCTTCAAGGTTATCAATGGCAGATCAATTCCATATACCTAACTCTACTTCCCCTAAATTCCACTAAATTATAGAAAAGAAATAAGGAACATGCTCACCAGAGGACAAAAAACATTTAAGACAATGGTGGGTAGGAGATTTGAACATAATTTTTAAAAAAAGATGAGAAGAAAGGAGAAAGAATTGATTTAAGAAGGCTCAGAAACAATGTGCAGAGTGGCCCTCTGATGAGAAGAAAGGGGTCTCACCCAGAAACTCAGCAGGCCCGGATTGGATGGCATGTGCTGCGTCCCTGGTATTGGAGACAGGGGTGGCTTTCCAGGTCTCAAGCCACTCTCCCAGTCTGATGGTGCGTCCTGCACAGCCCTGCCCCTCCCAAGCAGGGTTTTCTTTTTCCTTCTTCCTCAAAGCAGTGAGTTTCCAGGAACTCCCTAATGAAGCTGGTTACTCTACTGGTTACCCTTCCCCGCGCCCCACCCCCCCAACTTTTTATTCTATTTGAGAGGTTGAGGGGGAGAGGTCCTAGGACAAATTTCTTGCCCCTCTCCTAAGGGCTGCTATAAAGGACATTATTGGGTGAATGGACACTGTTGGGGTATGTACTACAGATTGGATAAAATATTGTGTTCATTCTAAATATCCTGAAGTCAGCAACTAGTTATTCTCAAAAAAAAAATCTACATCAAAGCAGCAATAGGTGAAGGTACATGGGGCATTCAGACTGTTCTGGAATGATTCCGAATAGAGATGAATTAAACATGTGGTAAAATATTACAAATGGGCAAATTAGTGAACAAGGCAAATTAGAGTATAAATTTCTGCATCACTTAATTACAACTTTTCTGAAAATTTGAAGTTCTGTCAAAATATAAAGTTTTTTTTTTTTTTACAAGGATCCATTTGTTCCATCCAGGATGTAGAGAGCTGAAAGGACTATCACTTCCATCCTTCAAACAAACAAACAAAATAACAAAAAATAAGCAGACTACCTTCAAATCCACCACCTTTACAAAGACCATTAGAGAACTGAGCTTGCACAAAAGCCAAATGAGCTAACCTCAAATGAGAGACAGGCATCTGTAGGGAGACAGAGGACTTGGCCACTCCCTTTCCTGGAGTAGATGTAACTAGCAATCAACTGTGAGGAGGGTTTATTTGTGGGAGTGCTGTATACCAGGGAAAGGCCAAGTGTGAGTCAGGGGGACAGCGTTGAAGCTTGCGGTCATTCAGGTGGCTCTTTTAATCAAGGCCCCAGAAATAACACCAACGCAACAAAGAATGATCTGGAACTCTGTAGAAATAGCAGGTGCAGTTACTCTGCTGAAGGGCTAATAGGAGGATATTGTCTTCAGAATCTGGAGATGGGGGATCTTGGTGTGGCTGCCAGGGACAGACACTTTCTGTCTGGAGATATGTGGTCACTGAGATAACTCTATAGAAAAGGAGCTTGGGGGAAAAACATAGCTGGAATTTACTTTTCTTTTTTCCCCTCTAGTCTCTTGATGACTTTCCCCCATTGGCTAAATCCTGAGAACCAGGGAGCCAGTTGACATAGGCTGCTTCCTGGGCTGCCCATCTGGGGGTCAGGGTGAGCAAACTGAAAAGAGGAGCCAGCAGGAACTATCCATGCCACTTTTAAGCTGTCTGATAGGGAACAGTGGAAAAACATAAGAATTAGATAATATTTTGAGCTCTGAATTGGCTTCTTAATAACCAGATGCCTTTGGGCAAACTCATCTTCTTTCTGATCCTATTTGTATGTTTATGAATGTTAGGAGCACTGCCTTCCTTGCAGAAGGTTTGTGGGTTTTATTTTTTTTTTATTTTTTTATTTTTTTTAAATAGAGGCATGTTTTATTTATTTATTTATTTGTTTGTTTTTTTTTTTTGTTTATACATGCACTGGGTACAGTCAGAAGCGCGGGAGGGTGAGAGAATTCACCAGAGCCAGAGCGGGGAGCAGAGCAGGCAGAAGGACCGAAGCACACTGCTGAGGGGAGCAGCGGGCGGCAGGAGAGGTCTGCACGCCATGTGGGACCCTCCTCCAGTGGCCGGGGAGCAGCCGGGGATTGAACCGGCGCCGCAGAGGCCGCGGGCAGCTTCGCAACCCAGCGCTCTACCGCTGCACCACCGGGGAGGCCCGAAGGTTTGTGGGTTTTAAATGAGATAAAGTATGTGAAGTGCCTGACTCATAGTTAGCTTTCAATATTGGGATCTTTTACAAAATTACACTGACTGTTACTTTAAGAATAAATTTTAGTATATGAAAATGCTAATCTTTCTCTGTGGAGATGCCAGGAAGATGATACCCTACATTGTGAGCGAGTGGGGGTTTAAAATAGGAGAAACATTAGGAGTGCTTCCTAGTGCTCCCCCACCTTTCAACCCAGTAAGTTTCCCTTCTAGGAATTTATATCAAAGGAAATCATTTAAAAGTAGATAATGAGTTGGTTTATAACCTTGGTTCTTTAGGCAGAGAGATCTAGACTAAAAGTCCAGCTCTTTCACAAACAGTCACATGACTTTGAGTAAATTACCCACCTTCTCTCAGTCTTTATCTTTCTATAGAATGGGCATGAATTATTACCTGTTGCATAGTTCTCATAAGAACGTATGTAAATACTTAACACAGAGCCTGAGCAACACCAGACAATAAGTACTAGCACTTTTACTTACATTAGTGGAAAACAGGGAACTACCTAAGTATCCAAAAACAGGAAAAGTGTGACTTTATTAAATGAAATATTATGCAACCATTAAAATGATATTTTAAGAGAATAGCTTCATGACCTTCTTCTGGACAAAGATTTTTTTAAGTAGGACACTAAACGCTCAAACCAGAAAATAAATGATAGATAATTAAACTTCATTGACGTTAAGACATCTTATTCATCAAAAGACACCATTAAGAGAGTGAAAAGACAAACCATAGAGTGGGAGGCTTGCATCCAGGATATAATATATAAAGAACTCCCATAAATAGATTTTTAAAAGGTAGACAGCCCAATAGGAAAATAATAAAACATTTGAACAGGCACTTCACAACAAAAATATCCAAATTAAAAAGTTGCTCAACATCCTGAGTCAACAAGGAAATTCCAAATTGAAACCACTATATGCCTAGAAGAATGACTGTAATTGAAAAGACTGACAATACCAAGTGTTGGTGAGAATAGGAATAACTAGAACTGTTATCTGATGCCGCTGGAAAGGTAAATTGGCATACCACTTTCCAATATGGTTTGGTAATATCTACCACTGCTAAATGTACATTTAGCATATAATGTAGCAATTCTACTCTTAGGTATATAGCCAAGAGAAATGGGTATATATATACCCCAAAAAGAGACAGGTACAAGATTATTCATGTAAATGTAATAGCCTCAAATTGGAAACACCACAGAATAAACAAAATCAGTAAATAAATGTTGATACAACATAATACTGTATAATAATAATAAAAATAATGAACCACTGGAACACTCAAAAACATGTATAAATCTAATGGAGTTAATATTTAGTGAAAGAGGTCAGTTAAGGAGTACTTGAGACATGGCTCCATTTAAATCAAACTCCAAAATGTGTGGAAAGCGTTGGAAATAATTTAGTTACAGATCTGGATGGTGGGTAGATGGGTCTGCAAATAGGTCAAAGTTCATCAATCTGTGCATGAAAGATTTGTGAACTCACTGACCGTGAGAAATAACCTCAATAAAGAAGTAAATAAAAGAGAAAAAATGATTCTTACAAGAATTCTAATGGGATAGGGAAAGATTTGGTTCATGCTAACTTGAAATCAAAATACTGTATGAAGAATAGCCATAACATTACCTTAAATATTTAATGAATAACTAGAAGAAAATACATGAAGGGTTAACAGTGGGTCTCTCTGAGGGAGGTATTAAATGTTTTCTTTATGCATTTCTGTTTCTTCAATATTCTATTTCTTCAGTTTTCTTTCTGAACATGTATTACCTTTGTAATTAGAAAAAAAATCTTAAAAAATTTAAATAACTCTTTCAAATTTGCTAGCCATAATGTAAAAGGAAAGAAAAGAAATAGCCTGGCAAAACAGCACTTATCCTAATTGCTTTAACATTGCTATAATTGCCTTATTTTGAAGCTTAAACATATTTTTTAAATGGATCATATATTCAATAACCTTGAATTGGTTAATTTTCTCTTATTCTTGTACTTCATAGGCAAAAATAAAGGGAATAAATGGATCTGTAGTTAAGTAGTTAAATGTATTCAAAACTGGAAGGATTTTATTTTGCATTTTTTATTACAGATATGTTCTTATTTCATTTTGGTTATTAATGTGTCAAGCTGTCTTAAAAGGGCCTTATTGGCTTTTAAAAACTTCAACAGAACTCCCATCTGTTAAGATAACTTGCATCTCCTCTTCACCTTTGAGGAATGGCTTCTGCGTCCTCATTAGTTTGAGGTTAAGTGGGTCATTGTGGTTGGAGGAAGCACAGCGCCTGGGGAAAGAACAGAGCCTGTGAGGCTCCAATGGACCCTCCCTAGGGCAATATAGTCAGTCTTGTCTGATTACTTCTTACTAAAACCATGGTCCCAGGAAATCAGAGTGTATGACAGTCTGTCAGACAAGTGGTAAGCATAAAACCCAACCCTGTGCTGATCTGTCCTTCATTGCTTTCCTACTAACTATACCCCCATGGTCAAAAACTCAGGGCAACAGGCTACAGGGAAAGAACATCCATCATGAAAACTATAGCAAAGAGACGACATTAAGTAGAAGGGAGAATGCAGACAGTACAGTCTTGCTATCCAGCTGCTGTCTTCTGAAAGTCATTGATTCAATCAACAGTGATTAAGCTTCTCTATTTTTCAGGCACTGTACCAGGTGCTGACAACAGGTTATGGACCAAATTGTGTTATGGACTAAATCCTTCCCACCCCCAGACTCATATATTGAAATCCTAATACAATGTGACAATGTTTGGGGACAATGTCTTTGCAGAGGTTATTAAGTTAAATGAGGGTGGGCTCTAACCCAATATAGTTGGTGTCCTTATAAGAAAAGGAAAATATGAGTACAGACACTGACAGAGGGAAATAAAGTTACCAGGAGAAGACAGTCCTCTATAACCCAAAGAGAGGCCTGAAATAGATTCCTCATTCACAGCCTTTAGAAGGAACCAAATATGCTGACACCTAGATCCTGAAGTTTTAGCCCCAGAACTTCAAGACAAGACATTTCTGTTGCTTAAGCTCCCCAGTGTGTGGCACTTTGTTTTGACAACTGGGAAAACTAATACTGAAAGACGAAGATACAAGGTGCCTACCCTATTGGAACTTGCTTAAAAAAGAAAAAAATCACTTTTTATTATGGACTTTTTTTTCAAAGATTTATTTATTTATATAAGAACTGTGGTGCAGGCCAGAGGTGTGGGAGGGTGAGAGGATTCACTAGAGACAGAGTGGGAAGCAGAACAGGCAGAAGGACCAAAAACACTGCTGAGGGGAGCAACAGGCGAGACAGGAGAGGTCTGCTTCACCATGTGGGATTTTCCTTGGCCGGCCAGGATCGAACCCGTGATGCAGAGGCTGTGGACAGCTTCACAGCTCTGCGCTCAACCTGCTGCACCACTGGGGAGGCCCTATTATGGACATTTTTATAACATGTAAAAATAGAGGAAGGAATATAATGAATTCTAAGATACACATGACCCAGCTTCAATAATTATCAACACATGACCAATCTTCTTTCTCTTAAACTCCCCATTCCCTCTAGCTCTCCACTCATTTGCAGTTAAAGCAAATCCCAATTATTATTTCCTTTATAAATATATATCTAAGAGATACAGACTCTTTTTTATTTAAATATTTTATTTTATATAATTCTTACATCTTTTTTTAATCTTTGCACAATATAAGCATTTTCATTTTGGTTATATTCCCCATACAATTGCCCCCCCCACCTTATTTTGACTCTTGTCCTTCCTCACCCCCCCTTCCCCCCCGTAGTGTGTCTCTGGTTTATAGTTGCTTGTTGATTTTGATTTTTACTTTGCATTGATTAGCTTTTTCCTGGTCTCTTATTTAGGTTTTCTAAATTCCTGCTATGAGTGAGACCATCCGGTATTTTCCTTTTTCTTTCTGACTTATTTCGCTGAGCATGATCCCTTCTAGCTCCATCCATGTTGCTGCAAACTGCATGTGTTTATCTTTTTTGATTGCTGAGTAATATTCCATTGTGTATATGTACCACATCTTTTTGATCCAGTCATCTATTTTTGGGCATTTGGGTTGTTTCCATAGCTTAGCTATTGTAGAGATAAGGACTCATTTAAAATAGAACAGCAGGGCTCCCTGGTGGTGCAAGGGGTTAAGTCTCAGCACTATGAAGCTATCCACAGCCACTGCAACCAGGATGCTGATCCACATGACGCAGCAGACCTCTCCTGTGTTGCCTGCTGGTCCCCTCAGCAGTGTATTTCAGTAGATCCACCTGTTCTGTTCCCCACTCTCTCTGGTGATTCCTCTCACCCCCCTCCCCGCACCCCTGGCCTATATCCCAGCTCTTATATGCATAAATAACTAAAATAAATCTTTTAAAAATAAAACAGAACAGCAATATCATTACATACCTTTAAAATTAATAATAATTTATTAATATCTTCTAATATATAGTCAGGATTCTGATTTTTCTGATTGCTCATAAATCATTTTTCTTTTCTAAATTTCCCCTCTCCCTTTCTTTTTTCTTTTCTTTTTTCTTTCTTTCTTTCTTTTTCTTTCTTTTCTTTCTTTCTTTCTTTTTTTTTTTGCTACTTAGTTTTTGTAGAAACCAAGCAATTTATCCTGGAGAATTTCCCAAATTCTGGAATTATCTGATTGCATCCCTATAGAATCATCTAACATATTCTCTTATTATTTATTTCTTATAAATAGTAGTTGGTCTAAAGATTTGATTAGAGTCAGGTTGATTATTTGACAAAAATACTTCAGTGGTGGTCCTGTGAATTTAGTATCACATCACATCATGAAGCATATAATCTCTGGTTGTCTGGCTTTTTGGTGATGTAAGATTAGCAGTGGGTTTAGGAGATGTTATCCTGACCCATTATTATGAAGTTTTTATGAGTTGTAGAGGAAAATATTTTTCTGCACAGTTGGGGCTTTTGGTACTAATTTTACTGAAGTTTATTTCCTGACCTGAGAGCCAGATTAGAAGTTAATTTATGACTGATGAGATAGTGAAAGCATTCCTAAGAGATTGACCTAATTCTGGAAGCAAAAGACCCAGGACCTGGAACATTATAAACTGGAGGCATTGGACTCATCTTTGCCCCCTAGAGATTTATTTTCATATCAAAGGGTTAGGGTAAGGATCTCTTCCATCTCATTCCCAAGGACATGTCAAAAAGGGGGTGTGTGGGGAGCGGGACGGAGTTTTTATCCTTCCTAAACAGGAAATCTATATTTCTTTTATCTTACCCTTGATATATCTTGAGGATCACTGAATTAATCCCCACTTTGGTGTAGGGCATTTTCCCTGCCACTTGACTGGCATCCTGTGAGTGTTCAGCAAGGGGAACCAGAGCCACAATGTTGCCCTGGCTGTGGATCTTTCTGTGAGTGTAAAAATAAATTTGTCCCTGATCTGAAAACACATGTACATTTGGGAAAAATGTTTAAGATGAATATTAAAATCCTAAGTGTTCCCCATTGGCTTTTTACCTGTGGTTTTCAGCAGCTACTGGTGATCATTGCCTAAATCCATGATATTATTATAAGCTGCAAAATGGTAATATTCTGCTTGTTCATTCAATAGGTTGAATTTCTTATTAAGGAGAAATTTCTCTCACTGGTTCCTTCCATTTATTTACCAATTTTTAGAATAAACACCTTAGAAATCTTCTAAGATGATCAATGGGACTTTAAAAATTATTTCTATAAGCTCATGAATTTTAACATTTTATATACCTTCAATCGACCACAGGAATTACTATTTGAAAAGTGCAAATTACCCCATTTTTTTGTTAGTGAAATTTTTAAGCTGGATCCCGAGTCTCTTGACATGATCTGAGAAGTCCTTGTTTCTGAGATAAAAGATACATTTCACAGAACTATACATATACATCCCAGACCCGAAAGCAACCATTTTGCCATGGAGACCTGTTCCTTTTAGTGAGAAACGATTTTTAGAGATGCCAGTCTGAGTATGAGAGTTACTCATAATAGGTTGGTTATTGCTTTTTTTTTTTTTAAGATTTATTTTATTTATCTATGCATACAGGAATTGCAATGCACATTTGTGTACAGGTGTTTGTGTGAACATAAAAGTTTGTTTATTTGGGGTGAATAGCTAGGAATATGATTGCTTGATCCTATGGTAAGAATATATTGAACTTTATGAGAAACTTCCAAATTGTTTTTCCAAACTGGCCAAACCATTTTGCATTCCTATAAACTAGGCAAATTCCTTTCAAATCAGTGTGGCTTTTATTGTTTGAGTAGATGCTGTGAACGTGTCTATTTTTGTCTTGTTCTATATCTTAACAGGAGATCATTCATTCTTTTAACATTATGTGTGGTAGTGGCTGTGGTGTTTTCAGTCTTTGTAGCACCCCTTTATCAGGTTAGGTATTTAACCTTCTATTTCTACCTTGTTGAGAATTTTTATCATGAGAGATGTCATATTATTTTCAAGTTATTTTTCTGTATGAAAATTTGATATCATTGTTTTTCTTTATTCTGTTAATATGGTAGATTATATTAATTCCTTTTCAAATATTAAAGCATCCCTGTATTCTAGAAATCAATCTGATATAGTTATGGCATATTATTCTTTATATATGTTGCCAGAATCTGTTAACATTTTCTTGAGGATTTTTACGTGTATGTTACTTGGTCTTAAAATTTCTTAGCATATGTTTGGTTTTGGTATCAGGATAATACTGGTCTCATAAAATGTGACCTCCTTTTTTATTTTATTTTTTATATTTTTTAAAGATTTATTTATTTATGCATACAAGAACAAGTACAGGCCAGAGGTGTGTGTGTGGTGGGGGTGGGGGTGAGAGGATTCATCAGAGACAGAGTGGGGAACAGAACAGGCGGATCTACTGAAATACACTGCTGAGGGGAGCAGTGGGCAAGTCAGGAGAGGTCTGCTGTACCATGTGGGTAGCTCCCTTGCCAGGGATTGAACTCGTGCTGCTGTGGCTGTGGATAGCTTCGTAGGTTGCATCCTAACGCCTTGTGCCACCAGGGCACAAGATATAAAATTTTTTTGTGTCTTGGCTCTATGTTATTTTTTAAACAATCATTTTTTTCTTTGTTGTTCAGAATGAATAATTTCAATTGATCTATCTTCAAGTTTACTGACTCTCCTTTATCACCTATATTCTACTACCTTAGACCATTTTATATGCATTCACTCATTTCCCTACCCCCCTCCAATTAACTCTGAAAGATAGATTACAGAAGTTCAGAGAGGGTAAGAAAACTGCCCAAACTCACACAGCACAGTTGATTCAACAACAGATGAGGAGTAACATTCAATTCTTCTCAATTTCAAAGGGCCTGGTATTTCCTTGGTGCCATATTTGTGACCTGCTCAACAAAGGTTTATAGGAAATAGTGTGTTCTGGGTACTTTTGTAACTGGAGTTTTCATAAGCTCATGTCTACCCTGTCTGAGGAAGATAATATCCTTGGTTCTAGTTTGTTCCTGCCTTCCCTCCGAGGCACCACCTGAACCACTTCCCTGCTCAGGATTCACAATTCGCCTCCTGTCAGTGCTGCTGCTTAAGTACATATTCAACTTGTACCCCTTCAGCAAGTAAGCCAGATATATTCCATGGAGAAAATTGTACTGATGCATTTGGAATTTACTCAACTGATGTAAAATTATACAAAATATGTCAAAAATAGTTTAAAAGAGATATGACTGTTTAAAAACAAAGACATTAGGACATCTGGGGGTGCAGTTTTGTTCAACTGGCAGTAGTAAGTAGGGAAGGACAATATGTAGAATGCAGATTTTCTATTGAAATTATAGGGGGAAAAGTGACTTTCCTGAAAAGCCTTAGTTGCAGTGGGTTGCCGTGGTAACAGAGGAAACTGATCTGAATAAGGAGGCAATTACTAGAAGTTGGACCTTACCAGAGGGAAAGATGTCCTTGTGTGTGAAGGGGGCAAGGGAAGGAGGTAGGTGAATTAAGAGAGGGAGGAAGGGGAAAAACAGGGTAAAGGCACTGGGTACTGTATGTAGGTAGGGAGAAATCTCTCCAAATTTTTCTCTTTTAAAAAAATTTCTACAACTATGGGGCCTCCCTGGTGGCTCAGGGGTTAAGTCTCAGCACTATGAAGCTATCCACAGTCACTGCAGCACCAGTTCAATCCCAGGCCAGGGAGTTACACACACGGCACAACAGACCTCTCCTGTCTCACCTGATGCTCCCCTCAGCAGTGTATTTCAGCAGATTCACCTGTTCTCCTCCCCACTGTTTCTGGTGAATTATCTCACCCCCGGGAACCTCTGGCCTACGCCCCAGCTCTTGTATGTATAAATAAATAAATAAAATAAATCTCGAAAAAAAATTTCAACACCTAAAAGTAGTAAAGGTTGGTGCTGGACTGACCGTGGGTTTGTCCCTATTCCTGCATAGGATTTAGTAACTCACTCATTCAGCCAGTGCAACTACTGTGACTTGCTAGCCTGCTGCCAGGGGTTGGGACAGGCGCACCAGAGAACCTGTCGGATTTTCCCCTAAGTCACTTACAGCCTGGGCTGGTGTCAATTAAGTATAGGCTTGAGGTTCTAGAAGGCATGCATCCAAGTTGCCCGGAGCGGGTAGCTCAGTCTCTTTCTTGTTTGCTTTGAGGTTTAGAAAAGATAAACCAAACAAGAAGTGTAGGGATGTGGAAAATAGCAGTTCCAATCTTCTAAGAGTTGAAATAGCATAAGGTTACTTTCCACCCAAATGACTGGCTGGCTGTGGGGACACTGAAGTTCTGGAGGAAAAGGATAGGAAAGATAAAACAATTGCCTAACAGTGCTATCGACTGACCAGGGGTAAAGTGGTGCAAACTTAAAGAAAAAGAAAAACAAAAGCACTTGAATTCAAGCCCAGATCTGCTACTTATTATCTATGTGACCTTGAACAAATTACTTAACTTCTTATGGCTTCAGTTTCCTCAACTGCAAAAAAGAAATAATAGTTGTTCCTATCTCATGAGGTTGCTGAGTGGATTAAAAAGGATAAAGTGCTTAAAACGATTAGCACATTATGAGCACTCTATACCCAATGATCCATGATTGGATCTGCTTTAACTATAATCCTTCTGGGGAGCCATGAACAGGTCCTTGGTGATTAGTCAGGATGTCACTGAAGGAACTGATGGAGGACACCAGGTTACTGCCTTTTGTTCCTCAGCAGCACAGGTGGAAGTGCTGATGTGATTACAGGGTACCCCAGACCTGGCTGCACAGTTTTATTACCTTTGAAGGAGTTAAATGATTGTACCATTAAGGACTATTCATTTTTCACTTGTTTTCTTAAGAAAAGTTCAATCTGGATAAGAAAATGCAAACTTACAGCCTTGGAAAATTATCTATAAATTTTCACAAGTGGAAGAGGTCAAATAGTAACATAGTCAATTGATGCAGGAAAATTAGCTAGAAATGCATGTCGCACCAAGGAGACCTGTAACTAATTTCTCTTCTTGCTGAACTTAAGCTGGGAAATGATCAGATGTGTTCTGACACTTGTCTCCCCTCTAGACGTAGAGCCCCTTGAGGACGAGGGTCAGGATTTATTCACTTCCTTGCTCCTCGACCCCGGCACACCAGCAGCATATAACACATGTTCAGTAAACATTCAGTAAAGGACAGTAAGGAATGGTAATATGTATGAGAGCTCACCAGCAAAGGCTGCATGTTTCTTCCCAAGGATAACCCCTTCTTGATACTCCACCAGCTGTAGGCTGAGTTAGTATACAGTTAAGTTGTTCTGTAAGAGAAGGGAATTTAATGATAGAGAGTCCACAGAGTTAAGGTAGGTTGACATAAGCTCTAACGTCAAATGTACTGGCATATAAAAAAAACACAAATATTTATTTTTTGGTTCACAATTCCATGTTTTGGCTGGGATGGCTTCTCTTCACAGGCCAGCTCAGCAGGAGCTGGGTAGCTTAGAAGGGTTTCACTCACACACCTTGTAGTTGGCAGACTGGCTGGTCCAGCTGGTCTTTGGTTGGTCAGCTGGGGCTGACCCTTCTCTCTGTTCCTTACAGTTTCTCATCCTTCTCTGACTATCCCAGATTCCTTACATATGATATCTCGGGTTTTCTAACATTCCATTGACCAGAACAGTGGTACTTTAATTCAAAGAGTGAAGACATAGAAGGCAGAAGTAGCAAAGGCAAACCACATTGCAAAGAAGAATGCATACCAGTAGGAAAGAAAGTTCTGTGACCATTTTGCAAGTTATCTCCCATAGGACTCAGGGGAATGACAAGGGCAATACATAAAAACATAAATAACAATATGAAAATAGCACAGGATACTAGATACCTGCCAGGAAAACTGGTGCTTCCTCAGGTGATTTGGATGTTAGACCTGAGTTGAGAAGGAGATGGAATTGAAATTGGATGAAAGAAGGGGAATTTTCCATTTGGAGGGACCCTACAACTGTGGGAATGTGTTTTATTTGTTCAGAGCAGTGACTGTGTGGCTGTGGCCTCAGCAGAGAGCTCACTTAATAGCTGAGAGCCAGAGAGGGCAGGGTCTTTTTGTAAGGCATTTGGGCTTAATTCTCTATGCTTAGGGAGCAATTCAGGTTTTTGATCCAGAGTCAAGTGATCCTTAATTCTGAGAAAAGTGTACAGACTGAAAGGGAATTTTCTGATTTTGCCAGGGTACACAGGAGAACCACGATGCCACGGGATCAAGCACAAGAGGGGCATTTCCGTGGGAGTAAAGGATTGTTCTTATTTTTTCACTCTTTGTTTACAATGGTTACTAGGATTGAATTGGTGAATATATGTAAAGATCTCCGCACAGAGTAGGGATATTTTAGAGAGAGAGTCACAATGAGCAAAAAAAAAAAAAAAACCAAAACGTGTGTGCCGTGACTTCTCTCCCTAGAAGGTCCTAGAGTACCTCCAGCTGGTATCAGAGGAGACCCAGACCATCCTGCATCCCTGGTTAAGCTTTCAGCTCCCTTCTGGGTGAAGGGACAGGGTGGGAATGGACAGGAGGAGAACTTGGGGAGTAGAAATGACTGAGAACATGGGGTGGGAGACACAGACAACCTCACAGATCAGCACAATCAGTCAAGACCATGATAAAGTGAGACAACAAGGTTGCTTCATAATTCTGTCCAAGTGCACACAAAAATGAAGTCACTGTGCCACTCACACAATTCCAAACATCCCTCTTGGGGATGCCAACTGCTTCTTAGCCAAGACAGCTCTATTCCTGCTCTAGTCAGCTCTCCCCATAGATAAGTTTTGTGGAGAGACCCAAGCATTCACTGTCCCCACTCTTTTGTGCATTCCATAGTGAACCCCTGCTTTCTTGGGTCCTCCGGAATCATTCCCAAAGGCCACATTCTGTAACAGGTTCTAATACCCTCTCATTGAGACACCCCACAGTCCCCAGAGTGTACATTCTCTCTATATATGGTGCATAGTAAATTCAACTGGGGCCACTATAGTTGTGCTCCTGGGGACTTTTGGCTGAAGGGCATTGACATTATGTCCATCCTTAGGAGCACTTTCAACTCTAACTGCACTTTTTAGATATACTGGGTATTTAGACAGGATTATTGAGAGAAACAACCAACAGACTATCCCATTGACACACAAAAACAAACATCTGTTTTACAGATACAGATAGAAAAATAGACAGGTGAGGAATTGACTCACAAGATTATGGACACGAAGAAGTCCCAAGACCTGCAGTCAGCAAGCTGGCAATGAGGAGAGCCAGTGGTGTAAGTTCAGTCCTCAGCAAGCCAGGGACCCAACAAGAGCCCATGTGTCGGTTTGAGTCAGAAAGCTGGAGAGAGGAGTGATACCTCAGCTCAAGGCAATCAGGCAGGATGTATTTTTTCCCTTCTTTATGGGAGCCTTTTTGTTCTACCCAGACCTTTGACTGATTGGATGATGCCCTTTCGCATGGGGGAGAGCCATAGGGCTTCACACTGCTGATTCAAGTGTTAATCTCATCTCAAAACACCCCTACAGACAAACCCAGAATAACGTTTCACAAAATGTCTAGGCATCTTCATGCTCCAATCAAGTGGACACATAAAATGAACACATAAAATGAACCACCACCTCTTACTGAGGCTTAATGTTAAAGACAAAAGGTTTGAGTGCAAACAAAATGTTGAAAGTTATAGACCAGTGAACAAGTAGATGTTTGAACAGAAAAGGGCCCAGTGTGACCGCCGTAGCTTTTTGTCTGCTGTCTTGGTCCCAGGGTACTGGGTTTCTATTTTTTAAAGTTCCTAATAGGGAAAGTTTTATTCAGGGCATGGTGATAGGTGGAATGAAATTGCTAGTTTAGAGCAGTATCTGCTTAAGCAGATACTGTTGGGCCTTGCAAGGCAAAGGGAGTCCCCGAGGCCAGGACTTTCTTAAGGCCCTTCGCACAGTTCAGCCAGTGGAAGGAGTCTAAAGGAGGTCCTTCGGGAAATCTTGACTGGAAGTGGGGCATATTCCAGGAGGGTCAAGGTTGTTCAATTAGCTTGGCCTGATGCCACGGGTGTGTAATCAGTGCTGTAATACAAGGTCTGTGCTTAGGCACTTTCTGCTTGACTGAGTGCTCTGCTGTTCCTGTCTTGGAATTCTTAATAGTTTTTGAAAAAGAGGACTGCATTTTCACTTTGTATTGGGTCCCACACATTGTGGAGCTTGTTCTGGCTGTGTGGTCTGCACACCCAGATGGGAAAGCCCATGCTAGACAGAAAAAGAAATTTAGAAAGAACCCACAAACTTCCTTGAGCCAGATGTGGTGCTGCCAAAATACACCTGGCCAGTTCAGATCAGACTGGATTAGAACCTGGCAATTGAGGATCCGTAACTTGCTTTTTTGCAGTTAGATAATCTTAGTACATTTTCAAGTAGAAATGTCATCCCCTCCTTCCTCTAAAACTTAACACCTTGTGTGTGGTACTCAGTCATGCTAGAGTTGGAGGAGGAAGGCAGGAATATGAGTGAGGGCTGGAGTTGAGCCAGGATGCAGTCAGTGGACAGAGGCGTAGGGGAGGCTGGCTCTGGGAAGTCCTAGAGAAGTGTGTGGGCTATTCTGACTTGCCAGGGATTCTATCACAATTTTCCATATGCCCCTTTGTTATATTTGCTTACTGTCCTGTGAAAGGCTTCACGATACAGAAAACAGCAGCATCACAGCACTAGTGGAGAACTCAAAAGTACCTGGATTTTAGGGAGTGAATATATTTTTACTTGGACAATTGTAATACATACATATATTTTTGGTTTGACTTTATTATCTTATTTTCTATTAGTTTGACTGCACATGTATCATGGATTCATTTTAACATGGTTTTACGTAAAGCTGAATTCTGAGCACCAGCGAAGCAACCTGCAAATCTCCTTCTGGAACACAACTTGTGTGTGTAAGCTGGGGCTGTACATATTTAAAACTAGCAGAGGGCCTCCCCGGTGGCACAGCGGTTGAGCGCTGGGTTGCGAAGCTGCCCGCAGCCTCTGCCGCGCCGGTTCAATCCCCGGCTGCTCCCTGGCCACCGGAGGAGGGTCCCACATGGCGCGCAGACCTCTCCTGCTGCCCGCTGCTCCCCTCAGCAGTGTACTTCGGTCCTTCTGTCTGCTCTGCCTCCCGCTCTGGCTCTGGTGAATTCTCTCACCCTCCCGCACTTCTGACTGTACCCAGTGCTTGTACAAATAAATAAATAAATAAATATTTAAAAAAATTAAAAAAAAATAAATAAATAAAACTAGCAGAAAATCATGTTGCAAAGTCCCAAAGAGTATTATAAAGCAAGAATGCTCCAAATCCTTAAGAGAATTAGAGAGGTAACCAGTCTTCAGAAGGACCCCTGTAACTGGCAATGTCAATGATTGGGAAGATTAGGGCTATAGAGAGGCTTTATATGGAGTTTTCAGAGTTTCTTTTCCACTTACGGCCATGAAATTGTATATATTTGACTCTGTGCCACTTGTGTGAGGTCTCTGGAAGCAACTCTTGGTATCTATTTTGACAGTAGGGAAAACCAAGGTCCCAGCCAGAGATTCCCTGGCTGGTCTGAAGGGGTAGAGGGGGGCTGAGCTGAAGCAGCCATAAGACAGGTCTGTTCGCTTGAGGATTTGGGGAAGCCAAAGAAGCCTCCTTTGTTTCAATGTCCCCCCATATGCCCCCCTTACCCGTATGATCTCGGAATTTTTTGTTTTTAACTGGTGTGTCTGGGCTAAATTTTCTTGCGTAATCTCTACACATTTTTTTCCTCCCAGTATTTTCCCTTTCCCCAGCTTCTTGTCTGAGCTGGAGCTGGTCCTGTCCTCATTTCCCCTGGGGAATGATGCAGCAGCAAGTGAGTCGAGTAACCACGAAGTCAGACTGACTTCATATTCTGAAAGTGTGTATTCTTAGGTCAGACCCAGATAGTCTGGAATAAACACGAATGACGAGGATTTTCCCCAGAGTAGACAGAGCAGGGCAGAGTCTCCTGGTGCTGGAAAAAGTTGCTCTATTGAGTAGTCTGAACCTGCTGTGATACAAACAGGAAATGGCTTTATTTTACCTTCCCTGTATTTTATTTTTAAAGATTTATTTATTTGTGCATACAAGAACTGGGGTACAGGCCAGAGGTGCAGGAGGTGAGAAGATTCACCAGAGACATAGTGGGCAACAGAACAGGCAGATCCACTGCTGAGGGGAGCAGCGGGTGAGACAGGAGAGGTCTGCTGCTTCATGTGGGTAGCTCCCGGGCCAGGGATCGAACTCATGCTGCAGAGGCTGCGGACAGCTTCATAGGTTGCGTCTTAAACCCCTCACCACCAGGGAGGCCCTACCTTCCCTCACTTTAAACATATTGAGCTGAATGCTCATTCCTGACTCCTTGTTATCTCAGGCTGACTTTCACTTTGAGGGTTGTAGATGTTCCATCCCATTTAATTGAAATGCAACCCCTCGTCCAATCCTAAATCTCCTCTCCACTCCCCTTCACAGCATTGCAGGGGTGAGTACTGCGGGCCTTGTCTTCTCTCTCCCTCTCCTGCCACTCTCAGTCTATCCCAGTCACAAGGGAAGGCCACCTGCTTCGCTGTTTACTGACGACTCTTCTCTTTTAATAAATTCTCCCATTTGAATGTCTGTCCTCCTCTCTCATTTGGACATGGGGCAGAAGGTGTCAGACCAGTTAAGCCCTCTCAGTTCTGCATGCCTTTGAGGATGTGAGAGTGTGGAAGGGCAGTCAGGAGACATGGGGAGAGTTGCACGGACACACACACACACACACATTCACTGCTCAGAGGGCTCCTGAAACAAGAAAGACCTGTGCTCCTCTGGTCATGAAGCTATAGCCCAAATATACCCTCAGGAGAATCACAGAGGTATTCCTCTCCTCCATAAAAGCTTTAGCCATGGCCAGAGAGAAAAGGGTAGCTGGTGACTGGAGGCCACACACTGGACTTGGTTGTAAGGATGGATGTCTTGTTTAGCATGTAAACAAGTCGGTGCTGTAAATAATATGTCACTCCAGGGCTCCTTAGACCCCCACCTCATGTCCCCTTACAGCCTGGATGCTGGAGCCTATGACCCTGCTTGGGTCATACAGGCTGTCTGGGCCCAGATGCCCAATCGCTGAGGACAGCCTTGCAAGAAATGCAGCAAAGAAACCCAGGACGTGAAGAGGCCACTTGAATAAATAAGAGAATAAATAAGAGCCTGTTCTCTACCTTCACACACTCAAGCTCTGGGGCTCTGTAATCCAGAAGTGGAGGACATTCCATCAAGAGAGCCCATGTTCTTCTCAACCAGCACAAGTTGGGGCCAATTAATTTATTGCTTAAAAAAATCAAGTACAGAGCCTCCCTGATGGTGCAAGGGGTTAGCCTCAGCATTTTGAAGCTATCCGCAGCCACTGCAGCACCAGTTCCATCCGCAGCCAGGGAGGTGATTCACATGGTGCAGCAGACCTTTCCTGTTTTGCCTACTCCTACCCTCAGCACTGTATTTCAGTAAATCCGCCTGTTATGCTCCCCACTCTGTCTCTGGTGATTCTTCTTACCCCCTGCACCTTTGGCCTGCACCCTAGCTCTTATATGCATAAATAAATAAATCTTTTTTAAAAATCAGGTGACTTTTATCTGTTACTTAAATTGGTAAGAGAATAAAATTAGAAGGTAAAATTTAAAAGTTAACAGATTATCTTATTTCTCATGTCATTTTGTTACCAGGTAGGGTGACAGGCACTCCAGAACCCCCAAACATGCCCACTCTAAATAGGTTCTGTCATCCACCATATCAAGGCAAAACATATTCTAGTGTATAAGACCTTTAATGGAAAGGAACTTTAATATAATTAATGTGCAATAAAGATATGAGAAGGGAAAGATAAAGAATGTAGTTTCCAAATCAAGCCACTGGGTAAGTGCCCAGCCAAACAGGGTTGGCCCAAAGTAGGGCCACTGAGGCCCAAAAGCCTGCCACAAGTCTAAGGCACCTCCTACTAGGGACCCAAAAGAAAGGGGCAGAAGGGGCCAGACAAGTCTCAAAGGAAAAGAGCAAAATCAAAATCAAGATAAATGCTGCCATTGTTAACCTCCCCACGGGTGTCTCACCCACGCCTGTTTCAAGTATCTCCTTCTCTGTCCCCAAGTACCTGGGACAAGTCCAAGGTTGAGAAGCAAGCACAGCTCCTTCACATGTCTTTCTGCTCCATGTGCCTCCTCCAGGTCTCCTTGCTCTTCATCCTTTCCCTTCCCCCATCTCTGTCTCTTTCCCAGCTTGTGAGAGGAGAGAAAAAGGAGCGCACACATCTTTCTACAGACCATTTTCCCTTCATGAAGCACAAAATGACAGGGGGAAAGGATGTCCTGAGCAAACTCCATACGGGCTTTGTGGACTCCACCCCACTCCATCAAGACACTGGGAACTACAGATTCCATGATCACCAAAAGGAAGATTGCAAGGACCTGAGGGCGAAGTCATGCAACTATGTTCTCTGAGTATTTAACTGGCCATGTGGCCAGGGGGTCACTCTCTTGGCCACACGGCACACGCAGCTTTTTTGCCAGCTCGACGGGTCATTGGGATTCCAGGTCAGTGGAACAGGTAGGACACATTTACAAACTTATCTCCCTCTTTTTCTCCCTGAGTAATTCATTCCCCCATTTCCCCTTCCCTTGTAAATAAACCTTTTATCAACCTTTTGTGTGTGTCTGCAGTTTAGCATTAATAAGTCCCCTTGAAGCACATGGGTGAGGACCCACAATCAGGCAACCCATTTTATATCGGGGTTGCTCTGTAACAAAAAGATGGGTCATTTTGGTCTATCAGAGGTGTATCTGTATATGGTCAGGAAGCAAGTTGCCCCAGTATCATGGGGCAGTCCTAGCTCATAACCAGGTGCCTTAGTCAGGTGAGGTCACCTGTGGGAAGGTCCATGAGAATCATTAGTAGTGTTCCCTGCATGTCTCCTTCAAGTGAGGGGCTTGGTAGCCTCTTCCGGCATCATGGAACTGGGGAGCCCAAAACATAGCAGGTAGTGAGGAGACAGAGTAACATGGGGCCATAATACCCAACAAAGGACTCTGAGCTGAGGATGAACCGGATGATGTATGTGATTTGTGGGGCACAGGGCCCTTCACACAGGATGTGCTCAGGACATAGAAAGCCTAGACTACAGCAGGCTTGGTTCTCAGGCTGAACTTTAGGCTGAAATAGCTAGCTGAGCAGGTAACAAGGTGGCCCACAGG